>NW_025814823.1:232579952-233261737 GCF_022079265.1 Lynx rufus | reverse complement strand
GTGGTCAGCATCTCCATGATTCTTTGGCTCTCCCTGTCATGATTCCAAGATGGCTGCCATGAAGCTAAGCATGATTTCTCATGTGGACATGTGTGGCAGGAAGCAGCATGGTTGGGTGCTAAGAGATTCTGCTGGTGACTAGGATGGGACGTGAGGCTCCTTGGCCTCTGTGGTTGGTGGTCAGCCAGCCAGGAAGGCATGGGAAAACATGGTGTCCACCATTCCTACAATGTGTGCATATGGAGACTTCTGCAAGGAAGCGTGGTCTGGAAAACATTGAGCACACCACTATAGTGTGAATGGAATCAGTAAGTAGATCCCCAGGACTGTTAAAATAAACATGTTTCATGATTCCCTCTTTCTTCTCTGCTCTGCCTCCTGTTGGTAGGTCCTACTCCATCACTCTCAGAGTATACAATCCTTTTGAAGGATGTTTGATGAATTTTTCTGTCTCCAATATTTCCTGCTTTCTTTCAATGCTTGTTGCAGAAGCTTGGATATTACATGGATGAGGTCTCCCATCATAGAGGCTGCATTTCCACCCACCTACCCAGGTCAGGGGAGGCCACTAGAGGCGTGGTTCTGGGTGTGCAAAGGCCAGGTGGCAGGATTAACCAGCCCTGAATTGGGGCAACAGATTAGATGCATCATTTGGGAGGAGAAAATGCATAAGTTCCTCTTGACTGAGGAAATTGATTTTCAGTGCTCCACAACCCTTTTTTAGGACTTCATTACCTCTTTCCAAGATAATTGTCACAGACTCTTCACCAGTCAGTCTCACCCATCCTTCCTGCCTTCACAGGATATTGCAAACATCTACTGAAATAACATAAGACCGATGATTATCAGATACCTTAAATGGCCTCCCATGTCCACAAGATTAAATCGAACCTCCTTTTCTGGCGGCGATATGCTTTTCCACTCTCTGGCTCCAACACGCAATTTCAGCCTTAGCTCCCATCACATTCCAGACCAGCTGGTCTCACCATCCCCTTCCTGTCACCTGTCATTGTCCATCTGTTCCTCCGTCCTGGTTCCTGGAATGATAGCCACCATGGCCGGATGGAAAAAACCCTTCCCGTCGCATCGCAAGTGGGAAACTGCCCTTTTTTCTAGGTCCAACATGCATTTTCATTTTCAGAGAATAATATTCTAGGTCCAACATGCATTTTCATTTTTCAGAGAATAGAATCCTAATTCTGGTTTGGGAAATGCTCAACCCCATCCCTCTACCATTTGGATCATGATTGATCATGGTGAAGCCATTACCCTGCCAACAGGCAGTGTGGGGCCCAAGGCAGACTTGGGGACTCTCCCAAGGGTCTGTTCAGCAGGTGACACCAGGGACAAACTGTGCTCCCCCACTGAGGTGAATCGCCCCAGTGGCAGGTACCCCGATGTGATTGTTGATTTTCCTTTCACTGCGGCTGAGCCCAGCCCCTGGCCGCCTCCAGGCTCACCACCTTTCTGGGCTGGCGGTTTATTCTGTGAACTGCCTCCCCCTCCACCTGTACAGCAGCTTGTCTTTGTCACATTTATTAGCCAGAGTGGCTTTTCGTGTCACGTAAGCGAAGGCTCTGATCCCCTGTCTCCAGGCGAGTTCTCGGGGAACTTTCTTTACTGTTCTGGACAGACATGCCTTCCCACTCTGCATGATTTGTGTGTGGCTCCTTCCACTTCCTCAGTGTGGCCCTCATTTGTGCACTTTATTCTCGTTTTCTGGCAAGGATGTGATCGATGTGCGTCTGTCAGAGACGGAAGCCACATCTCAGTCACTTCTGATCCACAGCAGCTGGTCACCACCATCGCTGCTCCGGAGCTCCCGGCAGAGGGATGAACACGGACAGCTTTTGCCAAGACTCGTGCTTTGATACATTTCCTCACGAGCTCATTTATTTCCTGGAAGCGCGGTGCCTTCACGAAGTGCACATGTCAGTACGTCCATGGCTGCTGCGATGGATTACCACAAACTTTGTGGCTTAGAACAACACACAATAGAGCGCTGAAGTCATGAGTCAGAAATCAGCCTCACTGGGCTAAAAGAAATGTGCCAGGAAGGCTGGTGTCTTCTAGAAGCTCGAGGGGAAAATCATTTCCCTGAATCCTCAGCTTCCGTGGCTGTATTCTCTGTTGCCCGAGCCCTTCTTCACCTCACTCCAACCTCTTGCTCAGTCACTAAGTCTCCTTCTTTCTATTCTGACCTATTAGTCTCCCTTTGACAAGGAGCCTTGTGGTTGTGTTGGACCCACCCGAGAATCCAAACTAATCTCCGTATCTCAAGATCTTTCACTTCATCCAAACTGCCAGGCTCCTTTTAACACGCAAGTTCATCTTCACAAGTTCAGAGATGAACAGGACCTAGTGATCTTTGGGGACCAACGTTCAGCTACCCCATGTGGAGGAGTAGGGCCAGAGGGATTCAGGGGAGGAGAGGGAGTCTGGGATCCAGGGAAACACAGACAGAAACAAAAATCAGGCCCCTAGAGCCTGCCACACACACTTCCACTTGCACTCCTTTGGCAATAGCTTGGTATCATTGTCATGGCATCCCCGTAAAGTGAGTGCTGTCACTATTATTATTTTACAGATGTCAAAGCTCAGTCCCGAAGAGTGTAAGTTGCCTGAGATCGTGGAGCCAGCACTCCACATGGCTTCAATGTGAGTGACTTCTTCTCTGAAGAGTTTTCAGTACTTGTCCTGCTGTTCTGCAAATTATCAAATTCTCTGTCAACAAGGTGAGGCCCCTTGTGAGCAGAGAGCCTGTTATTTATTTTGTAATCCTGTTGCCTAACCCACGTGTACCCATTCATATTGTAAGAAGTGGTTTTCATGTTACTGGCAGGGAGACCACCCATTCTGTCCCCAACAATGGGTTCCCAACCACCCCGTTGTGCAGAAGTCAGATATTAAGGCTGGGGTTATTGCCGCCATCTTGGACCATGAGGCTTAGAACCAAACCCTTGGGCTACAAGGCATCAAACATGAAAAAACATGATGGCAAAGTGCTCTACCAGCCCGGCATCACCTGTCGTAGGGCATTTATATGTGAGAGAAATTGCTGTGTTTTTAAAGCCATTTAATTTGGGTTCTGTCTCCCCAAAGGAGGAGCCTTATCCTCACTGTAATGGAGGATAGGTTAGAAAAGGTGGGTGGGTGATTGAAGGAAATAGGAACTAAGGTGCGAGGTGTTTTTTCGTCATCTGGGAGAGTTCTTATTTTAATGGACTACCAATAATATTTTCACGATGGGCTCAGAATCAGAGCTTGATGAGATGATTCAGGGACGATGACTTTGGGACCACTTTAGAAGAGGGTGGTCACATTGGTCACGGGACTGAGGTGCTGGTGCCATAGCACAAGTGAGAGACACGACGAGTGGGGCCCCCACGGCGTTCATGTGGAGAGAGGACACGGTCCAGAACCCAGTAATTTCTGAGGTAGAAACCCAGGACTGAGAGAGGTAAAGGAGAAAGGACAGTCAGCTGTGAAGATGATGTTCACACTGCGGTCAGGAGCCGCCTAGGGTTCCGCAGTGTAGGGATGAGTGATAGGCGTTGGGTAGGCTCTTTTTCTCTCTGTGGGGGCTGTTTGAATGAACCGTGTCCCCTCAAATCCTTCTGTTGAATACCTCAGAATGTGACTCGATTTGGAGATGGAACCTTTCAAGAGGCCATTGAGGTAAAAAGAGGTCACTAGAGTAGACCCAGACTCAATTTGTTGGGCGATCTCGTAAGAGGACATTAGGAGGCAGACACACAAAGAAAGACGAGCATGAGAGGACTCATCTAACTGCAGGCGGAGAAGAGAGGCTTCAGAAGAAGCCAGCCTTGCCCACACCGGGATCTCGCTCAGATTTCCTGCAACCAGACTGTTGAGGATATAAATGCCTGTTGTTTGAGCCACCCTGTCTCCGATCCTCTGTTACGACAGCCCTAGAGCTACACATTGAATGTTTGTGTCCTCCCCCAAAATTCGTATGTTGAAACCAAATATCCACTGTACTGTTATTTGGAGGTGAGGCCTTTGGGAGGTGATGCGACCATGAATAGGATTAATGCCCTTATAAACTGACCCCAGAGAGCACCCTTGCCTGTCTGCCATGGCAGGACACAGTGAAAAGATAAGCCATCCCTGAACCAGGAGTCAAGTCTTCACCAGACACTGAATCTGCGGACCCCTTGACCTTGGACTTCCAGGCTCCAGAACTGTAACAAGTACATTTCTGTTGTTTACGAGCCCCTAGTCTATGGCATTTTGGTACAGCAGCCCAGGCAGATTAAGGGGCCCAACTAACGAATGCAGGGGCATAGTGTGTCCTTTAGAGAAACTCAGTCAAACCCCAATCGTCCCATTGGCTGAACTGGATGCCATTGCAGAGACAGTTTGGGGAAGGTCACTGAAAAGACACAAACTCTGATGGATCTGTGAGCTGGCCCCGGGCACTGGGAGGCTCTTCGTCCCCCGCCCCTAGCTCCGGAATGTGGGTTCCGCTTGCCTTTCCTGCACCCGGAGGCTGCTCCAAGTTCACAGCCCTGAGATAATGATGTGGCCTTGAGAACACCTCCCTGCACAGCATACATGACTGAATCCAGTTAAGATCTCTTCATAAATGTTTGGGGCTTGGGGCTGCCCAAGATAAGCCTCAAATATCAGTTCCCTTTGCTTATTAAACTGTTGCCTGCCATCCTGGAGGGTGTTTCTGTCTTATGTGTCTCCCTGCCCTCTGAGTACAGGGTCCAACTTCAGATTACACCTGGGAAGCCCCCAAGGAACTTGGAAACCAACAGATGAAGACAGACAGCATAGCTCAGTGGTCACTGAGACACAAGGATTTCCCCCGGGTCATGACAAGTGTCCCTGGTTCAGGAACCCAAGGATTTCCAAAACCTTGGTCAGGGCTGGTTCACATTTGGTTTGGGCTTGGCCTGCAGGTAAAATTCCCATAGCTTGTGGGTCTGTACAGGCTTGATGACCAGCAAGTATAAAATACTTTTGTGTGTGTCTTTGTGTATCTCGAAAATAATAATAATCGACAATGCTTGTGATGGAACACAAGTGAAAGAGGCATTGCTCAAAACTGCAATCTATACGAAGCGAGCTTTTAAAATTCATTTTTTTTTAATTTTTTTTTCAACGTTTATTTATTTTTGGGACAGAGAGAGACAGAGCATGAACGGGGGAGGGACAGAGAGAGAGGGAGACACAGAATCGGAAATAGGCTCCAGGCTCTGAGCCATCAGCCCAGAGCCTGACGCGGGGCTCAAACTCACGGACCGCGAGATCGTGACCTGGCTGAAGTCGGACGCTTAACCGACTGCGCCACCCAGGCGCCCCTAAAATTCATTTTTTAAATGAATTTTTAAGATGTGTGTGCATAACTGTATAAGACTATATTTTAAGTTCTCTGCAATGTAGTCCGATTAAGTGGTCTCATGTTACAAGGTCATGAAGGATGTTGTCACATATGTGCATAGCCAAGTTATCTTGAGGTTTTCGTTCTTTTTTTTTTCCTCTCCTTAGGGAGGAGACTTCATAACAATCCTTTGCTCCTTTCATGAGTTCATATGAAAGGATGTAAAGCCATGCTTCCTTAGGCACCATTCTTCCAACAAGGTGGTTGGGGACAGTGTGAATAAGCATGCATTCCAAGTGGTGAGTTACAGTTAGCACGTCCAGGGACGGGCACTTCTCTCCTGTGTCATTGACTATTGGGTAGGAAGCACCAGGAGCAGGGTCTGAATGTGTGTCCTGATCCCAGAAACATCTAGAGGGACTTATTAGGCCTGAGTCCCTTAAGGTTTCCATTTATAGCAATGCAACACAAAGAAATACCCATTCTCTTGATGATAATGCTGACAAACAGAAAATAGGCAACCTCTCAAGTTCTCCCTGGAGTAGCAGAGCGCATCTCCAGACCTTGCTTGTAGGGTGTCTTGTGGTAAGTGACTTAGGCAAATACGCCCAACATCTGGTCCCTTTCTTCCCATTATAGCCTCACGTCTGTCTGTGAAAACCAGTGTCGTAAGCTTGCCAGACATTGGTGGATAAAACAATGGGGAATAAAGCAAAGGGTTCTGCAAAATATCAGCTATAAAGTTTTCAGTGCGGACCCTGTGTCAGACAGCATTCCGAGCACTTTCCATGTGCTTTATTTTCATCAGCCAAGTGAGTATGAGTAGATCCATTTTACAGATGGAGACATGATGACATAATTGGCAAAGGCACATTCCAAGTCAATATGCACCCCCCCCATATGTCACAGCATCTAAGTGAGAATGGGGTGTTGGGGAATTAAGTGGCTAGTGGATATTGGGCCATCACAATCGAATCATATGTGAATATGTGTTTAATCTTCTCTCTACCAGACTTGGGCCCCATTTTGAGTGACAATTTACCACTTCCCTCTGCACACGTGGTAGGAGCTCAAGGGACCCAGAGAAGGTCAAGCCATATTTAAGGATGAATGATTGTGTGAGTTTTCAATTCTCCTAACACCTCTCCTGAGAAGATTGCTTTATACAGCAACCTCTACCATGGAATGAATCAAAATCTCTTTGCTCTTCTGTCTTGCACTGATTTACTATTGTTTTCTTGACTCCCGTCCACAATTGGCTGCTCTGTCTCCTTTATTCCAAGGCACCTGCCTTCCCAACCTGACTTAACACTTGTGATAGTATTTGGGAAAGAAGGTGTCCCCTGTGTGCTTTCAAGCCCGAAAGTTGTCTGCAGAATCTTGGGCATCTGTTCCATGACCAGTCTCAACCCTCTTTGAAAGATGGCCAACACCATCTTTGTGACACAGGTCATGCAATCTTCAGAGCTCAGTCTCCCTTGTGTGATGTGATTTCTTGAAATCAGACATGGACGCTCCCTGACCTTCCAGGGGGGCACACATCAGGCCCCACTGAACTCTTTTTGCTTGTAAGAGTAGCAGGTATGACCCATTTGGGGCCCGTGTCCAGAGGGTCATTGGTGGTAAAACAGAAATGTTTCCTATGGGCAAGAGAGCTCACCATGGTGAAACGAAACAAAACAAAACAGAGCCTCTCCCCAAGAGTCCCATGATGGCCCACCCGCCCAAGATGAGGACTCGTCAGTAGACAAAGCGGTGTCTTCTTATACTTCCTTCACTTCCAGATCCTACCCCATGGACCTTTTGGACACAAACCAGCAGCAGCAGCCCCTGAAAAAGTAGCATGTGTCTGTCACAAGGAGCAATGCTAACCTTAGAAACTAAAATTGGTGGTGTCTGTTCAAGATTCAGCTTTAAGCTTGCTTACTGCCAACTTACTGATCTTCCGATGAAGAGGGTGTGTTTCTACCAACCATCTTTGCCAAATGTTACTGGAAAATACAGAACGTTGTCAGGCTAAAGAGACTAAATAATGCCAAGAGGTGATAATAACTTACCTTTTAGACACAAAAGACTGAAATCAACCCAAGTGCTAATTAGGGATGGATTTTCCTGAGTTCTGTTATATACAAGCAGGTGAATTATGTACACACTGTATCATCGTGGAAGTCACTTGCTGGAGGAGCCCACAGGGGGTGGAGGGGTGGTCACACAGTTACCCTGGAGAAGCCTGATGACTGAATCACATAGCTAAAACATTTGCAGGGGTAGAATCTCTTCCCGTTTGTGAATTATGTTATTTGTCACAGTCGTGCAGCTTTTCCTTTCAATACACTTCAGGGATCACATTTGTTCTTTGGAATGTCCAGCTCATTTAGAGGCCCCTTGCCTCCTGTGCATGTAGCCTCAAAGGGCTGTGTCCCTGTGGCTTGGTTCAGTCCAAATGCTATTAGCCATCCTTTTTTTAATTCCTTATTTCCCCTGCCCCTTTTCTTAAGTGCTCCTACAGTTTAGCATCCTTAAGCAACCAGGTTAATGAGGCACTTTGCTCCTGCAGATTACTTGGGTTGTAAGGAGAAGTTCTCTCACCTCCGTGGGGTTAATACCCCCCGTTGGCTTCCATATTAGGGTAGGAAATGTAGGGTTGAGGGCGGAGATCTGCCTCTGCTAGATCTAGAGGGAGCGTTAAAGCAACTGGCGAGGACTTCTTTGTTTTGGTTCTGTGTTTCTTCAAAGGAGATCTGGCCCATGCCTGTGTGAGCTCCCAAGCTCCCTTAAATCCTGCTGGGGTCAGGGCAGGCCCCAGGAGCTATGACCTTAGCAGTGCACAGGGCCCCACAGATTCTGTAGCTGGCTCTGCCTGCAATCCAGATCTAGGCAACCTCCCGAACCTTAGAGTGAGTCCTAATCATTTCTTCCACCCTGACTTTGTACGAATCGAGTTTCTCAGTGGCTTTCCCTCTAGAACTCATTTCTTGCTTTCTCAGGATTTCCATTTCCTTTGGGTGGCATGAGCTGGGAAGTTTGTACTCAGAATAATCTCCATTTTTTTTTTTTTACGTTTGTTCATTTTTGAGGGACAGAGAAAGACAGAGCGCAAGCAGGGAAGGGGCAGAGAGAGGGAGACGCAGAATCTGAAACAGGCTCCAGGCTCTGAGCTGCTAGCACAGAGCCCGATGCAGGGCCTGAACTCATGAACCGTGAGATCATGACCTGAGCGGAAGTCGGATGCCCAACCGACTAAGCCACCCAGGCGCCCCTCATTGTCTACTTCACTAGTCTACTTCAGCTCCAGTAATGGGTCCTTCATTTATAGTGATTAATTTTTAATGCTGAAGATTAATATAAGAACCTGTTTAAACACTTGCCAGGAGCTAAGAAACATAATTTAAAATAATTGGTCCAAAAGCAGAGACACACACATCGGAGCCAGGTCAGGCAGACATTCGGCCACTGATCTGAGGTGTGGCTCCGTCCTGAACACGTGGGGTGGATCGTCACCGCGAGACGTGCTTCAAAGGGCAATAAAATCCTGCGCCCAGAAGTCTGTTACATTCGGACGCTGCGGAGGTCACTGGTGTCTTACCTTAAAATTTCCACCCACAGTTACCTGGTTAACTATGTTTTACCTGTGCAGAGTCCTTTTTTTTTTTTTTTTTTTTTTTGAAGAGTGAGATAGAACTACATGGCCAAGATACAGGACTATTTTATTTTATTTTATTTTCTAATGTTTTTATTTATTTTAGAGAGACAGAGAGAGACAGAGACACAGAATCTGAAGCAGCTCCAGGCTCCGAGCTGTCAGCACAGAGCCCGATGCGGGGCTCGAACTCATGAACTGTGAGATCGTGACTTGACCCGAAGTCGGACGCTTAACTGACTGAGCCACCCAGGCGCCCCCAGGACTATTTTAGAAAAGAACAAGGCAGAAGTGTGTGGAGTTTGATTTTATGTTTGTAACAATTTTGAGAAGAAAAAAAGTCACATAGATTTGTAGTGGCAGGAAATATTGTTCTGAATGGAGACATTAGAAACCCAAGTGGTGGTTAGTTTTATGAGGAGATTTAACTTGGAGTTTTTATTCATTATAGTTTTTTGAGCTATTTGGACTTGCAATTGTCAGCACAGGTAACATTTTTATTAACATCAATATGGCTACTTAATGTATGCATCCAGGTCAAGGTTATGCTGATATAGCCCCGACATTTCCAGGGCTTCATATCACAGAAGTATACTTCTCAATCCCAGAACATATTCCCTGTGGGTTGGCAGGCGGTCTCGGCCCTCATCACGGAAATCCCGCTATGCAGACCATGTGACCCTCTCAGCCTGGTGGCAGAAGGAGAAAGCAGAGACTGGGATCAAGACGGACTCTTTGCTATGTAGCCAGGAAGAAGTGAGGAAGCACGACCCTCCTGCTCAACTTTCATTGGCCAGTGCTCCTTCCAAGACCCTACCCAATGGCAAGGAGTCCTGAGTATTATAAATGTCCTTTAAATAACCTCCACCTTTAGAGACATCGCTATGTCAGATGCATAGATATTGTCTCTGAGACAACAGATGGCATAAAAATGTTTCCCAGGAGGGGTGCCTGGGTGGCTCAGTCGGTTAAGCATCTGACTTCAGCTCAGGTCATGATCTTATGGTTTATGGGTTCGAGCCCCACATAGGGCTCTGTACTGACAGCTTGGAGCCTGGAGCCTGCTTCAGATTCCGTGTCTCTCTCTCTCTGCCCCTCCCCTGCTAGTGCTCTGTCTCTCTCAAAAATAAATAAAAACATTACAAAATTCCTTAAAAATGTTTCCCAGGAGCGCCTCTGAGAGCTGGCCTTTGCTGCTTATGCCTATGCAAGTGTTTCAGGTTCTATGTCCTGTTTACCTATTTCAGTGAGGATATCTCCATCTCATGTATGACTCCTCATGGCTACAAAACAGCTGCCACCTCTCTTGGGATCACATTCTTATGCTACGACATTAAAAGGTCAGATGAAAAGATATTTACTTACAATTCCCTACCCACATATTAATAGAGGTTAGTTTCAACTGTATGCATCTAAAAACTAAATTTCATACTGGCTTAATACACAGGAAAGAATTTATCAGGTTGTTGGGAGCAGGGATGTTCTTACAGTTGTATGATTCTATCAGAGTCTAAGATTTCTTCCATTCTTATGCTCTGTTAGCCCTAAGGGGTTGCCCTCGATTGCACAGTCCATATGCTGGTTACTTGAGTAGTTACGTTGGCTTTCATACAAGCAGGGAGAAGAAAAGAGACTGATAAGAAAGAACCTGGTCTGTATGTGCTGTCTTTTGAGGGAGATTCCCAGGAGTTTCAACCATCTTCTTTGTTTATTTACCATTTTCCAGAACCCTGTGACACCATCCTATCTAGCTGGAAATACATTTATAGAACTACATACTACCATAATGTTTGTGCAAGCTGCTTAAAAGTATTATTTCTATTTCCTATTGTCAAACATTAACCTGGCCTTTAACTAGACAATTGTTGTGATACTTAGTGAAGCTGATTTCAGAATTGTACCTCCGTGTTTCTGTAGGACTTCTTTTTTTAAATTTTTTTTTAATGTTTATTTTTAAGAGAGAGAGAGAGAGACAGAGGGCAAGCAGGGGAAGGGCAGAAAGAGAGGGAGACACAGAATCCGAAGCAGGCTCCAGGCTCTAACCTGTCAGCACAGAGCACGATGTGGGGCTCGAACTCACAAACCATGAGATCATGACCTGAACCGAAGTCGGTTGCTCAACCGACTGAGCCACCCGGGCGCCGAATGTTCCTGCAGGACTTCCAATACTAACACTTACCAACAAGTACAGCTTTCAAAATAGAAATTCTCAAGATTTTCTGTCTTTACTCAACGGAAGACCATGGGGCAGGGGAAGGGGGAAAAAAGTTACAGAGAGAGAGGGAGGCAAACCATAAGAGACTCTTAAGGACCGAGAACAAACTGAGGGTTGATGGGGGGGTGGGGGAGAGGGGAAAGTGGGTGATGGGCACTGAGGAGGGCACTTGTTGGGATGAGCACTGGGTGTTGTATGGAAACCAATTTGACAACAATTACATTTAAAAAATTCTCAAGATTTTAAATGATGAAGAATGTACAAATTAACTTAGTTTTTTTTTTTGTTTTTTTTGTTTTTTGGCCAACAAAGGTCTATCTATATCTAAAGCTCTGCCAGATGCTGCAAACAGAAGAAAATCTTAATGCCACGTAGAGTGATTTCACTGAAGGTCACATTATGTCCTTTGTGTATCGAGTCCTACATGCTGCTCTCAGTATCATATTAAATGGTAATAATGAGACACTAGCTCATAATGTACTCAATAATAACAGTAGTCTTCACAGAAGATGAAGTGGGTTAAATAAATGGCTCTGGTAATGTTTCAAGAAATCCTATATACAGCCAAAGCCGTTAAGTCTGGAAATTTCTGATAATCAAATCGCAGTCATATCAACCAAACGTTTACTGAGTATTCTGAAGACAGCATCCGTATACAGATAACAAATGCCAACGGTATAAAAGCTCCAGCTCATTGACTTCATGTCTCCAGTAACCTCTATTTTTTTTTTTAAGCTTCCAATGTCAAGGGAGTTGGAATCAGCCTTCCAAGATATGTCGAAGATACTTGCTTTTCTCCCGGACTTTTCACCTAATTCCACTGAGGAGCAAAGGAGGTAGAGAAATGAAACCCTGACAGATGTCTGACATTATGTGCGCACTCATTTTTAAAAATTTGAGCCCAATTAAATCTAGTTATTGATTGGCCCAGGGGTCCTGGATCATAACGATTTTCCAGCCATGCATTTCTAACAGGATCAGGACAATTTTTTTTCATGTTCGCTTTCAGAACAAAATGACACATAACAGAGAATGATTTAACCTATGGAGTGAAAGTGTCCCCATTAGGTTTTATTTTCAATCATGAAAAAAAAATTGAAATTTAATGTAGATCACTCACCCCAGATGTTTCTTTTCCAGCGGTTTGCACTGAATAGAATTTAGACACTTTAGAGGGCAGTTGAATGTGATGATGGTCATGAACTCAACTTGAAAAACTAATGATATATTTTTTTAAGTTTACTTAGTTATTTTGAGAGAAAGGGTGAGTGGGGGGAGGGGCAGAGAGAGGAGAAAGAAAGAGAGAACCTCACGCAGGCTCCACGCTGTCAGCGCAGAGCCCGATGAGGGGCTCGATCTCACCAACCCGCGAGATCATGACCTGAGCCAAAATCAAGAGTCGGACGCTTAAGGGACTGAGCCACCCAGGCGCCCCGAGAAACTGATTATCAGTTGGAGTAAGAGACGCTTATCAGGAGACTTCACTGGCTGATACCCAAGGGACTGGGCTCCATGAGCACAGGAGGATGCTGGAAGCAGAAAGCCGTCATTCTGAAAGTCCCACGAAAGCAGCAGTGGGCCGCTGCCCGCCATCGGTAGCTGCTCATCGGTTGTTCTCCATTGGTAGCTACGCCGTTGGTCATCTGTGCGGTGGACGTCCCAGACGGGACCGCCGCATGCTAATTAATTGTAGTATCCCCAGAGTGGGACAAAGAGAACTCATCTGTCTCCTCGTAATGACGTGGCTCAGAAGCACACTAATGGGACAGAAGTTTGGGGCCATCACTGCCCGGACTCCGTGGACTGAACGCAGGAAGGGGTGTCTCGCACAGCATGCATATGCCAGAGTAGGGACCCTCAGCTCAGGTCTCTCTGAGAGCGCGTGTTGTTGGGCGTGGCCGTGTGTCAAGGCCACACGGCCGTGATGTAGATGGTGAAAATAACCGGGGCCCCAGACGGGCGTAGTCACAGCCAACTTACTATGAATCATGAGAAAATGCAAATGATAAAGTCCTGCAATTGAACTTTATAGATAATAAAACTTTATGCATCAAAAGACTGTCATTTTTTTTTAATTTCAGAGAGAGAGAGAACACAAGCAGGTGAGGGGCAGAGAGAGGGAGAGACAGAGAGAGAGAGAGAGAGAGAGAGAGAGGAGAGCAGGCCCAGCACAGAGCATGAGGTGGGGCTCAGTCCCATCATGTTGGGATCATGACCTGAGCAGAAACCAAGAATCCAGAGCTCAACTGACTGAGCCACCCAGGCCCCCGCCCCGCAAAAAGCTGTAATTTAAAAATATGTCTATTTTGGGCACCTGGGTGGCTCATGCAGTTTGGCAACTGACTTTCGCTCAGGCCGTGATCTCACGGTTCATGGGTTTAAGCCCTGCGTCCCGCTCTGTGCTGACAGCTCGGAGCCCGGAGCCCGCTTCGGATTCTGTGTCTCCTCCTCTCTCTGCCCCTCCCCCGCTCATGCTCTGTCTCTCTCTGTCTCTCAAAAATAAATAAACATTAAAAAAGTTTAATAAAATATGGCTATTTTACATTGAAGCCAGTTAAGGGACAGAAAAAGAGAATGAGCAAAGATTCTTAGTGTTGCCAGGGACTGGGTGTCCCTTGGGTTCCTTCAATGGAAGAAGAAGGTTAGGATATGGGGTGGGAGGTTAGCGGTGGTGGTGATCTTAAGAACATAGGAGGAACCAGGAAACCTTGATGTCATGCCCAACCCATCAGAAAACCTCCACAACGGTGCACCAACAGCTTCCCCGCGACACTGGCCAGTTGTGCAGACAGAACGCAGAGCACTGAGGAACGTGGTTCGTGTATCACCGCGGCCTCAGTCCCTTCTTACAATCCAGCAGGGGCTCCCTTCTACCTGGAACAGAAGACACAGGACCTGCGTGATCTCAGTCGCCTGGAATCCTCTTCATGCCCTGGGCATGCACACTTTCTCCACCTGGCCGCCCCACCACCTCCCAGGGAAGTTCCCTGCACTGGAAACTTCCTCCCGAGTCAGCCCGAGGCCCCACCCTCGGTTCCCGGTTCACAGATCTCCTCCTCCGGGATCCTGGCTACTCTGCGAAACCCTCCTTTCCCCGCGTTGTCACCATCCACGGTTCATGCCTAGCACACCTCTCATCCTAGAATCTAGAATCTCGTCCTAGAGTTACCAGTAAGATTTTTCTTTTCCGTGAACCCGACCCTGTGTAATCCGACAGTGCGGGCACAACGTGAAGGAAAACACCAAACAAAACAAAGACGAGAGCCGCCGGGGAAGGAGCAGGATGGCAGGCGGGTGTCATGCTGTCGGTGATACAGCAGGATGGCAGGACTCTGCAGAAGGATGTGCCTTTAGCTGATGGGAGGGAATGAGGCTCGTTCGGGGCCTAACAGCTGCTTCTGGTGAGTGGCATCTGGGTAGATCGCTAAAGTGCAAAGCATAAAGTGAACGATGTTATCAGAAGTAATAGTTCTGCAGTAATTAAGAGGGAAAGGCCGTAACAGCCATTCCGTCCCGCGAAGCCTAGATTTAATAAAAACCTGCGTGCGCACAGTAACCGTCAGGCTTTACGGTTATGCATTTATAGCCACTGAAAACATTATCGAGTGATTTCCCACAGAAAACAACTTTGTTTCTATGGGCCTGAAATGCTCTTCAAACCCCTTTCAAGCCACTGTTTTTATCATTTTATTTGTGTAACTTTTTCCTCCGTCGTCATTTCACATTTACGGAAACATTTCAAGATTAGTGCAGGGAACTTCTGTAAACTCTACTCAGCACGTAGGAATCGTTTCCTTTGCCCCATTTGCTTTCCCTCTCTCTTATCGTCTCTCTCGCATATATACACACGTACATCTAGGTTTTTTGGAACCCTTTGGGAGTGATGTGGGAACATTCTATATTCCCTTCTTGGACACCTCTGCTCGTCCTGATTCCCGGCCTGGCAGAGTCATCCAGACCTGATTCCTGAAGGGCCCTGGCCATGCACAGGACCCCCTGGCTGGACCCCTGGTCCTTCCATGGACCTTTGTGACAGTCCGTGAGAGTACTAATCAATGCCCGAGATGATCAGCAGTCCAGACAGCCTCCTCCCTCCCTCCTCATGCGGTAGGGACCCACCTTCTGCTTTGCACCCAGGACATGCCCCAGAGAGCACGATGCGACTCCCTCTCTGCCACATGATTCAGAGGCAAGAGAGTCTCAAAGTGCCCGAGAGACAGACTCAACCCCAGCTCAATGGACTTTTTCTTTTTAACGTTTATTTAGTTATTTTTTTGACAGAGAGAGAGAGAGAGAGCGAGCATGAGCAAGGGAGGGGCAGAGGAAGAGGGAGACACAGAATCCGAAGCAGGTTCCAGGCTCTGAGCTGTCAGCACAGAGTCCCATGCAGGGCTCGAATCAACAAACCATGAGATCATGACCTGAGTCGAAGTGGGCGCTTAACCAACTGAGTCACCCAGGCGCCCCTCAATGGACTTATATTTTACGTCCCCTAATGAAATCAATTATTCCCTTTGGACTTAAGACCTCTAGACCAGCAGAACCTCAAATGATAGCAGATGAGGCAGAGAAGCCAACAGGGACTTCAGAGTAAGGAGCACCTGTTTCTATATAAGGTAGAATAACAAACGTCAGGATGTGCTGGTGCATGATGGCAATGAAACGCTCAGAGCACTGGACCCAAGAGAAAGGCACAGCTCTGAGTTGCAAAAGCCCCATGTCAAGCAGTGATTAAAATTAGTGGCTGCCCTTTCTAGACAGAGGGATCAATACTAATGAGCGCAAGACTTGCCTTCCAGGGGGGAAACAAATGCAGCGGACGGCTTCCAGACAACTACGAGGAACTGCGAAGGGCCCACGTGTGGGGTCGGCTGCATTCGTCGTCATGCTTACGCCCTGGAGGCCATCTTTAGAGCCGCACGTGAACAAAGTCAATCTGGAAACCCAGTGAATAGACCACAGGGAAGTTTAAAAGATTAGAGTTCTGTCGTTTCTAATTTTTAATCCCTCCGTTCACTTTCCATTTTCAGTAGAAACCTGTATGTTTCTATTTACCAGGCAGAGTGGCCAAAAATGATCAAAAGCTCAGTAACAACGGTACTTTCTGAATTAAAAATGAGTAGAGCTTTATTGTCTTACAAAGACAAAGTATCGGGGAGTCTAATAGTGTGAACCGGTAAGCCTGAGAAAGAGGTGTGGAAATGTATGTGATGTAGGCCATACGCCCAGGGGTCTTGAGAATTACTACTTTTTTAATTGAATTTTTATGTATATAATTGTAGATTTGCATATGGTTGACAGAAGCAATACATAAATATCCCGGGAACCCTTAGCCTAGTTCCTCCCACTGGAGGAAACTGTCACAACCAAGATACTAAAAAAAATAATTTTTTAAGGTTTATTTAGTTTTGAGAGAGAGACAGAGTGTGAATGGGGGAAAGGAAGAGAGAGACAGAGACATAGAGTCTGAAGCTGGCTCCTAGCCTGACGCAGGACCCGAACTCACGGACTGTGAGATCGTGACCTGTGCCGATGTTGGACGCTTAACCGACTGAGCCACCCAGGAGCCCCATCAACACTGATATAAATCACTGTTCTTATTTGGATCTCCTCAATTTTATATGTACTCGTGTGTGTGTGTGCGTGTTCATTTTGTTTCTATACAATTTAATCACGTGTGTAATTTGTACTTCATTCCGAACGGTTCCATCATCCTGAGGACCTCTCAGGTTGTCCTTAGCAACCCCCACTCTGCCATCCCTCACCTGTGGCAATCACTGATCTATTTTCTGCTTCTAGAAGTTTGCCAGTTCAAAAATTGAACCTTGAGGGCAGCATGTTAAGTGAAATAAGCCAGTCAGAGAAAGACAAATACTGTCTGATTCCACTTCTGTGAGGTCTCTGCAGTAGTCAGGTTCACAGAAACAGAAAACAAAATGGTGGTTGCCAGAAGCCGAGGAAGGGGAAATTCACAGCCGTTGTTTAATGGGTATAAAATTTCAGTTTTGCAAGATGAAAACGTTCTGGAGGCTGGGTGCACGATAGCTTGAGTGTCCTCAACATTACGCTTAGAAATGGTTAACATGGTAAGTTTATGTTATGTGGATTTTTTTTTTCACCATGATTTAAAAAAAAAAAATAAAGAAGAAAATGATCAGTTAGCACACTTGTGTGGGTCTATTCCTGTGTTGTCTATGCAGCTCCGTTGACCTACGGGTCTTCCCCCCCACCAGGGACATACTGGTGATCACTATCTATGCAATAAGTCTTTAAATCATGGAGATTGATTCATCCCACTTTATTCATTGTTGAGATGGTTTTAAGTATTCCATCGTTTGAAATTGGGAAAAATAGAGACACAGGTCTTTACTTTTTATAGTCACACGACAGCCACACTGTTTTCCTTTGGTTGCTCTGTGTGCGTTAGCAGAACCTCACGTGCATGAGACATTCAGGAAATACCGTGTACGTTTTTCTCAGGCTTCACATCCTCGGCGGGGAGCACGTCGTACTCACTGAGCTGTCCCGGTGGGGAGGACCCTCAATGTTTGCTTTCTGTGAAGGGCAACGGTCGCCACAGAGGCGAAGCTATGTGTTTGACCTCTGTCTCCACGCAACGGCCAGTTGACAAGTTAGGCTTGACTATTTCCAAATGATCTCTCCCGTCTTAGGGCAGACATAACAGCTCTACTCACAATGGCCAAGATACGGAAGCCACTGAAGTGTCTCAAACGGTGGATGGGTCAAGACAATGTGGAATGTAGGTAATGAGATACTAGTCAGCCTCAAAAACGAAGAAAATCCTGCCATTTGTGACAACGTGGACAGACCCGGAGGTCTGGCACAACGTGCTGAGCGAGGTAAGCCAGACTAAAAAAGAAATTCTGCAAGGAGTCACTCGTATGTGGAATCTAAGGCAAAGTCTAACGCATAGAAACAGAGAGTATAAAAGTGGTCGCTAGAAGGTGCGGCTGGGGGAATTAGGGAGAGGTTGGCAAAAGAGCATATGTATTTTCAGTTTTCAGATGCATAAGATCAGAAAATCTAAGGCAAAACTTGGGGGCTGTAGTTGATGCCGCTGTATTATATAACTGAAATTTCCTAAAGAACGTAAATGTTCTCACGCACTGCACGGTAAATATGCGAAGTGACGAGGGTGTCAATGAACTTGGGCGGGATTCTTGCACGACGTATACGTGTATATAATCATCATGGTGTGCACTTTAAATATCTTGCAATTTTATTTGCCAATTATGCCACAATAAAGTCGAAAAGAGAAACCCAGAAATGGGAATTACACCAGAGGGCAATTATAAATTAGTCCCTATGCTGGTGGAGGGGTGAGGCTTTCTATTTTCTTTTAATGTTTGTTTATTTATTTATTTTTATTTGGAGTGAGAGAGAGAGAGAGACACAGACCAACAGACAAAGGGCAAGTGGGGGAAGGGCAGAGAGCGAGAGAGACATAGAATACAAAACAGGCTCCAGGCTCTGAGCTGTCAACACAGAGCCCGACGCGGGGCTCGAACTCACAAATCATGAGATCATGACCTGAGCCAAAGTTGGACACTGGGCCAATTGAGCCACCCAGGTGCCCCTAGGCTTTCTATTTTTTTTTTTTAATTTTTTTTTTCAACGTTTATTTTATTTTTGGGACAGAGAGAGACAGAGCATGAACGGGGGAGGGGTAGAGAGAGAGGGAGACACAGAATCGGAAACAGGCTCCAGGCTCTGAGCCATCAGCCCAGAGCCCGACGCGGGGCTCGAACTCACGGACCGTGAGATCGTGACCTGGCTGAAGTCGGACACTTAACCGACTGCGCCACCCAGGCGCCCCTAGGCTTTCTATTTTTTAAAAGTTACATTTAGGGGCACCTGGGTGGCTTAGTTGGTTAAGTGTCTGACCCTTGATTTTGGTTCACGTCATGATCTCACGGTTCATGAGATCCAGCCCCCATGTCCGGCTCTGACCTGACAGTGTGGAGCCTGCTTGGGATTCTCTCTGTCCCTTCCTTGCTCGCTCGCTCTCAAAATAAATAAATAAACGTTAAAAAAATAAATAACAGTTACATTCAGACGTAGCCGTGAAAATCGCCTGGGTGGGGACACATGAGTAAGTTACTTTTAAAGTAACCTTATTCTCTGACTGAAACCATCCCCTCGCTGCTTCCTGAAACTTGGAGGGTAGGTGACCCCATCTCCATTTTAGGAATTCCTTCCCTCCAGGATTTTCACCCTGGTTTTTTTTTTTTTTTCCCCTCCAAATTAAATAAATAAAAGCTAACACTTACCTTGGGTTTTCATATCAGCGTCCTGTCTTGTTTCCATCTGAGTCCCGCTCAGTGGCTGATACGGAAAGATGGTCAACAAATCCAATGACTGAGTGAACAGGAACCGAACAAATCCAAGATGAGAAACAGGAAAAAAAGATAAGGGTTCAGAATATGTGTTTTCTGAGATTTCAGACTTTTCAGAAAAGAGAGCAGAGCAGTAATCTGTGCTGATTGGTAAAAGCGGTCCTCAGTTTTCACTGAAACCTTGGAGCGACCACAACCTTACACATACTCACTGTCCTCATCAAAAAACGCAAACAGATTATCGTTTGGTCTAAGGGAAATACAGATCTATATTTTTATATGGAAAGTATAAAAAGCTCACTCTCATATTACTACTATTAATTGAAAGGTTTCTAAGCTTGAGACTGAGACCACTAATGTCTCTTTTGTGAGTAAAATATACACTTATTTCATTAGTAACTGAGCATATTTTATGTTCTAGGCACTGTTTCCGGCCCTAGACGTAGAGCAGTAACCAAGCAGATAAAAATTCTTGTCAGCACGCCACTTGCCTTGCCAGGTTATGTGCAGGAGTTAAAACCAAAGAGAGATATAAACATGAAATACCTTGTGTTGGGGGTGGTAGCTATAAAGAGGAAAATGAAATTGGGAAGGGGATAGGATTGCGTGTGTTTGGGTAGGAGGATAACACCCAAAGAACAGGCCAGGAAGGTATGACTTGAGAAGTCGGCACTGGAGCAAAGACTTGAAGGAGGAAAGGGAATGATGTGTAGGCGTCAGGAGGAAGATTCTTCCAGAGGCAGGGAGCGGCCAGGGCCAGGACCATGAATTGGAGTGCATCCAGCTCAGTGAAGCGACGTCACTAGGGCTCCAAGGTGAAGCGGTCCTCAGATGCCATTGTCAGGCTTTATTTTTATTCAGATCGAGGTGGAGACCATTGGTGGGTCTTAGTTTTGGGGAATAGAGCACAGGGAGGAGGAACCGAAGAAGAGACACCAATCAGCCTGAAAAGGTGTGGCAATAATCCAATGACAGATGCTGGTGGCTTGGGCCAGGGTGGTAGCATTGGGGACAGTGGTAGGTGGTCAGTTTCTCAATCTATTTGGAAGCTAGGGTTGCCAGGAGTGGATAACAGTTTGGGTGCTACAGCTGAGAAAAATCTGAGTGTTTAGGATGACACCAAGTGTTCAGGATGCTCGAGCCCCTGGAAGAGTGGCATTCACAGGTATGGGAGGGCTAGAGCGAGGCAGGTTTTCTGAGGAAGACTGAGACTTCCATTTTGAATGTTTTATGCCTCAGCCATCCAGGAGAGGAGCCAAGCAAGCAGGGTAGACTTGCAAATCTGGGGCTAAGGGGAGAGATTCCAGTTGGATATATGACCTTGGGAATCCTCAGAACATACTGTAGGTGATACAGACTGTATTTTCCATGACTTTATTACAAGGCTGCCATGAATGATGACATAGGCCTCCGTAAAGAGAGGGTAGCAAGTTAGAAAGAAATATGACGTGTGTGGGAGATATATTACATCTTCCCGGATCGCCTTGACTCCAACTCAGAATTTGATTCCGTACCATGTTACATCCACACAATTCACTTTATGAGCCTTTGCGATGGAAATACATTTCTTTGAGGCGGATGTCGTGTGTGAAAGGCGAAGTGTGCCTCTGTATCATTTGGGCCAGAATATACTCCCCAGTAAGACTTAAAAGTCCCAGACTTCTGCTTCCACGTTTCCAAACTTCTCCTCCAAACTGCCCCTTTCCTTCCATCCATCGGGATACACATGGATAGGAGGAAAAGACAAGGAAGAGTCAGTTGGATAACTTGCCCACCACTTCCGGATGAAGACCAAACACGGAACTGCACAACCATCCATCAAGCACCACGTTCCCTGTGAGAGGAGTGGAGGTAAGTCAATAAACGTGGGATGGACCTTCTCTCTCCTTTCCCATCCTCTCCCCTGTAACACCTCTTTCATCTGCTCAGTGAGTCCTAAAGTCACTTGGCAGATCATCCAAGGACTTGAGCTGAAATTCGTGTCAGATAAGGTAGTGCTAGCTGTGGTAACAGGTAGTCCCCACACTTCCGCCATCGAATGATAAATAGTCTTTGAAGTTGGAGGTGGGAGTTTATGGATGCAGGCTGATTGAGGCTCTGAGTCTTAATTATGTGGTTTCTAAGGTCCCACTGGACACTCTCATCCAACTAGGGGTTGGGAAAGAGAACACAGAGAGAACAGGCTGCTTTCAAACATCTCAGCCTGGACAGGATATATTCCCTTGATGAGAACTTTTGACATAGTTCTTCCAACAGCAGAGAGCATCCAAAGGTGGGGAGTAAGGAATGCTGAAGACACGGGGGGTAAAAGGACAGAACCCACCAGTGTACTGAGATGAAGAAGGTGGACAGGAGGTGAGCCAGCCAGGCCGCCATCTTGTCTGGGCATTCTTATTCCAGGCATAGGATTTGTAAACTGTCATTCATTCCTTCACTGTGATCCCATTCGCAGGGAAGTAGAGTATGTTTCCTGCGTTTGAGGGTTTGGAGAAAGTACAGGGCAAGCGTCACAGCTCAATGAAATAAATGTTGGCGTGGGGGTGGCTGGAAGGTTTGGCTGTGAAGCTGACTTTTCCACAGAACTTCCAAGTCTGTTTACTGACTGCAAAGCATACTCAGAAGAAAAAGAGAGGTACAAATAAGAACGTGTTCTTTCTTCTATCTGTATAACTGGAAAATTGTTCCTATATTATCAAATTAGATTCCATTCCCCAAGCGACTAAGGGTCGGTCACAAGCAGACATTGAGGGCAACATTGAGCCTGGAAATGATTTTGAAAAGGCAACCAGAAGGTGCATGTGGATGAAATTCTGGTGAGTAAAAGTAGTTGTTTCTTTTAGGTTTTTATATTTGTTTTCCTTGGATTTTCCATTTCCAATTAGCTTTATTGCATTTGATGGAATTATTAAATATTGTCTGATTCTTCTGATGTCCCAGCTTTCTTCCTTCTGGACCGTACAGCCTTTTGTTTGTTTGTTTTTTAACGTGTATTTATTTTT
Source organism: Lynx rufus (assembly GCF_022079265.1). Classification (NCBI taxonomy): domain Eukaryota; kingdom Metazoa; phylum Chordata; class Mammalia; order Carnivora; family Felidae; genus Lynx; species Lynx rufus. The sequence goes on along the minus strand of NW_025814823.1, from coordinate 233,239,173 downwards.
GAGAGAGAGACAGAGACAGAGACAGAGAACACAAGAGGGGGAGGGGCAGAGAGAAAGGGAGACAGAATCAGAAGGAGGCTCCAGGCTCTAAGCTGTCAGCACAGAGCCCGATGCAGGGCTCGAACCCATGAGCCATGAGATCATGACCCAAGCCGAAGTCAGGTGCTCAACCGACTGAGCCACCCAGGTGCCCCTGGACCATACAGTCTTTTAAAGAGAATGAAGTGGGATATCTTCATGTTTTCTTATTACTACAATCCATGGGAAATTTGTTGTATGTAGAAATTGTTTTATAGATATGATGAATTTTGCTGTTTTGGTAGGGTTTTTTTCTGTCTATTTAGAAAAAGGAGAGCTACTTTTATTTGATTTTAAAACCAATTTAATGAGACAGAGAGGTTGCCTTTAAACCAGCATTGCGGGGCGCCTGGGTGGCGCAGTCGGTTGAGCGTCCGACTTCAACCAGGTCACGATCTCGCGGGCCGTGAGCTCGAGCCCCGCATCAGGCTCTGGGCTGATGGCTCAGAGCCTGGAGCCTGTTTCCGATTCTGTGTCTCCCTCTCTCTCTGCCCCTCCCCCGTTCATGCTCTGTCTCTCTCTGTCCCAAAAATAAATAAACGTTGAAAAAAAAATTAAAAAAAAAAAATAAACCAGCATTGGAAATACCTAAAGTTCGTGATAAACAGGCGAACTTCTCACCCCAAACCTTTAGAATCAAATTATCAGGGCTTAGAGTCCCAGCATCTATAGTTTAAAAGAATGTTTTCACCAGGTTTCCAGGAATTTCAAGCACACAGTGAAGTTGAAAACTACTCGAAACCCATGGGAATGACTGCAATTTTTAAAGTTCAGGGCACGTTTTCAGGAAATCTGAGAAGCAAGTGTGTTATCTTTGCTAGCATAAGGAACTGCATATGGCACTCATAAGTAGTAGGATTCACCACACAAGAACCTGCACCAGGATGTTACCAAGAGCTTAGTTCATTATTGTCCCAAGAGCCAAGATGTCTTTTAGCAGTTGAATGAATAAGCTAGTATATCTGTACAAGGGGATGTTATCCAGCACCAAAGAGAAATAAGCCAGTAAGCCATGAGGAACATGGGGGGAATGCATATCACTAACTCAAAGAAGCCAGTATGAAAAGGCTACATATCACATGATTCCAGCTATATGGCATTCTGGAAAAGGCAAAACCATGGAGACAGTAAAAATGCCAGTGGTTTGCCAGAGGTTGGGGGTGGGGACTAGGGATGAATAGTCATACCCAAGAGGATTCTGAGGCCAGTGAAGCTACTCCATCTGCCATCATAATAATGGGGACGTGCCATTATACATTTGTCCAAACCCGTGGAATGTATGAGAGTAGATTCTAATAAACCATGGACTCTGGGTGATTATGATGCGTCGATGTAGGTTCATCAGTTGTAACAAACGTACCCACTCTGGTGTGGGCTGCTGGTAATGGGGGTGGCTGTGCATGTGTGAGGGCAGTGGGCATGTGGGAAATTTCTGCGCCTTCCTCTCAATTTTGCTGTGAACCTAAATGATCCAGTAATCGCACTACTGGGTACTTACCCCCAAAATACAAAAACATGAATTCAAAGGGATACATGCATCGTTATGTTATAGCAGCATTATTTACAATAGCCAAATCTTGGAAGCAGCCCAAGTGCCCATTGACAGATGAGTGGATAGAAGAATGCAACCTAGTTAAGGTGTACAGAAGGCTTGCCCTTCACTGGGTGTTCTTCTCTGGCCGCCCAGCAGGGAGCAGACTTCGGTCTCATTTCCACATCCCTGTCTTGGTCACAGAGCCTTCTCAGACCCTAATGATCACAACCGTCCAAGATTTTTCATTGGCATCCAACTACTATTGGCCTGATATAAATGGGGATGACTGTGTATTTGCAGGCAGTCGGCGGTTTATGCAGAAGTGGATACTGTACACACATTTATAAGGTGCTATTATCTCCTCGAGCACCAGGAGCAGCCTCCCCCAAACGCCTAGATAAATCCGCAAGCATTCATTTCCACAGCTGAAGTTGAACATGTTCCAAGCTATGCTCTGGGACTAAATAAAGACTCCTGTTTGCCTGTGGAAAAGGCCTGGTGAGTTGGATAAAGCAGCTCAGAGCAAATAAAATTGGGGGGAAAAAGCACTACTCTGTAGAGAGAACAGATAAACAAATTGAACACTTAAAAAGGAACCCAGAATGCTGCCCTGCTGGGCATTATAGAGGAAGAATTTTAGGAAGACTAAACCATTCTCTTAAGAAAATAGCAATACTTAGATGCTGTAGGTTAAGCCCTCACAGTTTTTGGGTTTTTTTGGTTTGGTTTTTCTTTTCTTTTTAGGATGCCAGTGCCTGACTTAAGCTTTGTTGCCTAATGCAACCATTTCAAAGAGGGCTGTCCGCAATAAACACACCGCCAGCCACACACTAGATAGAGAGCCAGGCTGCGTCTGCCACTGGGGTGACTTGGTTTTAGAGATTTTAGATGATTTTAATAACTGACCATTTGGACTGCTTGCTTTTTTCTCTTCCTGCACATTACATCCCGGCCCTTATATTTTCTTTAAAAAAAATTTTTTTATGGTTTATTTTGTATTTGAGAGAAAGAGAGACAGAGGACGAGCAGGGGAGGGGCAGAGAGATGTAGACAGAATCCGAAGCAGGCTCCAGGCTCCGAGCTGTCAGCACAGAGCCCCACGGCGCTCCAACTCACGAACCATGAGATCGTGACCTGAGCTGAAGTCAGACGCTTAACTGACTGAGCCCCCCAGGCTCCCCTCCGCTCTTATGCTCTCAATTCACGAATAAAGATTGAGCCCGTGAGAGCCTTGGCCCCAACTCTAGACCCCAATATTAAGCAGAACCCCAGACCCACCCTCCTTTCTACCTGTGACCTCACTATGTGGCCCCAAGTATACCAGATAATTTCCAGTTCTCGTAAGTGATAAACGTTTATTTTTTTCAAAGTTTCCTGCTGGTCGTTGCTGAGGGCATCTTGCAATCATAACAGGAACCACGGGGGCTGGTCCAACCACAACACTGCTTACTGATAGGCTGCGACCAGCACACAACCAATGGTTGCAGAAAAAACTAAAAAGCAAAGGAAAAATGAGACTCGATTTCTCCCTCTTCGGTAATTGTAACAGAATAAGAATAATGTGACCTCCAAATGGTGATTTAGCAGTTACACTGAAAGATAAAGATGAAAAAAGTCCAAAAAAGCAGTGAGACGGGGCTCCCTAAATGCTACATTCTTCCTAGCTGCTGTCCAGATTAGCAAGCCAATGGTACCCTTATCGTTAGGGATGCTTTCGTAATCTCTGTGAACTCTGAACTGATGAAACAACTCTATAGAGGGAAGCATAGTCCTGTCCTTATTTAATGAATAGCGTGCTCTCTTTCTCCATATCTCTTCAAGGGAATCGTGTATAATTTTATACCTCTCGTTCCCTGAATTAGTGTTTCCAGTGTGCAGTCCCCAGATCAACATCACTACGCGGGAACTTGTCCCAAAGGCAAACTCTGTGCCTCTGCCCCAGGCCATTTGAATGAGAAGCTCAGGAGAGTCTCTCAGCCATCTGTGTTAATAAGCCCCTGGGTCTTGCGGCTACCTGCTCAAGGCCGAGAAGCATGGCCCTACATCATGTCCATTTTCCGCTTTCAAGTCTTTCTGAAGATTATGTAAGAAGAGAAATAATCATAGAACAGGACTGGATGCATTATAATTCACACTTCTAAGGGTTGTTTGTTTGTTTGTTTGTTTTGCTAATTTGTCTGGAACTATAAAGCCCGGGCCACATTGACACCTTCTTCACTCCAGGAATATTAGTACTTGCACAGTCATACCCTGGGAATTTCAAGGCAAAAAGAAACCATGTATGAAGAGCAAGAGGGAGTAGTTCATTGACAATCGTCACGTTGCCACGAAATGAGATGATTTTAGAGGGCTTTTCTCCGGGGGTCACGTCTCCACTGAGAAGTAGGGCACAAGAGAGATCATGTTTAATACAACACAGGATAAAGGATGAATTCACAGATCGGAGCCCTCTGTTTGGCCGGACTGGGATTGGAAAGTGGCTGGCGGACTAATGTTTCTCATGGTGACGTTATATATATGTATATTCACTACACTCTTCCTTGTTTAGTAATTTTAATTATTTCCCCCCTAATTTCCTACCTGTCAAGGGCCTGATATTTCTAGGGATTTTCCTCTCTTCTCCCCTCCCCCCATCATGTTTCAGTTTATTTCAAAATGTATAAAATATATAAAAATATATTTCAGTTTATTTAAGAATTTTTCAAAAGGACGTTTTTTGCACGTTGCAAGAGCAGTTCAGTTGAACGTCCTTTTAGAACGGAGATGTGGTTCATGTATCGCAAAGTTGCCCTTCCAATGCGTACCATTCGGTGCCGGCGTCACCACCACGTAACTCTAGAATGTTCTTTCCTGAGAATCAGGAGACTCTTCTTTAGAGTCCTCGTGGGAGAGCCTCAGAGAGTCGAGTGAAGCCGGGGCCACCCCCAAAGCACGTGGGTGTCGCTTCACTGGAAGCAGTGAGTTAATGTGAAAAGCACAGGAGCATCGCTTAGATAATAACCCGAGTTATACTTGGCCTCTTGTTTCCTGTACTTCAGTGTAGAAATTCCAGGAACGTTTTGTCAGCTGCTCGGCATGATGTTTCGGTCTTCTTTTGGTACAGAGCTTCGGAGAGTCAGAGAAATGCTAAACTCAGCTTCGCGGAAACAAGAGGAAACAGATGTTGGTTATTAACTAGCTCTTATCAGACAAGAAGGCCACCAAGAAACAAAGGCACGTGGGGAAGGGAACTACCCTGAGGCCACGAGATCTGAGTCTGCAGCAGGGGAAGGGAGACAGATTGCATCTCTCCGCTTCCTGACCCCCTCTCCCCCACCCTGCACGGCCCACATCCTTCTGGAACACAGAGCTGCAGATCCCTGCGAACCCCGGCTTCCCTCTCTTGGAGTTAAGACCCTGCCAAGTCTCATCTGACCAAATGGCTGTGAGCTTTGATCCTGCCTAATTGATTCGGGACCTCTTCTCTGAATCCAGATGAGGCAACCTCTCGGGGGAGCCCTACACCCAAGGTCCAGACTTCTGAGAGCTCCCCCAGTCCTCCTGGAGGCCGGGCGGCCAGACTCTGTCCGAGGCTCCACCTGAGAAACTGAAGCAGGGGGGAGATCCGTTTTGATAAAACTCAGAGCGAGGGGGTGTGGATGTCAGTATAAACGAATATAGAGAGATACAAACCATGCCTCACCATCTGGTCTCAGAGGATAAGTAAGAGTAATTGCTTCAAGCTGTGTGATCAATCCACCAAGCTGCAAGGTCACCCCGGACATCAAAGAGGGCCAGGGCTTCTGAGGGAAGGCCAGGACATTCCGCATCCAAACCCTTTTTCCAAAACCACACGGAGCGCCTGACTGCTGCTGCCTTAGAGACATCCGAACCACGGGATCATGTCCTGTGCTTCTCTCGTGAGGGAACAGCAGACCGGGCTTGCTAATCTGCACAGCTCAGAGACCCCAAGGCCACCCCTGGGTCCCTAGTCCTTCTACACACACACACACACACACACACACACACACACAGAGTAACTATGTGAGAAGGTGGACATATTAATGAGCTTAACTGTAGTGTGTTTCACTGTGTATATGTGTACCAAACTATCATTCTGTACCCCTTAAATATACATAATTCTGATTTTAAAATTTTATTACACATTTATAAACACATTATATATATTTAAATATATGCAATTTTTAATAGATTTAAAATGAGTCCAAAATGATGATCTCTTTGGCATCCCAAGTGACTTCAGAATATTTTTATTGGAACAAAGTAGCTTTTCCATAGGGCTGGTCTCATTTAATGTGTGTGCTATGAGCATTGTAAAATAATTTATTTGGGAATATTTTGCTCTGTCCTGTGCCGTTTTGAATTTGACACCTCAGGGCTTTCAATCTGATTTGTTTCTTAAGTTTTAAAATCCACTAAAATTGAGGAAATAACAAAACCTTTCTGCGGAGGAAGATTATTGACAAATTAATCTCAGAGACTCCATTGAAGGCCTCTATTAAAAGCTTGAGGGCACTGGAGAAATTCACTCATATACTGAACATCAGAAATACCCCAGCAGGTTGGACTGATGGTGCAGCCAGCCAGGAGTGTGCCCATGTTGGACACCAGGATGGAAAGTCTGCGTCCCTATGCAACATATTACGGGGACGTCATGGCATTTCAACGCAATTCCCGAAAACGTTGTTTTGATTTTCTGCTGAAGTTTAATTAATTGAACTGACAATAACTGTATTACAAAAGAAAGGAGTTCTTTGGAAAACTGAAATTTTAATGGGGAATTTTATTAAATACATCATCTTGATTTGCAACCTTATTATGAAATTTTAAAAATTCATATTCTACATTTGGATTGTCCATATGTTTCTTTAATAAGCTGCAATAAAAATAGAATTTAAAAGGAATGCGGCATCCCATCACTTTTATCTTTTACTTAATTAAACTTTCCTGGCTTGTTAAATCATATAATTCCAATCATACTGATCCCGGCGTGGGTGGTTTTTAAATTTTTTTTTTCATTTGTTGAGCCCCGTTGTCTTTTTAATACTTTTTTTTTTTTGTTAATTGTTGAAAACTATTTAAGTGCTGCGTTTCATTCTAGTTTTATTTTATATACTTTCTTATTGTTTTATGACCAGCAGAAAGCTTAATTTATTGATATTGGTAGGGAAGTTTTATACAGGCAAAATAGAAGAGTGTAATTTAAATTGAAGGCAAAATATAAACGTAACCATTCTAGACATCTAAGTGAGGAGGCACTATAATTACACCAATCTTTGGTCAATCTTGACCACCAGTGGGTGAAGTCAAGGAGATAAAGCCATCATCGCAATTCAGAAAACCTGACTCCTATCCATGGACATAACCCCCACCCAGAACAGAAGTAGGTAACCCTTTCCTGGAATTTTTACTTGCCAGTAATATTCCCTGGATAAAGAATGGAATTACTCTAGGTGGTTCTACTTTTCAGAATTTTTTCAGAACTTTAACTTCTATTCTTGGTTATGGTGTGTGTGTGTGTGTGTGTGTGCGCGCGTGGGTACGCGCAGGGATGAAATTCTTTGGGTTTAGGAAATGCACTTTCTTATGTAGGTATATACAGAGATTTGCCTGGCTCTATGTTTATGAACTGCAGAGGCTGAGGTTAAGTGGCTGCTTATAAATACTGTCCTAGTTGTCTTTAACCTGAACTGGAAATTCAAAAAGCTTATAAAAACACCAAGGTGACCAAGTGTCCCCAGAGTGAACGCCCCTTGCTTAGATTTCAGCGAAACTGCAATATGCCTCTTCCCAGTTGAATCCGTGCTTTAAGAAAAAGAACAACAGTAGTGCTGAGAAATTCTACTCAGCCCAGGAGGCTAGTGACGGGATACGGATCGCACCTCCCCAAGGCATCAGTTTGATTCAATCCAGAGTGGCAGTTTCTCGGGACATCTGCTGTCTGATTGCTCTTTTCTGGCCAGCAAATGAGGGAACCCAGATGTCCTTAGTTGAATAGAGATCCCTCATTTAAAAAGCCCCTAGTGCTTGGATGTCCCTCGATTCCCAAAATTCAGGTGCAAACGGACTGCGGATCGACGGCGAATCGCTGAGAACCCTGTCTCCCCCCAGAAACGACGTGTCCGGTGGTGGATGTGCTGGCCTAGAGGCTCCTCACGTGACCGGGGGGGGGGGGAGACACGCCTCACCTGTGAATGGCCCATGTCCTGGCTCTGTGGAGGTGAAGGGCATCATGCCTGCCCTGCTGGAAAGCAGATGAGTAGGAATCTGGGGGAAAACCGTCTCCGTTTTTATTTACTGTAGCTCTGTCAATCCAGACACACACGAGTGTTCTTCTTTGGTGTTCTTCCAAAGAAATGCTTTCTCCTGAAACCGTCTTCAGTGGTCTCATCCAGTGAAGGAGATTACTTTGTGGTCACCTGTGTCAAGGCTATCAAGTCCCTCTTCCTAACAAAATGGGGTTCAGATGCCAAGACCGATGATGCTATCCATATGCACTAGGAGGTTATGCCAGGACTTAGGACTCACAGTTACTGATGCTTTCCCGGGAGGGCAGCACAGGCTCTCAGGCAGGTCTGGAGTAGGGTGAGGAAGCAGGAAAGGTAGTGGCCTTGGGGTGAACAGTGGTTATGGGGTGGGGACAGGGCAGCTGAGTCTCGTGTGTTTGAACTTCCTGGCCAGCCCAGCGTGGGTGTCATGGGTTTCTCGTCGGTTTACCGACGATTTGGCGCAAGAGGGAAAACAAGAGGGTGGAGCTTGAAAGCTTTCAGCAAACAACTGAGTCAGAAGTTTAGGATGATGGATATTAAAAGGCATCTAGTCTAGTTCTACTTTTTCTTTCCTAAAAAGTAGATTTTAGGGGTGCCTGGGTGGCTCATTCAGTTAAGCACCTCACTCTTGATTTTGTCTCAGGTCATGATCTCACAGTGTGTGGATCGAGCCCCGCGGCTGGGCTTTGCGTGTCAGGTGCAGAGCCTGCTTGGGAATCTGTCCCTCCCTCTCCCTCTCTCTGCCCCTCGCCTGCTCTTTCTTTCTCAAAATAAATACAAATAAAATTTTGTTAAAAAGTAGATTTTGCCACCATCATCTTGGAAAGCAATGACTCAGTCATAGCCACCCATATCGACATCCCCAGCAAGTAGTCTAGAACCTATAAATATGAGGAATGTTATTGATTGGGGCTGGGCTGGCAGACATAAATATTCTGATAGGAATAGTAATGTGAAAAATTCCAAGAATTTCAATCCGTAAAAGCCAATATTCTTATCCCTGCAATGCAGGTGCAAGGGCCCTGAGGGAAGTTCTGGAAAAGGTCCCAAGAAAGGATGGACCTTCTGGGTGCCTGTGGTTATCAACTAAGTATAGAAGGGGATATTTAACACTGATATTACTTTGACATTTTGGCTACATATAGTATACTCGATTTATAAAGGTAATAGAGGCTTGTTCACAGGAATGCATAAATAGTTTGCGGACATTTTTCATACATTTTTATATTAAAGTTTGGGTGAAGAAATCCCTGGTTTAAAAAAATAAGGGGGGGTGTTTCGGGCACCCAGATAGCTTGGTCGGTTGAGTCCAACTCTTAAAAAAAAATTGTTAACACTTATTCATTTTTTGAGAGACAGAGACAGAGAGAGAGAGAGAGAGAGAGAGTGAGTGGGGGAGGGACAGCGAGAGGGAGACACGGAATCCGAAGCAGGCTCCAGGCTCTGACCTGTCAGCACAGAGACAGACACGGGGCTCGAACTCACTAATTGTGAGATCACGACCTGAGCTGAAGTCGGATACTTAACTGACTGAGCCACCCAGATGCCCCAAGATTCCAATAATTCTTACAAAGTTGATTGGTAACTTTGTAAACATTGGGAGCTCCCCACCACTATGTATCCCCTAAACCCTTCTCCCCCAAATCATGTATATTCAACAGTTTTAGCTGTTATTTGTTAGTTTGTTTTGTTTTTTTTGTTTTGGTGTTTATTTCCAGGTCACTAAGAATTATGCTTATATCCTTGCTCTTTATCCTTTGGTTTTCAACCCAATCTGCCGACGCACCCTGTGACAGAAGCGATGGGCTCTCCTGCACACGTCCTCACGCTGACCTTGCCTTTCCTGCATACACATATTCTCCTTGCTTTAATCTTTCATATACGCTCGTGTCATAATTTTGCTTAGGTCGATATTTATTAGTACTTCCATCACATTAGATGCCTGCTATTCATGGGTTTTTGTATAGTACATTTCAATTATTCTTTTCTTCTTGCATATGATTTCATTTTCATCTCTCCCTTATGTGTTTATCACTTTTCTACCCCAGACTCTCCTTCCCTTGTATAAATCTGTGTTGCTATGTTCCAAGCCACTGTCAACTTCATGCTCCGAGCCCTCTGACCGGCTCCGGATCATCTGGACTGCTTCCTCTCTAGGTGTGCTGCCCAGGCCCCCGTCCTGGGACCCCCTTCCCCTCCCCCTAATGATGGACACCCTATTTCCTGAACTTCCTTGTCCATTCTTCCTATTTTCTTGGATTTTGTAGAGCATGTTTTTTAGTAGCTTCCTGGGACAAGGTGCAAGGGGTGTGAAACCTTTGAAAACCTGCCTGTCTGAAGTGTCTCGATTCCTCTCTTGCACTTGACACACAGTTTCCCTTGCTGCAGAAATCGAAGATGCTAAGACTGTTTCCTCAGAACCTGGAAAGCATTCTTTTCTGTACCTTTTAGGGGTTTTTCGCTTCATTCTTTACAAAACCAAAGCAAAACAATGCTGTTTTCCTCGTTGTTGAAGCTTGTTGAGCTTCTCTTCGTTCTACTCCCAGTTTTGAAAATTCACAATGTCATCCCTGGTATGGTTCTATTTTCGGCTATTGTGCTTTGCAAGCCATGGCGCGTTGAAATTGAGAAACTCTCATCTTTCAAGTCTGCACAGTTTTTTCTTAGTCATCTTACTGATAGTTCTCGCCTGTTTTCTCTGTTCCTTCAGCCATCTTTAACTGAAAATCTAAAATTCTGTTTCACTCCTGATAATGTCTTTAGATCTGATTTGGGGATACCTTTAGAACTGGCCAGTGTATCTTAACTACGGTATAATATTGCACTGCATAAATATGTCTTATTTAATAATACGTTAACAGACATTCAGACTGTTTCTCTTGTGAGTTTTTGGAAGCAGTGCTGCGGTGAATATTTTTGTGAGTCTGCTCTTGGGCCCATGTGCGGTTTCTGGAGTGTAGACCACCGCTGGGGTACAGAAAACACACATTGAAACGAGACGCCATGACTGTTTGGCTCCATGGCAGCTCCAATTTATAGCCCTACTTGCATTTCCTGACACCTCATCAATGCCAGATATTGTCGAACCTCTGAAATGTTGCCAAAATGATGGGTGAGACATCGTTTCTCAACTGAATTTGTGTGTGTTTAATACCCATCAAAGTTGGAGGTCTTTCCATCTATCAGACATACGAGTTTCCTCATGTATGAATTGCCTATCCATTTGCCCATGAGCTCTCAATGAAATTAAATTTCTGGATATGACAAAACGCATACCTCAAAATATGAAAACAGAACCAAATCTGAACTGCACAGGAAACACGTGATTTGTGCATGATGGCATTTTGCAATTAACAGGAAATATCCGGATTCCAGTGATACGTTTAAATAAAATGTGTTCATAAAAATTTCTGTGTCACTTAATTATTTCAAAGAGAGAATGCTTTCCTGTTTTAAAATTAAAATGGCAAATGAGTCATCACATTGATTTACTTTTTACATGTTCATCTATTGACCATGTCTCCATCCTGCATGGGATATTGTTAACAAGTCTTGTTAGCAAGCTAATTTATTTTGAAAGTTATAAGCATAAATATATATGAAAAATTTTCTATCTTCAAAGGAGAAAAGAAAAATTCATAACAATCTCCCACCTAGGAAAATCAGTATTAATGTTTCATAGATATTTTTGTTACTCTTTAGGTAAATATAAGCATCTTATGTTTTAAATATGAATATTTGTACAGACCAGCGTGCCACAGTTTCCGCTCAATATAACAGGATGAAAACTTTTTCTACCCGGTCAAACATTATTTTGCAACAGCAATTTAAATGGCTGTAGAGTGTTCCATTATGTGGATGTGGGGCAATTTCTTTAAATAGTTCCTCACTTTTTTGTACACGTGTCTCACATTTGGATCACCACTGTCAGAAGCATGAAATAAAGACAGAAGTCATATCCTCATTCCTTACTGGAAAAACCAGAACAATAGTAAAAGTCCCTCATGAGTGCCTAGTCTAGAATATTTTTTCATTCTTACTTTCTTCAATAATAGTCTCTGAATACCATTTTTATTTCCCATTCTCAAATTATTACAAAACTTTTATGCCTTATTTTTCAAGGATGACACATACATGCACACACACACACACACACACACACACACACATTTTCCGGGTCCTTTGGCTGAAGGATTAATATCCTAGTCAATGGGATCAAGTTTGGTGTCACAAGATACTCAAGACCTCTGGATGCTTTGTTTGGCCAATTTTGTGATCAATCAAGAACATGTTAATCTAGCTTGGTTTCCTTGCATAGTGATTTCAAAAAAAAATTAATATCAATACTAATGTTCAATTGCATGAGATGGTGTCTTCATGAGTAATCCTTTGAACTTATCACCACATCACGGGGATTTCATATTGGCCCCTGGCTTACATGATTCAAGTGTCACATAGAGGGGGTAAGGAAATTAAACGTCGTTTCACAGTGAGGTGTCGAGATTATCACTGTAAACCCCCAGTGTCATAGTTTGCTGAATCTAAAATGAGTATTTTCTCACATTTAACATTGCAAAATTAAGGTGATCCTACAACCAATTGTATCTTAATACGGTTATTGGCAATTTTGCTTTCTTGGTGCTACATAAAATAACAGCATATCTCGTACTTTATGGCTTCTTACATCCTTTGACTAACAGTCTGTAGATAATGCAGTAAGTACCCTTTGGCATGGTTCCCAATGATCCCCACCTCCTGGTAGCCATACACCATGTAGCCCAGTCCCCTTGAGCCGGGGCTGGACTGAGTATACATAACACTGCCAAAGCTATTGGATCTCACTTCCAAAATTAGGTTATAAGGATTATGAACTTTGTCTTGCCGGCACTCTGTCTCTGGTTGCTCGTGCATGGTTGTGTTGATGGAGAGGACAGCCTGACGAAGACCTGAGTGGCCTCTGGCCTGAATACATCAACAGCCTGAAGACAGTAGTAGCTTTGGAGGATGGCTGCATCTCTCAAATTAGAAATATCTAAATACCCACCAATGGTTGAATGGCTATAAAAATTTTGATGTTATATACAACAGCATACCCCACATCAATGGAAATGAGAGAAGTAATTCCATGGAAGACAACATGGGTGCATCTCACAGATGTGATGCCGAGTGAAAAAAAGCCAGATATGAAAGAGCACACATGGACTGATGAAGCAAGTTGGCAAAGCAAATGCATGGTGTTAGAAGCTGGGATAATCATTAACTCAGAGAGGAGAAAGGGGTTAAGAATGGAAATTTGCATAAAGAGTTTGTTCTGATGCTGGTAATATCATATTTCTTGATCTGCCTGGCAGTTATATGGTTGTGTTTATTTTGTGATAATTCAGAAACCTGAACATTTATTATTTGCGTAAATTTTTCTACATGTTTTTTTTTCCCTTTGTGTCTTCCTTATCACTGTGGAAAAAAAGAGAGAGCTGAATGTCATGCACCAATTCTTACATGTTTTGGACCAAAACAGACAAAGTTCTATGGAGTCCATTGGCCAGAACTTGTCTCAAGTCCCCATCTAATTGCATGAGGCTAAGGATTTTGGCCTTGAGTGTGCTCCACATAGAAAGAACTGGAAGTCATCAAACTGTAGTAATGTCTCCTCTATTAAGCTACTTTCTAAGGTCACGTGTCTGTTAAATGGCAGAGCCAGCATTTAAACCCAGGTATTGGACTCTGGAATTTGGGAACCTAACATGCGGTGGACCACCTAAGAGGAAAAGTAGCTTGTTAAAAACTTATGTCACAGACACAGTACTCAAATCCAGGTGTCCCCATTCCATTCTAGTGCTCCTTCTACCTAGTTAGACTTTTTTTTTTCTGACTTTTATTAATCAATTCATGTAATACACATAAACACTTTTTTAGGAAACTGTTGTCTAGCAGATACTGTGTACCAGTCTTGGAGATTCACCATGTTTAGGAAAAGTCCCTCCCTGAAGGATTCTATGGCTGAGAAGGACACATGGATACTAAAAGGAATTAAATTAAATGTGACACACATTTACTTGGGCCAACAGCTCCTAGAAACTGGACTAAAAAGTAGGGATTCAGCTATGGACAAGACATGAAGTATGTCCTCAAGAATCACCATTTTATGGAAGAGATAGAAAATGGAAAATAGAGGAAGAAGAAGAAGAAGAAGAAGAAGAAGAAGACAGAAGAGAAAGGGAAGAAGGAGAAGGAGAGAAGAAGAAGAGAAGAGAAGAGAAAAGAAAAGAAAAGAAAAGAAAAGGAAAGAAAAAAGAAAAAAGAAAAGAAAAGAAAAAGGCAAGCTGGGCTCATTGCAATATAATATTAAACATGTAAATGGCAAAACGCTGGGTGAACCAAGCTGGCCAACTAGGGCTTCAGAGAGAAGCTAAGATTTTTTTCTGGACTGATAAATATGAATAAAATTTGTAGGGAAGATAGGGGCACAAATGCCAAGAAGAAAATGCCATCTGTGAAAAATGTATGATGTGATCGAGACTGCTTGGCTCGGCGTGAAGTGTAGGGGTGGCCAGTGTGAGGGGATCTCAGCATGAAGGACATAAGGTTTTACAAACTAGAGGGCAGTCAGTAGTTAGGGGTAAGTGGAATTATCATGGACTTGGATTATGGTCAAGAGATAATTCAGAAACACAGTCTATTGTTGGAGTGAAAGAGGGAGGGACTCAGGGATGATGCAAGGTTTTGGCTTGAGCAAATGGGCGCCGCTAACAGATGAAGGAAGGAGTAGTTGTAGAAATGGCCGTGGCTGTGGAGCTTGTTTTGGACTTAGTCTAAGTGGCCTGTGGAACATTTCAGAGGAGAGTCCATTATGACTCAGCTGTGGAGTAGTTTGTATATTTCTTGCATCCTTCTCTCTCTGTATTATCAAATTCTCTTTACTCTTTAATTTGTATCTACATAGAAGAGAAACTCAAGCAGAGATGTTTTTACAATACCCCCAAACTAAACAACCACTAAGAAGACCTTATTGATGCTGAATGCTGCCCCTGAGACATTACTGTGAAATTAATTTGTAGAAGTTGAAAGGGAACTTGCCATTTTATTAAATTTCTTTCATATCTATCTTCAAATACAGGGTGAGACTTTTTTCTTGTTTGGGGTGGTCATTTGTCAACATTAAAACCTGTAAAACAGGACCACCAAATTGATTTACCAGCTTTTCTGTTTGTTTTTACCTTTGTGTTTTAACAGCATAATTGAGATATAATTTACATGTGCTATACAATTCACTCATTTAAAATATACAATGAAATGTTTCAATGCATTCACAGTGTTGTGTAACCATCACTAACATCTAACTTTAGAATATTCCAATAACCTGAAAGAAGCCTTGTACTCATTAGCAGTCTACCAGGTTCTCTTAATATTTCATTCAAATTGTACTCATTACTGTAATCACTTGTCCCATTATTAAAATATGTATTTTAAGAACAATGAAATAAGATATTATTCATTAATTCTATTAGTATAGGTTCTAGATTCACTAGCAAAAACTCATTAAAAATCAATGATCCAAACAAATAATAAAATGAAAGACATAAATGCTAGCATACTGATAATTACATTAAAAGTAAATTATCTAGGGGCACCTGGATGGCTCAGTCAGTTAAGTGTCTGACTCTTGATTTCAGCTCAGGTCACAATCTCATGGTTCGTGAGTTTGAGCCCCACATCAGGCTCTGTGCTTGCAGTGCAGGCTCTGTCTGGGATTCTCTGTCTCCCCCTCTCTATGCCCTCTGCTCTTTCTCTCTCTTTCTCTCAAAACTAAATAAACTTTTTAAAGTAAATTATCTATACACACAGAAATTGTCAGAATGAATTGAACAAATGACCCAATTGTAGGGTTTCTATAAGAAGCTCACTTCAAATAGATCCGTGTAAGAAAAAAAGATTTTTTTAAATGTTGTACAAAAACAGATCAAACAAAAGCTGAAGTTCAGACTCATTAGACTTTAGAGAAAAAATATTCCAAGAAGGAAAGGACATTCCATGACAATGAAAGTGCTCTTCGTTGAGAAGATCTAACCATACTAAAGGGTATGCACCAAACAACAGAGATATAAAACACACAAAGGAAAAACTAACAGAAATGAAAGAAGAAATAGATGAACTCACAATTATGTTTGTGCACATGAATAACTCTCCTCTCTGTAACTGATGTATGTAATTATCAGACTGAATATCAGAAAGTATACAGAAGAACTAACACCAGCACCAACAAATGGGATAAAACTGATATTTATAGAACCCTCCAATTAACATAAGCAGAACACATATCTCTTCCATGTGCCCAAGGGATAGTCACCAAGATATGCTTTATTTTGGGTCATAAAACAAATCTAAATGGGTTTTAATATTAGAAAACATAAAAATATGTTCTCTAACCATAATGTGTACCAGAAAGATGAAAGGAAAACCAGCAGACGCTCAAAAAGTAAACAACACGCATCTAAGTATCTCTGTGCCAAAGAGGAGGTCTCCAAGGAAATTTGAAAAGCATATTGAACTGAATGAAGATGAAAATACAAAATATCCCAGTATGTGGAAAATAAATTTAGTTGTGCTAGACGGGAAAACTAATGCCCGGGGACATGGAGAGGTGTCTGAAGTTGGTGACCTATCTTACTAGAAAAAAAGAATGTGAACAAAATAAGCCAAAAGTAAGACGGAAGTGAGTAAAAAATAAGAGCAGAAATCAATGAAAGTGAAACAGAGAAATGGAGAGAAATCAGTGAACCAAAACCAGACCTTTCAAAGGATCAGTAAAACTGATAACATGGCTAGCAGAACTGACAAGAAAAGAGAGAGAGCACCTAAGTTACAAACACTTGGAATGAAGAGGGACTATCACTTCTAATCTCACAGACTTTAAAAAGATACCAAGATAATACTATAAACAGCTCTATGTGCACGAATTAGATAATTGAAACAAGATGGACCAATCCCATGAGCAGCACAAACTACCCAAGCTCACCCAAGACAGAACAGAATATCTGAATAGTCCTCTGTTAATATAACAAAAATTTAATTAGTGGTTAAAAACCTTTTTTAAAAAAAGAAGAAATTATCAGGTTAGATGATTTCACTGGTAGAGCCTACCAAACTTTAGGGAAGGAATAACACTTCTATGTAATCTTTTCCTGAAAATAGAAACACACACACACACACACACACACACACACACTTCCAAAATTATTTTTTGAGTACAGTATTTTCCTGATACCGAAACCAGGAAAAGACATTACTTTATTAAAAAGAAGTAAAATTATAGACAATATACCTCAAGAACATACACATAAAAATCTTCAACAAAATATTAGCAAACTAAATCTAAATCTATTGTCTATCTATCTATCTAATCTAAAACTTGTTGGCACCAAGTAGGGGTTTATTCCTGAGACAAAGACTAGGCCAATATTTCCAAAAATACTCAATATAATTTACCGTATTAATAGTCTAAAAGAGAAATACCACATGACCATATGAGTTGATGGAGAAAAAGTATTTGGCAAACAACAATATCTATTCATGATAAAAAAAAAAATCTCAGCAACAATCTAGAAGCGAAAGAGAATTTGCTCACCCTGATAAAGAGCATCCACAAAAAACTGGCAGCTTATATCACATGCATGTTTTAGGGTGTAGGTGACAAGGAAAAAGTTCTGGATGGTCAACACTGGATAAATTTGGCAGAAAGAAAGAAAGAAAGAAAGAAAGAAAGAGAAAGAAACTTCAAATTGTAACCCCAAGTACAAAATAAATATTCATGAGTCCATACTAATATGAATAATTGAATAAATAAATTAGAGACAAGAGACCGATTTTACGTGCAGAAGAATGCCAAATAACTTATATAGATTCTCCACCCTCAAGAAGAGAGAACATAAACTCCATTCCTTACATATGGGCCGTGTGCAGTGACTTCCTGCCAAAGAGTACATTATGGGAAGTGAAGAGTAGAGTTACTTTACCGAGGAGAAACCTAAAAACATGATCTCCAACAGTGATCAAGGTCAAAATCAACAGTGATAAGTCATATTGGTAATATGCGCCCATGTTGATATGATGGCATAAAAATGACACTCAGCCTCTATGGTTTTCCTCCCCCAAATCCATAACCCCAGTTTAACCATTAGAAGAATACCAGAAACATTCAATCACAGGGACATTCTATAAAATACTTCACCAATACTCTTCGAAGTGGTCAAAGTCATCAAAATCAAGCAAAATCTGAGAAACTTTTATAGCCAAGCAAAGCCTTAGGAGAAGCAGCTACTAAGTGTACTGTCCGGGGTGGAATTCAAGAACAAAGTAGAAGAGCATTAGGTTAAAAACTACGAAAATCTAAATAAAAGATAGGCTTTAACTAAAAATAAAATATCAATATTGATTAATTAATCGCAACAAACGCTACTTATTTCAGGTATTAATAATAGGGGAACTGGATCTGGCTGCAGGATATATGGGAACTCTCTGTAATAGCTTCTCAAATTTCCGGTAAACAGAAAGCTGTTCCCCAAACTAAAGCTGACTTAAAAATCAATTAATGCAGGGGCGCCTGGGTGGCGCAGTCGGTTAAGCGTCCGACTTCAGCCAGGTCACGATCTCGCGGTCCGTGAGTTCGAGCCCCGCGTCGGACTCTGGGCTGATGGCTCGGAGCCTGGAGCCTGTTTCCGGTTCTGTGTCTCCCTCTCTCTCTGCCCCTCCCCCATTCAAGCTCTGTCTCTCTCTGTCCCAAAAATAAATAAACGTTGAAAAAAAAATTAAAAAAAAATCAATTAATGCATTTTATGAGAATAAAATATCTTGTATGCTTAAAAATAATTTGACAAAATACAACACCCGTTTATGATAAAACCTCTCAGCAAAATTGGAATAGAAGAGAACTTTCTCAACCTGATAAAGGGCATATATAAAAAACCCTACAACTACCATTACATTTAGTAATCAAATATTGAATGCCTTCTCACCACCACGACCAGCCACAAGACAAAATAGAGTTCTTACTTCTATTACACATAAACAACAACAACAAAAACGGACCAGAGATTTGAATAGACATTTCACAAAATAATCCATATGGATTGTCAATAAACACATTAAAAAATTATCAACTCCATTTGTCATCAGGGAAGCCTAAACTAAATCCATAATGTGATATAATCTCACACCCCAAAATGGCCACCAAGAAGGCTAACCTTTAAAAGACTTCCGACACCAAATGTTGGTGAGGAATTGGGACGGCTGGGATTCTCATGCAATGCCAGGAAAAATGCAATGTGGTGCCCTCACTTTGAAGTGTTCTGACATAGAACACATTCTGACAGTTTCTTTAAAAGCCAAACACATACCTTTTCTATGACCCAGAGTTCTACTCCTATTTATTTATTCAAGATAAATAAAAAACAGGTTCACAAAAAGACTTGTCCGAGAATGCCCAGAGCAGCTTAATTTATAATAGCTGAAAACTGGAAAACATCCCTGGCATCCTTCAGTAGATGAATGGTCAAACAAACGTGGGCATATTCATTCTTACAGTGAAACACCACTCTACAATAAACAGGAACAAATGTGCGAGACATGCAAAACAAGGATGAGTCACAAAAACACTCTGGGCACAAAGCCTAACACACAATAGAATATATAGTTTCATTCCATTTACATGAAATTCTACACAAGCCAGACCAATCTTGGTAAACAAATTTGAACAACGGTTGCCAAACTGAGTGAAGTAGGAGTGAATATTCTCTGGGGTGGAGGAAGGGTTGGGGAACTTGCCCTGGTAAGATTAATACTTCATATTTTGATAGGGGTTGGGACTACAAGTGTATGCAGTTGGGAAAACTCATCAATTGTACACTTCTTATCTGTGCCTTTCATGGTGTATATAATTTGCATAGATCCTGTAAACGTTTCAATCGGATTAATGGCTACATACGCAAGCATTTAAAAGATTGTGTGCTGATGTCTGCAACTTACTTTGAGGTGCTTCAGAAAACAGATTAAGTGATGAATATACAGAGACGGGTTTGTGGACATGTGAGAAAGCAAGTAGAATAAAATGATAATGGTAAAACCTAGGTGGTGGCTACTTGGGTATTCATCGTAAATGTCTTTCAGTTTTCTGTGTTTTGAAAAAATTCTTAATAAACTCCTGAGAAAATCACAATTCTTTACACAATGTCATTTTCCCACCCAAACAGAAAATAGGCTGATGCAGAAGTCACTTTAAATCAGCTCACTCCATCTTAATAAGGTCACCGAGCTCATTGTTTGTCATTTTATAATTCTGTATTTTAGATTCGTGACTTTCCTTATTTCTCCACACTGCCACAAGCCAACAATGAAACGTGTGCTCTTAACGATTCTGATATCCCAAGACACTTCAGGCAGGTAAACTGAATTGTCTAGAAGGCACCTGGGTGGCTCTGTCGGTGAAGCATCTGACTTCAGCTCAGGGCATGATGTCACGGTTCCAGCCCTGCCTCAGGCTCTGTGCCGACAGCTCAGACCCTGGAGCCCGCTTCACATTCTGTGTCTCCCTCTCTTTCTCCTCCCCTCCCCCACTCATTCTCATCCTCTCTGTCAACAATAAACACTCAAAAAATTACATATATAAAAAAAGAAGGCTCTTTTCATTGACTGACCTGTCTTTGTGTGCAATGTGCATATGGGGCTAGAACACACACACATCAATAATCTGCCACGAGGAGATACATTTAATCATGGCCGCCAGGGGAGCAAAGGTGTTTACAAGGTCTGCTCCCAGCACGTTCCTCATTCACTGTAGGGTCTAGTAACAGGGGTCTCCCTCTCAGGGTCATGTTAACCCTGGCCCCACACAGACGCTCTAACCTGACAGGGTTAGCAGAATTAATCCGCATTTCTGATTTTCTGAGCACGTCCCCAGGAGGTGCATTTGCGTGGGCCCCGAGTAGCTGGGTTTTGGCTTATTTCTAGGAAGTGCGATGCTGTGGACAATAGCACCATTTGCCACTCAGCTGTGTGTCCGTCGACCTAACAACTGCTGTGAAGCTGTCTCAGTCCTGCCGAGAGCAGTGAGGCTGTAAGGAAAAAGAAATCAATTTAAAGCAATCAAAAAAGTCTACGCTTTTCCCAACGTTGTCGTAACAGAGTATTGGCGACCGAATGGTTTCAACCACAGAAATGTATTTTCCCAACGTTCTGGAGGCTGGAAGGCCGCGATCGAGGTGTTTGTGGGTTGGTTTCTTCCAAGGCCTCTCTCCTTGGCTGTCTCCTCCTTGTGTGTGCGCATCGTCTTTCCTCTGTGCGTGTCTGTGTCCAAATCCTCTCGTCTTAGGAAATCACCAATCACAGTGGATTAGGGCCCGTCCTCATGACCTCACTTGAACGTAATCATCTCTTTAAAGACACGATCTCCAAGAGCAGTTGCGTTCTCAGGTCCCAGCGATTAAGACTTCAATACCTGAATGGGGTGGGGGGTAGAGAGACACAGCTCCGCCCATAAAAAACAAAGTCCCTTTCCTCAAAATACTTGAAACTTTTGAGACAAGAATGTGTCACTTTGATGAACAGTACAGTGCCCGGGAAGCGGGCTCGCCGGCCATAGGTTATGCTCCCCCAGGAACACAGACGACTGCCCCAGGGGCCTTGCTGGTTGCACAGCTTGTTGGTTTCAGATCTATTTTTCTCTTGCCCTACGTGTCACAGGGCGCCAACAACAGGTTCTGTTGCCCGGGTTGCCTTGTCGTCTGGCTTCCCTTTCGGTTTGACCGATGGAAGGCACTGCCGGGAGACTGAAGAGGAGAAGAAATGGAGACCCCAGAGTATTTCTGTTCTCCCCCAACCCCGTTTCTGCCCCAGGTCACACTTCCAGTCCTGGCCGCATCCACCTTACCGCTCTAGATCGTGCTGGAAGCCCTTAGCACCATGGTTCCGAATTCGGCTGGGTTGCTCTACTCTAGTGTTCCAGCTCATCAAGGTGTCCCTTGCTTTGGGTTACTGCCAACGCTACCTCTTCCCGTGGCCACAATTTAATGGCAGTTAAATCGCCACACGTAAATATATGCCTGTGGAACTTTCCATCACCTAAGCGACGAATCCTGTTTTAAAACTCCCTGAATTTAGAATAACCGGAGTGTTTCTTGCTCGACGGCCTGGGCGGTGACTCGAACACTCTATCAAACACTCACTCACTAATCAGGTGGAGGTCAGGGTCAGTGGAATTTGGGGACTTAGTGTGCAGGGAGCCGTAGGGTATACGAGAGCCGGGTTTGATTATCTCTTGCTGTTAGAACATCCCCTTAAAACTCAATGGTTTAAAATACGATTACATACAGATGGTTCTGCAGTGTGGGCAGGGCTTAGAGGGGAGAACCGTTCTCTGGTTTCATGGTGTCACGTGGGTGGTTCGACTGGTCTCTAGTATTTACTCCCAAGAGGGTCTTATTCACGTGGCCAGCAAGTTGGTTCTGGCTTTTGGCTTCTGATACCGGTGGGGACTTGTTTTTCCTCTGTGTGCCTCTCTCTCCCTACTGAACGCAGTATGGCCATCCTGGGGGAAGGGGAAGTCTGACCCGGTAGCTGGCTTGCCCAGGAGCAGGAGAGTGAAAGTTGGGAGACACTCTTAATGCCTACGAGTGCAAGTCCCAGAACCTCACTCTGCCCTGTTCTGTTGTTGAGAGCCCTCGAGGGCAGGGCAGGTTCCCAGGGAAGGGAAAAAACTCTCACCCTTTGAGGAGACAAGAAACTTGCAAAAGAACGTATAGGAGGGGAGACAGCATTGTGGCCCCTTTAATGCCAACTGCCACGTCGGGGAAGTCAGGCTTTAATACATTAATATATTTGTCATGCTCGGGTCGCCTGGGTGGCTCAGTCAGTTAGACATCTGACTCTTGATTTCAGCTCAGGTCATGAGCTCACCGTTCATGAGTTTGGGGCTCTGAGCTGGCAGCATGGAGGCTGCTTCGAATTCTCTCTCTCTCTCTCTCTCTCTCTCTCTTTCTCTCTGTCTCTCTGCCCCTCCCCTGCTTGCACTCTCTCAAGATAAATAAACATAGAAATATATATATATGTAATATATTATATATATAATATAAATGTAATATATATAATATAAACATACAGAGCTGCAGACAAGCCGGTTAAACCAGGTTACCAACAATTATTCTCCGGCTATAATTCTCCCGAGGCACATGAGCCTTCTTCCCACCTCCCCTCTCCTCCAACACCCCACTTGCTGGGCTCAGCAACACTTGGTCTCCACTTTTAAAAGTAGACATAGTTGCATCTTTGTTTCACCTTAGCTTGTAAATGTCATGGTAACTTGGACGTCTCAGCGACAGGCTTTCTGTCTTCCCTCATCCTTCCATTACATTCTCTACTAGCTTTTGCTGCAGGCCAACGATATTGCCCTTTGGTGACTCATGCCTCAGCCGTCTTTCTAATCAGGAGGGGTTATATCTTCCTAATATGTAACCGCTCATTGAATCCTAGGTCAGGCCAGGGGGCGGCGGGGGGAAGGGGTGTCCGAGTTCCCGAAAGGACACGGGTTATGTGGCATCACGTGCATTCTTGAGGGCAGTTGAGCCTCTAATGGTGAAGGGCGAGTGGCCCGCCCCACCACGAGCTCCTGAGCACCCCCCCCCCCCCGCCACAGCGAAAGCAATAAAGACATGAACCACCAAATGAGAGAGGGAGAAAGGGAGATGGTTATTCAATTAGAATAGCCTTGCAAATTGGCCCCGAATTTCCCCAGGCTTCTAAACTTCCAAGAAGCTCAACTATACTCTTAAGGTCATTATCAACACCATCTATTTCTCCTCTTTCGCCTGGTAAGGGGAAGAAGCAGCACCTGCCAACGGCTGAACTCCCTACGATATTCCCCACAATTCACCTCGGGCTTGTTGTACACGTGAAATCGTGAAATCGTGTGCAAATGAAAAGGGTCAAGATTTCTTGTGTCTCTTGGGAAAGACCACCCACCATGGGTGGAAGGTTTTAGAAATGGTGAACCCGCACCACGGAGACAACACTTTTTCTTATTCTATAGTTTTCGCTTCTTCTTTGTAGCCAGTCTTTGCCCCATCGTGAAACTGGTGATCTGGTGTTTTCCCTTTGCCTGCCTTCTCATTGTTAAAGGAAAAAGAAGCGAGAGGAAAGAGGACCTGGAAAGCAATCTTTATTACGTTGGCGAGCCCATCTGGTTACTTTACACATGCACACAAATGCACACACAAAGACACGCAAGCATATACGCATGCATCTGTTTTCCTTTGCTCTCCTCTTTCAAAGAGTATCATTTTTTTTTTAATGTTTGTTCATTTTTGAGACAGAAAGAGACAGAGCGTGAGCAGGGGAGGGGCAGAGAGAGAGAGAGCCACAGAATCCAGAGCAGGCTCCAGGCTCTGCGCTGTCAGCACGGAGCCCGACGCGGGGCTCGAACCCACCAACCGTGAGATCATGACCTGAGCCGAAGTTGGACGCTTAACCGACCGAGCCACCCAGGCGCCTTCCCTGCTTCTTTCAAAGTTTAAATACCTTTGGTTATCCAATTTGTGTGCCTGGAGCCTCAGGCACATACACTGGGATGGGAGGAAGGGAGACTGGGGTTCACACCCTTGACAGTGTGCATTAGGCAGAACCGCTGATCACCCTGGGGAAGAGAGACTGAGAATAGCGGCATTTCAGACCGCTAGCATTTCAGAAGGGAAGGCAGGGAACTGGGCTAACGGACTGAGCTTCCCCTGGAGACAAAAGCAGCAACGTGGAGTGACCCCTAATTCCCCCTCTGAGAGGATGAGAACCCAGCGTTCACTTTGGGGGCCCTTGAACGGAGGCATGCAGAGATGGTTCCCCCAAATCCACAGTGCCTGGAAGAGAAGAGAAGGGAGACAGTGACAGTTAGCGGAGCAAAGAACCTGGGCAGCTCAGTGGTTGAGTGCCCTAACTGGCCTCAGGTCATGATCTCGAGGTTTGTTAGTTTGAGCCCCACGTGGGGTTCACTGCTGTCAGAGCCCGCTGTGGATCCTCTGTCCCCCCTCTCTGCCTCTCCCCACCTTGTAGTCTCCCAGAAAGAAATATATATATTTTTACATATAAATATATATAATATAATAAATATATAAATAATATATATTATATATAATATAAATATAATAATACTAAAATAAATAATATAATAAAATGATATAAATATATATATATATATTTTTTTTTTTAAGAAGCAAGAACAGACAAGATCCTGCAGGTGCCTATGAGGTGGCAGAGGTGAGGCTGCGGGAGAGCAGGGGGCCCCAGGGAGGGGCAGGGCTGGGGCTTGTGGGGGGGAGGGTGCTGCCTGCGCATCCACACGAAAGAATCAACTCTGCAGCCTGAGACAGAAACTGCTGGGGCTTGGGCAGCAGAGGTTGTCAGTGAATCATTACAAAATAGCAGCCTTCGTAGAGACGTTGTGATGAAACATATCAGGGAGTGCTTACAAATCCTCAAAGAGCTGGTGTCTGTTGTTTTGGAAATCGCTGCAAAAGTGCAAAGGGAATACCCACAGGCTTACAAAGAGAAATGAAATTTGAATATCGTCACATTTTATGGTAAAAAAAAAACCCATTACATTCATATGAAGTTTTACATTATTAATCTATTATTAATGAGGAAGATCATTTTAAAATTAATTGCCACGTTATCTGATACAGTAATTGACCGCCAAAACGGCTGTTTTGTAATGTGTACAAATCATGAATCCACGTTTGAGCTCTTGTATTATATCCACAGGTTACAGGAAATGCAAGAGGGGACATTAAAACAGCGTCATGAACATTTACCTTTAAAACTGCATCAGGGGCGCCTGGGTGGCGCAGTCGGTTAAGCGTCCGACTTCAGCCAGGTCACGATCTCGCGGTCCGGGAGTTCGAGCCCCGAGTCGGGCTCTGGGCTGATGGCTCGGAGCCTGGAGCCTGTTTCCGATTCTGTGTCTCCCTCTCTCTCTGCCCCTCCCCCGTTCATGCTCTGTCTCTCTCTGTCCCAAAAATAAATAAACGTTGAAAAAAAAAATTAAAAAAAAAAATAAAACTGCATCAGTCAACACAAGAACTTGGACACGGATGTTTATGGCAGCTTTATTCACAACTGCCAAGACTTAGAAGTAACCAGGAGGTCCTTCAGCAGGAGAATCGATAAATGAGCTGCGGTTCATCCAGATGGTGGAATGTAGACGCTAAAAAGAAATGAGCTATCAACCCCTGAACAACATGGAGGAGACTTAAACGCATGCTACTAAGAGGAGCCTTGAATGCATATTCCAGTGTGAAAAGGCCTCTCATTGTATGATTTCATCTATATGACATTCTGGGAAAGGAAAAACTATAGTTACAGTAAAAAGGTCAGTGGTTTCCAGGGGTTTGGGGGAGAAACGGGTAAACAGTTGGAGCACAGAAAATGTGGGACAGCGAAACAATTCTGTATGATACTGTCATGGCGGATACATGTCATTATACATTTGTCCAGACCCATAGAAAATACAATAATGAGCCCTATTGTTACGTATGGACTTTGAGTGATTATGATGTGTCAGTGCAGGTTCACTGATGGTGATAAATGCACCCCTCTGGTGGGTGACGTTGGGGAAGCTGTGCACGTGCGGGGTCTGGGGGTATATGGGAACATCCTGCTGAATTTTACTGTGAACCTAAAACTGATACAATATATAATGTCTATTTAAAGAAATACATATCAAAACGATTACATTCAAGCATGCAGCTCATTTATATGAGGAATTAAATATTTTTAGAAACATTACTCTATAAGAATCGACACGTTTACATGTAGGAAAATGTATACTTCAACAAAATTTAGCAGAAATGTATCCCAGTGTTGCCACAGCGTATACATCGTGCTCTTCGTTACAAAGTGTAAAGATTCTACTCAAAATTAAAATGTATCAGAAATTACTTGTGATCTTACTCTTGCCAAGAGCAAGTGATGTGGCTTTTGATCTCATCAATAGAAGATGAAGTTGCCGTGGGCTCAAGTTTCAGTGATTTAGGATGTGAATTTTCAGACAAGTGAGTCATAGAAATCCTATGCTCAATCAAGATATCGCATTAATGAGGTATTATTATTACTTATTATATAAAATGATTACACTGGGAGAGTTTTTGCAATTTATGAGTTTGGGTCGTTACTCATGTATAAAATTACCCGTATTGTATTCCACGAATAATGTAATATTTCTAAATAAAAAGGGTCTATTTCTTAGTACTTTTAACTTGACTTCTTTATCTGCTTCCTGAACAGTGGCCCACATTTTCATTTTCACGTGAGCCCCACAAACTATGTAGCTGGTTCTGTTTATAGGGGTCCTAAATCCACAGAATATATGTATCTGCTTATCTCAAATGTATTTTATTTTCCTTTAGGAGGCACTTTTAAGCTTCTCAGCTTTCCTCACATTACTAATAACTTCTAATATTCTCTTTCAGATTAATTACTCAGAATCGATTGCAGAAGCTTGTAGAATAAACACATCTAATGATTTGTAAACTTCCCCCAGCCTTCTGTGTGCTTTACTGTCTCTAATGGAAACTGTCACCATTTAATTTACTGGTTCATGTTTGTGACCATTTCTCTCTCGCGGTGAATACAGGAGCTCGAAGCCCATCACCCTGACATGAGGGTGGCCTAATTCCCAGTTTAAAGGTGAACTTGTAGAGAGGTGGTGCTGGGTCATCCCTAGGACTGGCTCTTGGGCTCCCCAATTGGGTTTTCCTCTGGAGTCTGTGGGCCCAAAACCTGAGAATTTCTCTAAATGCCACTTTGATGTTAGCTCTTCTCTGGCCTGCAACGGATGCTAGTTATGTGCCTTCTAATTCACAATAGGCCTCCGCCATTTTTAGAACACGCCATTGTCCCTTCTGATTGTGAGAGACCCGCCACAGGCTGGTTCAGCAACATGGCTCTTTTAGGGGGCTCAGGAAGAAAGTATTTGGATAGGGTTCCACAACCAACCTTCCCGGGTGTGGGTTAATACAAAATCTGATTAATTACGGTTGTTATTATTTTAAGAGAAGGGAATAGATGCTTTGCTATATGGTTTAGGGATTTCTTGAATGAGTGGCCATCTTGGAATCTAAAGTGCACTGTTGGGGGAGGAAGAGGGGTGGTACTAAGAGTGGCTTGAGGGTGACACCTGGGTATCTCAGTCGGTGGGGCGTCAAACTCTTGATTTCAGCTCAGGTCATGATCTCAAGGTTTGTGGGTTCGAGCCCCACATCAGACTCTGCAGGGAAGGGCCTGCTGGGGATTCTCTCTCTCTCTCCCTGCCCCTCCTGTGCTTTCTCGTGAGGGATCTGAGTGTCTCCATAATCTCTCACTCATTCCCAACCACGGTCCTGAAAAAATAAGCCTGCAATAGAAAAACATTTAAAAGGCACAGGATGTTTTCAGATGAGCATCCCTGGCCCATGCAGTAGTCCTTCCATGCAGACTACTGTCCTAAACCCCTTCTATACAGAAATTCTAGAACAGTCCTGGGGAAGAGGACTGGCAGGAAGGTTGGGGGCAGGTGGTGTTATTCCGCACAAGTATGGCTCCCTGGTGTTCTGTGATGTGGAAGGTTCTGGGGCCAGGCCTGGGGGGAGGAGACTGGCACCTCCTCCACCGTCCAACAGAGGTCTCGACAGGATCATGCAATGTTTGCTCAGCATGAGGCTGGTCTTCCTCCCAGACATGATTTGGCAATCGGCTCACAGTTTTCTGTATTTTCCAAAGACATAACTGCCACTCTTTTCTTTGCACTGAATGATTAACTTCAGATGTTTAGCTAAGAAGTGCCAATGCCTTTCCTTTGACTACACACCATGCATAATTTATTTGTAACAAATCTCTCATATCATCTCTTATTATCTTGCTTGGCTTTGATTTATGGCATAAGATGTACAACGATATCTTTTACTCAACTCTCTAAGCTGATGACAGTCTCCCCATTTAGTAATAATGTTAAGTCTTGGTTTCTTAAGAGAAAGTTTATTAAATGTGATCTAAACAAATGGGGATTGCTGGGCGATCCATTTTCTTCCCGTCGAGAGAGCGGACCAACCGTTTCTTCAGCATTCTGCCCCCAGGTAAAGGAGTTACGCCTCTGATTGGTCAGTTTGGGAGAGTAACTGCTCATGCTCAACCTCTCCTCCCCACCCCTTCTTTGTCTTGAGAACAGGCCAGCCGGGCTCACCCAGCCCGATGCTGATAATAGATGGCAACATCTGTTTAATTCTGGAATTTAGCAAGTGCTCACATAACCAATGTCCTCCGATTCAGCCCCTATTGATAATGCAGCTTATAATTTACCAACTGTGTTGAATTTCTAAATAATAAAAAAAATTCTCAACTTGTTCATGTAGAGGAGACACGTAGAGGGATGCTATTTGTGGGCCAGCCCAACGAGGGTTTTTTGGCTAATGCAGTCAGTCAAACCCCACCCCCCCATGGCTGCTGAACTCTATAATTGTCTCTTGAGTCAAGATTAATTTGACCTCCAATTGCTTAGTGTTCCTCAGGATTGTTTACATGGGATATATGATTTACCTATATCTCGAGAAATCCCTGAGGATGCTTCTAAGGCTAGTTAAATTTCTAGGCAATTTCTGGGCAATTCAGTTGTGAAGAATGTGCTCGTGTTGGCTGTGTAACCTCTGGGTCTTTCCCGCCTTCGGGGTTTCCGGCAGAAATTTACGATGAAGACCGCTATTTGTGGACTGGTGATTTCTGGGTTCAAGTGTGTGTGGTGACCCATACATCACCCCTACAGGGACACGCTCTGCTACTTGGAGATTGCCATTATTGTATTCTGTTCATCCCAGGATTTCAGAATTAATCCGTGCCTCATCTAAATGCAAAATAGGAGATAGGACTGCAAATGAGCAGGAAGCCAAGAGGAAAAAAAAAAAAAAAACAACCAAAAACCCACAGCGACCCTAAGAAAGGATGGGTTATGGAGATAAGCTTTTGATAAATTGTAGAGCAGTCTCAGCAGTAACTTCACGATTAATGAATCACTTGCTGCCGTCCCGTTACTTTGTTTTTACTCTGAAAATGCGGTCCATACATTGCCAGTGAGACAGATCCTAAAGTTGGCATGGATGGAGCGTTCAGAAGGTGCTCTTAGATTTTGGGGACTCGTGGGTGTAGAAAAACTCACCTCTGGAACTGACGCAAATAGAGATCTACACTTGAAGGAGCTCAGCCAGCGATAGGCAGAAGAAATTTCCCAGAGGCGATTTTCACTTCTGCTGATGAAACTAGGGTGTCTTTTAATCCAGCCAGGAGCACAAGGCGGTTTTTAAAATCTGTGGCATTCTTGCATTCATTTCCCAACGACGTGTCACTGACGACCACAACGTTACCATGACTTATCCGGACCCTCTGGTCAGCGTCTCCCCGGATGAGGATGAGGATGCCTGTTTGCCTGCACTCTTATCTGGACGCCTGACCGGGGAAGAGTCCTTGCCCGTCTCATTCAGGTCGGAAGGGTGCATCTCCGTGGACCGTATGAGTGAGGACTCTGGCTTCCTAACAGGTGTTGAAGGGAGGCTGCCCCCAGTTTCTTTTCCACAGGGCCCTTTCCATGGGGAGTCAAGACACCGCAGTTTGCACCTTCAACAACGGAAAGATGGTTTCTATTTCCTCACACGATCTCCAGTGCTTTTTTTAAGCACCTTCACCAGATTAAGTCAGAAGCACTCAAGGTCATCTCCCTTTGGCTTACCTCAAAAAGTCAGCTAATCTGTGATCTTAATCATCCGCAAAATCCCACCACTTCTGCCCTAACGTGTGACTTACACAAGCGACTTAAATCTCTTTGTTTTGCCAAATCACACAGTCTAATCAAAGAAGAGACATCCATCACATTCGTCATATTCTGTTGGTCAAAACCATGCCCCTGTTTCTGCCACACTCAAGGGAAGGGAATTATCCAAGGGCATGAATCCTTGAGTGTCACCTAAGAATATATCTGCCACAATTCTTTTTTTTTTTAAGTTTGTTTATTTATTTTGGGAAAGAAAGAGAGAGAGAGAGAGAGCAAGAACAGGGGAGGGGCAGAGAGAGAGGGAGAAATAGAATCCTAAACAGGCTCCAAGCTGTCAGAAGAGCTTGATGAGGGGCTCAGACTCATGAATCATGAGATCATGACTTATGCTAAACCAAGAGTCGGATCCTTAACTGACTGAACCACCGTATCTGTCACAGTTCTCGATAGTTTACCGTATTTGTTATCTAGTGAATTCAATACATTTTAGAAAAAGAAAATTATGGTCTTCTCAGATGTACCCAGTCAATTCCAGAGAAATGGGGATTTGACTACAGGACACTTTTACTGATTATCTGGACAAATAAATACTGCTTAAGTTTTCCTGGATTAATGGACATATATCCCTCCAGAGAGTTATTTTCTTCCAACCCGTTTCTGCTCACCAAATAACCTTGGAATTTATATTTTTGGTCTCCTGAATCAATGTCCCTAGCAAAGGGAGGTGTTCTGAGAAAACTAATAATACCACTGGCCCTAATCCTGTTGTAAATGACTAAAGCGACACTGGTTTCTCTCCATCTTGAAAGTTTGTTGGGATACTCACTCCCTCCTTCTTGGTCAGCTGGGGTAAGCCAACATTTTTTTTTTTTCCCATGGAAGCCTTATGAGGTGGGTTTGTTGTGTGACCCTGCCTGGAGTGGCCCATGGGCTCTCCTCTTCAGCATCTCTCTGTCCCCACTACTCCCTCGTGCATTAACACTACCTTTGTTTTTTTCTGTCAACACAGATTCTAAATCCATATTCTTCCGTTAAGGTAAGGGTCTCCCAACATGGCCTTTTAGCAACGGAAACATCTCCTGTCGTAGAACTGTTTCTAAGCTTTGATAAAGGAGATCAATCAGCATAAAGGCAGACACCCCCAAAGGAGGAGAAAAGTGACTGGGTCTGGCTTGAGAGCTACATATTATTAAGACACCAGTGGACTATTTTCCTCCACCCGGCTCTGTTGTTCCCCTAAGAACAAGGGTGCCCTGGGGCGCCTGGGTGGCGCAGTCGGTTAAGCGTCCGACTTCAGCCAGGTCACGATCTCGCAGTCCGTGAGTTCGAGCCCCGCGTCGGGCTCTGGGCTGATGGCTCAGAGCCTGGAGCCTGTTTCCCATTCTGTGTCTCCCTCTCTCTCTGGCCCTCCCCCGTTCATGCTCTGTCTCTCTCTCTGTCCCAAAAATAAATAAACGTTGAAAAAAAAATTAAAAAAAAAAAAAAAAAAGAACAAGGGTGCCCTCCCCACCCCAGAGTTGCCACCCTTGTGAGTCATGGTAGCCTTTACTTGTGAGGTTTGGAAATGCTGCAAATGCTTCTCCGTTCATTCCATGGAGAAGCTCCTTCTAGAATTCATGACAATTTCAGGTTTGGTGGAAAGGGCTCAGTCTCTACATCCTGCACAGGGCACTGGTTGACTAGCAAGAGCCTGGTTCCAGCTTTTTTGACCCAGAAGTCTTGGTTTCTGCCCCACCTACCCACATCTTTCTCTGGCCTAAGATTTGTGAGTGAGAAATGCAAATCATTTTATTGCCAATTCACCAGCTCCATTTCACCTTGGCCTCTGAGAGCCCAGCCCAAGCAACTTCATCAATAGTAAACTACATGGGGGCGCCTGGGTGGCGCAGTCGGTTAAGCGTCCGACTTCAGCCAGGTCACGATCTCGCGGTCCGTGAGTTCGAGCCCCGCGTCGGGCTCTGGGCTGATGGCTCAGAGCCTG
This sequence comes from Lynx rufus, assembly GCF_022079265.1. Classification (NCBI taxonomy): domain Eukaryota; kingdom Metazoa; phylum Chordata; class Mammalia; order Carnivora; family Felidae; genus Lynx; species Lynx rufus. The sequence continues at coordinate 233,206,486 of NW_025814823.1, read as the reverse complement.
GAGCCTGTTTCCCATTCTGTGTCTCCCTCTCTCTCTGCCCCTCCCCCGTTCATGCTCTGTCTCTCTCTGTCCCAAAAATAAATAAACGTTGAAAAAAAAAATTAAAAAAAAAATAGTAAACTACATAACTTTCCTATCCAGTCCTATCTCCATTCCTCAGGGTGGGAAAAGCTCTGGAAACCAGGCCTGCCTGATATGTCAGATAGGACCTTTCCTTCTCCAATCCATGGGCTTCAGTCTGCGGGTAAAATTTCTGTCATCCTTTCCCCTCTCATCTTCTCCTTTTAGTCATACTAATTAAATTTCCCTTGTGTTGAAGATGAATCTCTCTAGCCGTAGTCCTTGTTTAGGATTTCTTCCTTCCCTCATCGAGGGAAATACTTCCGATGGTACCCAATGCAGGAGGAACAGGCATTAAGCAGGATTCTTTCAAAAGTTTTTTTTTTTTTAAAGACTTTAAGAATATCATGAAGGTGTTCACTGACTTTTGCACTTCATCTATGTTGCTAAGACATCGTATTAAAATATCAAACATTCTGCAATATGCCATACCGACAACTGATGTCTTTCTGAATGCATAGGATTCTTAACATCTATGTTCATTTACAATGAAAAAAGAAATTTCATTTTCTAAGACTAGATGAGATAAACGGTCAAAACCAAAACACCAGGAACAAATTTCTGTAAAGCTAGGATTTTCTAAGAGTTTTGAGATAAAACTAAGATCTCCCCACGACAAAATGCCCAACTCAAATAATGCAATATTGATTTCAATCAAGATAACTGTTTGAAGGTCAAAGGGAAATGTAGGCACAGAGCTACCTCTGGAAAGTATTATTTTCTCATTTTATTAAATGACATGAGAGAACGTCTTAGCCCATCCATCACAAAAAATTTGGAAATTCTCCCTCTGCACTCAAATCACAGTTAAATGAAAACTACATGAAACAAAGGGAAGAGCCAAATTCAATGACTGCCTATATTGAAATATTCACTTCCGTAATATTCCCTTCCAGAATACTCACTTCTGGATGCTTACAAAAGAAAGAAAGAAAGAAAGAAAGAAAGAAAGAAAGAAAGAAAGAAGAAAGAAAGAAAAGGAAGGAAGAAAGAAAGATGGAAAGAAAGACAGAAAGAGAGAAAACACGATTGGCCCAAGTTCAGGAGACTTCCAGGAAAACACCATCACACACTCTCACTGCGCAGGAGCGCTTCGGCGACTCTTGGGACACTAATCCTGAGGCACTAGTTCCCCAAATAGGTTGTGTTTGGGTATAGCTTTAATTTACTCTCACCTCACTTAGCATGAGAATCGAAATGCCACATATCTCTAAGTAATCATCTGAATTCAGGCTTTATTTTATGCTTTGGAGTCTGACGGTTAAAGCATCCTCTGGTGCAGAAGATTCTGTGATTGCTGTTGTCTGGCAGAGGAGTCCATAATCAACCAAGTAACGTGCCATGTTCAAGGAAGCATGAATGCCAGGTCAGAACAGAAGAATTTATTAGACGGAGCAAAGAGTGAGCCTCTGTCTGCCAGAAGCTTCTGGTGAATTTTGTCCTTCAGACTCTGTTTTTGACAATTAATTTTTGACAATAAATATGTATTGGGCTCCCATTATTAAATGTCTGTTACATTTCTACTGTGTTAATGGCTCCAAAGTGAACATAAGATATATTGATAAGACATACATAATGGTAATTGCAAAAATAATCCCAGAGATGGTGTAATAATGGCCACCTCTCTTCATTACTTTCCTTCTAGGTGTTAGGAACTCTTCTGGGTTCTTTCCAAATTATTGGGGAAACTGCAAGTTGGGTAATACCAGCCTTCTTTTAAAAATAAGAAAAGCAAGGCTCAGAGGAAACTTACCCAAATCTTCATGCATGATGTATGAGCAAGAATGCATTTCATTATATTAATTACTATAATGATATTATCGACAGGTAGTTGGTATGAGTTATTAAGGCAAGTGGGATTATCTGATAATGAGAAGAGAATTTGGTGAGTCAGAATCAGAATGGAAAGATAGATTTGAATAAACTGGTTCATTTATTTTATTTTTTTTTTTTCAGGCTGAAATGGAATAGTTTCATTCTTGGGAGAATGTTTATCTAGCCATGGTCTTGGTAGGGAACATAGGTTACTTATATCTGCTAGACAAACTGCTTTCCACTGAACCGGATAAGAATGGGCAATTTTTATGTCTGTGAGTATGCTTTTTTTCTTTGTCTTAGGACACTTTCACTTTTTGGAATTAATGATTAAAAAGAAAAAAAAAAAACGAAGATACAACCAAAGGCAGAGCTCACCGTAGGTCATTTGCCAAAAGTCTAAGAGTGAACAAGGGAGTCATACTCCTTACACGTGACTTTCCTCAACAAGAGAGAAGGGAAAATAATAGCTAATGTATAATATGGGAAAATGAACAAGGTAATAAATGTACAGTACCACTGAGGTATATAGAAAGATAGAATTAGTAAATATTACCTTTAGAAGGGAAAATAAGTCTCTGGCTAATTGCCTTCAAATTCAGTCATTGAAATAAAAGTCCTTGGGTAGTTTCTTAATTCATCTTCCTGGCAAGAACCGTATCTAAAATAATTCCACCAATACCCCTAAGATTGGCCACACTTTGTAGCCAGATTTTCATCCTGTTCAAGTTTCAGCAAATACAGACTTCTCTAGAAATGTCTAGTATTGAAGAGTTTTGCTCTCAGTGGTGCTGTTTATCATCAACAAGTTTAATATTATTCACTCTTAGGAGTTCCTGGCAAGTAATACATCACACACACACACACAGTTAAAACATGAAAAAGAGGGGCGCCTGGGTGGCGCAGTCGGTTAAGCGTCCGACTTCAGTCAGGTCACGATCTCGCGGTCCGTGAGTTCGAGCCCCGCGTCAGGCTCTGGGCTGATGGCTCAGAGCCTGGAGCCTGTTTCCCATTCTGTGTCTCCCTCTCTCTCTGCCCCTCCCCCCGTTCATGCTCTGTCTCTCTCTGTCCCAAAAATAAATAAACGTTGAAAAAAAAAAAATTTAAAAAAAATAAATAAATAAAACATGAAAAAGAACGAAGGCTTTTTAAGAGTTTTAGGGACCCAAGCAAAATGTAAACCTGTTTCCTACTGGAGTCTTTTCAGATTAGAAATAATTATCGGTGCCTTTTGGAAAAAAGCAGAATAAGGTTGCAGCATTCTGGTATCTCTTTCTACTCTTGCCTTCAAGGTGAAAGTGACGAGCGCTGTAAATAAAACTTTGGATCTTGGTTAATGGTTCTGGGAAAGAAAGCTTTGGTGCTGATCCAGACAGTTCTCAGTCAAATTTCTTTCTCATTAGGCAGGCACAATATCCCACTTGAATAGAATTAAATTCAGAGAGAAATTGGTCTTTCAGTTTTGCAGAGGAGCAAACTCCAACTTAATGCCATGATGTTGATGATTTACAAGATGACATTTTTGTGGAAACTTTTATTAACAATTTTTTAACGACAGCTTTGGCAAACAATCCTTAAATCCAGCAGAGCCCTTTAACTGGTGGATTAGAATATTTTGTTACTTTGCAAAAAAAAAAAAAAACACAAAACTTTAATAGCTGTTGGAATATTCTGTACCAATTCCATTGAAACTAGGAAGTACTATGCCCCCTCCCCCATCACACACCCCCCCCCCCCCATCTCACCAAGGAAACAGAAACAGAGTAGTCATTCTCAACTTCAAACTTGCATATGCCATATGATTGGGGAACTTTTCTGTATATTTGTTTGCTTCCATGAAGAATCCAAAATGTTAAGAATTGGGTAAAAAAAACCCATAAAGAAAGGACGTATTATAACTGATAGGATTGAAAAGTGTAGACCAGTTCTGCTTCTAGATGATTCTGGATTTTTCTGAGCTCCTAAAGATTTAGCTACCAGCTTATATAGCCCAGAATCTTATCACACGTACATGTTAGGGTTATGCTCTGAAACCAAACAGAGCAAAATCTCAAAGAGTGGACAAAAAGATTCCTAGAAGAATGTTGTTGACTCTTGGTTTAGATCAGTAGTCAAGCTATTGAAAAACCAGCCTCTTCACTGTGTACTAGAATCTAGGAGGTCTGAAGTCCTGGTCTCAACACACCTAATTTTTATTTTATAAAATGAGACCAGCCTCAAAGATGCTTTGTAGTTTTATAGCATCACAGTGGAAAAATGTGCATGACTCTAGTGAGCTATTCAATCCAACACATGCTTGTTCAACATCTGCTACATAAAAGGCTGGACAACATAAGATTAAAACATTTCTGCTGCCTTCTAAAGCTTGTAGCACAGTGGACTCTGTTGCAAACTATCATTGGAAACCTTAGTCATTTTCTCAACTGCTACTCTTAGAATACATTAGCGTTTCAGCTTATCACTACGTTAAAATAAATTACTTTCTCAACTTTCTTTCCATGTATGTTACATTAACAAGCGAAATTTAAGAGGGTTGTTAACGTAAATTAACCAGATATCATAGCCAGGTTAGACATTATATATATGTGATTGAAAATTTAGGATTTATCACATCCCTCCACTATTGGGGGGCTACTAAATAACCAAAATACTAAATAATTTGCATCTAGGAGACCACATGCTAGAGCAGGCAAATAAGAAAGATAATAAAACTATAAGCCTATAGATAAAGATCCCTGCACAATATGACTTCACAAAGGTAATCTGCTCTCTGATGGGAGGTGAGGACACCAATTATACAAGTCAAACCTACACCTCGGAGAAGAACCTGGAATCTGAGAAGCAGACCCAGAGTGTGTCTGGAATATTCTTGCAAGAATGAATGAATCTCTTTTCCCTTCATCCGTGGGCTATTCCAGAAATGTCACAGGTAATGCACATGGGTGGAGGTCAGCTCTTGTCCAACCAGATGAGCTCTACTCCCTGTGCTACTGTAAGAGGGTGCTGCCCTCCTGCCCACATGAAGCTTGGAGAGCAGCTGGAGAAAGGAAGAAGTATGCGAAATCTCTAAGATATAAATTACTAAAAAGGATAATTTTGTTTCTTAAAAAAGAAAAACCAGTGATGCAACATTACATTTTTTTAAAGAAATATGTCTAGGCATTGTGTTGGTTGTCAATGACTTAATAAAATGGGAATGGAATCAAGTCCCTTCCAATGCTGACATTCTGCAGCTTGAAGATGAACCGGGTGCATTCAAACACAAACGTTTATAAACCGACACTTGTAGAAGTGATTGGTTCCGTGTCTTCCCTTTTGCAAAATTTCTCTCTCTGTCCAGTTCCTCGGAGAGACTGGGAAATCAGAACTCATCTGTCTCCAGAGGAGGACGTTTTCTCTACATTCTCTAAAGCTGCTGAGCCACAACGGACTCCCAACTGGGTGAATAGTCGATAATCAATAAACCGATAACCGAATGGATGCTCTGGGTGGTTAAATGACTGACATGATTCGTGGCAGTTTTAAAGCGGGCTGACTTCACCAGGTGTTCCTCCAATATATGCGATAATTTTTGTAATTGTAAGATCATAGAAAATGTCCAGTAAGAGCCTCTATACTGTGTACTGCTTTCTCCAGGCAGGTGAAACTCGGGAGGCAGCCTTCCCTGCCGCTCTCCTGAGGCTCCTTGCGGCATTCCGCCTTAAGAGTTTGCAGAGAGCAGACATTCCAGGAATCCATGCGAATGCTGATGGCAGGAAAACAAGCTTCAGTCCTTAGCTCATTAAGCAGTGTAATTTGGAAGTTGATAAGATCGAAACGGAGGCTAAGAGTAAGCCAGAGATGGAAAGGCACAGTTATATGCCGTCTGGAAACTGTCCACAACTTTTGTTTTTCTGTTTTGTTTTGTTTTGTTTTGTTTTTGAATGTTTCTTTGTTCTAATTAAAGCCATCAGTTTGGGGGCACCTGGGTGGCTCAGTGGGTTGAGCGTCGGACTTCAGCTCAGGTCATGATCTCATGGTTCTTGAATTTGGATCTGTGCTGAGAGCTCAGAGCCTGGAGCCTGCTTCCGATTCTGTGTCTCCTTCTCTCTCTGCCCCTCCCCTGCTCATTCTCTCTCTCTCAAAAATAAACATTTTTTAAAAAGTCTATTTGAATTGCTGAATAGAAATAATCTAATTCTTTTTCCTTATATAATTTTATTTATTTATTTATTTATTTATTTATTTGAGAGAGAGAGGGAAGGGGAGGAGCAAAGAGAGGGAGAGAGAGAATCCCAAGCACGCTCCACAATGTCAATGCAAAGCCTTATGAGGGTCTCGAACTCACAGACCGCGAGATCATGACCTGAGCGGAAATCAAGAGCCGAACACTTAACTGACTGAGCCATTCAGCCGCCCTGAAATAGTCTAATTCTAAACCTATTTTTTAAAATAAAATTTTATTTTATTTTTATTTTTTTACCGTTTATTTATTTTTGAGATACAGAGCGTGAGTGGGGGAGGGACAGAGAGAGAGGGAGACACAGAATCCGAAGCAGGTTCCAGGCTCCGAGCTGTCAGCACAGAGCCCGATGCAGGGCTCGAACCCACAAACCACGAGATCATGACCTGAGCTGAAGTCGGACGCTTCACCAACTGAGCCACCCAGGCGCCCCGAAATAAATTTGTACTTTAAAATAGAATTCGAGGGGGGCCTGGGTGGCGCAGTCGGTTAAGCATCCGACTTCAGCCAGGTCACGATCTCGCGGTCCGTGAGTTCGAGCCCCGCGTCGGGCTCTGGGCTGATGGCTCAGAGCCTGGAGCCTGTTTCCGATTCTGTGTCTCCCTCTCTCTCTGCCCCTCCCCCGTTCATGCTCTGTCTCTCTCTGTCCCAAAAATAAATAAACGTTGAAAAAAAAAATTAAAAAAAAAAATAGAATTCGATTTACGGAAAATTTGTGGAGATAGCGGAGTTCCCATATACACCATACCCAGTTTCTCCTGTTAATATCTTACGTTAGTAATGTACGCTTATCACCATTAATCAGTATTGATCATTTTATATGAGCTAAAGTCCATTTTGACCTAATGTCCTTTTTTCTGGTCCAGGATACCACAGTACATTTGTTTGTCCTTTCTCTTCAGGCTCTTCTTGGCTGCGACAATGCCTCAGTCATTTCCATCAAGTCACATCTGCGGGGCATACTGATATCTTTACTATGTACTCCCACTGTAGATGTGAAACCTGATCGCCTCCCTGAAGTCGTGTTTGTTAGTTCTGTATGGTAAAGTTACGCCTCTCCCGTTTCCACACTATACTCTTTGAAAGGAGGTCACCATACGCAATCCTCACTCTGGAAGTGGGGAGTTAGGCCATTACCTCCTTGAGTGGTGACATAAATTACTTGACATTTTTCTGAAAGGCAATTTATCTATTATCCGAATATTTTTTTCTTATACATTGATTTGTATCAGTGTGGCCTCATGGATACTTAGCTTACATTTTGGGTTACAATGTAATACTTCTTAATGAATTGTGTTGCTTGAATCTTTCCATTTTTACCAGTTGGGAGTCAGGTCGGCTGTCTCCTGTGTCTCTGATACGTTCTCATCACTGGGGGCTTTTTCAAGGACTTCCTTCCTTACTGGCATTATCACTTGCTCCAGGGTTATCCAGAATCAGAAATTTTTCAAGTATCCCTTATTCTTTTTACTGAAGAATGATAGTAGAAAGCAAGATCTGGTTGATCAACCAGTAGATATGGTAATGGTGTCACATTTTGTAACCTGTAGGGACAGTATTTACATGCCAGACTCCACTAATTCCCAACATGATGAAGGTCATCGCCGCTTCGTCCCACCTATCAGGGAGATTGTATCACACATTTGTACACAATGGATACTTTTGTCACTGTCTACATTCTCTCCTGGATCTCCTGACCTCCTAAGGGAGTTTCTATAATTTTTTTAATGTTTATTTATTACTGAGAGACAGAGCATGAGCAGGGGAGGGGCAGAGAGAGGGGGAGACACAGAATGGGAAGCAGGCTCCAGGCTCTGAGCTGTCCACACAGAGCCTGATGTGGGGCTCGAACTCACAAATGCAAGATCATGACCTGAGCTGAAGTCGGACGCTTAACCGACTGAGCCACCCAGGCACGCCTTCTAAGGGACCTTTTAAAAACTGATATACATTAAGGTTACTCTGTGCTAGAACATTCTGACTTTTGACAAATGCAGAGTGTCATGTATCCACCATTAAAATATAACAGGAGAACTGTTCACAGTACTAAAGTCCCTTGGGCTTCACCTAATCAACCCTTCCCCAGCCCCAAACTCCTGGCAACCACTGATCCATTTACCATATGATCTAGAACGTCATATAATAGAATGATATAGTATATAGCTATTTCAAATGAGCCGTTTTTTTTTGTTTGCAATATGCATAAGACACACCCACAGCATTGCATGGAGTGGAAGCTCTTTCTTTTAAATCACTGGTTACTATTCCATTGGGGGTTTTTTTGTACCACATTCTGTTTATCCATTTATCTGACGAAGGACATCTTGGTTTCTTCCAGTTCGGGGTACTTATGAATAAAGCTACTATGAATATTAATGTGCTTGTTTTGTGAGGACATAAACTTTCAAAAAACTTAGGTAAATACCTGACAGATCATATGACATGATTATGCTTCGTTTTGTAAGAAACTAGCAAACTGTCTCCCAAAATGGCAGCACCGTGTTGCATTCTAACCAGAAATTGATGAGATTTCCTGTTTCTCTTTATTCTTGCCAATAATTGGTATTGTGGTTTTTTTTTTTAACTTCAGCCATTATAATAGGGATATAGCACTATCTCACTATTGTTTTAGCTTGCATTTGCCTAATGACAAATGATGTTAGCATCTTTTCATATGATTATTAAGATCAGTTTACTTCTTTTTAGAAAAAAATTTTAACATTTATTTATTTTTGAGACAGAGAGAGACAGAGCATGAATGGGGGAGGGGCAGAGAGAGAGGGAGACACAGGATCGGAAGCAGGCTCCAGGCTCCGAGCCATCAGCCCAGAGCCAGACGAGGGGCCGGGGCTCGAACTCACGGACCGTGAGATCATGACCTGAGTTGAAGTCGGACGCTTAACCGACTGAGCCACCCAGGCGTCCCAAGATCAGTTTACTTCTTTGGTAAGGTGTCTGTTCATGGTTTTGCTATATTTGGTTGGGTTAGTTGTTCTCTTGTTGAATTTTAGGAGTTCTTTATATATTTGAGGTGCAAATCTTTTTCTCGTGTATGATTTTTATGAATATGTTTTTCACAGTCTCTAGATTGTTTTATTCCTAACAGTGATTTTCCCTGAGAGAAATTTTGAACTCTAGTACTTTCAACATATCAAATTCATCTTTCATAGTTGGTGTTTTAGTGTCATATCTAAAAATTCGTCACCAAAACCAAGGTGGCCTAGAATTTCTCCTATATTTTCTTCTAGAAGTTTTATAGCTTTGTATTTTACTTCTTGGTCTTTGGTCCACCATGAGCTAATTTTTGTGTAAGGGTTTGTTTGCTTGTTTGTTGCATGTGTTAGTTGAAAAGATGATCTTTTCCCCATTAAATTGCTTTTATGCCTTTGTCAAAAAGCAGTTGACTATTTTTGTGGGATCTATTTCTGGGCCTTAATTTATTCCTTTGATCTACGTCTATTCTTTATACTACTGTGCTATCTTGACTACTGTAGGTTTACAATACGTCTTAAAATAGGATAGTGTGTGGCCTCCAGTATTTTGCTTTCAATATCTTTTTGGCTATTCTAGGTCTTTTACCCTTCCTTATAAAGTTTTAGAACTAGCCAATCTATACAATATATACAAAACAGCTTTCTGGGAGTTCATCTGGCATTACATTGAATCTATAGCTTAGGCTGGAAACAATTGCCATCTTCACAATATCAAATATTTTCACCTGTGAAGATAATATATATCTCCATTTATTTAGATCTTCTTTCATTTATTTTATTGGTGTTTCCTAGATTTTAGTGTACAGATTATGTACATATTTTGTTAGAATTATGTCTAAGTAGAGACATGTTGGTAGCTCAGTTGGTTAAGCATCTGACTCTTGTTTTTGGCTCGGGTAATTATCTCGTGGCTCCATGAGTTTGAGCCCCGGGTCAGACTCTGCACTGGCAGCACAGATCCGGCTTGGGATTCTCCCTCTCCCTCTCTCTCTCTCCCCCTCCCCCGTTTGTGCTGTCTCTGTCTCTCTCAAAATAAATAAACCTAAAAAAAATTTTTAAAGAATTATGTCTAAGTATTTCTTTTCTTGGAAACTTACAAGTGCTACTACTTTTTTAAAATTTCAGATTCTAGTTATTAATTGCTGGAAATCAATCGGCTTTTGTATATTGGATTTATATCCTGTGACCTTGCTATACTCACTTTTTAGTTCCAGGTTTCTTTTTCTTTCTTTCTTCTTCTTCTTTTTTTTTTTTTTTTTGGTAGATTTTTTTCAGATCTCATTGCCAGTGTTAGAGGGATATATCCAGTTTCTCATAATTAAGTATGATACCCATTTTTTTAAGTTATTCTTTATCTAGTTGAAGACATTCCTCTTTAGTCTAAATTTGCTGATAGTTGTTATGACAAGTGAGTATTGTTCTTTATTATTTGCTGAATAAAATTTGTTAATACTTTTGAGGACCATTTTATCCATATTCATGAGAGATATTATTTGGCAGTTTTCTTTTTTCATAATGTCTTCATCCAATTTCGTTATTAGAGTAACACTGTACTTAGTGAGCTAGAAAGTGTTCTGCCTGCTTCTATTTTTTTTTTTTTGGAAGAAATTGTGCAGGATTGGTATTATTTTGCCAATTCTAAAGCCAAAAGCACTTGTCTGAGCTACTTTACTAGAAACCGTTGATGAGATGTATTAGATTTGTTTTCAGCGATACCAGATTCATAATGTATAAGAGTCACTCTAGGTTCTCATTTTCTGAAAGGATTTGAGGTTATTAAGAGGAGAAAAGCAACTTCACATTCTCCCCTGGATTTTAGGAATGTGTTTATTTCCGGGAAAACTTACAGGGATTAGTCTACTCCACATTCTGTAGTTCGGCACAGGAAGCAGGAAGTGAGGATAAGTGCTTAGCTAATACGTACTTCGTACCTGAAAGGCAACAGTGAGCAGGTAGGTATGTCACAGTCTCTTGGGTCAAAACAGAGTGGCCTTTCATCCTGGCGTACCCAGTACGGGCTCATTTTGCCTAATGTCCAACTTGTCCAATTTTGGCTTTGCCTTGGATTTTTCTTTTCTTTCTTTTTTTTTTTTTTTAAGTGTTGTTAGTAGTTCTGTGACAGTAAGTTGGGGTGTTTGAACCAGACTTCCACAGTGTACATCTAGAGCATCCTTTGGCCATCATCCAAACGCCTCAATAAATTTATTTGTCCTACAGTGACACTAAACATTTTTAAGACACAAGTCCTATAGGTGTTCCTTGTTTTTATTAAAACCATGGGGCGCCTGGGTGGCGCAGTCGGTTAAGCGTCCGACTTCAGCCAGGTCACGATCTCGCGGTCCGTGAGTTCGAGCCCCGCGTCGGGCTCTGGGCTGATGGCTCGGAGCCTGGAGCCTGTTTCCGATTCTGTGTCTCCCTCTCTCTCTGCCCCTCCCCTGTTCATGCTCTGTCTCTCTCTGTCCCAAAAATAAATAAACGTTGAAAAAAAAAAAAAAAAAAAACCTAATGAGAGGGGTGCCTGGGTGGCTCAGTCAGTTAAGCCCCTGACTGCAGCTCAGGTCATGATCTCACGGTTTGTGGGTTCAAGCCCCATCTCAGAGCCTGGAGTCTGTCTCAGATTCTGTGTCTCCCTCTCTTTCTCTGCCCCTCCCCCACTCATGCTCTGTCTCTCTCTCAAAAATAAATAAATATTAAAAAAATTTTTTAAACCTAATTGGAAATATTTGATCAACTATTCAATTAAATAGTGGATCCAAAAAAAACCATAAACTTTTTTTTTAATTTTCTTTTAAGTTTTAAGTTTCAGTTAACATACAGTCTTATGTTAGTTTCAAGTGTACGATATAGTGATTCAACAACTCATCCATCACTCAGTGCTCATCACATGTGCCCTCCTTCATCCCCGTCACCTATGTCACCCATCCCTCCCCCAACCTCCCCTCTGATAACCATCAGTGTGTTCTCTATAGTCGAGAGTCTGTTTCTTGGTTTGTCTCTCTCTTTTCTTCCCCTATGATATTTTGAAAAAAACATAAGCTTTTAAAGCTTTGAGTGAGTTCCACTTGGGCCGGGGGGAGCTTGCATTCAGAAAACATTTATCCCCACAAAAATAAGAGAAAAGCTAAAACATACAATAGGAATTCAAGTGTCCATAGCTTAATGTTTATGTTCTTAATCACACCTTGGAATATCTCACCTTGTGGGAAGAATCTTTTGGTGGTGTTCCCATTTTTAATTTGATATATTTATCCTTTGTGTCACAACGGCACAATATTAAAATACCAGTGAATTTTCAGTGTCGAGATTTGACAAAACTTTCCAAAGAATCATAAAGACTAAACCTAGAACTCTGGAGAACTGAAGAAGCTATCAGTACATGGAAAATATTTATACATTTCACCTTAAAATATCTTAGTGTTGGGAATATTCTCCATTTAATGGACTAGGCTTTCAGGTGAACAGGTATGATAACACTTAGAGAAATCATATTTTCTCTATTATAAGCTTTATGGTCTATAGAAAAGAGTCAATTAAAGTCGTCAACGATTTCAAAATTATTAACCACAAAGTGGAATTGCAATTTCCAAGTTTTAATTTGGAAAATTAAAACTGATATGATTATGTTGATAAAACGTGCTTTCTCTTCCTCTCATATTCTAATTAAGCGCTCTTGATATTGTCAGCAACAAACAAGTAATCTCATCAAATGGATCAGTTCTTCTCCTATTTCTCCGAAGCGACTTCTTCAGAAAATAAAACCCCAAGTCACTGACATTATCTAATTGGCCCTGTTAATGACATCTATCTACTGCTTCGTCTCCTACCACTTAGTTATTTGCTCACTTTGCCCCACGTGTATTTTCTATTTCCTGAAATCCAACATGGCCTCCCATGTCCCGGTGCCTTCACACCTGCCCCCTACCCGATTGCTCCTCTGCCCTGCTCCACCCAGCTAACTCCCACTCGTCCTTCGTGAGTCAACTAATGTTGCTTTCCTCATTTCCCCGCATCTGAATTCCTTCAGACCATTATTGATTCTGATAAATTTTTCTAGTTTTAGTTCACAAAATTTATTCCCATCTTAGTTAATACATCGTGTGACTACGTGTTTCACATATTTTGCTTTTAGATAGAAAGTTCTACTGGGGCACAAGAAGGAGTGAGAGGAGAGGCCACGCCAGCCTTGTTGACTGAAGACTTGAGAAGACCTGGATGGGATTGCAGTCTCAGCAGTATTCCCTAGGAAAGGAAACTCTTTTTGGCACTGTTAGAAGCACCTGCTCGTCAAAACCATGGGGAGGCTTCTACTTTCTGTTGGTTTCATCACTTCCTCTAAGGCCTTTCATCAGCCCCTCCAGAAGCTGATAGAATCCCGAATCTAAATTGGGAAAGTGTGACTGTTGACTGAACACCTAACTTACCTTCCAGACAATACGGATTGTATTCTCAATTTTGCTTTTAATTTCCTCTGTGGTCCTGAGCAAAGCAGTAGGTATTTCCAAATGCAAGTTCGTGTCTTTGGCAAATTGCTGCCTTAGCTCCCTGGGGAAATAAAATATTATAATCTGACTCAGATTTTTTAAAATGGTATTGAAAGGCTGAGCAATTACTTTCTAATGATGTAATATTGATCATAATGTGGCTACCTTATTGACCCAATGACATATCAATTATTGATGGAAACTGTCTGTAAAATTCCGATTCAATTAAGCATAGCCGTCATCCCTTCATGGGAAGGTTGCATTCATCCTCAGGACTGTTCCCTGCTAACCAGTTTGAATATCCTGCCCCCGTGCTGCTCTGTGAGTAGGTTGCTTTATAACTAAAAACCAGCCAGAGGATGATAGGCTTGATTCTAGAAGAAAGTAAACCACCCACTCTGATGCCTCACCAGATCTTTCCTAGGATGTGACAGGCACTGTAAAACATCGAACGCTTAAGTGACTTCTTCCAAATACTTCGAAGAAAAACAAAAACTTGGCTGAAGATACACCTTGTGTTTCCCCAAGTTCCTGTAGGCACACAGTTCTTCTAGAATTGATAGAATATCGTGACTTAGCAAAATTGTATGCTAAGGAGATTCAAATTGGATAAAGCAGAGTACCCGATTTTATTTGTATTGTCTCATGGATTCAAGTTTGTTAACAGAAAATACAATGCCAGAAAACCATTGGTGTAATAAAAGAAAACAGGAAAAGCTAATGATATTATGGGTGTATAACCAAATTCATGGTAAAAAAAAAAAATAATGTTCTCTTGACAGGAACTCTCTCATGCACCATGCAATTGACTTATTTCAATGTACAGAAAAGTCATATATTTTCCTCAAATCATGTTAAACACCGGCTGGCAGACTTCTTGAAGGCAATCAGGCTTTGCTAACAGTCTCTTCAAAGCGGTTTCAGAGTTCATTAACACTCTTCCCAAAGTGCTTTCTGCTTTTACTCCCTGCTGGCCACACTGCCACCCCCACTTGTTGGAGAACTTGCCTTATCACAGCACTTCCTTTGTTTGTACCCACATCTGTACCAGTGACCCACTTTTGTGTCACAAACCGCCCCAAATTCTCATCATTCGTAATCTTGTCGTCTCCGGTGGTCAGGAATTCAGGGGCAACTTGGTAGGGAACTTCTCCGCCTTGAAGTCTCTTGCGAGGCTCCAGCCAGGTGCCAGCTGGGGGTTGAAGTTGTCTGAAGGTGCGACTGGGGCTGGAGATCCCTCTTTCGAGATGTGTCCCTTACACCGCTATGAAATCGCTGTGCGCTACTGGCCAGGGACCTCCTTGGCTCTCCACAGAGGCCTCTCCGGGAGCTGCTTGAGTGTCCCTCCAGAACACCATCTGGTCTCCCCCAGAGCGAGTGCTTTAAGATGGCAAGCAGTGTAAAACACTTCACTGCCTCCATAGAGCTTACGGATCACTCGGGGATGGCTATGAGGCCCGCTGGGCATGGGCCGTGGGAAGGCATGAGGACCGCGCGAAAGGCCTGAAGAACACGCGAGATTTTCTATGGCTGCAGGTTGTGCTTCTAGAAGTTCAGAAGAGTTCCGCCCAAGAAGGAGCAGGTGGTGGGAACAAACCTGCATGGGGGGAGGGGGGGGAGGGGGCGCTGTCGCTCAGAGGAGTGTGGTCAGATCTGCAGTTTGTGGGTGACTGACTCTGCCATGGAAATCAGGGGTGATCCACAGTCACGTGACTGGGTTGAGATGGCTGTGTTCGTGCACCTGTGTTTCTTAGTTTTGTTTGTTTGTTTGTCTGTTTGTTTTTTAACGTGAAATCTGAACTTCTTAGATAATCAGATTTGTACTTCGGAATCATTTCAAATTTATAGAAAAGTTATAAAGACCATACAGAGTGCCAGTATAAGTTTCACCCAATCTTCCCTAACGCTAACATCCTATACAACCGGGGCACATTTGCCACAACTAAAGAGTTAACTAGCAGGGTGCATTACTATTGATTACAAGTCGGACTTTATTTGGATCTCACCAATTTTGTCACTAATGTCTTTTTCCTGTTCCAGGATTTAATCCAGGAAACCGCATTATATACCACATTATATACAGATAGTATAGTTTTGTTTTTGTTTTTTAATGTTTATTTATGTTTGAGAGAGAGAAAGACAGAGCGTGATCGGGGAAGGGGCAGAGAGAGAGGGAGACAAAGAATCCGATGCAAGCTCCAGGCTCTGAGCTGTCAGCACAGAGCCTGACGCCGGGCTCGAACTCATGAAATGTGAGATCATGACCCGAGCCCGAGTCAGAGGCTTAACAGACTTAGCCACACAGGAGCCCCAGAGACAGTATACGGTTTTGAAGTGTAGTATCCAAACCTGCCTGGAGGAGACCGAATTGTCACTCTTACTCACGTGTAGGCGGAGGAGAAGGGGAATGACTGATCAGAAATCGCTCCAGATGTGGGGCGCCTGGGTGGCGCAGTCGGTTAAGCGTCCGACTTCAGCCAGGTCACGATCTCGCGGTCCGTGAGTTCGAGCCCCGCATCGGGCTCTGGGCTGATGGCTCGGAGCCTGGAGCCTGTTTCCGATTCTGTGTCTCCCTCTCTCTCTGCCCCTCCCCCGTTCATGCTCTGTCTCTCTCTGTCCCAAAAATAAATAACAAACGTTGAAAAAAAAATTTTTTTTTTTTTTTAAAAAAAGAAATCGCTCCAGATGTAACCACTCCGAGGTCTGATACAGCCCTCATAGATTCTTTCCAAGTTCTCGTTCTTTCTCTCTCTCACTTCCTTTGTTAACACCTTACTAATCCATTCCTGAGGAAATCTGATAGAGATGAAAGGAAGAGCTTTGTGCTGGTGTTTGTTGTTGTTGTTGTTGTTTAATAAAAATGCAAACTAAGAAAAGTAAAGCCAGGGTTAAGCCCTGATATAAAGTTAACACACAAACACAGTTGATGAAAGGTGGGTTGAGAATATTATTCTTAGCAGCTTAAACAGAGCAGGAAACGGGAGCTGTTTTATAACGGCCCTAACTAAGAAAGAAAGATAGTTTACATAACAGAAGCATGTCTCCTTCTGGTACTTAAGATTCCTGCGACCCTTTTCTCCCAAGGGCTCAAAGTAGTGACTAAAGTGCTCAGGGAGATCTCCGCAGGTAATCCTGTTGAGTGCCCGTCTCAGCCTGTCTCTAACCACTGCAGAGGCTATACAGGCCCTTATGGTTCTTACGACCGCAAGAGGACAAAGGTTTATTACTTTCAAGTCCTGGAAATTGCACAACACACCTGGGGCCCCATGCAGTGAGGTCATGGCAGGGGTGGGGGGGGAGGGCCTGGGGTTCTGCTTTTCTGGAGGGTTGCGGGTAGGGGCCTAGGGTTTCATGGGCTTGCTCTTCATTAGCGAATTTAAAACTTAATGGGGAGTTCAAAGTGGAGGGAAGAGAAAGGATGAGTGGCCCACACGGTCATTTGTTAAAATTAACCACGATGCCTGAGACAAAGGAGCCTGATACGTACGGGAGGCCTGGCTCTTTATCCAGGCCTGCGGCTGGCGGTGTTTATTCCAGACAGCCCTCTTTGAAGTGGGTGTCTTGACAGTCAAAAGTTTAAGTCAAGCCCTTGAGTTGCGTTACCTAAAAAGAATCTCCAGCGGTCAGGATTTACACTACAAACAGCTGACACGATTCCTCTGACTCTTTCTTCCGTACCCTTTCTTCCAAGATAAAGGCACAGGGCAGTTCCGTGTATGGGGCACAGACAAGGGTCTAGTCAATGCGTTAGAGACTCAAAGCTCTGGTTGTCTCAGAGAACCGGGGTTCCCCCTCAGATCTCTTCAGACGAGAGGTGTGCCAGCCCCTGGGACAAGCTGCACAGGCCACTTCATATCTCTGAGTCTCGGTCCACTCATCTGTTGAGGGTAACAATAGCTACCTTGCGGGGTGGCTCAGCACGTTTGCATCCCATGCGTGTTGTGTTCTGTATTTCTCTGTGGCAGCCCTTGTCGGCGAGGCAGTGGCAAGGAGGGTCTCCATGGTCATGATGATGAGGGGTATCTCCGTTTTGTAGACTCGCGCGGGGCAATGAGTTCAAGGTGATGTTCTCCGGTACCCAGTGGAGAGCAGATAGTCGATGTTGTCCTTTTAATTTCGGGCCTCTTCATGGTTACTTGAGCTTGAAATGGCCTGGGCATCTTCTTTGGGAAGTGAGGACGCCCAGGCAGGGGAGGTGCCCATCCTCCGTGGTGGACAGGCAGGGACACGCCCACGCGTCCAAAATCTCCTGCTGGAAATCAATAGCTGCCCCTACTTATCTTCACTCTTAGGGTGCTATTAAATTACGATCAAGTTTCAGGTATTTCCTTAAGCCTCAAAAATAAGTTAGCCATTGTATTAATCATTTTTATTTGCCCATGTGAAACATGCTCAAAATTTCAACAGTTTACAAGGGTCATGGGTCTGCAGGTAAGCTGTGGTTACACCGATCTGGGCTCGGTTCGGCTGTGTCGTGTGCTCCCAACTTCCGGAACGTTTTGGGTATGCTTTCCCTGTCTCCATTCTGGAACACAGGTGGAATGGGACAGGGGCTGCCGTAGCAGACACAGGTGGACAAAAGCCAAGTCAAACTTCTCGGGTGTGTTCAAAGCCTCATCCAGTCAGATTCACTAATGCCTCCTTGGCTTCTGTAAGCCACATTGGCCAAGCCTACCATCCGTTGGGTGGAGAAGTACACTCCACCACAGAGAAAGGCACGGCTGTGTTACCTCTGCAAATAATTCTACTGTGATGGGACAGTAGAGAATAGAGACACCAGGGAATCTGCCACGTCAGAGTATGGTTACGAGGTTGGATTCTGAATGACCGCTGTGATCAATGAGCAGTGAGCAGGAATCTGGGATTCTTTGTCTATAGGCTCCAAACTCATCTGAAGCATTCTCTCTTTTATCAGCTAGACGGGGGTCCTCCAACATATGTACTGTGCCTGGTTTCCTCAAATCATCAACCATTTCACAGTAGTGTTACCCTTTTCAGTGTATTGGATTTCATCTTTTCAATTGAATTTTCTGTGGCTTGTTTCTGATGTGGCCTGTACATGTCTGGGTGTACAAGTATACACATGTATTGGGGGGTTGGTGAGATGGTGTTGGGCAGCTACCTGACCTTCTGCTGAAGTAGGTACTAATAACATGATTCTCACGTTTTAAGGACCCGCTCAGTTTAAACCATCGGCGACCCACAGGTAGTGAAAAATCACCAGTGGATTTTGAAGCACCACCAAAACACAGACTAATGACCCAACCCTGTTCTCATGACCTTAAGCAAAGATGTACTACAGAACAATTATCAGGGGTAAAAAATGGAGAAGAAATGACCACTTGACTCAGTTCTAAAACACATCAGATGCTAGTAAGCATAGAGTTGTCCCTATAATATAATCTATGATAGTCTCTAGGTTAAAGGAATGAAAACATTTCCTCCATATCTAGTTCTCCATATTATATTTTAGATTATATTTTACCCAATAGACTGGCTTTCTAAATCCATTTACAGGAGTTTCCATTTACAACCTATTTCCCCACCTCAGTTCTATAAAAAGCCCTACTTTACCAGGGCATCCATAGGCATGATCACTCCTTAAAAATGTTACACATATTTGGGAAATCACTAAAACAAATTATTTGTTGTGAGTTTAGTCAGAAGATTCCATCAACTTCTGAAGGGCAGTCACCTATATTCTCTGGACCCAAGACTCTTTTCTTTGGGATGCACCTTGGGAGATAGTTTTCTGTAGAGTAATAAGGGAAAGGCTTCTTTGAGGTACATGACTTTACCCCCCCACCCCCATTCATATACAGCTGAGGTGGTGACTAGTCTCTAGTGAGGCTTCCTGTTGGGAAAGCAATGGATGCCCGGGCCTCGCGCGCTGACAGGGTCCACCCCACTCACATGAGTATCTTATGGACGGAACTTCATTAGTGAGCGACAGTGTAGGGGAGAGGGAAGGAGCCTAGAACAGGATCCTCAACCACGGCCCATAGCCAGCAGGCGTGGTTCAGGTGGGTTCCCCAGGGGAAGGTTTGCCCCTTCACCTGCATTGCATTTGCTTCTGCTCCCAACAGACCTTGAAAGCCTCGTCGCTGAGCCTTACCTTTCTAGATTCGGCCACTGCCTCTTATAAACACAGTTACTTTGCAGACAGAATAGAAGCCCATGTTCCCCTCTGTACTTAAATTCTCCTTTCTGCTGCGTGCTTGAGCCCAAACAGTGAAAGATCTCATGGTGCAACTGTCTCAAAGTCAGACAACCAGGTAGAGTGAGGACGATTCTCTTGATCTCTACGAAATGAGCTATCACCATAGATGAAAGCCGCAGGAAATGCTTAACTGAACAAGATGAAGGTAGGTTAGGTAGAACATTCTACGCAGGAAACAGGGGTCACACAGGTAGCTGGCGGACAAGGAAGGACAGCAAACAACCCGTTCCCCAGCAGGCGGTACCGTGCTTGGCCCAGCCTCAGTGGTCTGTTTTTACATAAACGATACATACAAAACACTGAAAACTTTCCAACAGAAGCCTCAGGCTTAGTCTGATGAATTTCGTCGGCAGTGAAAGAATTCTATCTCTAAGTAAAATTTCTAGGCCAAGTGTGAGGTGGTTTGCTAAAAAGTGCTATTGATCTTGATAAACTGTAATGTTCTAAAAAGGCGGGAAGGTATGGACAACAAGATCATGTCCCAGGTAATCAAGGCACGCAGAGACCGTCACGAAACTGGCAAATCGTGACACTTGGATGTGCATATGAAAACCCAGGCAATCTTCTGACTTTAGTAATCATAAACTGACAAGCAATTAAAGTAAGAGAAAACTTGACTCAATTAGGACTTTGACATGACTCAGAAACGTTCAAAAGCAACAGTTGCAAAAATAGCTGCGCAAGAAATCACAGCCTTGGAAAAACAAGCCAATGTTTAAAACATACGTGTAGTACATTGAAATTCAAACCATAATTCGGAATCTTAGTGAAAAAGTATTTGTACGTGTGTTTCACCATCTGGAGAGTCATCCTGACCCCAATGGCCCCCATCACGCCCTCTGCTGGTGACCACTTTATACAGCGTCCGCTGTCTTGATTCTTCAGATCGAGGTCATTATAATGGTAATCGCCATAAAATAATGTACGCTCTATGCTGATATATTTATATATTCTTATGTATTTATATCACATTCTCTACCTCTAACATAAACAGTTTCTCACATGGGATGAGGAAGAGAGAGAGAGATACAAAATGTGTGTATAATTTACAGCATTTTGAACATCCCCTCAGTGCACTTGAATACACACACCAAATAAATTATGAATTACACTTCAGATTGACGCTAATCTTTCTCAAATTGGGAATTTTACATGGAGCGAAACAAGTATCATTACTGTCCTGAGACGAGTATCAAGTTACACAAAAACTGCAGCCTTCCTGCTTGATGAAAATTAAAAAAATACATACATATAAATACATATATATATGTATATGTATACATATAACACATATATAACAAATATATATAATATGTACATATTATAATATGTACATATAATACACAATATGTATTATAATATGTACATATATATTATAATATGTACATTATATGTACAAATATATATGTAATATGTACATCTTATATAATACACATATATAACAAATATATATATGTACATATAATTTATATATATATGTACATATAATATGTACATATATATATATATATATATATATAAAACAAATCTAGGTTAGGGAATCTAAACACACAAATTCAATATGAAATTCAAATTCAAATTTAAGTACCCCACATGATCATGTGTGTTTTTTTCTTCTTCTTCTCTTGAGCTGCTGTGATGCATTTTGCAGAAATTCAGGGTTGCTGTTACCTCCATAAAAGTAGTTGCCAACAATTATACCCCCACCAGCCAACACTGTCGTGGAGTAAAGAAAATGTCAGACAGAAACTTCCAACACGTTCTGGGTGAAAGCACACGGAATCCATTTGTTGCTTGGTCCCACTTCCTGTCTCAGAGGTAGAGGTGATGGAACTGGTGTCTGTGCTTCTGTGCATGTCACACCTCTGTGTCGGGGTTGGCCTCCTGCCCAGTAGCCGCCTTGTGGGTATGATCCCAGCCCCGGCAGGCTGTGACACCCTCCTGCCAGTCTCTTGTTTTACCATTGTGTGAATCCTTACTGTTTCGGCTCTGTAATCTTATAATTTATAAAAGGCCATTGTGGTGTGGATTATTTCCAACGGTTAGGGTAGGACCCGAGACTTTTTAACAAATTTCACTGTGGTTGGGTGTTCTCCATCCCTCTGAATGATGTTTTTTTTTTTTTTTTAAAAATTTTTTTTTTTTTCAACGTTTTATTTATTTTTGGGACAGAGAGAGACAGAGCATGAACGGGGGAGGGGCAGAGAGAGAGGGAGACACAGAATCGGAAACAGGCTCCAGGCTCTGAGCCATCAGCCCAGAGCCCGACGCGGGGCTCGAACTCCCGGACCGCGAGATCGTGACCTGGCTGAAGTCGGACGCTTAACCGACTGCGCCACCCAGGCGCCCCATGAATGATGTTTTTAATAAATAAGACCAGTGCCAGAGAACAGCCAGACCCTTCCCTGAGGGCATGGCGGGGGTTGGGGGTCAGGGAAGAAAGAAGGGACACGTGAAAGTACCAGTTCCCCTTTGGAAGTCTATCCAGAAGCTAGCTCTATGCAGTCTCTTGAACGTTATGAGGAAAACCAGATGAATTCAGTTCATAAATTGGTCTAAAAGGCCATCTTCTAACCAGACTGAAAAAGGAGTTGGGCTTCCTTCTTGGCCTTACACTTGTGGAAAGTGGAACCATGCTTTTGGTCAGCATGTCCACTTGGGAGACACTTCTATTTAAAAAAAAAACATATTTATTTATTTATTGGGAGAGAGAGAGAGAGCTGGGGAGTGGGAGAGAGAGAGAGGGAGACACAGAATCTGAAGCAGGCTCCACACCGTTTGCGCAGAGCCCGATGCGGGGCTCGAGCTCACAAACTGTGAGATCCTGACCTGAACTGAAACCAAGAGTCAGATGCTTAACCAGTTGAGCCACCCAGGTGCCCCTCCACTTGGCAGATACTTCTTATGGTCACACATTTTTTTTGATGAGGTCACCGGCCATTTGGGACTGACTGCTCTGTTGCTCCCGCCCTGCCAACAGGGCTGTGAAATCAGAAGGACTAGAGGTTTCTTTGGATAATTTGGACTTTAACGCAATTGGGAAAATGCCCTCTTCATTTGGTCGTTATTGTCCTCCGATGCTGCTAACACTAACACTTGATATAATTCTTAACGAGAGCATTTGGTACAGCAATTATTAACAATCTTTGGTCAGAGTTGACATTGAGATCAAGTAAGAGGAAACAAACAGAGAACCAATAGTAATTAGGGTCCATGTCAAATGCCACTAATCCAAAAGGAACAAACAATGAATTAAGAAAGAGATTTTAATCTAAGAAGGTGCAAAAGACCTGTCCCAAACTGTAGAATTAAAAAAAAAAAAAAAAAAAAAGGAAGAAGGAAGGAAGGAAGGCAGGAAAGAGGGGGAAAAGACCCTTTATAAGCCTTAGAGACCATCAGGTCACAAGGGTTATAGGTTTATTATACAACCATGAACTCCTGACTTGAGTTATTTGGAGATTTTGTAAAAACTTAACTGTACTTTAATCTTTCCTAAGCAGAATATTTCCTATCTGTTTTCATTTCAACGCAAAGCAATATTGTCTCTGTTGCCATAGTATTTAATTTGAGTGGGTGGTTTCATAAATCCATTAAGATTACAGGGGAAGGGAATCAATTTGGTTATTTTCTTCTTTGGGAAATTATAGCACACTGCAGTGATAATGAGATGCTCAGCCTTGAGTGGTCCTTACTCTCTATCCTGAGGGGCCAGCATTTTTTGAGAACTGTTTGCTTTATCTCACCATCCAGAAAAGGCTACCCTTAAATGACTCCCAGAGGGAGAAGGCATTAGTTCTAAGGAAAGGAAGTGTAACTTGTTCAGGGAAGGGAGATTTCAATTTGTAGGTGTGTTAGGATATAGTGGAAAATCAGTGGGAATGCTATTGACATTTTGGGAGGTACATTCTTCACGGCAGATTACTGTCCCTCATGTTGTAGGACTTTTAGTAAACCTATCCCCCTTTCTAAAATAGCACATTGTGTCCCATTCAGGCATCATAACAACCAAAATACTTCTGCATATTTCCATATATCCCACAGAGGACCGGTATGAACCATGCTTGGGATTAAGCTTCTTGGTAGGACTAGGCCATGTAGATCTTTTGACCATGTTGGTTTAGAACCTCTGGGAAAGGCATCTGAAGCCATGGGCTACATTATATTTTCTTTCAAATGGTCTCTACAGGTTCTTGCTCAATGTGTTTGAGTCAGCACAGGCCGTAATAAAGGTGTGGGGCCAACCGTAGACTACTCATTCTCAGTGAAGCCAAAATGGCACTGGGAATATCTTGAGGGTGTCCATAAACAATGGTGGGAATGCCTAACTTTAATGGTTGTCACCTAACTTTAAACTTCAAGGGAAAAACATTGTCCCATGGGGAACCTGAATAGACTTTGGTTGGCCCCAGAGGGCTTAGTAAGCAGGTGCACCTAAGACAAGGCCTTTTGGTTGAAATGCTTGAGATAATCCCTTCTTCCCCAACTCACACCATGGGAGAGCTCAGCAATGCTCGTGACTGGGTGGGAAATTCTGCCTAATTCAGGAGTTCAGTATTAGAAGGTCCATTTTGTTATCCCAGCTAAGACATATTCTCCAGCAGCTCCTAACCCTGCCCTGTCCAGCAGCACGCTGACTGCATAGATAGTTGTACACAATTACTGTTAGTCCATAAACTAACTGGGCTCAGTCTCCACCCCTGCAAGAG
The DNA here is from genome assembly GCF_022079265.1 of Lynx rufus. Taxonomy (NCBI): domain Eukaryota; kingdom Metazoa; phylum Chordata; class Mammalia; order Carnivora; family Felidae; genus Lynx; species Lynx rufus. Next base: position 233,181,929 of record NW_025814823.1, on the reverse strand, counting down.
TCCTCTTTGGTGGGAAAGGCTGCAGGGTTGGGGCGTGATCTCAAAGCTCCACCAGTCTCTGTGCTTACTATAGATTCACATTCTCTAATCCACATAAACAATCGCGTATACTGTGTCATTCAATTAACCTAAAATGTACTCCAAAACTCTTGGGTTTTGAGGGCTAGCGAAACTCCTAGAAATGTTCCGGGGAACATTGTGGCTTCACAGAGGAAGGAATTAAACTAATGTCATTACGTAGGAAAGCATGAGAGTTTGCACAGAGAATGCCAATGGTTTCATATTAAATTGTTTCCTTATAAAAGTGATTTCAAGACTACAGATAACATCTGACATGAGACATAAAAGAGAGTTACAATGTGAGTTAAATATAAAAATTCATGAGTTTATATTGCTTTATTTGTGTCCTTATATACCAGGTACACGGAAGGACCAAATCACGTTTTGGGAGAATAGCTGTGGAATTTGGTAATAAAGAGTTTTGTTTCACTGAATTGTTTGAAGCTATTCTGAGACGACTTTGGCTATAGTATCAATTTTACCTGTGATCCAGCTAAGAAGAGTGACGCCCCATTTAATGGCAGGATATGTATTTTCTGGAAGGCGGTCACACAGCTGGACAGTTGGTTTGGTCTGGGGCTGCTAGAGGGATAGGGATTAGTGTGTGCCTAAATTGGCCTTGGAACAGATGTAAGGGACCCTTTCAATCAATTGTCACCGATTTCCCACTTGCCCATATTGTCTTGGCCATATTAACAATAGGAGTATAAATATTCACAGGGGTTCTTGGCTGGCTCAGTTGGGAGAGTATGCGGCTCTTGATCTTATGGTCCTGAGTCCAAGTTCCATGTTGGGTGTAGAGATTACGATAAATGAATCTACATATATGGATATATAGAGATTCATAGTATTAGCTTTCATAATCAGTCAGCATACAGTATTTCCTCTTCCTACTGATATTAGTAGTTACTATTATAGACTAGCAATTGTGAAACACAATTCAAAGGGTTTGCTTTCTAATCTACAGAAGAATAGTTTAAAAAAACAATCCAGAGTAAAATTTCCAAGCCTCAGTTACAGCAATGTTTATAGCAGCATTATTGACAATAGCCAAATTATGGCAGCTCCTAATAAGAGCTTAAATGTCCATCAACCAATGGATAAAGAAGAGATGGTCAGTGGAATATTAGTTGGTGGTGAAAAAGGATGGAATTCTGCCATTTGCATCAATATGGATGGAACTGGAGTGTATTATGCTAAGCAAAATAAGTCAGAGAAAGACAAATACATGATTTTACTCATATGAGGAATTTAAAAAACACAACAGATGAACCTAGAGGAAGGGAAGGAATAATAAGATAAACAAGAGAGGGAGGCAAACTATAAGTGACTCTTAAATACAGAGAACAAACTGAAGGTTGCTGGAGGGGTGTTGGGAGGGGGGATGGGTAAATGGGTGATGGACATTATGGAGGGCACTTGTTGGGATGAGCACTGGGTATTATATGTAAGTGATGAATCACTAAATTCTACTTGGGAAACCATTATTACACTATATATTAACTAACTTGACTTTAAATAAAATTTTAAAAATGTTTTCTCATGTTGTCTCATAGGCTAATCCTCCAAAATCCCACCAAGGATGGGATCTAGTGATCACTCTACACGATTGCTCTGAAACTTACACTTTCTGTTGATCAAAGTCACCCAGATCTAAGAGGCATCATCTTCCCTGGCATGGAAAGACAAACCCCAAGTGGCCCATGGAGACTTCTAGGTTCTGGACTGAGACCAGGGCCCTGAGGGTTTAGTGCCATTGGAGTTTTGAGATGATGAGAGTGTGTTCCCGAAACAAAGACCTTTTTCTCACCATCCTCCAGGTGGTGCGTTCTTTAACCTTTGCCTTGGAAAAAAAAAATGAAAGCATGGTATTTCCGGTCTTCACAAAGAACAAGCTTCATGGGGCTCAGGGTGGGTGAGCCATGCCGAGGGGAAGCTTATGAAAATCCCTTTAAGACAAGAAAATGCTAGTGAGGATTGCTCATTTCAGATGTGCACAAATCCTTTATGAAATGGAAAAGACACAGAGAGTTTTTGCTAATGTATACAAATTAACACAAGGAGAAAATCATTTTGGATGTACGCCCCATTTAATCATGGTGCCTTGTCTTAGTCTGCTCAGGGTAACCATAACAGAATCCCACAGACTGGGGAGCTTAGACAACAGAAATTCATTTTCTTTCAGTTCTGGAGTCTGGAAGTCCAGGATCTAGGTGCCAGCCGGCCTGGTTCGCCTGGTTTTCTCTTCTTGCCGTGTCCTCATGTGGCCCCTCCTCTGTAAGCACACACTCCTGGTGTCTCTTCCTTCTCTTATAATGACATTAGTCCTTACTGGCCTGGCCCTTAGTTCCTATTTAGCCTTAATGACACCTCTAATGGCTCTATTTCCAAATACAGTTAGGTTGGGGATTGGGTTTCAACCTATGAATTTGGGGGGGGGCACAATTCAGTCCATAATACCCCTCATGCCAAGGCCTTTCTGCTTGTGCGATATGATGGGCTCACACTGAGCTGTGTCAGGCTGTGGGATTCACTCTCATTCCTGCTCATGTAGGAACATTATGCCAAGTAGCAGATTAACAAGCTTGTATTTTTCTATCAGCCTCAGATGATCTGAGTTGTATAGGGGCTGACAGGAAATGTAATAAAACGAGATAGAGAAATAAATCCCAAGAATAATTCTGAGCAAGATAGTCATGTCATAGCACGTGGGTCAGAGCCTGGTATTACCAGGGCTCTGCAATTGGAATCCCATATGGATCAATGAACTTCTCAGAGTAACTTCTCAGAGATGCCAATTCTGGTGCATGTGTCCAGAAGGCAGCACAGATGGAAGCCGTCCTTCTCAGAAACACCTTCTCAGAGCAACTGAGTCCATCACACTACCTTAATAAAAACCAGAGGTATACGCCCTTGAAATGATAGATTAGTAACATCATATCTTTCTTCAGTTGAAAATTCCACTGGATCGTTCACAATGGAACAAATCTGTCAGATAGACAAACATGGCATCCAGCTGTCTCTTTGTCTCTAGTTCTGAGTTCCAGTGGGACTTCGGGGTCTACCTGGCATCTCTCAGGGCTTAGTTCTACGCTAGATACGAGACAGGCTGCACGTAATATGGTAGACTGTCCACATGCTCCGTTACTCCCCATCACCTGGTCCTTTACCATCATGGAGGGTTCAGGCCCTCGGGTCCCTCTACCCTTCTCTGCAAGCCCTTGCTGGATTCATTTCCTTCCCACTGGCTCTTGTCCTTTGGCGGTGTCCGTCTGACAAACTCCAACCTTGGAGGAGCCCCTTTCTCTCTCGGCACATGGACTGCTGAGCACTCTGAGAAACGGATTGATCTATATGGGATCCCGATTTCAGAGCCTCCTTAGTCCCAGGACCTGACCCGTGGAGCTAAATGTGCCCATGACTTAAACTTGTTTCGACATACACTTGCAATTTTCTTCCTCATCTCAGGCTATTACCTTCCTCGTCAGTCCTTGTACAACTCAGGTGATCTGAGACCAATAGACAGAATACAAGCTTGTTAACCTACTGCTCCTCATAATGTTCCTCCAGAAGCACAAATTAGACAGAATCCTACAGCCTGGTCCAGGCTTCCCCTCACTTCCAGTGTGGGGACATCATATTGCACGGGCAGAAAGACTTGGCAGGATGGGCTGCCATTAAATGAACACACATTAAAAATGGTGCCTACTGTTTTGTCTGTAGAAATGAATAAAAGTCCTCTGATATTTTTTTTCAGTCTCACAAAGGATTTGTAAACATGTGAAACAAGCAATTCAGCTTCAAGTTGTCTTTCTTTAAAAAAAAATTAATGTTTATTTATTTTTGAGAGAGAGAGAGAGAGCATGAGCAGGAGAGGGACAGAGTGAGAAGGAGACACAGAATCCGAAGCAGGCTCCGGGCTCCGAGCTGGCAGCACAGAGCCTGATGCGGGGCTCGAACCCACGAACTGTGAGATCATGACCTGAGCCAACGTCCAAGGCTTAACTGCCTAAGCCACCCAGGGGCCCCTGAGTTATCTTTCTTTAAAGAGGTGTTCCATAAGGAAACCCCTAACCCCTGAGATGCCCCCCACTATGCTTACTCACCAACTCCATCACCACCACTGCATATAACCTACTCTGCATAGCTGTTCAGTTTCTCTCTTCTCCTTCACAGGGAATCTATGCCCAAACATTTCTAATATCGTCAAATCCTTGACGCCTCTGTTCCCCTCACTCTTGGCCCACAGAGAAAGCAGAAACCATCCAAAGTGAACACGTGCAGTTGCCCTTTCCCCAACCTTGCCTGTGTCTCTCCCTTCAGTTACATAGATCACGCGTGTCTCCTGCCCTCTACAACCAATCCCTCCTTTGGGACTAGAGCCCATAATTGGTCCAGACTTATTTAACTTTAAAACTTCCTAATAATGCTATTAGAGTAAATGATTAGTACTTGAACAGCAGGATGAGAGATGCATACTTTTTGAGAATTTGGGTATGTTTTGGCAAATGGCTTACAGGTAATTCAGTTTAGCCCACACTGGCTGTGTCCTTATATGCTCCCTAATTCACTACGCGTGTTGCAATTAAAAAAAAATTGCCTACTCAATAAGGAGGAACTGATCTTTCATTGTTTAGAATTTGTAACAGTTTACCAGGGGTTCACTTTTTCCAAGGACTTATTGACCTTCATTGACTTTTTCTCTTCTGCCTCTTACAATCTTTGCCCCCTCTCCTCTCCTAGAACACTTTCTTAAAGTTCCACACTGGCAACGATAAGAGGTTGAAGCATATTAGAAACCAGACATTAACAATTATTCTGCGTTAATTATGTTCCAGGCATTGTGCTTAGTGTTTTTATTCTATTATCTTATCAATATAGTAATAACGAGCATAGCTGAAATTTTTCCTCTTATCAGGTTTCCCCAGTGTGTGTATAATTGCCCCCATACTGACCACTACTTGCTTTTCCAAGTTAATTTATACTAAATCTCCTTTTGTCTCATGAATGAACAAGTCAATGTTAAGAATGGTACCGACTTTCACGTGTCACGGCCAGCCAGCATCTATTTTCTTGTCATCCTTGGTATGACTCATCTCACTGGCCAAATTAAAAATCTCTATGCGATTTCTGTGAACGTTATAGTCATTCAACACAACTTTTTCTTCTTCTTTTTTTTTTTTTTTTTTTTTGATGGGACCAAATAGGCAATGTGGTGTCTAAGGTTTACATAAATGTATCTATAGAACAGACCAGGCTGCCCTGTTGTGGAATCTTAGCGTTGCTCCAGAAACTGTGCCCCCTTGGGGAACACTGGCGTATGGCACTTTGCTAAAAACCAGCAGATGCTCTGCTCTGGGCGGTCTGCTGGCAGGCGTGGACACAGACCTCCAGCTCTGAGTATAACCAGAACTTTCTTTATTGGTTTGCAATACTCTGGGCCTTGGGGCGCCTGCGTGGCTCAGTCGCTTAAGTGCCCGACTCCTGACTTCAGCTCAGGTCGTGATCTCCCGCTTGGTGGGATAGAGCCCTGCCTCAGGGAGTGCGCTGATGGCGTGGAGCCTGCTTGGGATTCTCTCTCTCCCTCTGCCTCTCTCTCTCCCTCTCTCTCTCTCTCAAAATAAATAAACATTTTTAAGAGATACACTGGGCCCTGACTGGCTAATAGGAGAGCAGACATACCAAAGGGTGACTGAAATCTTTGTAGATAGCATGAGTTTCGCCGCTTGCAGAGTTAACAGTCAAGATCCTGTCACCTGGGCAGTTCCTTCTTTCCCAGGGCCGGGTGTGGCCTTGGAGAAGGCCAGTCTCCTTCCGCCTCGGCTGTGGCTGCAGCACCTCGCCTTGCAAATGTGTCCCCAGAACTGGGGTGGGAAGGGGATTAGCAGGGATCTCAGCTGTGGGAATGGCTGTCCAGGCCCTGAATTTTAGTAACAGGGAGAAAGTCGCCCAGGGTGGGACGTGTGTCTTGACTCCCGTGGTTCAGTCCCCGAGTCCGTCTGAACCCACTTCTCTGGACCCTGAGGTGCCCACAACCTCCAAGGACCCTGGCCTACACTGTCCCCAGCCCGCAGTGTCCCCGGCCTGTAGTGTCTGTCCCAGTCCCCAGCCCTCCTGGTTCTCAGCCCATCAGCCCTGCAGGGGGAGCTCCCTCCTTGAAGGTAGAAGCTTTGGGAAAAGGTCAAGAGCTCAGCCAGGCCCTGCGCTACCTCAGGCTCTCAGGGCTTTGTCTCTGCTGTGTCCTTTCAAAGAGCACACACTTCACCTAATTAATTTTTAATATTGCAACCTTACCTACTGCCATTTCAATAAAGGACCATGGCCAAACAACCTTTACAGGTAATAACTTTATCAGATAAAGTTGACTCATTTTCCTGTAAAGTTCAATTGTCAAATTCTATTGCAGCTCAAGGTTTTAAAATAGATTTTTTAATGGCCTCCTAGTTGTTTTTCCCTCTTACCTTGTGGAAAACTGCCTTGCGTGGAAAGGAAAGTTCCAGAAGAACTTCCCCACGTGAGGTGTTTACACAGCAGCAAGGGTCTGACCCTTCCATGTGCCAGGCCTGGCGCTAACCCCTGAGCCTCTGAATGGAAGAACGTGAAAGTGGAAGGTGTTAACCTCACACCGAGATAACCATCACCGTTTGGAAATCGTGTATTAGAAATTACAATGACTGGTGCTTATGGTGTTTATTTCTATAACTATATAAAAGGAGGAAACCCTCCAGTCCCAACCAGTGTTGTTTATTCAGACCTAATACACTGAAACACTTCAAATTTGGAAAGAATTGCATTGATGTAATCATTCTGTAAATATTTTTTTGAACACCTGTCTTGTGTAGTGGCACATCTTTGGGCAGTAGGGTAGTTTATCCTTGACCCACAGGATCATAGGTTCCAGCACATTCCTGACCCCCAGTGGGAACCAGCTCAGCCCTACAAGACTAATGGCAAGACCCTCACCCCCTCCTTACATCATGTGTCTGAAGTCAAACTCAGGTGCCCCTACCAGCCCCCATCTGCCAATTGTGTAGTCATTTCCTCTCTCAGTGTTAGGATTTCACATATGACCAGGATTTTCCTTCATGGGAGATCAACTGTAATTCAGCTTTTCCCTGCACTCCTGCTCTCTATATCTAGAGAATTCTTCATGTTCTCTCTTCCTTCTGTAATTTCGGCCCCTCCCATCACTCCAACACTTACCCTGCTACCAGGATCATCGCAGGGACCCTTTAACTAGCCCCACCTCATCCTTATTCCTCCAGCTCTCCTCCCTGCCCACTCCCACCCCTCTCCCCTTACTTCTTAATTCAGTCTATCCAACGTGCTGCAGTCCACTTGATCCCCTTTGATCATCAGGTTTAACGTCAACAGATTTAGGACCATTTACAACATGGCACTAACACACCAACATTTTTATCTTCCTTTCCTCACTCTTCCTTCCACCAAACCTCTGCTTCAGGCTCATTGATGAATCTGTGGCCCTTACAATATGCCAGGTGTTTCAGTCTGTTCTCTAGACTTTGGTGCCTTTCTCCTCCCATTATTTTTAAACTTAATCTTGTTCACACTTCAAAAGTTTGTCCATCTTGAATAACCTTTATTTTCCAGCCCTCCATTGTCATCCTCTTCTAACCTCTACATGATTGTCTGCCCCATTAACGGGCCTTTTCAGTCATGCCCCTGTGTTTTTGTAGCTTCTGTAGAACTGCAGAGGAGAGTTCTGCATCATTGTGTGGTCTCAGACTGTCCTGTTTCCATCCAGGGCTGTGAAACTTAGTCTCCACTCATCATCATCACTGATTTATGCTGCTTCATTAGCTTAGCATACATTTATTAGGCATTTATTGTGGGATAGTCACTCTGCTAGGTACTGGAGTTAAGAGTAAACACAGCAGATGCCCTGGTCCCAGGACACTCACAATGTAGTAACGACCACTCATATAAAAATAGGGTACAACTCAGTGAGGAAACAATTTAGCCAGGTGCTGTGGGTCTGGCTTGGGTCTGATACATCTACTTTTAAATCTCTGAGCAGAGATCATTTATTATTTCTACCTCACTTAGTATCTGTGCGCCGGTCCTTCCTCTGTAAGGTGAAATTAACAATACCTCTATTATAGGAAGGTTGTGAGGATGAATGTGATAATCTTAGCCCAGCACCTGGCATTGTGTATAAACACAACAGCCGGTCCAGATTGTTACTATAACTCAGCCCGGGCACCAGGGAAACTGTCTGGGAGGGAGGCAGGGGATGTTTCCCATGTGACGATGGAGCCATTAGGGCAACAGGGTAAGATTTGAAGACTTAAGTACGCTGCTTTTCTCCATTGCAATTCTGAAAAAAAAAATGTTGCTTGATGGAAGGATTTGATATAAAATATAAGAAAGAAAAAATCATGAATCAAAATTCAATTTCTGAACATTCACTGTGCTGTGGCATCTGGGTGGCTCAGTTGGTTGAGTGTCTGACTCTTGATTTTGGCTCAGGTCATGATCTTAGTTTCGTGAGAGCTCTGACAACGCAGAGCCTGCTTGGGATTCTCTCTCTCTCTCTCTCTGCCCTCCTCCACTTGCACTCTCTCTGTGTCTCTCAAAATAAATAAATAAACTTAAAAAAAAAGAAGGGAATTTTCCAAATCTCTGTGAAACTCCCCTTAGAAATATTAAGGAGTAAACTTGGATAATCCAATATACAGAACTTCCCTCTAGTTTGAAAACATACTGTTCTTCCCTCTTATGAGAGTAGAAGTCAAAGAGAAGTCTATGGTTCTCTGGCCAAGGAGTTGTAGAAAAGAGAGGGAGAGAAAGGGGTATCAATTCTGTTTCTCTCACACCTGGAAAGACCAGGCAGGGAAGCCCCTCCTCCAGTGCTACATAATATGTGCGTCGAATATCCTGTATCCTAGATCCTGGACTTCTGTAAGACAGAGAAATGGCAGGGCCGGGGGGGGGGGGCGGGGGCAGCCCTCAGAGACTGAGCACTTTCTGTCTGAACTAATTAATGAACTAATTAAGTTGTTGATAAGATGAAGATTTAAGCCTTTTGGTCACAGATTAAGTCTTTTGGGTATGAAGCTTAACGGGGCCACAGAGTACGCTATGGACAAAAAAAATTAACATTTTTTGGCACATATTTTTCTTACCAGAATTTGTACCGTCACTCCACGGGCAGACAGAGGTGAAAAATAGCATGATGCGTATGAGAAAACCATCAAACGCAGGAGTGAGGCTGGTTGCGTCATCTCACACGGTCAAGTCAAAAGTGTAAATCCTTAAGCGGTGACAAGAAGAGATTTACTGAGAATATGTGCTTTGGGCACCCAAATGCTGTGCTGAGTTGTATTTATGTTTATTTTACAACTTCTGTTGGCAATCCTAAAGTAAAAAAGTAGGTTCTCGTGTCATCCTATCATGATTTGTCTCTTTTCTAATATTTTGCTTGATATTTTGTTTCTAGCCTGATGTATTTGAAGGCCAAGAGCATACTCATGCACCATTTGAGGGGAACACAAGTTATAAGAAGGAAAGAGATAATTGTTCCCAAAGTTGGAGCCCTACCTCACACCACACATAAAATGAATCAAAGACCTAAATGGAAAATCTAAAACTATAAAACCCCTAGCAAAAGTATAACAGTAAATTGTTGTGACCTTACACCAGGCAGTCTTAGATATTACATCAAACCCACAAGAAACAAGAGAAAAAAAAATAGCTAATTAGACTTCATCAAAATTAAAAAACTTTGTGCTACAAATGACACCATTAAGAAAGTGAACAAACAATACGAAGAATGGGAGAATTACTTGCAAAACATATATCTATCTAATAAGGACTTGTACACAGAATATATAAAGAGCTCTTACAACTCAATAAAAGAGGCAAATGACTCATGTATACATAGGCAAATGATCTACATAGTTATTTCTTCAAGGAATTTATACAAATGGCCAATAAGCACATGAAAAAATGTTCGATGTTATTAGTCAACCGAGAAATATGACCAAAATCACAATTGAGTATTATATCACTCCCACTTGGATGCAGCAACACAAAACAAAACAACACAGATAATATCGAGTATTGATGAGGATGTGGAAAAACTGGGATTTTCCTACAAGGCTGGTGGAAATGTAAAATGTTGAAGCTACTCAGGGATATAGTCTGGAAGTTCCTCAAAAACATAAATAGAGTTACCATATGACCCAAAGTTTCACTTCTAAATACATACCCAAGAGAAATAAAATATATGTTCACACAAAAATTTGTACGTGTAAGTTAACAGCAGGATTATTTAGAAGTGCCAAGAAATGGAAGAAACCCAAATGCCCATCAAGTGCTAAGTGTAAAACTCAAATGTGGTAAATTCATAGAAAAGAATATCTTTCTGCAATAAAAAGAAATGAAGTCCTATGTATCTTCCAGCGCGGATGAACTTTGAAAACATGCGAAGTGAAAAAATCCATAAGGCACAAGACACACTGCTCACCCTATGATTTTCATGCCTGTAGCATGATGGCCATTTCAGCCACAATCGATGATCAAATGGCATTATCAGTTTAGTTTTTACTTAACTGTGAGAACAAAGTACTACAGCAGACAAGATAAAGACTGCATTTGAATGCAGAGTGTGCAGATGGAAATAAAGAGGCAATGAAAGAAAGTCAAATTTTTCTCAGGACAATTGATCCTTTCTTAATTTAATTTAAAACAATGCCTACAGCTATGCTGATTTCTTATTATTCTGAATTTGAAACTCTCTCTTCCTCTAAATTTATCTTTGTGGATAAAACGTATAATTACTGGTTTTAATCCAAAAGCAATTGGGTCATACATTTTCATGAAAATCAAAGCAGAGTAAAATGACCACATTACAAAAATCTCTAATAGACAGGCACAAGCTATCTTTTCTAAACTTTAGATATGAAGAAAAGGAACTTAGTGCAGGCATAAATGTTCGTATTTCCATGGACACCAGTCCACAAAACCTATTTGTCTAAATCAAATTGAATGATGGGCATGAGAGGTGTTCTTAATAAGCAGGCACAGAGTGAATTGAATTATCTATTCTGGATTTCCCATGAATATTTCTCATGGTATGTGGTCATGTCACCTTTATAGAGGTGAATAAAAAATTAAAGGGCTGGCCTCTGAAGCGTGAATCAGAGCAAAAGTCAGGTGCAGCAAGAAAATAATTCTGGGCAACTCAGGACACAGCAACTCCAAAGAAACGTTACTGGATTCTCAAGAGTGCATTCGCGTGGTGCACGTTCTATATTTGGCTTTCCCTAGCGTGAGCCCTTGGAAAGATACCAGCCACTCCGTCAACCTAGTGTCTCAGGTCCCCACATTGAACAGTGGGCACAACTTCCCCAAGAGAACGTTCTCCAGCTCCTGGGACTGTCGGCATCCATTACCATGGCTTGGTGCCACACTTAGAAGGGGAAAGAAGGTGGCTGACATTGGCCTCCTTAAAATACCTGAAAAGTAACCACTTTTTGGGCTCATTTTGTAATTAAAGTCCCCCCACTTCTACCAAATTTACCCCAAATGGCAAATACATAAACTCCATTTCTTTCTGCTTCTTCATTACAAACATTATTTTTAAAAATGTTTCTTTCAAAACCTCAACAGTCTTTTCTCTAGTTTTCTGCAATCTTGCATCCATAATAAGTAGTTAGTCCGCGTTCCACTCTTACACATTTTCTTGGGTCTGAATCATCCCTCCCTATGCCCTTGAAATGACTTCCTTTCTTTCATTTTTCCTCTTTTATTTCCCAGGTCTTAAGTTGCCTTTACCTTCTGATTCTTAACTCTGAATGGCCTCAATGGGAACCATATTGTGACAGTTAATGTGTCGACCTGGCGGGGCCCTGGTGCCCAGATTTTTGGCCCAACAGTAAGTATTGTGGATGTTTCTGCGAAGTTTTTTGTTTTTGTTTTTGTTTTTGTTTCGTGATACTAACATTTGAATCACTGGACTTTGAGTAGAGTAGTTTACTCTCAGTGAAATGGTGGGCTTTGTCAAATCAGTTGAACAATTTAAGAGAACAAAGACTGACTTTCCCAACCAAGAAGGAATTCTATTAATGTAAGGCCTTTGGAATTGACCTGAAACTTTTTCGGAGTCTCCAACCTGCAGGCTTGCCAAATATATTTTGGACTCTCCATGACAGAGTGAGCCAATTCCTAGAATAAATCTATCTACTATCTATCTATCTATCTATCCACTATCTATTGTCTATCTATCTATCTATCTATCTACTATCTATCTATTGTCTATCTATCTATCTATCTATCTATCTATCTACTATCTATCTATTGTCTATCTTCTATCTATCTATCTATCTATCCATCATCATCATCTATCTATATCTATCTACTATCTATCTATTGTCTATCTACTATCTATCTATCTATCATCTATCTATCTATCTATCTATCATCATCATCTATCTATATCTATCATCTATCTTCTATCTATCTATCTATCTATCATCTATCATCTATCTATTCATCTATCTATCATCTATCTATCTACCCATCCTGTTTCTCTGGGAAATCCTGACAAATACATGTATGTATTGTGTTTTCCTCCCGTTTATCCTGTCTCTACCTCCTTCAATATCTCTGAGCCCTTAATGTCTCACTTTCTCTCGGAGCCTGGGAAATGCCGTCTCCCTGGGAGGCTGCAGAAACCAGGCCACACGTTCACTATTCCTGCCCAGGAACCTGCTTCTCCCTGCTGTTTTTCATGACACCTGCCCATCTCTAGCTTGACTCCTTCTCCTGCCCTTCCCTCTCCACTTCTGCCCCCTGGAATCTACGTTCTTTATCTATTCCACTCCCCAGGTACTGTCCCTGGTGTGGGGCACATGGAGTTCAGTTCATTCTGGTCGGTACCAATTTAGGTCCACCTGAAACCAGCCCAGGTAGGTATTTGCTGTGAGCTCTTCCACTTTGCTTGCGTCCTGCTTGCCTAGGGGTTAGTGCCAGCTACCTCCTGCTTCATAAGTCACTCATTGGGTCCTCATGCTCCTCCCCCATGACACTGTTCTGAAAAAGCCACGCTGCATGAGTGGTTTCCCAACCTGTTTCTCCAGCGTGTCCTTGGCGGTGGGCTGTGAGGGCCCTGGTGCTCCTCTGTTTCCACGTGGAAGCGTATAAAATGACACTTCCGTGCTCTGCTTTGCAGCAAATTATATTTTACACACTTCCCAGCCAAATCCCACGGTGATCCTGGACCTGCTCATTCTTCCCGGCCTGAGCCTTTTCTACAGCCACCATCTCAGCACTGGGGCGGGTGAGGCTTTCGGGCATCGATAACGGAACCCCCACTGACATTTCCCCAGTTTGGGATCCTAATTATCCCCGAAGCCTCCCCCTTAATATTGGTTTCTTTGCAGACACACAAATCTCAGCTCAGATACCTTGTGCCCAGGAATAAGATTCATGGTAATTAGGTTCTTAGGGATTAATTAATCCAACTGATAATTCTTGGAAGCTGGCCTCGTGTTTGTCTGCAAACTCCCCAGCCCGTGCCAGGAAACGTTTCCCTGCTGCTTCCCAGCCCCTCCTGTTTCCTGCACGTTTGGGAGAGAATCCGACGCACAAAGGGCAGCGTCCACTTTCTTCTCTGTTTGCTCTCCGTGCTCCGTGTTTTACCGTCCGGCGTCCACGCTTCTTCCTGGCACCCTCACCATTCGCTGCTCCAGTTGGCATAGCCGTCCCCGTGGTCGATGCTGGGGAGAGGGTCTCTCGGTGTGTGGCTCCAAATGTCACAGCCATGTTCTCTATGTCGTCACCAGCTCCGCAGAGCCTCCCAGCAGCCTCCACGGCACACAATCACCTGGCAGCTGGGGACCCCAAGGGACCGAAGCGACAGCATCTGAAGGATATTTCAAAACGAAGATGCCGACACATGATTCTGAGGGGGAGGCTTCTTTCTCTGAGCGAGAGGCTGTTGTCCTGGGGGGCAGCGGTGGGCCGGGGCTGACCAATGACATCCCAGCGCTGATTGTCCAATAGCCAAGAGGTTGGCAAGCTGGCTGTGACGTCACAGACCTCAGGTCCTGTCCACCCAAGCCTTAGATGGGGTCATCAGCTGTAGCAACCACCCCCACCCAAACACACACTGTTGTGATCACATGGTCTGAAAGCCTGTTTACTGGCGTAACTGCCTTAGCTGAGTGACTGTGACCACCCCGGAGGCAGAAATCCCATTTTCTTTGCCTTTAAATGTGCACAGCCTTACTCTATGTCTGCATCTCACAGACCCTCATTAAGTGTTTCATCAAAAGCAGGGCGCCCGGGTGGCTCAGTCGGTTGAGCATCTGACTCTTGGTTTCGGCTCAGGTCACAATCTCACGGTTCGTGGGTTTGAGCCCCGTGTCGGGCTCTGTGCCGACAGCGTGGAGCCTGCTTGGGATTCTCTCTCTCCCTCTCTCTCTGCCCCCACCTCTCTCAGAATAAATAAATAAAAAAAAAATCTCATCGATGAAGAAGCATATAAAAACATAAGAAGAGAAAAAAAATGGTAGCAACGGAGCCCCTCATGCTGGGAAACAAGGAAAGACTGAGGAAATTCCAAGGGCACCTGTGAGCCCCAGCAACCCTAATGCAGGGAGAGCAATGGCTACTTCATCAGGAAAGAGGAGGAGAAACCTCCTGCAGGTTGGAAGAACCCAGTCCGTCTCTGCAACCAGGGAGGGACAGACTTCACCCAGTTTCAAGCTTCTTGCATGAGAAGAAATTGTGGGCTAAGTGAGGTTCATCTTCATCTGTCTGAAGTTGCTTTTATATCAGTTACACATGTTTAATTTAAGTCAGTCGGCCACCTTAAATTTCTTAACATCTGCAAGCAAAATGTATCATCAACAGGCCCATTTTGTTAAATGTAACCGGTTGCAAATTGATCGCAACTTTCAACTGTCTGGCCACGTGCTCCTAGGTATTGACCACATCTTGTTGGGCAGGTCTACCTGTGCCATTACCTGTAGCCTGAGTGCACGATGGCCAGGGCGGGCCCGGGGTAGAGTGGTATCCTATCTGTGTAACTCTTTATCCCCCAGAAGTTTCCTAGTTTTGTCTACGACCGCATCCTCCTTGGCTTACCACCTCTTGCCCTATCTGTACACCTGCTGTGCTGGGCTCCATTCCCTCTACAGGCTCTTAACTTTCACGGCCTGCCTCCCCCCTCCGCCCCCCACCGCACACATGCTCCGACTGGCTTGCTGATAGCTGGTATTCAGATGATCAATGCAAATTCTAGAAAAATTGGCATAACTGTCTCCATTCAGTAGATGATAAAATTGAGGGAAAGACTCACCTCACTACCTATAGCTAGTCAGCGACAAAACCGGAAATGTTACTTTTAATCCTTCTACTCTGACACCTGTTTGTCGCCAGGTGCCTGCACGTCTCTCCATCCGGGCTACTAAACTCGAACCTTGCAGGACAAAGTCCCTCTCTCGACGCCGAGTGGATGGCAAGAGAATCATTACTTCTTCAAAGTGACGCAAAACCCGTATGCCTACATTGCTCAAGACCAGCCTTTGAAATAAATCAATTATAATTGTCTCTGTCTTTCTGGTCTGGAATGGCCAAAGACCATGAGACGATTTTGTGAGAATATTTTTAAAAATCAGATATATCGGTATTTGTTATTCATCTTATGAAGGATTCCCTGTGGCTTCTCTCCAGCTCTTACAGCTGTCTTTAACTGGATTGCGTATTTGGAACTAAATTATCATTGAGCAACGAGTTAGACTGATTATGATTTTTCACAACTGCATCTGAACAAAAATCAATTTGTAATCCACTGACTATGGATGCGTACAAATGAATGGAGTCCAACCAGGGCCAGCCTAAGGCTGGGACCTCCTATTGGCGGAGTCCCACCTGCTTTTTGGGGTTGTATATTTTCTGCAAAGACCAAGGGATTTGGAGGTATAATCTGTGGTTCAAAACAAAAATTTACATTAATGCATAGATTTGGGGATAGAAGATCTAAATCTTCTAAATAAATGGTAAACGCAACTAGGCACACACGTACAGTCTCGTGTACATAACTTCAGGCGCACAGCCTCCCCCCCACCACCCCGCCCCGACACACACACAGCCTCTCAGCTGGGTGCTTACACATGTATTCACATGCATAAACCCCATGCTGTTACACTGTGAAGGAACACTAAATTACAGTTATTATGAGAAACTAAAAAGAATACTAACGGTAATCCTCAAGTAGGACAACAATACTAAAACAGGCTAAAACTGAGTTCAGTGGGACCTCTCTGCCCTGGCTTTCATCCTAGTGGACATGAACTTGGCAGGCCCAAGTTCATCTGGGAAGCTCTCACATTTATCTATAAGCCCCTCTGAAGACAAAACATAAATATGCCCTTTCCCTGCTTGTCCCTTTACCACAAATCTACATTTCATGTTAGAAAATAATCCACCTTAATGGCTTCTCATGGGAGATATCTCTAGATTTATGCATTTATTGAGAGAGTAGGTCAAATGGAAATTTAATCTAATACACATTTAAGTGGAAAGAATAAGAACAGGCACATTCATTATTTCTATTTATCTCCAAACCAGCTAGGCTGATGTTATTTTGAGATCTCTACAACTGAAGGTTTTTAAAAATATGAGTATGAAGCAAAATGGGGCTTGCATCATAATGTAATGTTCCTGCTAATGTGCTCCTTGATTCTAATCTACTATAAATTCATTGCAATTAAGCGGTGGAATTATGTAATGTGATTTTGCCTGTCTCAATCCATTATCATTTGTCCACAAGAAACTGTCTGGCAAACACCAAGAATGTATATCACTGACGGGCAAATAGATTTCCTTTCTCAGCGAAGTGTAATATGTCACTTAAATTCATTATCTGGGAATGTAAGATCACATTAAATATATAGAAAATAGTCTTCCTGGTCAGAAGCAGCTGAATTTTCACTCTCAAAATATGTCGAATCCCTACCACAGTAACACTTTCTTTATCTTGAAAAGCAGAAAAAAGGTGCCAGTTTCATCAGATTCACCCCCTTGCATCCGTTAGACCCTAGTGTGTGTCCTCCACTTGTCCACAAATCTCTAGAATTGAAACCGATAAAGCAGACCACGCTGTTGCCTCTTTGTAGCACATCGGGCTGGACTTGGGGCCCCTTTCTCCTGCCCCTCTCTTTGCCATGAGCACCAACATCCCAGAGACCATTAAACCCCAATACCTTACCAGTACTGAAAGCAGGTAAGTCAGCTCTTCAACATACCAGACTTCCATTCAGGCTACTTCTCTTCAGTTCTAGAATGCTCACGTGGAAAGAGACTTTTACAAGATCTGTCCACGGTCTTATTTACCACAGAAGAACACGGAGACCAAGAATCGGTAAAAGACTCGCTCCTGTGTGGAAACACAGCAGTGTTGAGTATTTAGCATAATGTTCTTTCTTGGGCCTCCTCTTTATGGCTTAACTGACCAGCACATTCTACCTGTCCTTTGCCATTGTCCCTGCTGAATAGATAATCAGCGCAAACCTTTCCACCTGAGGGCTGCCTACCTTGGGGAAGACCTCTGTGATCTCAGAGCGCGGTGACTAGTGGCACAGGGGACCTCTCGGCAGCCAGGGCTTGGGGCTGACCTTCCCCAAGACGCCCCGGACTCAGCTCGCTCTGTCGTCTGCCCACCTGGAGCGGTTCCCATGCCTTGTTGGCCAGTCACCTTCCCCAGTGACACCCCCAAAGGGACACTCACACAAGCGTCTTGCTGAGGCCCCTGCTCACAACTGCAGGCTTACATCCATCTTTTGCAAACCAAGACTTCTCGAAGGAACCCCTTCAAAACTCTCCGCAACTAAACAAATGAGAGACACAGGCACAACAGGCTCTCATCCCATTTCTTCACTCAGAGAATAATTAGTGAGCAACTGCTGTATGCCGGGACTGGATTAGGCTCTGGGGATGGGCATGGTGGTGAACGGGGCAGACAACAGTCCTGCTGTCATAGGGGCGTGGAGGCAGCAGGTCACAAACTAGTCATTAAATAACAAACAGTATAATTGCAGAGGTTGTACGTTTCTGGAGGAAACCGTCAAGGTGAGGAAGAAAGACTGACGGAGAAGACCCTGCATTTGGTGGAAATTTCTCCAACTCCAGCCACTCTCACTTTTGCTCATGAATCTCCTACCACAGTGGCCTCCATTGAGAACCTCAAATCCCCAAGGTCACGGCTGCCGGAGGGCTTTTGCTCTGTTTCTCATTTCCACAGTGCTCCCCAGAAATCTCAAGGTCAGTTCTTCCTAATTTGGTTCTCAGGTTCCACGTGATCTCCTCAGAGAGCTGGGCCTCTGCTTCTCCACCCAGGTGCCCCTTGAGATCGAATCTTGATAGCTTCTCCTCCCAGTTTCTGTCAAGCTGTTTTAAAAAATTAACTACTATTTGGGGCACCTGGTGGCTCAGTCTGTTGTGCGACAGACTCTCGATTTCAGCTCAGGTCATGATCTCTTGGTTGGTGAGAGAGAGCCCCATGTGGGGCTCTGTGCTGACAGTGTGAAACCTGCTTGTGATTCTCTCTCTCCCTCTCTCTCTGCTCCTCCCCATCTCTCTCTCTGTCTCAAAATAAATAAATAAACATTAAAAAATGAACTTTTATCTATTTCTAGTTTAAACTAGAATTTCAGCTAAGTTTGGATTAAAGATACTGAGATCTTATAATTTATTTTTGGACCACTAAGAACCATTAAAGAAACAGGGTGATGTTGTTATCCGGTCACACTGAAGGGGAGCAGAGCCTACAACCCAGCCACTCTCCTAAGTAGATACCCTGGCAGACTTTGTACCCATGCACAGGACTCACGCACAAGTTCATATGGGCACTGGGGAGGCAAAACCAAACAAAAATGGCAAGTGACCTAAATTATCAGTCAAATAGAAAAAAAACTTTAGCATTTATTTCTTCATGTACAAAATTCTGTAGAGGAGTTGGTTAAAAGTAGCTATACACATCAACGTGAATAATGTCACAAATGCAGTACAGAACGAATAAAGCAAATCCCAAAAGAATATGTGTGTAAAATTCAAAAACCTTCAAAACATTGTATTTAGCTATATAAACCTACACAGATACATATTTTATGTGACTACCATGTACTGAAAATTAAACAGCAACAAAAAGACACACACACACACACACACACACACACACACACGCACACACATAAAATTCAGGATGATGGCTCCCTCTGGAGGCAGGAAGCTGGATAAGATTGGGGAGGTATAGGGGCGCCTGGGTGGCGCAGTCGTTTAAGCGTCCGACTTCAGCCAGGTCACGATCTCGCGGTCCGTGAGTTCGAGCCCCGCGTCAGGCTCTGGGCTGATGGCTCAGAGCCTGGAGCCTGTTTCTGACTCTGTGTCTCCCTCTCTCTCTGCCCCCCCCCCCCGTTCATGCTCTGTCTCTCTCTGTCCCAAAAATAAATAAACGTTAAAAAAAAAAAAAAGATCGGGGAGGTATACAGAGAGGGCACATGTTCCATATTGTGTCGTGCGGATGGTGTGTGAGCCTGTGCTGTGTTATTGCATTATTTGCATATGTAATTTATTGAAATTATTTTTATTTAGGAAACATTTCACAATGAAAATGGGAACTGGAAAAAGAGAAACCGGTATAAGAGCTTTGAGAATACAAAATGCTGAGTTAACCCTTAAATTTGTGTAGCTAGATAAGGATATACAGAGACTGCATGTATCAGCTCTCATAACAAAATACATTAAATCTCTAGCTTCTCTATATCTGGTCTTTGGTTCATGTTGTTAATTAATTAATTTTTAAAAACTTATTTTATTATTTTTTTTAAATCCTGTTTTTATTGTAACTTTTCGGTGTAAAAGCAATATTTTCTTTTCAATTGGGGTATCTTTGACATAGAATACTTTATTAGCTTCAGGGGTAGAACATGATTCATTATTTGTACACATTGCGATCTGATCACCCCAGTAGGTCTAATTAACATCTGTCACCACAGAGAGTTAAAATTTTGTTTCTTGTGTTGAGACCTTGTAAGATTTACTCCCATAGCAACTTTGAAATATGCAATACCGTATAATGAACTCTAGTCACCATACTGTACATTATACTGCCATGACTTAGTTATAACTAGAAGTTTGTACCTTCACCCACTTCACCCACCCTGTTCCCCCTTGCCCCTGGAAACCACCTTGTTTGCTGTATCTCTGATGCTTTATTAGAATTTTTAAGTTTTAGATCATATGATAGTTATCATTCTCTGTCTTATTTCACATAGCATAATGTCCTCAAGGCCCATCCATATTGTTATAAATGGCAAATTCCATTAGCTTATGGCTGAATAATATTCCATTAAATATACACACTATATTTTCTTTATCCTTCATCCATGTATCTTCTTATTAATGTTGAAATTCTTTCTATGTCTATTACCGAAAAGGTGAAGAAATTGCCTGTAATATTGTAGTGTTAGTTTTAGTATTTTTTAAAAGTTTACTGATTTATTTTTAGAGAGGAGAGAAAGCAGGGGAGGGGTAGAGAGAGACAGAGAGAGAGAGACAGAGACAGAGACAGAGAGAATCCAAAGCAGGCTCTGCACTATGGACACAGATCCCGATGTGGGGCTCCAACCCCTGAATTGGGAGATCCAGACTGAGCCAAAAGCAAGAGTAGGAGGCTTAACTGACTGAGCCATCCAGGCACCCCTTATTTCAGTATTTCTAAAAACTGCATTGAAGACTAGAACCGTTGACTTGTAACGTCAAGGTTATGGTGCAATTTTGCAAAAACCTTTATCACAGAAAAGTGTATTTGTTCTCTTAAATGTATAAACCGCTTTGCTTTTGAGTTCATTTTGATCACCAACCTTCTAATTAAGTGGAGAGAATGGTTTCTCCACTCTAGTTAAAATGAATTCAATTGGCGTATTAACAGGCTTTCATATCTTTCAAAAATTTAGTTTTCAGAAATAAATAACTGGCTATATCAGATTACCTGCAAAGTGAGTGCTAACTCTTGATCCTCTAGAGCTCATATCCAATATTTTCATGTTTATGTACTAGATTAGTTTCTTCTTGCCACCCCTCGTTGGATGTAGGCATCACGAGAGGAAGCTCCTCCTCCAACAAACTCTTCAAATAGCATCTAGCACCTGATAAACACCAGAATGAAAATCTCTTCAGTGATTTTCTAGGAACTGGGAATATCTCAAGGGAGTCAAGTAAAACCCAAGTCTGTGCTTGTCAAAGACAGAGATTAAAAAAAAAAAAAAACATTATCGATGCTGAAGTTTCAGTGAATTCCCTGGTTCCTCTTGATCTTCCCCCATGAGTAAAGGATGATGTTTCTGATATTCTTCACCTGAAGAACTGTAATTTTTCTATTAACTTTCTTTTTTTTTTAGTTTATTTATTTATTTATTTTGAGAGAGAAAGACAGAGACAGAGAGAGAGGGCGAAAGAGACTTCCAAGCAGGCCCAACACTATCAGCAAGGAGCCCTACACGGGGCTTGGACTCATGAACTGTGAGATCATGACCTGAGCAGAAATCAAGAGTCAGGTTCCCAACTGACAGAGCCACCCACACACCCCAATAACCACTAACTTTCTGAAGGGTCAATGACCATTATCACTGAGGCCAAATATCAAGCCGTATATTTTCATAGATATTGCTACAGTGAGCCTACCCTCCTCACAAGTTATCTTATCAATATTTCCCCATACATTTCTACTGATTTTCCTTGTGTGAATGCTTTCTGATTCTTTGTTACCAGGTTCAGAGGGGTCAGCACTAGCTCTTGAGTCACACCCGCGCTTGGAAGGTCTACCTTGCTTAGCCCCCAGTTCAGACGCTAACCCAATGAATGACCCGTGAGAGCTTTGAGAGAAAGAAGCAGAAGCTACCAGGGGTAAGAGAAATCACAAAGGACTCCCACAAAGGACATTAAAATAAATCAAAATAGACATTCCAAAATGCTTTTGGCAGACAAAATGGAAGGAGTTGCCATGGCTGAGCACGGCAGCTGGCCCTGGGGCTTTGAAGTCACTGAACAGGTAAACGAGCAGAAGGCGGATGGAAATTGTCACTACAGAAAGGGCTGAGCTATTAAAATGGCAAGTTTAGAAGGGTCCGGGATGAGAAAGCAGATATTGGATAGACAGTCATAAAACTGGCTAATGTCTACAATATGATAAGTTTGGACACATGTGTACACCATTACCACAATCAAGGTAATAAATGTATCATGGGTCTATGCATGCGTCCAAACTCTCCAAAATGTATACATTAACTACGTGCACATTTTTTTTGTATTCAACTGTATACCTCAAAGAAGCTGTGCAAAAGAGATTTGGGTAAAAAGAACCTTCTTGACAATGAAACAGACTCTACATTAATTATCATCCTCTTTTCCCATTCGTTGAGAATGACGGCAGGTTCGTCAAGAGTGACGGCATAGAGAGAAGGGAAGACTATGAGAGTCTTAATAACAAAGAGCTGAATTGAATATACTAATTGTTAAAGGTTAAATCGTTTCCCCTTAAATTTATATTTTGAAGTCCTAAACTTTAGTACCTCAGAATGTGATCTTATTTGGTATAGCGTCTTTCCAGAATCAAGTTAAAATGAAGTCATTAGGACAGGCCCTAATCCAGAAATTGTTCCTTAGAGGAAGGGGAAAGTTGGGGCGCCTGGGTGGCTCAGTCCTTTAAGCGCTAGACGTCAGCTCAGGTCATGATCTTGTTGTGCCTGGGTCCGAGCCCCACATCAGGCTCTGTGCTGACAGCTCAGAGCCTGGAGCTTTCTTTGGATTCTGTGTCTCCCTCTCCCTCTGTCCCTCCCCTACTTGTGCTCTGTCTCTCTCTCTCTCAAAAATAAAAATAGACATTAAAAATTTTTTTTTAAAAAGAAGAAGGGGAAAGTTGATACAGGGAGAACCCCAGGTGAACAAGACAATGAACATCTGCTAGCCAGGGAGAGAGGGGCCTGGAATAGATCCCTCACTCGCAACCCTCAGAAGGAATCTCTTCTGCCCAAATCTTACATTTAGACCTCTAGTCTCCAGAACTGTGAGACAAGAAAATTATATTGTTTAAGTCACTCGGTTGACAGTAGTACCTCAAAAACTAATACACCAGTAATATTTTTTGCAGAAAAAACTTTGCTTCATAAAATTACACTTGTATAGGTTGTGATTTAAAGGGGCTATAATGAATTTTGAAGTACTTACCAAGTTCACATTGTGATCATTCTCTAAATACTCACACCTAGCAAATTAGGAGGCTTGCAATGAACTGGTATTTCAAAATTTTTTTTCTGGATTATGTTGTTACAATCCCCCCCCAAATGAAATACTTTGGTATAGACCTAACAAAATATGTATAAGATATCTGTGAGGAAAACTACAAAACTCCGAGGCAAGAAATCAAAGGGGAATTAAATAAATGCAGAGATAGTCCATGTTAATGGATAGAGCTCATGCTCACTCTCAGTATTGTCAAGATATGACGACTTGATCTATAGATTCAGGGCAATCCCAATCCAAATATTGGCAACAAATGGATATCCTTGACAAATGGATTCTAAGGTTTGTATGGAGAGGCAAAAGACTCAGAATAGATAATATAATGTTGGAGGAGAAGAACAGATTTGGAGAATTGACACTACTCAATTTCAAGACTTACTATAGAGCTACAATAATCAAGACACATGATATTGGTGAAAGAATAGACAGACAGATTCCTGGAACAGAATAGAGAACCCAGAAATAGACCCAGGTAAATGTTGTCAGCTTGTCTTTGACAAAGGAAAACTAACTCAAAAGAGATCACAGTCTTAAATGTGATGCAAAAGAATAAAACTCCCAGAAGAGCACATAGGGTATGACATAGATTACCTTGAGTATGGCAAAGACTTTATAGGTACAACACCAAAGGCATGAGCCATGAAAAACTTACTTGGTAATCTGGACTTCATTAAAATTAAAAATAACGTCAAGAAAATGAGAAGATAAGCCACATTTAGGAAAAAAAAAAAACACTGGCAAAAGACGTATCTGATAAAAGACTGCTGTCCAAAATATACAAAGAACTCCTAAAACTCCATAATAAGAAAAAAAAAAAATCGATGAGAAAATGGGCCAAAGATCTTAACAAACACTTCACCAAAGAAACAGAAGGCAAATAAGCATTTGAAAAACTGCTCCACCTTCTATGTCATCAGTGAAGTGAAAAATAAAACAAAAAGATGCTACCACACACCTATTAGAATGGCCCAAATCCAGGGGCGCCTGGGCGGCTCAGTAGGTTGAGCGTCTGACTTTGGCTCAGGTCACGATCTCACAGCTTGAGTTCGAGCCCCGCGTCAGGCTCTGCGCTGACAGCTTAGAGCCTGGAGCCTCCTTCAGATTCTGTGCCTCCCCCTCTCTCTGTCCCAACCCACTCGCTTTCTGTCTCTGTCTCTGTCAAAAATAAATAAACATTAAAAAAATTAGAAAAAAAAAAAGAATGGCCCAAATCCAGAACATTGATGGCACCAAATGCTGGTGAGGATGTAGAACAACAGGAACTCTCATTCGCTATTGGTGGACATGCAAAATGGTACTGAAACTTTGGAAAACATTTTGAAAGTGTCTTAAAAAACCACACATACTCTTATATGATTCAGAAATCATGCTTCTTGGTATTTACCCAAAGGACTTGGAAACTTGTGTCCACACACACATACCTATACTTGGATGTTTATAGTAGCTTTATTCATAATTGCCCAACTCGGAAGTAACCAAGATGTCCTTCAGTAGGTGAGTGGATAAATACACTGTAATTCGTCCAGACAATGGAATATAAGTCAGCGCTAAAAAGAAATGGGTCATGAAAAGACAGAAAGAAACCTGAAATGCATAGTATTATGTGAGAGAAGGCAATCAGAAAAGGCTACTTCGTGTATGATTCCAACTATATGACACTCTGGAAAAGTTAAAAGTATGGTGACAGGAAAGATATCAGTGGTTGCCAGGAGTTGGAGGGGGGTGGGAAGGACATATAAGGAGAGCACAGAGGATTTTCAGGACAGTGAAAATGCTCTGTGTGTTACCATCACGGTAGATACATGTCACTATACATTTGTCCAAACTCATGAATACACGACACCAGGAGTGAACCACAACGTAAACTATGGACTTTGATTGACTATGATGTATTAGTGTAAATTCATCAATTTATAACAAATGCACTTCTCTGGGGGAGAATGAGGGAGTTTATGCATTTGTGAGAGGGAAGGGCATAGGGGAAATCTGTACATATTCTCCCTACTTTTTCTGTGAAACTTACACTGATCCAAAAGAGTAAATTCTTAACAAAAAAATGCACTGAGAGGCTTGCTAAATTGTTTGTCAATAAGAGTAAAACTGAATGGAATCACAGAAATTGTTTCCAAGTTGTGTTTTCGGTTCTTGTGACATTTGAAAATACCATATTTCATATTTTGCCCTTTGTACTTGCAATATTATGATCAGTACGGAGGTTATTCATGGTCATGGCCATCAAATTGGATGTCTATGAGAATTCCCTTATTTTACAGCTGGCGTCTGTTTCTTCCATCTCTACAGTCTTGTTTAATAGAAATCTCTAATAGTAGCGTTGGTTTCATCCACCATCTCTTGAACGCTTGCTTGTGCAAAAGGTTTTGTATACTTCCGTTGCTAATTTCTGCTTCACTCTTGCCATTTCAATGTCTAGGGAAAGCAGTTTGAACTCCTGCTTTTCAGGATAAATGTAAAACCTGAATCTGCCAGAATCCCCACAGGTCCTCTGACAACAACCCAGTATACTTCTGTTTTGTGCAACTTTTATGTCTGACATATGTCGCCCACGCGTTAAAATACATAATGTAGGTATAGCAGCGGTCCTGCACCTGATATGTGGATTTTCATTCTGTGTTACTGCTACACTTTGTTTCAAAATCTATAACACACAAGGCTAATTTTATTTGTCAGTAGCTACTAATTGTTTGCATTCTACTGTCTATGCCTATAATTAATTATTTGTTTCAATAAAGCATAAATATCCTAAAGGTAGTCACTTATATACAGAGACATTCTACATATTATTCAATCACTTTAGCACTGGGAATGGCTATTAATACATTGAAGTGACTAAATGGAAATATACTTTTATAGTAATTGGGGTTAATGTAAGATAGCATTAGATGCAAAGAACAAACATGCTTAATGTAGTCCTACTTAAACAAATACGTGTGAATTTGCCTAGAAATATATTAATAGAGTGCATCTATTGGAAATGGAATTGGGGTGGTCTTTTCTACCTCTTTATGGTGTTCTGAATTAAGGAAGACATACCAAATCTACCATATACTATTTAGGGAAGTCAGCCCAAGAGAACAATCTCTGTTCTGCTAGGTTTTGAGAATTGTGATCTTTAGGATTCTTGCAACAGCTTCCTGGGGTTATATAGTGTTCCTAGGTTTCTTTTTCTAGACATAAATGGTCTTCTTCAAAGAGATTTTTAGCTCAAGCGTTTCAATAAATTTACTACAGCCATTTGAAAGCAAGTAAAACTCTTGAAAAGAGATCAACCTGCTGGAGTAGAGATGCCAGCCACAGAAGTCTAAACAGGGTTAGAACCTGCTCTTAACTACCACTACTTGTGAATTGTATTCCCTCACCTAGCACAGAGCAGCTCTCAGCGTAGATCTACACGTTTTACTTTATATTTGAGTCACGTGAGTATTCTATAAACTTCGTATCCTACTTAACACCATGCTGTCCGGTCGGCTGGAGCTATCCAACAGCACTGCGCTTTGGCTCAGGGTCTCCAGCTCTGCAGAACACTCTCCTTGCTCTGCTCTTACTTTGTGGTCACACCTGCTGGGAGGTAACAACCTGATTCTAGCCCCAGGGCCTCCTGAAAATCCTTTTATTATTCTGAGCCTCAGTGTCTATATTTGCACGATAGCACAACTATTGGATGGTAGTACAACTACGCCTTCCTAACACAACTATATTCATTAGATGCGTAATTCCCCTTTAAAGGTGAACATCTAAAGCCCTGAATGGAAATCTGCCTGATTCACTTGCAGAGCTGGGACTGAAGCCTCGCCCTCCTTCTCCTAACCAGGGGGGTTTTGTAGCGTGCCATCTTGGCTCCTGACTTCTTGTGGAATATTTGGTACACAGCACAGTTAGTATTCCTTAGGGTGTTACGGAACCAGGCTGGAATGCTGGTGGAAAAACCAAGCGGCACTGGGAGATCTTGGTGGATCGGAGATTTATTTAACACCGGCAGGCTCAGAGGAGACCATTTCTCCAAAGATCTGAGCCCCGAATGGGGGGGGGGTAATTTATAATTGCCAGCTTCCATATCTATGGGGGGTTTCACGCTCATGGCAAACAGGACGAGAAGAACCCGAAGAGGGGTCTCCAACCTAGAGACCAGAGCTTGTTTTAGTCCCGCTGGCCATCTTATGGTGTAAAACTTTATTCATTTTCCCAGCAAGGGTACTATTCATGTTTTATAAAATGTTGGCGACAGATTTGATTGAGTCTCCTTAAGAGCAGGTATAAGGATCGGACGATGAATCCTACTCAGACAGACTGCCCCCCCTTCCCCATGACACAATGAGCCAGACCCTTGGATAGAGTTTTCTCCCATTCTGTCTACATGTAAGCAGAGCAATTTTTACTGAAAGAAAACAGTGGCCACTTAGAACACAAGACGCGCTAGCTGCAACTTTCCAACAGTATGAATAAATAAATGCTTCCTATTTTCATGGCAGTGATGATGCTATAGGTCATTTCAGTAATCCATGCATTTATGAATCTTCGAGTCTTTATACTAATGAAATTCATGACTTTGCTTGATTTGCGTGGCCTTGCAGATGTTCTCACGCGCATTGGCTGTTGATTATCCTAAATTTCTTTGGCTTTTGCTACCAGTTGCAAAACGCAGTGTGTTATCTTGTATTATTTTATCATTGATATGCATGGTTTGCCAGTTGACTTCTGTCTGAGTCTTATCACTGAAACCACACCAAAAATCTCTTCAGAAGATTAAGGAGTCTAGAAGAACATTACTGTCTTCCACTGGTAAAAGCTTCTAAGCAAACCATCACCAATCTCACCATCTCACCTTGGTCACCCTTGAGGAGGATCGGGAAAAGCAGCCTGAATTTTCTTTATTGTAGTTCTTGTTCAGAAAATTCTTGGATTGATGCTAACAGAAGGCAACAAGCTCTTAGCAGAAGAAAATAAAGGATTGTTTCAGATCAGGTCACATAATATTCTGGGATAGGCTGAAACTATAATTAAGCCTAGATTTGCTGTTGGGCAGTGGGGGTGGAAATCGGCCCAATTTGGGCTTGTTTTGTTTTGTTTTCCTTTGTCAATACCGGTGACCAAGATTGACTTCCTTTTTCTTTCAGCTTGACCCAAGTTAGGTGTCCCAATCAGGGGGACAAACCCAATCAGGTTTTCCTGATTCCAGGTCTGACTTCCGTTTTCCTAAAGCATTTACATTGAAAGACTTGCAGTTGCAAATTATTTCTCTGATTCTTTGAGATGTAAACCTTTTTTTAAAGTCTTCTGCCAGTTTTGCAATGCGGGAACGCCTTTCTCAAGGACCTGGGACCAGATCCTTGAAACATAGTTCTGAAGGATCATGCCCCAGACCCCTCTGTCACAGCCTCTGTGAGAGGGGAGGAGCCTAATTTCGGCAGGCTCCTGGTCCCATGTTGTCAAATTACCTCCTCTAGAAGATAGAAGAAAGTCTCCATTTTGTTGGGTGCTTTGGAACATTTCCCAGTTTCCCCCTCTCCCACCCTTCCCAGAGACAACAGCCCTCATGAACCCAGGCACTGTTTCTGGTGTCACTAGGAAAGAGGAGAAAGAGAGGCAGCCTGCAGACCAAGGTGACAGGGATGGGTCCTGAGCAATGTCCACACCCTGCTGGGTCAGAAGAGAGGGACCCACTGCCGTGGCAG
Source organism: Lynx rufus (assembly GCF_022079265.1). Lineage (NCBI taxonomy): Eukaryota > Metazoa > Chordata > Mammalia > Carnivora > Felidae > Lynx > Lynx rufus. The sequence continues at coordinate 233,152,851 of NW_025814823.1, read as the reverse complement.
AGGGCGGGCTCCAAGGTGGTGCCTCCCCCGCTGGCGTCCCTCTCTTGTCTGCTGTTCTCCAAGGACCCTTTGAGTTGAGAGATGCATTGGGAGGCTGTCCTTGCTGGAACAGCACCACCTAAAAGCCTGCTTGTCCTGGGTCTGGGGCCTCGGGGTCCCCGTAGGGTCTAAGCAACCCCAATTCTTTGCAGGGGAGCCCAGTGTCTCTGAAACAAACAAACGAACAAACAAACAACAACAACAACAAAAGTCAGCTATTGTCAAATAGCTGGCTTCCTGTTGATTTGAATTTGGGCCAGTTGATTAATTAGGGACCAATGTTGAGATACTGTTCTTGGATTGATGTCCAGTCGGGGATACTCTGCCTTTTAGAATGGATCTGAGGATGGGCCCAGATCCACAAAGTTCAGTTTAATATGTATCCTTATGTCCACCTTTGGATAATTCAAAACAATGGACAGCCTGCACTTTGCCTGGAGGCAGAACCCTAGGGGAGGCCAAGTGCCATGCCACATTTGTCCCACAGGGGTGAGTTCTTGGGAGGACCAGGCCGGGACCAGGTCCCCTTATGATCCCAGGCTGTACTTCCTGCCCCTAGGCCTCTGTTCATCAGTCCCAAGGGTCATCCTGGAGTCCTGGCCCGAGGGAGACAGCTCCTGTGTTGGCAACATGGTGGCTTCCTCCTTCACTGATCTATTTCCAACGCCTTAACATTCATCTATCAAGTCCTTTGAAGTTCATCCACCGCAGGCATTGGTGTGAGTCACAAGACACAACAGAAACACTTGAACAAAATTCTGTGTTTACAGCAGGATTTCCTGTTCTTTCCTCGGGATAAGCAGGGAAAGAAAAGAACTCTCACTTCCTCCGCTTTGTTGCCTCCACCGACCCCACAGTGGGCATCTCTCACTTGTCTCCCCTCAACTCCATGGGACAATCTCTGCCCCAGTGAGAGTTTTCTGGTGTCAGTTGATGAGGTTTTTGGGGTGACAGTGGGGTTCGAAGGGTGTAGAGCTGACAGCCAAGAAAGAATTCTAGAAGACATCTTTGGTGCAAAAAGGTGATTTTATTGAAGCAAGGGAACAGGACCTATGGGCAGGAAGAGCTGCCCTGGGACCATGAGGAGAGACTGGTTTTATAATATGGAGCTGGGGGGAGGTAAAGTCCAGGGCAAGTTTCCAGTGAGATTTTCATATGCTAAGGAAGACTCCCAGGATACTGGAGGCCTAGCTATTGTCAAATTTGGGTTGTTCGCCCTCTAGCAAAGCATTAGCATTAAGACATAGGGAGTTCCTGGAGAAATGTTTTACTCTGCCGGCCTCAAGTATCTACCAATGGGTTGCAGGTTATAAGGAAATTTCCTTTTATCTGCCATTTCCTTCTGCCTTTGTTCCCACATCACTATGGAGGGGTAATGGAGACTTAGGTCCTACAGGTCTATGATCTCAATCAGTTAACCATTTGTTTTTCCCCTTTCCTTTGCTTTGGGGCAGCCAGGAGTGCAGAGGAATATCACATACATCCCACCTGGGGGTGGGGAGTGAGTGTTTGCAGCCTGTCAGCTTGCCTTATGCTCCCTCGTCACCAGTGCTGTGCTCCCACTCTGGTTAACTCACGCAAAGGGGAGATTTGTTATGACTCAGGGTGGCTGTGTAATCAGTTTTCAGAAGGTCCAGAGCCAGAGAACACAGGCATCCTGGGAAATGAGACACATGGACAATACCTTCGGGGTGCAGAGTTTCCAATATTTTATCCTTGATTCTCTCTCCCAGCCAAGATTCAAGTTACAAAAGAGAGAGATTCTGATGGGCGTAGTGTGGGTCACATGCTAGTTCCCTTGATGGGGCCAGGAGTCAGGGAGAAGGCAGTTTGATAGATATTCTCATTTTATATGGTTTGGGGGAAGTGGGGTTATCAGTTCTTCCTGATTTGTCTTAAAATTATCTCCTTTTATTCCTAAAAGCCCTATATCCTAAGAAAGCTTTCGGTTTCATGAAAAGTGGAGAAAGTCGTCCACCCTAAGGAGGGCTTAGGAAGACTGAGGCATTGTTACAGAAGGCAGGGTGAATGTTGCACTGCCATGGCAGAATAAATTAGGTGTTTTTACTAGACATATGGACAACCTTGGGCAAACCAAAAATGGCGAGTATTGACATCAACCGTTTTCGGTTTCAGTTTGAGTTTCTAGATTCTACTGGGCCACTAGAGTAGGAAATATGGGAGAGAATGAAAGCTCTAATATGAGGATTTGGTTTTCCGTCCTTGTCTAGGAAGCCTGGAGTCCTTTTAAAGGAAGAGATTCATTAATTACACGGGAATGTCACGGCACTGTTATGGCCTCTTCCCTGGGATCTTTCACTATGATGTTTTTTCTGATTCCAAAACCAATGTTCTTCTGAAGCATGGGTTTGGGAAGGCAGGATGTACAAGTGGCATGTTGACCACATTATTCTGCCAGTGAATTCCAGCTACACAAGTTCTAGTTGAGCATTTATTCAATATAAAATTTTAAATAATTTTAAGTATTTTTTAAATAAGTTGACTTTTAAAATAAATCACTTTTCAGTCCGGAAATTCCCATGCCTCTGCACAGATGGCCGAGCTCTAGACCTCACCTCTGGGGGCATGTGGTTGAGTGGCCCAGGTCACGGAAGCAATTTCTCCTGGGGTCAGTTAACTTTGCTTCTCTCCGCAGCCACGGCCTGCACCTCCCACTCCCCGCAAACCTCCCTCCACTAAGTCTCCAGGAGTCCAGAGGAAAGAGTTTCCACAGGTCGCTGAAAATCTGCCACCTCTCCTGGGGACTTTATAAAACTCTCATTCTCCTTAGCGTAGTCTGTGAATGTGGACCGCTCCATACATCCGTTGCATAATTAAGTGTATTTCTACACCATGATTGATAGGTGACCAATGTTGAATGCTTCATCGACTCCACGTTTCATCCAAGCCCATTTCGCGTGTATCTCCTATTTCTGTGGAAATTTATATTCTAATAGGTACAATTGCAATAGCCACATTGGGGATACTTAAATACCTGAGCGCTGTTTTCATGAAGCCACATTTTTAAAAGCCACCTCTATGGTTTTTTTTTTTTTTTCCTTTGTCAAGTTTTAACTTAAATTCCAGTTAGTTAGCATACGGTGTAATATTAGTTTCAAATGTGAAATTTAGTGATTCGTCCCTTACGTACAACAGCAAGGGCTCATCATAACAAGTACATTCCCTAACACCCACCACCCATCTAACCCATCCCCCACCCACTTCTCTCCATCAACCTTCAGTTTGTTCTCTATCTTGAAGAGTCTGTTTTCTGGTTCGCCCCTCTCTTTTCTCTTCCCCTTTTGTTCACCTGTTTTGTTTCTTAAATTCCACATGGGAACGAGATCATATGGTGTTTGTCTTTCTCTGACTGACTTTTTTCACCTAGCATAGTACCCTCCAGGTCCATCCACATCTATAAATTATGTATAGTATATATATCCACGTATCATAATTATATAAATTATCTTGCCCCAAGAAGATTTTGGAACGTAAGAACGGAAACATCCTTAGCGATTCCTTTTAGGCTTACGGGAATTCATTCATTTTTAGCTGAGTCCAGATGCTTCTTCGTTGTTGATGAAAATATTTACATTTTTCAATCCTAAAGACAGGCACATTCCACATTTGTAGGGGATGTCCCACTTTATATCATCTTCTGCATCAACAAAATTAACCAGCGGTTCCCATCATTCAGCATTCGAGGCGCATCTCATGGACAACCTCTTGCAATAGAAATGGTTGAAGTTGGGGTTTTCGGGGACGATTGTCCCAACTTTTGTCTTGGGAGAAAACGATGGTCTTCTCTACGTGTCTTCCCAAGGAACTGAGGCAGAAGCTACAGCCATCGCTCTGCCTGAACGGCAAGTGGGTAGAGCCGGCCTGATGATGAACTGTAGCACAGAGGACGTACTCTTTTCTTTGCATTTTAGCGAACAAAGATTCATAACACAGTAAGAGTGTACAGATCCAGCAATTAGCCAGCACGTTTCTGGGAGGCAGGTAGGTGCTCACGATATTACTTGGTACCAGGGAGATACAACAAACATGTGGGACACGGTGCTTCGTGTTATGGGAGGAATGTTGTCCTCCCCAAAAGAAATCGAAGCCCTGAACCCCAGAACCTTATTTGGAATGTGACCTTATTTGGAAGCCGGATCCTTTCCGTTGTAATCAAGATGAAGTTTTTAGGATGGGCCCTAATACAATACGACTGGTGTCCTTATAAGCAGAGGGAAACTCACTCACACACACACACACACACACACACACACACACAGACCTGGGATGACAGGCGGCAGGGATTAGGTCTGATAAAGCTACAAGCTAAGGACATTAACAGTACCCACCAGCACCTAAAAAAAGTCAAGCAAAGATTCTTCCCTACAGGTTTCAGAGGGAGTGTGGTCCTGCTGACATCTCGATTTTGGATGTCTAGCTTCAAGAACTGTAAGACAATAAGCTTCTCTCATTTAGGGCATCCGGCAGCCTAGGAATCTAATACACCTCCTCCTCAAAAACCACCATTACGCAGAGATTTGTCGGCCACCAGCTCCTTACTAGACACCAGGCTTATTTCTAGGGATGCAAACGCAAACACAATGTGGCAGATTTCTTGGAGAAGAGCGTATACGCTAACTATGTGGGTGTTTTGGCACAGCTAAATGATATGATAGCAGATGGAACCCCTAAAAGGCAGCCTTGATTTCCTGCGGTGGTAGTACACTGTAAAATAACGACCGAATCGTAAACCTCTTCAGGCTGCAGGATATTTCAAAAAGATGCAGATTGATAACGATAAGTCCTAACAACGGAATGTTATGCAAACCGTAGTTTCAGCTCCCATATTTATTAAGGAACCATTTCTGGAGGCGGGTAGATTGAGGGTGGGGATCCTAAATCATTGCTTCTGTCCCTGATCCTCTGTAATCTCCTGTAGGTCTCCAAAGGAGAGAAATCTTCTGTGAACTTTACTGCTGTCTGGTCTCAAGTCTATATTTCTTGGTGGTAATTGTTCTTGAGTTTTGCATAGCAGCTTTGTGAAATGACTCCTTTTTTAGTCAAAAGTACAATGTGTTTGATCTTAGGAAGGCATTAGTGGTAACTGGTAAATCAGGATGTCTGCATTTAAAATTATGTTAAAGACAAGAGCATTTCCTATTCTCTGAGGCTTTTTAAAATTCCAACTATCAGTATGTTTAATTGGAAAGAGAATCTGAGGATAAATCAAACAGCGTAAGGCTTAAGAGATTCTGGCACTATTAAGAGTACAGCTTGAAAATTATTGCATGGATTCTTTTGTTTTTTTTTTAAATTTCCCAGTGATGCTATGGTACGTAGTTCACAATGAATCAGTCTTTGTACCATATGCTCTCATTACTTAATATTAACATCTGCCCTGGGGTCCTGTAAACTAACCATAAAATTTCCTTAAGGAATAAGAAAGGTTAGCCAGTTTTTCTTACCTCATTTTATGCAAATGAATTAAATGAAAAATGCTGAGGAAAATTAGGAAGGATATCTAATCAACTTCTATGTCATTCACTGAGCAAATTAAAATTAAAAAATTAGAGATACTCTGTAACTACAGGGCGTTGAACTACCTTCTTTCCTTCGTTCCTTCCTTCCTTCGTTCCTTCCTTCATTTTTCCCTTCCTTTCTTCCTCTCTCTGTCTCCTGCATTCTTTCTTTCACAGTCAGATCTAGAAAACCTCAAAGAAGGAATGAGATATTATCCTCTTACACTCCTCTATTATAAAAGAGAAATATCAGGCCCAGAATAAAGTGCCTTTTTATGATTATAAAAACAGTATATATATTTAAACTGACAGTGTCATTTTTAAATACGCTCTGAGATTTATTTGGGGTCACCCATGACATGCAGTATACTCAAATTTAAGAATGTGACATATAATTTTCTAGAGACCTATAATAGAAGAAAATGTATTCTGAGAATTCTGCAGGAAAACTAAATTGTGGCTAAATGCATACTTTCATGTTTATAGTTAAAGCTATACTTAAAAAAAAAAAAACAAATTGTGAGGCACCTGGGTGGCTCAGTCAGTTGAGTGTCCGACTTCAGCTCAGGTCATGATCTCACAGCTCAAGATTTCTAGCCTCGTGAGTTTGGGCCCCGCCTCGGGCTCTGTGCTGATGGCTCAGAGCCTGGAGCCTGCTTCCGATTCTGTGTCTCCCTCTCTCTTTGCCCCTTCCCCGCTCACGCTCTCTCTCTCTGTCTCTGTCTCTGTCTTTCAAAACTAAATAAACATTAAAAAATAAAAATAAATAAATAATAAATAAATAAATAAAAATGCAAATTGTATTTAATGTTGACCAGATAGTGTCAAATCAGTGGCATCATTATAGCCAACTCTTACACAAAATCCTGGGGAGTTTATGATGTCTGCACAAGGCAGAGCTCCCCAGTGGGCAGGGGGAAACTGTCAAGCTACATTTACCAAAAAAGGGTGATAACATTGCCCTGCCCCATGACTCCATTGTCAAACACCATCTGACCCAAGCACAAGGACTGGTTCCATTAAATTCTGGTCCCCTGTGGCATTTGATGATGGTGGCCTTCTCAGGGACTGATGTCACAAGAGTCATTTAAATTCTCACTTTTTCAATATGTGATGAGGGTACAATATCAATTTGTTACTAACTTCTATCAGAGCATATGCAGAACTCAGCAGCTTCTGCTTGTTTGTTCCTAGTCCTGAACATGACTTTTCAAGCTCAGACCAAGTTTCACATTTTGCAGAAACACAGAGGAGGGGCCACGACCCTTAACCCTCTAGGTCTCCCGTTCAGCATGACCCCTGGCAACATTGTTGGGTCATTACATGCTCCTCTGGAGTAACTACAAAATCGATTTAAAAGGTTGCAGCGGCATTTAACTTATGTAAAATATTTTTTGGTATCGCTAATATATAACATTGAAATGTATCAAATGTTATAGATGTTTTGAAGCACTCTTCCTGGCTTTGAGTTGTTTTATCCATTTGATAAACCACTGAACTAAATGAGATACATATCAGATGTGAAAAGAAGACAAGAAAGAAGAATTGGGATCTTAGTCAAAACAAAAGCATTTAACTTCATAAAAAATATACAATATGCTTACCTAGTCATTGGAAATGAACATCAGAGCAGTGTTTAAATAATATATTTGCTAGTTTACCACAATAATGTAGAGGTCAATAATTATTTTGGAGGATTTTTGTTATTAATATGATCCCTTAAAACCTCTTGCTAGGAAACAATAGTGTTCATTATGAAATTAAATAACTATGTAATTGTTGCTGGCTAAAACCAGTCTGAATTCATTGCACCTATAATTAAAGGCAATATTTCTTTTTTGGTTTGTTTACAGCTTTTATTTAAGTGATAGTTAACATACAGTGTAATATTAGTTTTTAGGATTAGAATTTAGGGATTCATCACTTACATACAACACCCAGTGCTCATCCCTAAATGTGCCCTCCTGAATGCCCATCACCCATTTAGCCCATCCCCCCACCTGCTCCCCCTCCAGCAGCCCTCAGTTCATTCTCTGTATTTAAAAGTCTCTTATGGTTTGCCTCCCCCTCTCTTTTCTTTTTCGTTCCCCTGGGTTCATCTGTTTTGTTTCTTAGATTCCACATATGAGTGAAATCATATGGTATTTGTTTTTCTCTGACTGATTTAATTTTGCTTAGCGTAATACACTCGAACTCCATCCACACTGTTGCAAATGGCAAGATTTCATTCTTTTTATAGCTGAGTAATATTCCATTATATATGGAATATATATATACACACACATATATACATATATATACATACATACATATATATACATATATATGTGTGTGTGTATATATGTATATATATGTGTGTGTGTGTGTGTGTGTGTGTGTGTGTATATATATATATATATGAAAGAGAGAGAAAGAGAGATACAGATGATGTGGTATACATATAAACCACATCATCTTTATCCATTCATCAGTCTGTGGACATTTGGGCTCTTTCCCTAATTTGGCTATTGTAGACAATGCTGCTGTAAATATCGGGTGCATGTGCCCCTTCAAATCAATATTTTTGTACCTTTGGGTAAATACCTAGTAGTGCAATTGCTGGGTCATAAAGGGAAATATTTCTAAGGAGATTCTGATTCATTAGTGTTAACTTTTATCTTAAACTATAGTCTTAAATAGATTGGCATGAATGAATATAGACAGTATTAATGAACATATGTTAAAGTGTACTCTCCAGTAAGTTACCTAACATCTATTAATATGTAAAATGGGGGTGAATAACTGTGAGGGGTAAATGAGTCAATATGCTGCAGCTGTACTGGTTAGTATTGCTACTGACCAAAGTGTGTGTGTGTGTGTGTGTGTGTGTGTGCGCGCGTGTAGTGTGTGCAGGTGTTCCATAAATAGGTCTGCACGCTAATTTTCACTTATTAACATACCATATGCATTTCCTCATCACTGCTACCTATGACCCTTCTGTTAATATCTTTGCGCAGAAATATTTTAAATTTGTCAAAAGCAGATTCTTAGATTTAGCTTCCCAAACAAAATTACTGGACCAAAAAACATATATATGAAAAAAAATTAGACACCTAACTATGTTGCCCCATCACATTAAAATTTTTTGTAACCGTATATATGCATTTCTCTTCTCCTTCACTGTGGTGAGTATTATCTTAATTTTAACATTTCCTCTGTTTCTAAGTAGAACTCTCATTTTAATTTTCAGACGTTGAATGTTTTCTCATCCATTTCGTAATTGCTGTATTATTTAGATGAATTTAATTCAGTCTTGGAAACACTGTGCTTTCTCAGCGTTGAGACAAAGGAAAATAATGAGTTGATCATGGAGGCACAGCTAATACACCTTCTAGGTCTGGATGTGGCTTAGGTCGAGTGTGCAGCGATTGGCCAATGTGGGTGAAGGGGCTGACCTGAGGGCACCTGCTCTCTCACGTCCCCTCCATCAGTGCATCCACACTGGGGTCAATGCCACGGGCAGCTCTTTGACTGGGTGGTGGCCCACAGCTCTTTGATTGGCCCACAGTTTCTCTAGGGAGATAGCTACCTCATATTTACCTAAATTGAGTCTGTCTGGTGCCCATTCAAGTCCCAAGAAGTTGGACAAGAGGACAGACAAGCTTAAATGGACAAGACATGTGTGTGGCCGGAGGTGGTCATCAGGTTACAAAATGACTGGACTTTGGCGGGTTCTCCTGAATGAAGCAGGGAGTTCTGGGAAGCCACCAAATAGAGTTGTGGGAATAAAGACCACCTAATGAGAAGAAACAAGGGGTCCTTATTCAGAGCTCCCTGGAGCAAGGGAGTCCTCACCCTCATTTGTATTTGGCAGGGATGTTTTGTTGTTGTTGTTTGTTTGTTTGTTTTTATATAAATTGGACTTCATTGAAGTTAAACACTTCTGTGCATCAAAGGATATAATCAACAGAGTGAAATGGCAATCCACAGATTTTGGAGAAAACGTTTACAAATTATATACACACTCAACAACAACAAAATGACCCAAATTTAAAAAAGGGCAAAGCACTTAAATAGACGTTTCTCCAAAGAAGATCTACAAATAACCACTCAACACATGATTTTATACGGAAAATAGGCAAGGTTGCCCGGATTGGAGGCTGAAGCTGGAGAAGGGCTAACCGGAAGCTGGACATCCTGTGTGATTGGTGCTGGGTACGCGTTTGGCTTCCTGTGGTTGGTCCAAAGTTGGAAGTGGGACAAAAATCAGGGAGGCCGTCCGCTACTCATCAAGTCCTGGCCACTTGGAATCTATTATTGCAGGGGTTATTATTTGTCTTCCGGGATAATTACTAGCAATAGTGGGCTGGCTTCCTGGGCTGGTTCCACACGTAATGGGTGGGTTTCCTGGGTCGGTTACAAGAGTTTATGGCTCAGAGTTCTGTCTCTATACATGGTCTGGCTACACAGCCATTCAGTCTCATCCAGTGCCTTCAGTCCCTGAGCATGAAGTCAGTGGAGACTCCACAAGGGACAGGATTGGGGTCGGGCACGTATGTCAGACCCTGCGGGTGTCATCACTTTGTCTGCCGTTTGAAATGGCTTCTCCACGCAATGTTTGGGGTTCATCACACTGATAAGCTGAGATCCCAGAGCTTCTCTCTCTCTCTCTAGCTTGGAAACCTGGCCCTGGAGAAGTAAATATGTGTCTGAGGAGAGATCTGTTTATTCAAATGCTGAATCTATTGACAGATTGAAAGGAAGGCACACAAATATTCTCTCCTTCCTTTGAGGAGTTTACTGATCATGTTTTCATTCAAAACAACAAGATCTCAGTTCTCAGCCGAGCAGGCTCACCTCATTTCTAGCAAAATGAAATGAGTTGGTTTGTGAGTGCCGATTTACATTCCCCCACATCACCTGAATTCTTAATCCCATTACATATGTGATTAAGTGATTTTCCTCCAGACTGCGGAAAGAGTAGATCATGGCTCATCTCGTGGGTTCTCGTACCAATGTGCTTTGTGTCTATCACGGATGCTGAAGCTCACAAGTGTGGCATTCTGACAAAATGTTTGACCCCATTCTTGACGGTGCTCATTACTGGCTTGTTTTGTCTGGGTTTCTGTGAGCTGTGCCTGGACAGAAGGCATTGAAACGCGGCTGAAGTTTGTGAGCCTGTGCAGTGCAATCTGGCAGTGACCTAACATTGACACCTCTGGGCCGGGATCCTGCTTTCAGGAATGTGATCAAAAAGAACATGCCAGCTGTGTGCATTCCAGACTCCTATCAAATACCACGTATGAGTTGCTGAATAATTTTCACAGTCTCCACTCAACTGCATGACGGTTTGGAGTCTACACTGCCGTCCTCCCTAGGACACAGTGTCTGTAAGTGTAACATCCACATGCCAGTTTGTGTAATTTGTGTGCGATTTGTGTTTTCTGAGGCTCAAGGCAATAGTCACGGTATTTGGGATGTGGCTAAATGAGATGTATTGATATCTTCCTCTGGGAAACCATCCAAAGTCACATTTCACATTTTCCCCTTAGATATATTGTTGGAAATTCACTGATCTGTGACATGTACACCAATTTTCAGTCTCTTTCCAAGGACTTTTCCCTGATCAGAATATTAATCTATTGAATAACTTCAGCAAGGAACCAGCTCCAAGAGGTGGCATGAGAGGTGAAGCAAGAGGGCAAGAAACCTCATGGAAGAGACTCACATGGGGCAGGACCCAGTCTACATGCTTAGGGACCAGAGTGAGCAAAAGAAAAGGCATGAAATGAGTGCAAAGGTATTCTATAAAAATCAACAGGCAGGTAGAAATTTTCTGTGATGAAATCAATCATCAGGGCAAATGAGCAGAACTGAGTATTCCATTCATGTGATTCATTCAGATGTCAAATATCACCCATGTGTTGGACACGTCTAGGCACTGTGAGGGATACACAGAAAAGACACACTAGCTGATTACAAAGAAAGTGCAAAGTTTTAAGGGGGGGAAGGAGAAACTTGGGTCCAAACCTTCTCTAAAAGCCAAGTTAAAAAAGTTGGAGAATGGGTAGCAAGGCTTGTTTTAGGAGTCACCGAGTCAAGAATCCTACAAGGTCCTGGGAGAGGTGATATTTGAGACAGATCTTGAAGATGAGGTGAATTTCAATGGACAGGATAGGAGGAAGGGAACAGCCAGCATTCGAAAGACAAGGAATGGAATGAGCAGACGCCGAGTCAGAAAAGTGAAAGCTGGTCGAGATCGCCACGTTGTAGGTCATATGTAGGGTGTGGGTACAGGAAGATTCTCACCTGTCAAACATTTAGGTGGCACCAATATTAGAATATCCACACAGGACAGCTTTCATACCTCAACTGAAGCCATGCTATTTTTTTTTATCCCAATCCTTACTATTTGACTTTTATATTTTACACTCTTTTTGTTGTGGTCAAAACTTCGTACGTTGAAATGCACATCTTAACTTCGCAGATTGGTAAATGCATCTTCCCTGATACAGAACATTTCTGTCTTCTTAGAACTCTCCCTCCTGTTCTCTCTCAGTCAACCCCACCAGGGGCAACCACCATTCTTACTTTTTCATCTTAGATTAGTTCTGTATGACTGTAAACATACAGTGTGGACATTTCGTGACTTGCATGTTTCACTCAACATTTGTCTGTGAGATACATGTGCGTGTGGTTTTGTGTACCAGAAGTGTTGTTTTCAAGGACTCAGTAACAATTCATTGAATTACTAAGCCCTCCTGCTGATGGGTGTTAGCGTTGTTCTCAGTTTGGGGGGGTATTATAAGTAATGCTGACGGGTATTCCTATACAAGGCACTCTGCAGAATATTCTCCAAATATTAGTATAAAGAGTGCGAGATTCGTTCATGTTTTTGTGTGTATCTGTATCAGTTCATTTTTATCGATGAGTAGTGTGGAATTGTATAGAACACTACAACATTTTTAAATTAATTAATTAATTTATTTATTTTTGAGCGCGTGTGCACGAGAGAGAGAGAGAGAGAGAGAATGCATGAGTGGGGGAAGGGGAGAAAGAGGGAGAGAGACACCCCAATCTGGCTCCGCACTGTCGTCACAGAACCCGATTCGGGGCTCGATCTCACGAAGCATGAGACCATGACCTGAGCCGAAATCAAGAGTCAGACGCTTAACTGACTGAGCCACCCAGGTGCCCCAATATACCACAGCTTTTTAATCCCCTTATCAGTTGATGGACATTAGAGTTATTTCTGGTTGTTGTCTATAAAGACTGCAAATGTACATATACACATGTAATGCGGCTACCTGCTTTCATTTCTCCCAGGTAAATGTTGAAGAGCAAAGTGTTTGGATCTCACACACATGTTTAACTTTGTAAGAAACTTCCAAACGGTTCGCCACACTGGCCGTGCCACTGGCCGTGGCAATGCCCGAGAGTTCTAGTTGTTCCTTATCTTCACCAACACATGGAGTAGATCAATTCTAATTGTTCTTTTTCTAATATTAGAGGTGGATTGTGCTACCTTATCGTGGTTTTAGTTTCTGTTTTCCCACAACTAATGATGCTGAGCACCTTTCAATATGCTTGTTGGCCATTCTCATCTCAAATATCTCGCCTGTTTTGTAGCAATTGAGTTGGTTGTTTATCTTCTGATATATTTTTTAAGTTTTTTTTAATGTTTATTTATTTTTTAGAGACAGAGAGAGACAGACCATGAGCAGGGGAGGGGCAGAGAGAGAAGGAGACACAGAATCCGAAGCAGGCTCCAGGCTCTGAGCTGTCAGCACAGAGCCCGACATGGGGTTCGAACCCACGAACCGTGAGACCATGTCCTGAGCTGAAGTCAGACCCTTAACCGACTGAGCCACCCAGGCGCCCCTCTTCTGATTTTTGAATAATGAAAATTCCTTCAGTGTATTCCTTCTGGATACAAGTTTTTTTACGTCTTATGTGCTTCACGTATTTTCCTCCTAAACCCTGGCTGGTCTTTCTTTACGTAAAAGTAACTTACCAAGTGCAGAAGGGATTAGTTTTGACCAACAACAGTTTGTCTTCTAAAAAATGTTTATGATTGGTGCTTTTTGTAGACTTTCTAAGAAACTTTTGCCTAGTCCCGCGTGGCAAAGACATTCTTTTATGTTCTCTTTAAAATGTTTTTACTTTTTAGCTCTTACGTTTAAGTATGTGATCCATCTTGAGTTAGTTTTCATACATATATCATGTGAGGTAAATTTTGTCCATATAGATACAGCAGTGCCTCCTTTATTTGTGGGGGATGTGTTTCAGGACCCCCAGTGAATGCCTGAAACCATGGTTAGTACTAAATGCTAGATAGATAGATGATAGATCGATAGATCGATAGAATGGTTTCTTCCTTATATATAATATCAATGATAAAGTTTAATTTACACATTATCCACACTAAGAGATAATCAACAATATCTAAAAATAGAACAGTTATAACAAATATAATAAAAGTCTTGTGAACGCAGCCTCTCTCTCTCTCTCTCTGAAAAAATCTTACCGTGCTGTCCTCCCTTCTTTTGGTGATGATGTGAGATGACCAAGTGCCCATGTGATGAGATGTAGCGAGGCAAGTGACACAGGCGCGGTGACGTGGCATTAGGCTACTGGTGACCTTCTGACAGTACATCAGAAGTAGCTGCATCTGTCCCCGGGTGGCGGTTGACCGCAGGTACTTGAAGCAGCAGAAAGCGAAATTTCTGAACAAGGCAGGATTCCCTAGGCCACTTTTTTCATACCGCTTGTTAAGAAAACTTACCTTTTCCCCTTGAATATCTTTGAAACCTTTGGTCACAAACGACTGTCATACCAAGTGTGGGTCTAGTTGCAGACGCTCGGTTTCTTCAACCTTTTTTATGATCCTTGCGCCTCCATAGGATTTTCACTGTTTCCTTCATCAGAGCCGCTCAGAATATGTCTCTTTCAGTGATGAACGCTTTAAAACCTTTGCTCAGTGTCTCCGTTCATTTATGATTGACTTCTAGGGTTCTCAATTTCTCTAAACGAACATATTCAGGTGGAATACAGACCTAAGTCGGTAGCCCTGAAGTTAACTTTTATAGATGATAGAATTTATTATTTATCTGCCACTTTGAACGGTGTGAGAGCGTATTATCTCTTTCGTTTGCTTTTTCTAAAATTAAGGAGTTCTTTGGCTCAGCATTTCTTACTGTTTTCTCAGGCCGTTCATCGGTTTTAGTTATAAACTCCAGGAAAAGTGCCTGGTGGCCCAGCCAGTATGTTGGAGTCAGGGACAAAATAGTGCTTGGGGCCGTGAGGAGGAGGGCGGTGTCTTTGCAGATAACCTAAAAAGCCTATCTGAGATCTGGATTGACCTCTGGTGGAAAACATTTTAGAACAGACACGAGTGCTCAGGAAGAGACCTTGAGAAGGTCATCAACAGAGAGAGGCATCTTTTTGATGGTTAAGTTTATGTGTCCATTTGGAGGGTGTTTTGGGATGAGATTATCATATAAATAGGTGAACTTTGGAGAAAGAAGATTGTTCTCCATAACCTAATAATCTCAGGTGTCTCTCACTCAGCTGAAGGCCTGACTAGGACAAAAAAAGCAAGCTCCAGACTTTAACTGCACCATGGGCTCTCCCGGGTGTCTAGTCTGCCAACCTACACTTCAGATTGTGTGTGTGTGTGTGTGTGTGTGCGCGTGCTCACGCGTGAGTCCTAGCGTGAATATGGTTGTCTGGAGAACCCTGACTAATATATAACTTCCTAGATCTCCCTTCAAAGAAGGGTTTGCCGCCTCGCTGCAAAGACTGGACGTGGCAGAATGAGCTAGAATCAGATCCTTCAGAACCCGCCTCGGCTACAGGCAGCAACCTCACTCTGTGTCTGTCTTTGTGGGTAGTATCCCTGGAGACTGAACGGGGCAGGCGTATACTGGCCCGCCATCTTGACCTGATGCACATTACTTGTGCCAGAACTCCTCACCAGGTTGACCGAGGCTTTGTTGATCCCTTTGTACCCAATCCTGCTACTTCTCCATTCCAGTCGTCGGTGTCAACCTGTAATTCTGATTTATAACTCAAACCTCAACCAAGCTCCTCATTCTGAAGAAATCAAACTAAGACAGAAACGTAAACGTGCCACATGGAGTTTTCAAGTGGGACATTCAGTGAAATCCCTTTACTTCATTCATCTGTAACAACTTCACCACCAGCTCTTGCCACTAGTGCTTTGGGCAAATGACGTGTTCTTTTGAGGGAGGGGGCAGCTGCATCCTGTCTTTGACACGGGAAGATGAATTGTATCTGTGGGCTTTAAGCCACCTTCCATGCTACTAGCTTTGACTCACTGACCAGCCAGGCTGCCGGGCAGCCTCTCTGGGGCTGTGTCGCAAACTGTGCTGTAGATGTGGATTACATTTGGAGTCATCATGGCCCTTTCACCACTTTGACTTAAAATGCATGTTTTCTAAGATTGTCTAAGTGTTTAAGAACAAACGAACCAATGACAGACAAGGCATCAGTTTTCCTGTCAATGATTCACTGAATTATGGCAAAATGGCTCTTGGATCATGGATGCATGGACTTCTTTGTAATACACCCTTGTACCAGCCTGAACATGGACCATAGTGGAGAGGGAAAAAAAGTCACGAGTAAGGCCAGCTTTGCTTGTGAAGATAGACCCAAGGTGTCATTGTCTCGTGAGGTGCACGTCTCTCCCCATGTTGCAATGATTTCATCACCATCTGCCCATCCGATTTCCCTGCCCCCCTCCCCCCAACACTTGAGTTCGACAGGTACTTGATGGGCCCCATTCTGGGAAACACCATTTCAAGTGGCGCTCCCACACCCCTCACCCTATACTCCCCATCAAAGGGGAGGGGAGACCAATGATAAGTCATGGTTGACAAAGGAATCAGAAACTTAAGGCTCCTATATGAGCATAGCAAGTTTCAAAAACACATTCTATGACAACTTTAACAAAGGAAATTTAATGCCAACTAGAGAATTAGTCCCAACCTTGAAGAACTTCCTCCTAGGTTTGTTTTTATATTATATTGTTTTATTTTAATTCCCAAACCGTTGATTGGGCAGCTCAAAAGAATTTCATTTTTGCTATTTTGGTGATGGGCTCTGAACAAAAGTTTGGATTAATTTCTGAAGGCATCTCTTTTGGAGTGCTATGAGAGGAAGATCATAAAGAAATCACTTATCTTTGGATACAATGGGAATTCAAGGAGCATCATTGCCCAATACACTGGGCATCACTGGAGAGTATTTATTCGAGGCCCAGACTATAAACTCAAACGTCTGATTTGGGGGATCCAATAATTACTTTTCATTAGTTATTGAAAGGGCTAGGCCTCAATGACACCCTGGTTGTAAATAAAATATAAACAGGAGACATGAGGGACCCATTTTCCTGAACCCAATCCACTGCCCAAGACGTCCATTTTTTTGAAAAACAACAGAAGTTACATTTTTAAAGATTTAAGGCAGCAAGAAAAATGAAGAATAAATCACAATTTTGTGGCTCGGGAACTGTGAGGGGATAAAGCATTCTTGGATTTATAATTACAACCACATTCTCATATTTATTTCCATAGGTTAACGCTGGGTCCTGGAAATCATGACTTTTCACTCTCTTTTTAGTACTGCAGGGTGTGTGCTAACATTTTTCACATTTTCACAGCTACTAATGACCTGCAACGTATCTAATGTTTAGAGCAAATATATTTAATGATGCTGTAATGCACAGTGAGCCCCTGGTCTTCTTGTTTATAAATATTCATTTCCTCTCATTGTTCTTCAGGTTTTCTACCACAGGGCCAGAATACGGACAGTTGGTTTTCCAGTAATGAGGGGGCCATCGATGCCTTTAGCCTGTGCCTGTGGGGGAACGGAAATTGAAGGGTGGGAGCTAGCCTTACCTTTCACGGAAAATCTTTCTCATCTAAAGCTATGATGCATGAAGAAATGGGTCTGGTCTTCTACACGACGAGGACGCTCATGATGAGGTAGCAGGCAGCCCTGACACTCCTACTAAACTGTATTACCTACTAGAAGGTGTATGTCATTTTCAAATCAGCACTAACATTTGTATAAGGTTCTGCATCTGTGGTAGATAATTACGTGTCATTTTTACAGGGCTTAGGGATGCCCAGATAGCTAGTGAAATATTCTTTCTGGGGCGTGTCTGTGAGGGGGTTTCAGGAGGAGACCAGGATTTGAATCAGCAGGCTGAGTAGCGATCACCCTCACCAATGAGGGTGGGCATCAGCCGATCCGTTGAGAGCCTGACGGAAAAAATGGTGGGCAGAACAGTGACTCCACTCTCTCTGTTGAGCTAGGAAGGCCATCTTCTCCTGCCCCCGGACATCAGTGTTCCTGGTTCTTCAGCCTTCGAACTCTGATCAGGACTTACGTCATCCGCCCCCCTGATTCTCAGGCCTACGGGCTCTGATTGAGTGTCGCGCTGTTGGTTCCCCTGGTGCTCGGGCCTTTGGACATGAACTGAATGACACTACCAGCTCCTTGCTCATTCGCCAGCTTACACATGGCACAGGGTGGGACTTCTCAGCCTCCATGACCGTGTTAACCATTCCTATAATAAAGTGCCTCCCATATGTGTGCATGTAAATATATATATATTTTTTAATATGTATGTTAATATATACTTACATATGTAATTTGTTTTGTTTCTGTGGAAACCTTAACACAGTGTCTCACACCTTTTCCTACGTACCTGGCCTCCTTTGACTCCGGGGGCCGACACGGAGCAGGTCTCATTATTATCCCAACACTTAGGGGAGGAAATAGATCAGAGAACTTGGGAGCCTGTCCAAAGGAACTCAGGACCTCTGACTTCATGTGTGAAAACGCCCTCAACAGGCTTGGGAAGAGTTCCTTCTCCCACTGCTGTGACCAGCCCAGGCCAATAGCAAGCCATCGCTACCTTCCTCAGGGCAACGTTGTGGGGATGCAGGGTTTCTGCACCAGGACCTCCAGCATCAGCCCTCAGGGTCCAGACAGAAGAGATGGTGACTCAGAAAGATAGGGTTTTAAGGAAATCACTACAGTTATTCACAATGAATTAACGCCCTTGTTTTTCACTGCAGAGTTTTATTTTGTTTATCACGGTTTCATTTTTATAAGGATATCAGTGGATGATTAGCGTGTGTTTCCTTTCCCTACTGAAATAAATACCACTGTTTGAAATTTTATTTTGTCGTGAATAGTAACACATGAACTTGGATTTTTGCTATTACTTGTTAGAGCCCTAATTTTCTTGTGATATCAAGGAAGACTTGAAAACCTCAGTAGAACTAATTTTGACTGGCTGTACTTGTCTGTGGGAAACTTCCTGGCTTACCTGTTCCTGCTCTGTTTACTCACCATCCCTATGTGTATTATTTTTCCTGGAGAATACTATTTGCCATGTAACCTGATACTTCGTCCTGTGCCTGAAGGGTAACACCAGATCTCACACAGAGAGAAAGACAGAGACAGAGTTGAAATTGTTCTGTACGCCACGGACCCACATCTCCATTTCACCATGTATCAATTTTATTCCCATCTGCCCGGGTTTTGAGCCACCCCACCCAGTGTACCAAAGTTCAATAACTTCATGTAATCTATTTCTTTCGGACCTTATTTGCTTCTTGAATATATATATATATATATATATATATATATCTTATTTATTTTGAGAGAGAGAGAGCATGAGTGGGGGAGGAGAGAGAGAGAGAGAGAGAGGGAGAGAGAGGAAGAGAATCCCAAGCAGGCACCAAACTCTCAGCCCAGAGCCCTATGCGGGGCTCTATCCCAAGAACCGTGAGATCAGGACCTGAGCCGAAATAAAAAGTTGGACACTTAACTGACTAAGTCACCCAGGGGCGCCTGCCTCTTGGATATATCTAGTCCTTATGATAGTCATTGACTAATATACTTCTTTTTAATTAAAAATGAGTGAGGTAGGTAGAATGAAGCCCCCCTCCACCTTAAAGATCTCCATGTCAAAATGTCCAGAATTGGTGAGTATGTTATGTTACCTGGCAAAAGAAAATTAAGGTCGCGAGTGAAATAATGTTGCTAATAAGCTGATCTTAAAATAGGGCAATTCTCCTGGATCATCTTAGTGGACGCAGTGTAATCACACAGGCCTTCGAAAGCGGAAGAAGAAGGCAGAACATGCATCGGAGACGTGGGACAGTGGAAGGGAGGTGGGGAAAGCGACAGGACATGCCATCGCCGGCTTCGGAGGTGGAGGAAGGGAGCTCCAAGACTAGGATGCGAACAGCCCGGAAAAGCCTGGAAGAGCCTGGAAGAGTGACAAAGTGGGTTCTCTCTTGGAACCTCCAGGAAGAAACCATCCCAACGGACACCTTGATGTTCATTCAGTGAAACCCGCTGCAAACCTTTGACCTCCAAAACAGTAAGAAAATACATTTAGCTTGTTTTCCACTCCCCGGTCTGTGGTCATTTACTGGAGCAGCCATAGGAAACTAACCCAATGAGGAAGCTAAAAGCACACGGAGATGGGGCCGTTTATGATTAAACCAGAGCTTTCCAGTCCTGGGTTGGCTTTGCTGCCCGTGAGTCTGTCCCGGGGAGACAGCAAGGGTACCGAGTCCGTGGGCACATGGGTTTGGGCACAGGTACGCCTCATGGGAATAGGTGAGCAAAAACCTTCAAATTAACCTGATCTTTTCTTCAAATGATATACAGTCCTTCTGTCTGTGTGTTTGTATGTGTGCGTGCATGGGTGCGGGTTCTGAAATTTCGTTTTGGCATCCGTGTATGTTTATAATAAACCAGGAGCCTAAAAGCCGAGAGTGCAGATGCTCTGAGATACCTTGTCTGGGCATTCCTGAGTGGCTCCCTCTTTGCCGGGCCAGCCCATCAATTCACAGTGGATTTATCAGGCACATAAGGACAAAATCTGCAGTGTGCTTTCTTCTTAGCTTTAAGGAATTGTTTTGTTTTGGGTTTTTGGGTTTGTGTGTGTGTGTGTGTGTGCGCGCGCGTGTTTTTGGTTTCTGTTTTTTCCTGTGTTAACCACACACAGAGCTACAGACACAACTTCAGGCTCCTTTTCTGTGTTTCCCTCTTCATAAACAACAACAACAACAAACCCATATATTTAAATAGAAAGCCTGAAGAAATTTACCAAGTCAATGTAATCATCTTTGCAACATAAAATATGTGATAAATCAACTGTTTCTTCAAGCGATAAACGCACATGATTACGTAGAGAGAGCGGTAATTCCCTGACTTTTAAATCATTATGTTGAATTAAACCAGTGGGAAATATCTCCTGCCATATCTCCTGCCATAGTGCACTCTGTTTATAGTTTCACAGAAATTTAGCATTTTTTAATGTTTGTTTAAAATAATTATTCTTGAAGTGCTCCATACGCGTTCCACGTTCTGGAAACACTGCCTGTGTTTGTGTTGTTTTTAGTGAGCACGACAAGGACAGCATGCTGCTGTTGCCTACCTTGTATCCTTTATTTATTTTTTTAAGTTTATTTATTTTGAGAGAGAGAGAGAGAGAGAGAGAGAGACAAAGGCAGAGAGAGGGAGAGAGAGGATCCCAAGCAGACTCTGCACTGGCAGCTCAGAGCCCGACATGGGGCTTGAACTCACCAACCATAAGATCATGACCTGAGTGGAAACCAAGATTCGGACACTTGATCAACTGAACCACCCAGCTACCCAACACAGTATCCTTTATTGAGCTAAGAAAGTGTGAATGAGTCATAGGATACTATACTTAAGAATATTAATGAAAAGACGACACGATTGGTGACACGAATTTTTTTGAAATCTTTCAGAAACAAGTTTCGTCCTTAAACACTTGCTAGATTCTTATGAAAATTAGTGAGAAACGTGTATAAACCCTTCACAGCAGATTGTAGTTCTGTGTGGACATTTTTTTTAAATAGTAACTCACTGGGATGTTGAGTTTTATTTTTATCATATACAAATGAGTGAATTCATTTTTCAGATATCCATACGATCAGTGACATAAAGGAAATAAATGTATCGAGGATTTTAGAAATTTGTATGTTGTGGGGAATAAGCTTAGGAATCCCCTGAGCTTGCACTAATGGGGGTTAACGAGGCATAAAGAAATAGAAAGCCACAGGATGTACGCATCCAAGATTAGGTAAAACAGATTAGGTAAATGGGGCAAAGGCCCCCAGTATAAGACAAAGGTGTAGGAATAGGAAATCTCAGAATGGAAGCATCCAAGATGAGGTAAACAAGATTAGGTATTCGGGGCAGAAGTGCCCCCCAACTTAGTACAATAGCAGAAAGCTGCTTTCACAGGAAGGAAGGACCAAAATAGGTAAACGGGAAAACAGGGCTATAGGCTGCAGCAGGGTGAAGTTGCCCCGAGGGCAGCTAATTAGCAAAAGAACGGTGCCTTGTTGACCCTGAGGTAGGGCGCTCTATCTTTCTTGTCCCCTAGAGCAGTTCAGGTAAATAGAGGCGGTGCCTCATGTTTGCTGTAAACAGCCTTCCACCCAGCACCAGAACCTTATTTTGTATTGACCCAAACCCCTAACACCGCATGTCCCCCAAACCCCCTTTTCCCTGTGCCCATGAGTTAATGTTCATGGTTTCATTGTCTCTGGGCATGCCCAGCATGCTTGTAAGCCTTCTGATCCTAATAAAAAGGGAGCAAGGACCCTTACTCGGGGCTCTCATCTCCGCCCGGACATTAGCCTCCCTCGCATTTCAATCCTGCATCCCACTCTCTTGCTGGACAAGAGAGAACTCCAGACCCAGAGTCTACAACAATATGTTACTAGACTTTATGGACTGAGTTGTGTCCCCACCTCCACTGCACCCCATGTGTTGAAGTCATAACTCCTTCAATCCTCAGACCGTTTGGGGGATTAGGGGCTTTAAAGAGACAGTTGGGTTAGGTGAGGCCATGAGGCTGGGTCCTAACCCGATATGAATCTCTTCTTAAAAAAGAGATTAGGACACAGCCACTCACAGAGGAAGACAACACGAGGAGGGAGAAGGTGGTTGTCTACATGCCTCCTGGACAGGCCTCAGAGGAAAGAACTCTGTGCACACCTCCATCGCAGAGTGCCAGCCCCTGTAATTCCGAGAAAACACAGTTCTGGCGTTCAAATCTCCCAGTCTGTAGTGCTTTGCGAGGGCAGCCCTGGGACACTAACTCACTGCATTTGGCCCTCAAACACCAGCACCTGAGCTTCTCCAAAGGAAGCAGAGGATGAAATTTATAGTCTCAATAACTACCGTTTCTTCCAAGCAGTTTGCTAAGAACATTGGCAGCATAGACGATGATTTTGCAACCTGCATATTAAATTGTGTCCCAAAACATTTTTAGAATTTTTAACTTACCTGTTCGTATTTCGATTAATAGACCCTTGAAATGGAGTCCCTGGGTGGCTCCAGCTGCTTAAGCATCCAACTCTTGATCTCTGCTCAGGTTATGATATCACGGTTCGTGAGTTTGAGCCCCGCGTTGGCCTCTGTGCTGACAGCACGGAGCCTGCTTGGGATTCTCTCTCTGTCTCTTTCTGCCCCTCTTCCACTTGTATGAGCATGCACATTCTTGCTTCTCTCTCTCAAAATAAATAAATAAACTTTATATATATTATATATATATGTCATATATATAATATATATAATAATGTATGTATATATGTATTATATATAATATAATATGTATTTATATATAATATGTTATATTGTATTAATGTAATATGTATTATATATAATAATATATGTCATATATGATATATAAATATAATATATTTATATAATATATATTATATAATAAGTAATTATATATATAAATATTCTATATATAATATAATTATTAATATAAAATATATTATATAATAATAATTATATATTTTATTATATTATAATTATATAATAATATAATATATATATAAATAAAATATATAAAAATGTTACTTTATATATATGTGTGTGTGTATATATATATATATATATCCTTGAAATACATTCAGAATTAATTAGAATTTATAGATGTATATATTTGTCATGAATGTAGCTTACGACTGTTTTCCTTTACATTGCCTTTCCTGTATTACATTTTCTTAATTTGGTTGATCGCTTCTTTATCTTTTAGATTTCAAGTTGACATTTTTGTCCAACCTTTGGATTTCAGAAATGCTTCAGCAAGAATAATCTGGGGAAACCAGAATCACAATTAGCTGTATCGTTGCAAGTGTTACATACCTGTTTATGGAGTTCTCATTTAAAGCAACATAGATGAGGGGCGCCTGGGTGGCTCAGCCGGTTAAGCGTCTGACTTCAGCGCAGGTCATGATGTCACGGTTTGCGGGTTTGAGCCCTGCGTCAGGCCACAGAGCCCGGAGCCTACTTCAGATTCTGTGTCTCCCTCTCTCTGCCCCTCCCCTGTTTGTGTTCTCTCTCTCTCTCTCTCTCTCTCTCTCTCTCAAAAACGAATGAACACTAGGGGCGCCTGGGTGGCGCAGTCGGTTGAGCGTCCGACTTCAGCCAGGTCACGATCTCGCGGTCCGTGAGTTCGAGCCCCGCGTCAGGCTCTGGGCTGATGGCTCAGAGCCTGGAGCCTGTTTCCGATTCTGTGTCTCCCTCTCTCTCTGCCCCTCCCCCGTTCATGCTCTGTCTCTCTCTGTCCCAAAAATAAATAAACGTTGAAAAAAAAATTAAAAAAAAAAAAAACGAATGAACACTAAAAAAAACTTAAAGTAACATAGATGAGGAGAGTTCCCACACTTATTTTTTCTTCAACTATGTTTTCTACATTTTCTAAATATAGATAATAAGATTTGCCACAGGACGCTAGAAATCACTGGAAAATTAAATGAGAGAAAGTAATAAATCGGAAAATGGCAGGAGTTGAGGGAAGTACATGTACTTTGGCATATGCACTTCAAAACTAAGCCAATAACGGACAATAACTCTCAAAAGTTGCTTTCTTATTGTCGGTTGGAGGAGTATCAGCCTAGAATCTTCTATTTCTTCATTCTTTTCAAAATTCCCAGAACATTTTGGTCGTGTAGCTATTTTTACACATTGGGAAAGATTCTCTAAACAGTTGTTCATTGTCTCAAAAACAACCGGTTTTTAAATCATACAGATGTTTTCAGGGGGGAGAAACACAATAAATAGAGGCAAGACTGAATGTTAAATAACATGCTACAAACACTGAAAACACGTTTCACTGACTGTTGGCTTCTATTTTGTTGATCGTTTACCTGCTTGTTTTGGGCCATGGGAAAGAAGAGTAGTGTTAGCGTGCGATCAATTGCCTCCTTCAGGTAGGTTGTTAAATTTAGTCACGTCTGAGTTATACTCTTTTTCTGACCTTTCGAGTAATTTATAATCAATAGCTACCTAGAAGTTTTAAAAATCCTGAATATTTAGTGTATAACAACTTCAGTGTTCGGTCAATTAACCATTTTACCCTGACCCATGGATAAATGAATTGTTAAAAAAAAATACATACACACACACACACACACACACACACACACACACATGGCTCACCTGGGTGTCTCAGTCGGTTAAGCGTCTGACTTCAGCTCAGGTTATGTTCTCACGGGTCACGAGTTCGAGCCCCGTGTTGGGCTCTGTGCTAACAGCTCAGAGCCTGGAGCCTGCTTCCGATTCTGTGTCTCCCTCTCTCTCTGCTCCTCTCCCACTCATGCTCTGTTTCTCCCTGTCTCAAACATAAATAAACATAATTTTTTTTAAATTGTTACTCTGGTTTGGTCATCAGGCCTGTGAAGGTGAGTTGTTTTCCCTTTACTGTGTTGCCATGAATTTCTAAAATGAGAAGGCTGCCATGTGCCATTTCTTTTCCAGTAGTTTTTTTGACAAACAAAAATTAATTCTGTAGTTTCTTTGGTATTATGAAGGGCTGCTGTTACCATAGACTATGGCATTGGAAAAGTGGGCAATCCTGATGAAAATAATACATTTGTAGGTGAATATGTGAAATGAAATAAAGGATTTTATTTAGTTTTAGTTTTCCGATGAACAAAAAGAAATCTGATGTATATAACTCTGAAGGATGATGTAGGATGCTTGGAAAGTTCTATGTTTGTCTTTAAATGTTGTCTTTTGCAATTCTGAGTTGTAATTTTGCTCTCAAGTTGTATTCATTCATTCAATTATTTGTTTTGAACACCTACTATAGTCTTCTAAGTTCTCATAGTTTCCTTAAAATGTACCAGTTCCCAATGGGAACAATTTAAATTGAAGTAAGAGGAGTATCTGATCATCTGTCTAAACTTATTAGACTCTCTAAGTTGTCCTGATGGATTTGCTGATGTCCCAGCCAATTTGCCTCTTTTCATTTCCGACAGAGTCATGGAAAAGCTCCAATATTGATGATAGATTAATATCTTAGATTACAGGAAGGGACTCTAATTCAGTAAGGATATGGCAAAGTGTCTCAATCAGTATCTAATGTGAAGTTTTTGTTTGTTTGTTTGTTTGTTTTAGCATACCACCAAGACTTAGGGAATGAAAGAGACTTTTTAGACTCAAATGCATGTGAACTCTTCAGGACTGGAAAATAACAACCAGACAACAGTATTAGAGAGACAGATTTTATTTCCAAAGAGAAAAGTATATAATTAGATCAGGAAAAGTTGGGCAGAGAAAGCGGAGCTGGAAATCGAGATTAGTTCTGTGTTTAGAGTAAAGATATGATTTAATTGCTGATGTTTATTTTTTTTCCTCTGTTGACATTTCTGGTCATAACCTAGCATGCATGTGGAATTAGCAAGATAGACTCAGTGTCTGCACTTAAATAAAGGATCTCATTGGAGAATCCAAGGAGGAAGAAAATAAATGTGGTCCAAGCATTTGTTTACAACATTTTTTTTCACTTAAATCTTCATTTTGTTAAAAAAAACACATTATATTTATTTTTATATCATTGTTTGCCATATATTATTGTTGTCAGTAATTAAAAAGGAGAAAGGAAATGAAATAAAATAAATAGAGACATTCTCAAGACATCTTCACATTCAGGTTTGACTTCCAAATCACTTTTTTAAATCCACATTTCACATTTTATTTTACTTTTTATTTTATTTTATTGTGGTAAGAACACATAGCTGGCAGTCTTCCCTCTTAACAAAGTTTCAAGTGTGTAGTATGGTATTGTTGGCTATAAGACACAAGGCTGTTTTGCAGGTCTCTGCAATACTTTCAACTCGCTTTAATTGAAATTCTATGTTCATTGATTACCAGCTGCCCTTTTCCCCTTTCCTCCCATCTCTGGAAACTGCTATTCCACTCTTTGATTGTATGAATTTGACTATTTTAGATACCTGATGTAAGTGGAATCATGCCTTATTTGTCTTTCTATAACTGGTTTATTCCACTTTGCAGAATGTCCTCAAGGTTCGTCCATGTTATCACATAATGCAGGATTTCTTTTTGTAAAGGCTGAATACGATTCCGTTGTGTGCTGTGTTAGAAAAAAACTACATTCTCTCCATCTAAGAGGGAAAAATCCAGTTCTTTCCTCTTGTCTTCCCCTTCTGTGTGTCTCCTTTACTGCTCACACAAGATACTTCACTTCTGGATACCAAATATGTTTAGGTTTTTCCCAGACCAGGTAATTCTCTGTGACACCAGCTGGTTGTCATACAATGTAACTCAATTCTAACACTATCTATGTCGAGATAGTGTCAGATCCCATAGGTTAAGATTCGATCCCTCGAGGCTGCCCTCATTGTCCTTCAGATGTGCTAGAAGCGGGTCCCCAGGTTACCCACAGTTTCTGTACAATTTCGTTACAAATAGGAGGTTCCCATGACCCCCTCCTCAAGTTTACTTAATCTGCTAGAGCCATTCACCGAATTCAAGGAATTCACTTACTTTCTCTTACCTGTTTATTAAAGGATACAGATGAACACCCAGAGGAAGGGATATATAAGGAGAGTCTAGGAGACTATCAGTCACAGGAACTTCTGACCCCATGGAATTGGGGTGCATCACTCTCCCAGTGTGGATGTGTTCACCAATCTGGAAATTAGCCCCTCTGTCCTCTTTAAAGAAGCAGGGGGTGAGACTGAAAATTCCAAACTTCTAATCATGGCTTAATCTTTCTGACGACCAACCCCAATATAGGAGCCATCCCAGAGCTCACCCAGAGTTACCTCATTGAACCAAAAGATGCTTTTTGTAATCTGATCACTTAAGAACTCACAGGGGTTTTAGGACCTCTGTGCCAGGGAACTGGGGGCAGAGACCTATACATGTATTTTCTATTATCCCACATATGCATACACTGTATTTTCTTTATCTTTTCATCTATGGAAAGCCATTTAGGCTGTTTCCTTTCTTGGATAGTATGAGTAGTGCTGTAATGAACATGGGAGTGCTAATATCTTTATGAGATTCTGATTTTAATTCTTTTGGAAATGTACTTCGATGTAGGGTTGCGGGATCATGTGGTAGTTCTCTTTCCAACTTTTCGAGGAACCTCCACACTATTTTCCAAAATGGCTGCACCATTTGCATTCCCACCAACAGTGTACAAGGATCCCAATTTCTTTATGTCCTTGCCAACATTCATGTCTTTTGGGGTGTTTTTGTTTTTGTTTTTGTTTTTGTTTTTGTTTTTGTTTTATAATAGCCATCCTAACTTATGTGAGGTGATATCTCATTGTGATTTTGGACATTCAAGACCTGAAACCAAAACTCCTGATGAAAACGGGGGGGGGGGGGGATTTTCATGACATTGGTCTCAGTAATGGTTTCCTGAATAAGACACCAAAACACAGGCAACAAAAGCAAAAATAGACAACTGGGACTAGATCGGATTACAAAGCTT
Source organism: Lynx rufus (assembly GCF_022079265.1). Taxonomy (NCBI): domain Eukaryota; kingdom Metazoa; phylum Chordata; class Mammalia; order Carnivora; family Felidae; genus Lynx; species Lynx rufus. Next base: position 233,124,465 of record NW_025814823.1, on the reverse strand, counting down.
CTGCACACTGAAGGAAACAATCGACATTTAAAAAAAATGTAGGTAGACTTTTCTTTCATCTCCAAAATATAGTTAATTACCCCTAAGGGAAATGTCGAGATGTATTTTACTATATCTAAGTGATTGCTTTATTTTTTTTTAATTTTTATTACATTTATTTATTTTTGAGAGACAGAGACAGGCAGAGCACAAGTGGGGGAAGGGCAGAGAGAGAGAGAGGGAAACACAAAATTCCAAGCAGGCTCCAGGCTCCGAGCTGCCAGCACAGAGCTCGACGCGGGGCTCCATGTGGGGCTCCACGCGGGGCTCGAACTCACAGATTGCGAGATCATGACCTGAGCTAGAGTCAGACACTAACTGACTGAGCCACCCAGGCACCCCACTAAGTGACTGCTTTAGGTGAAGGTATGCGATCATGGAGAAGAAAGAATAGTCAAAAACAGAAGAACTCAAGACATGTTTCGGGAGCCAAGAGTAGTTCTGTTGGTCTTAAGACTAAGTAAAATTAGGTATCCCTGGAGAAGGCTTGCCTGTAAAGGGGGCCGCAAGACAAATTGGGGAAGGTTTTTCATGTTAAGTCCTTGAGTTTTTGTCAGTTATGGAAGCACTGAAAGTTTTTGTTGGGAGACCTTCATTCATCCATCCACTCATTCCTTCATTTGACAACTATTTGCTACACACTGGAACAAAGGGGAGAAAGTCATAGTTTCCACCTGCTTGAAACTGAGTCATGCGGAGACAGGAAGGTGAATAAATAATCAAAGTTCTGTGAGTTAGGTATTTAATAAAGGACATGAATAGGAAGCCCAAGTTCTGGGATGGGCTCATCCTGCAAGACTAAGTAAGTGCCCCGTGCATTGTGTGGGTTACCCTGTCTCCCCTGCTCCGTGTCCAATCACAAGTTCAATGTGAACATAGGCCCTGAAACAAATACCCTTGCTGTCCTCAGCTTACAGGTGAGGAAACGTCACAAAGAAGTCAGACATGCTGCCCAGGTTCAGGTAGCCCATCAACAGTGCAGACGGAACATGACACATGAAAGTACATGGTAGACCTCAGAGCCTACTGTGTTCATTCTTTCCTTGGATATTAAATTTCAGGTAAACTACAGAAGTTTAATGTTTATATGGAGGTTTTTGATTCTACAATGAAGTTCGCGAGGTGCTGATAAAGCTATTGGACCATTTTATGGCCATGTATCCTACAGCAGAGGTCAATGCCAATTCTTGGAGGAAGATGTTTAAAAAAAAGTTATCAGAATAGGTGATGAATTTTTTACCCAATATTCAATACCTCTTTTGTTTCTCGTGTTTCGTTTTAGACAAATTGAAATTCAATACTATTGGAAAGATGAAAATTGCTTTAACTAAATTATCTTTTTATTTCTGTCCGAAATACCTACAGTTTCTTAAGGGGTACATACGTTTCTGGCGGAAGAAAGAGACATGTCTGTCAGGAAGAGGTCAGAGGGCTGCTAAAACTGCTGAGACCTGAAATTGGTCCAGAGTGTGGGTGCTGAGTCAGACGGGCAAACATGGAACCTGATGGTCCAGGGGGAGAAGTTTTGGGTTTACAAAGAGCTGCTCATGAGTTATCCTGTTTATTCCTCATGATAACCCCACAAGGTATGGGGGTTGGTCATCTCTTTGTGACTGACGTGGACTGAAGAATTCTGAAGAACACAACCAGGCTTCTTGGCCAGGGAAGTGTGGCTCAGGAAGGGACATGGCAATTGGAGGCAGGGCTGTGGGGAAGGGCTTTTGGAAGGACACCACTGGAGGGAACATGCTGATGGCCAACGCTGCCTCACTGATGCAGGCTATGCTGGACCTTCCCTGCGTGCCCAAGAGCTTCTGGTTGGAAAAACACTTGCATTTTTAGTTACCAGTTAGATGGTCTAATTACGAGAGTTTCGACATTCTTTTTGCAAAACAAACAAACAAACAAACAAACAAAAAACATGGATTACCACTATTTTGATCTCATAATCTGTTGTGTCCCCAATCCCATCGGTGGCCTATTCTGAACTATAGGGTTAAAGAGTTTCCTCCATCAACCACACCATAGAACGTGTTTTCTTGTTTGGGCCATACATTGGATGTAAACTCAATGTTTAAAGGCCAATATATATTTTACCAAGTCCGTAAATATAAACTCTGCCCAATACAGTGTCATATTGGCTTTAAGGAAAACAGTAGCATTCAATCAGTTTGGGTTATGTTCTTTTTAAACATTGCTCTCTGTGGTGACCATTTGCATCAACCTGGCCAAGTTTTCATTTGCGCTGGGATATTTCTCTCAGGAACTGGACACCTGTGTATTTCTTGGTTAAGCAAAGTCAAGATCAAAATAGGCTAAACGATATTGCGGGCGATTATGAGGACATTTCTGTACCTAGTTACCCACGTCTCAATCACGTCTCATGCGGATTTTAGTAATCAAAGTAAAAGCTAGAAGAGAACATCCACTCTGTGGAGCTCGGCTAGAGGTCACGCTGGTGGGAAGACACATCTGTGAGCCCCCCTTTGACTGGATTTCCAGGTGTCCTTTGATATGATGGGAGTCGGAGGTGGGGAAATGCAACTATGAAGAATCTTTTGAAAGTGGAGTTTAAAGAACCAGCAAATCTTTTGTTTCATTAAATGGAATATTATCATGAGTCAAATAGTTGCTAAATCGGAGTTTGAATTCCTGCTGAAGACCCGGGACACGCGAAGGCCATCCTTGGTTTTCTCCACGTTAGGGACATCTGGGGATATCCTGAGATTTGTAAACACTGCTGCAGACACATTGTCACCAGGAGGGGACAGGAGTTCGTCACCTGCTCCCCTTAGAAGGCAGCCTGTGCCCCAAGGGTCAGTGGGGCAGAACGGCACACCTCTGTGGTGTTTTGTCGTCACAGGGGGCTCTCAGGTATGGTAGGTCAGTGGACGCATAGCCTATCTTTTGTTAATCTTCCCTAACCGTATACAGAACAGGGATTACCAGTACCTTTTAAGAAGGCAAATACAAATTATGCTTGGATTAGTTTGAGCCACAGCTGAGAACAACAGGATTATTTGGTGGGAGATAGAGAAGGTGCCTCCATCTGTCAGTGTCAGATCATGGGAGGGCTTCAACTGTCATTGCATCTTCTTACCTTCTAGAAAGTTCTTTCTTCCATTTCATCCCAGATTGTATTTTTAATTTTTTTTAAACGTTTATTCATTTTTTGATAGAGACAGAGCGTGAGTGGCGGAGGGGCAGAGAGAGAGGGAGTCACAGAATCCGAAGCAGGCTCCAGGGTCTGGACTGACAGCACAGAGCCCGAAGCCGGGCTCGAACTCACGGACCGTGAGATCATGACCTGAGCCGAAGTCAGACGCCCAACCGACTGAGCCACCCAGGTGCCTCTCATCCCAGATTTTAAAAAAGCATCTGTTAGGTACCAATGGTTCCCCTTGTGTTTAAATCAGTCTTTCTGGAGTCTTTTTTCTTGTAGGGCTGAATCACTGTTCTTCCAAAGACTGGAAAGCCACATGTGTACTGGAGAATTCTCTGTCCTTAGCAATAATACTTCCCTCTTCTTTTTCACCTACACTTTCCCTGCGAGACCTGTTCACAGAGCTGCTCCTTTGTCTTAGTAAAGTTTGCCCTTCCTGAAGACAAAGATCTGTCATCCCTGTCATGGTGTGGCAGGCCACAGAGAGCTGTGATTTAGCACAGAGACACTGGCTGGTTGGGGCCAGAGAGCAGGCAGGGGGACCTCAGGAGCAAGCGGTGGGGCGACACTGCTCAGGAGTTGGAGGGAGATGCCTGCGGCAAAGGAGAGAAAGTGTCTCAACGTGCACTTTTTTCTGCATATAGGAAAGTGTTATTTTATGCGACCTTGACTCAGGAAGAAGGCAGGAGACTCCTCGATTCAGACAAAAGGTGATGTCAATGACATCGGGCACCATGTTCTCTCTCTTCCTCAAACCACCTATATTATCAGATCTCCCCATCCCTATCCTGCTCATACAAGCCTTCCTTCTGGAATATTCTCTCCTACTTTACCAACTACTAACCTCTCTGCGATCTATCAGTGTTTGTCGAAGAGGGCACTACGATTTGCGTATTCAGAGCTAAGTGCTCACCTCTCATAAATCATGCAGAGGAGACAGAGGTTCCGAGTTAAGACGACTATAGCAAAAATAACACCAAGTTATGGGTGAGTTAGAGCTTTACTTCTTTCAGTGGGAGTAGCAAAGATACAACACTGGCATTTTGTTACACATGAAGTGTCAAAACACAGCAGTTTGGGACATCTCACGGGACCAGCGGTGTGGCAAACTGTGGTTGATATGATGTGACCTGACACCTGTTCAGCATGAGAGACATTGCCAGCATCTCTCCTCCCCCGGGGAAATGTGCCGACCCTCCCATCTGCCAACCAAAAAAAGGTATTGCATTAAGAGCAGGTGACCTTCCCCCACCTTCCAAGCTCTCCTGGGGTTGCAGACTCCACTGCTCCCAGAAGTGCCTGCACCAAGTAGAAAACAGGACGTCCTGCCTCTCAACCCACTCCGCAACGGAGACCTGCGAACAGGACAGCCGATGTTGAAGTCAGGATGCGTCAGCACGCATGACCACACAGCCAGCAGAAGCTGCACTGTGCGCAATCTGGTTTACTTTCAAAGGCTTCCTCCCGGAGGCCAAGGCACTTTCCTCCCTCGTGCCCACTGGCCTTCAGTCTCTTCTGGGCATTTCTCCCCCAGCCAGATCGTCTTTCCTCTCCAAAGAAGACCAAAGAAACGAACAAGCAAAAACAAAGACCGAAACATCTCGCTCCCACTCATTTTCGTGGTATCAGTGGCCGAGAAGGTGCCCCATCTGAGGTCCTGCTCTTTGGAGAGTTCCTTCACAGCCGCTGTGACAGATATATAAATAAGAAATAGCAGATGTTCTAGCGTGCTCTGCAGAGTCCGTTAAAATAACAAACATCAATGTATTTAATGTTTTTGTGTTTCAGAGCCTTGGAGGCAAGCCCTTTGAACTTCCTGGAAAAAAAAATATACTGAGTTCCCAGCCAGGAACATGCATGAACTACACTTTGCTTTAGAAGGGATTGCACCCTTTCCTGTAAATTTGGGTGGGAAAACAGGAATCGTGTGCACTTATTTAGATGAAGGTATAAAATACCCCTTCCTCCCCCCGACCTCCCCACCACCAACTGACTGACATTCTTTGGGTTGATCAGTAAATGAGGTGAGATAAAACCAGGTTTTAACTTTAGATTCAATTCTGTAATTAGCTGAATTTTTTCCAAGCTGACTTGAGTGTTGATCTGACAGTCCTATAATCATTATTTCTGAAAGAGCTTTACTCACAAAGAATTGCCATATATTACATGGGAAAAAAAATAAACAGATACCTATAATTTTGATCAAACACAAATATATAAAGCATTCTAAACAAAGTTTATGTTTCATAGTACAAAGAGCATCTCTATTCCGTTTCTAACTGCCGAACTTGAAAGAATAATGGCTCGTGTAATTTAAAAATTTCCCCAACGAGAATGCAGCTATGTTTCTGTAGATATAAAGGCTCCTTCCACTTTCTGTAAATTTTATAAACATATTACAGGCCACCTTCCTTTCTCCAGAATTCAGACGTTTTACAGTATTTTTGACAGAATTCTTTTCACCGACAAGGAGAAAAGAAAACGCATTGGAGCAGTGATTACAAGAGCTTTTATTTTCGCAGAGAGAACCGAAAAAGACCATTGAGCTGTATGCTTTTGCAAATCTCCAAGTCCCCCTACAAGTGCCGGCCATAGATTTGTCCCCTGCTGCTGTTCGGAAGGTAAACATTATGTACAGTTGTACAGCGATGATTCTTCTTCTTTCCTCTTCATCTGTATTTGATTTCTCTTGGGCTGGAGATCCATAAGGAAGGTAGTATTCAAACGATTTCATGCATCCCACGTTTAAAAAAATTTTTTTTAACATTTATTTATTTTTTGAGAAACAGAGAGAGAGACAGAGTGTGAGCAGGGGAGGGGCAGAGAGAGAGGGAGACACAGAATCCAAAACAGGCTCCAGGCTCCGAGCTGTCAGCACAGAGCCCGACCCGGGGCTCGAACTCACGAATCACAAGATCATGACCTGAGCCGAAGGTGGACGCTCAACTGACTGAGCCACCCAGGCACCCCTTTGCAGCCCACATTTTAAAAATCCGTCGTAAGATCCACTTCTGTAATGGCGATTCAGTGACTCTCCAAAATCTGCTCCTTCGTGTAAGCAGCCAAAGCACTAACAATAATTGCCCAAACCCACATTTTCAAAACCCTAAAGGTTAAGCAAACTCTTTTAAAATCGAAGAGGCTTTATTCTAGAAAATAGCTGGATATTGGTATCGACAGTGATATTCCTAATGATCTAACTCACTGTGTTCTTCTCACCCTCGTCTTAGGTTCGCGCAACTTCAGGATCGCCTTAAAAACCAACGCCCCGGGAAGCACGGTAGCAACAGTATTCTGGAAGCCACTCAAAGGGGCAGATCGAGTTTGGAGTTCCCCCAAACCCTATGCCATACAACTGTGACTATTTGACCTGTCTTTTCCCTGGATCCTTCCAACTTACAGACCCACTCCTGACCGAGAGTTCCGTTAGTATAAACAATTCTTCCCCTGGGATTTTTTGACAATAGTTGTTAAACATTGCCACTGCCTAAGTTGGAGCAAACAAGAAATTGTTAGCCAAAAATTTAAAGGGAAAAATTGTAGAATGAGATGTCCATAGGGACCCCGTAAAGACCTCACATATTTCTGGGGAACTAGAAGTCACGTACATGGGAACAGCTGTCTGCATGCGTAGGGAAGACCCGAGAAGGCTCCGATCTCATATCTGTAACTTCTCTTGAGGCCCTGCACAAGTAGGAATTAAAGGGCAGGACAGAGCTGGGAACTGCCTGCTGGAGCGATTGAAGGTGCATGCCCCAACAGTGCACAGAGCTTTGCAGCAAAGGTGGGAGACTCAGTGTTTCCAAGCACGTATGGAAATTTCTACTGGATAATTGGGTGACCACAAAGCTTACTAAGTAGAGACTTAAGTTGTTACGCACAATAAAGAATAGGGACCTTCCTGAATTAGTTTAGGAAAGTCAGTAAACAAACAAAATAGCAGTAACAACAGCACCAAGAAACTCTCGGGAAAGGGAAGGATCTGATTTTCAGAGTTGCAAGATTATATTACTTAAAACATCCAATTTTCAACAATAGATTATGAGGTATGAAAAGAAATTAGAAATTGTCCCTGAGGATGCCCAGATGTTGGACTTACTAGACCAAGACTTTTATTGCCGTTTCGTGTTCAGAGAACCAGATGAAACTATGTCGAAAGAACTGAAGGAAGGTAGGAGCAAATGTAGAGACTATAAATGAAAATAATGGAAATCGGGGGGAGGGGTGGTAGTTGGAGAACCAAATAGAATTCTGGAGAAGAAAGTATATAAAGTAAAGCTCAAAAAAAGGAAATTAAAGTAAATACAAATAATGCAATAATAAAGCTAAAAAAATAGAAAGAAATGAACTTGAGAATGGAAAACAGGAAAAAATCAATATAAGCAAAAGTTCATTTTTTGCAAAGATCAACAAAATGGATAAACCTTTTGCTAGCTTGTTGAAGGAAAAAAAGCCAAATTTCCAAATTCAAGAGTAAAAGAAGAGACTTTGCTCATGACCATTCAATAATTTTTGAAAAGATTATAAAGAAGTACTTTGAATAACTGTATTCCAACAATGCTTAAGTTGCACTTAAGTTAATTATCTCTATGAACCTTAAGTTCCATTACAAATATCTTTATAAGAGAGAGGCGCGCACACACACACACACACACACACACACAAAGAGAGAAGGTCATGTGAAGACAGAGGCAGGAGTGATGTGGACACAAGCCAGAGCATGCCAATAGCCACCAGAAATTTAGAAAACCATCAGGCAATTCCACCAAAAGTTATACATACAGTTAGCATGTGACTGAGAAATACCATTCTTAGTTACATATGCAAGATAATTGAATGCACAGGTCCACGCAGGTGCACAAATGTTTGTAGCAACAGTATTCATAATAGCTTAAAATGGGAACAACCCCAATGCCCATCAGTTGATAAATGGATAACCAAGAGGGGGTTTATACACACAATGAAATATTCAGCCATACAAAGCAGTGAAATTCTGACATATGCTACGACATGGATGAACCTTTAAAACGTTATGCTAAACCGAAGAGGCTAGATCCAACAAATTACATACTGTCTGATTCCAGTTATATGGAATGTCCAGAAAATGCAACCCTGTTAAGAGACAATAGCAGGTTACTGGGGGAGGGGCAACCAGGGACTGACTGCAAATAGGCTTGGGGTGACTTTAAGAGGAGATAAAAATGTTTAAGAAGTATCGACTCATTGGACTTTATTGGAATAGCGTAAGATAGGGTTTTCCTGTCCCAAAACTTACTTTGGGGTGTGTACAACAGATGTGCTGGGAAGGGCTGGAGAGGTTTCTGGCATCCGGAGGACGTTACCTCCCACCAACATCTGTTGAAGTCCTACTCAAGCAAAACAGTAAAACAAAAACAAGAATGAAACTCAAGCTTACAAATTGTATTTTGGAAACTCCCAGATGAACATAAACAGAAATCTAGTGTAGTCTCTAAATAATGTCATAGAGTACTGAGATGTGTGCGTGGTGTCAGAGAGAGAGAGAGAGAGAGAGAGAAAGGTACATGTGGGGAAAAGGAATTTTCCCCTGAAGACTCTCAGACTTTGAGATTGGGAACTCCAAGCTGCCTGTGACATTGGGAATCTTTCTTGAGTTGTCCTTCATGATTTTTTCTTGTTGGACAAGAGGAAAGCGAGAGCTAAGCCGCCAGAGAAGACAGAGGAAAGGGGGAGGGTGGAGGACACACTTAGAAGGGGGAGGAGGGTGGTGGGCTCCTGGCCTTGGGGCAGTTAGAGACGGATGAGCCCCCTTCTCCTGCTTCCCACCTGTACACACCCCCAGGTAGACATGGCCTAAGCCGGGACCCTTTCCTTTCCTTTCTTCCTTCCTCTCTTTCTTTCTTTCTTCTTTCTTTCTTTCTTTCTTTTTTTCTTTCTTTCTCTCTTTCTTACTTTTTTCTTTTCTTCTTTCTTTCTTTCTTTTTTCTTCCTTTCTTCCTTCTTTCTTTCTTTCTTTCTTTCTTTCTTTCTTTCTTTCTAAGTTTATTAACTTATTTTGAGACAGACAGAGAGAGAGAGAGAGAGAGAGAGAGAGAAAGGTGACTGGGGGAGGGGCAGAGGAGAGAGGGCAGATTGAGAATCCCAAGCAGGCTTCCCACTGGCCAACCCAGGGGCTCAAAGGCACTAATTATTGACATCATGACCTGAGTCAAAGTGGCTTAACCAATTGAGCCACCCAGGCACCCCCAGGACACTCTGCATTACTGATCAAGATTATATTTTCACCTTCCAAGTTCGAGGCCTGGCCTCAGGAGTCCCACTCAGGACAGAACAGCCAGGAAGCCCCCAATGATGGTCCCTTGGAGATGTGCAGGATGGGCCCCGGGCTTCTGGCCCTGAACTGATGTTCCCTGAGTGGCTGCTACCCCTGTGTCGTGTGGTCGCAGTCTGGGCACCTCTGGTCCACAGCCCCAGCCCAGGCCCCCCAACCCCTGCGGGGTCCAGGACCTGGAGCCCCAGGCTTGGAGAGAGCCTCCTCTCAAACATGAACACCCTCACCAGAGCCGCCCTCTTTGCAGGAAGAAGGGATACGTCGGGCACCAGAGTCCCAGGACACCTGAGCTTCATTTGAGATCAGGGAGAGGGGAGGGCTGCATGCGGGGAGCTGTTTATTCTACTGGACCTGGGTCCCTTCTTTGAAGTCACCTGCCCTGCCCCCCCGTCCTTGGCTGCGGCATCCCACTCTGGCTCCCATCTCTGTGCTCCCTACTCCGACAGGACCTCTGACCTCTCCCTCATCAACCTGAATCCCGAGGCCCCTGACCAGGACGCCTGATTTCTGCACGCAGCCCTCCCACTAAGGGTTTGCTCCTGCAGACGTTTGGTCTTCCCGGGGGTGGCCCAGCAGAGCTGAGGCTCTGGGACGGGTGTCCTGGCTGTGCTGTGGGAGCTGGGGGGACCCCTAGGAAGGCAGAGGCACCCCGAGCCTCAGACCCCAAGTCTCCCAAGTTCTGGGCTCTTGAGTATCAGACAACATCGAAGCGTGGCCTCGTGCACACCGCCCGGATGCCCTTTCCACATCCTGGGGTCCTGAGCAATTCTGTGCACATAGAGCCGGTGAAGCTCGTACAAAATCAGTCATTAAAGTCCAAAATGAACAAACAAAACAAACTAACAACAAAGAGCCGCCTCTCTCACCTCACCTCCTGGGTCACTGATTTCAACTCCTGGGTTCCCGGCTGTCCACCGTAAAATGACAAAGTCCTTTATTCAGTGAGAGGAGGACATTGTTTAGATCCAAGATGACTGCTTACCTCCGGATCTGCTGCGCGTGTGTGTGTATGTTGCTCATTGCAGGCGGGAAACTTTTTTTTTCTTTATTTTTTTCCGATTGACAACGGTACCTCCATTTTCTACAATATGAAACAGCAGAACCTCCTGTCGCTTATCGTCAATGACTCGGCGGAGGTTTAGTTACCAAGATCCTCGGTGTCTCTCCAGGCCTCAGTATGTGGGTGCACAGACCCCCAGGAAGATTTGGAACGTAATTACACTGCCTTTATTTAAAACATACGATACTGTTAAAAGATACCTAAATATTTAACATAAATAAGCCATCAGGTGACTTGAGTGTTTTCTAGATTTCATTTTATGATAAGCATAGACATGCTCTCAGCTGGTTTTGTGGCCAGAGAATTGTAGATGACTTGGAAATGGTTGCCGAAACCCAATGTCTAATTCATGAAATGTACAAAGAAGGAGAAAAGGCCCTAGTAATTAAATCCCCTCTGAATCCTATGAATGGAGGCAGTAAACATTATCTTCAGCCTTATCAGCAGCCCAGCTGCCTGCTGTGGCCGACACATCTGTCACTCCTCTGTGACACAGAGCTTCTCCTGCCCCTGGGTCTTTAATTGAACAAAACCAACACTCTGAGCACCTATTGATCATTAGAGGCTGGGAGCTGTCAGTCACCCCTTTTGGATTGTTTGGGTTCCTTCTAACCTCGTGCGTGTCCACGATTAGCTCACTTTTTATGCGTGTCAGCGTTTCTCTTTAAATTTTCCCTTTGGTATGTGGAATTTGATTTCCTTAAATGGCAGAAAACAGGGAAATCCCCTCATTCAAAATTTAATGACGGCAGACTAGTTTAGTGCAGTAGCTGGATGGATGGGCCCCACGAGAGACTGGCTTCAAAATATGACCTGGACTTCCTAGCTGTGCAACCTTGAGAAAGTTACTTAATGTCTCTGTGACCGAAGGTTAATTTTAGGCTTCACCTTGGCTGGGCTGTGATGCCAAGTTGTATGGTTAGACACCGTTCTAGACATTGTTGTGAAGGTCATTTTAAGATGTGATTGACATTTAAGTCACTACACTGAATAGTGCCGATGACCGTCCCCGATGTGGGTAGGCCTCGTCCAATCAGTTGAAGTCCTTAAAAGCAAAGGCTGATGTGTCCTGGAGAGGGGATTCCATCTCAAGACTGCAACATAGAAACCCTACCTGATTTTCCTCCTAGTGCCCTGCAGCCTAGTAGCCTCCGATTTCAAACTTGTTAGCCCCAAAATAACAGGAACAATTCCTGAAAATCTCTCTTTTCCCCTCTTCTCCTCCTCTTTCCCCTCCTCCTCTTCCTCCTCCTCCTCTTTTTCTTCTTCTCCTTCCTCTCTCTCTCCCTCTCTCTCTGTCTTGCAAAGGCATACAAAAGAGTTGAAATAATTTGCTTCCATTTTAAATTAAGGAATAAATTGGGAAGACCATACCAAGAGTTTGAGCTGCTATGTTTAAGGACACCTGGACACTGACTGCTCTCTCCACCAAATGGAGCTATTATTTGGTAACTCGAGGGGCTCCCCATGTTTGCAGACCTCTTAAATGATGTGCATGGGTGTTTTGCGTAAGCTCTCCAGTGGGGATGGACGCCCCGAATAAAGGCACCCTTGCTGTGGCAACAACAGGACTTCCCAGATGTCACCAAACCCTCCCTGCTCCCACACTGTCCCTCCTGAGTTCACCTCCATCAGAACCTCCATGGCCAAGGAAAGATGCCCTGAAATGTTGGGGGGGGGTCCTCTACGCAGCCACCTCACTCCTGGCGACGTTCCTTATTCTTTGCTAAGTGAAAAGCATATGGTAAATTCACTGGGAAGATGGGAGGGAATGTCTCCTACCCTCACTTGCCCCCTCACCTCAAACCCCATTATTCCTTCCCAGAAGCAATGTAATGATATGCTGCCCTCATTTTAAAAACGGTCTTCTCTTATTCTTTTAGGTGTTTAAGTTTATTTATTTACTTTGAGAGAGTGACAGTGAGCTGGAGAGGGGCAGAGAGAGAGGGAGAGAGAGAATCCCAGAGGGGCTCCACACTCCCAGCATGGAGCCCAATGGGAGGCTTGAACTCACAAATCACAAGGTCATGACCTGAGCTGAAATCTAGAGTTAGTCGCTTAACTGACTGAGCCACCCAGGTGCCCTAAAAAACTGTCTTTGTTTATGCACGAAAACAAACATTTATGGGACGCAGGATACAGATATTCAAGATCTGATGAAACAAGAATGACCATAATCCTACCTTGAGACCTTGACATAGACAAGGGTTAATGATTTCATCCAGGCTATTGTGTATCCCCCTTTGCTCTCCCATTGCCTGCAGGTAAGTTGGGCTTTCTTCATAACTGAATTGATGAACACAGAAAATACAAATACGGAGTCTTCAGCATGCAGGTGGGACCAGAAGACAGAGTGAGAGAGGATGGGAAATGGAGTCTAGCACTTGAAGGGCTCCCAAGTGAAAAGAGCCAGCGGAGGAAGCAGAAACCAAGGAGATACCGGGAAGATACTGATCAGATCAAGGGAAAGGTTGTCACGTGTCACCAGAATTAAAACCTGAAATGTGCTTTCAGTTCTCACAATACACCGACACAACACAAATGGAGGGACACACGCAAGGGGAAAGAAATCGTATGAAATGTTCTGTGGCCGCCATCATAACAAAGGTATGAGGTGAACAGGCTGATGTCATTGCCAGGACCCTTCAGAGAATCCAAGGCTGTTTGTGCACGACCAGGAACAAAGGATGAAGTGACGTAGAAATCTCACAACTCACTAGTCTCTTCATTTTGCTGGTCTTGGCGTAACTGTCTCGTGCAGAAAGATATAAGTAGCAGGCATTGCTTTCATAAGAACGCTTCACCCAGATACAATAGCAGAACCAACTCTGACATGTTTCATTATTTTAATATGTGCTTTGGCAAAAATAAAGGCTGTTTTCTGCAGGAAGTGGTCAGAATGGTAGTTCACACTGAAGGTGTAAAAATTAAAATATGTTCCAGCTATCTTTAAAAAGTGACAGCGTTGGGGCGCCTGGGTGGCGCAGTCGGTTAAGCGTCCGACTTCAGCCAGGTCACGATCTCGCGCTCTGTGAGTTTGAGCCCCGCGTCAGGCTCTGGGCTGATGGCTCGGAGCCTGGAGCCTGTTTCCGATTCTGTGTCTCCCTCTCTCTCTGCCCCTCCCCCGTTCATGCTCTGTCTCTCTCTGTCCCAAAAATAAATAAAAAACGTTGAAAAAAAAAAAAGTGACAGCGTTACCCTACAAGCCACAACTTTATTGACGCCTGACATTTATTTCAAGATACTTCAGCGATATTCATAATAATGTGGTCATACGTTCAAAAATTTAGCGTGTTGTATTGAATTCCCCTAGCAATTTTGAGGCTAAGTATGAGCACAAATATTACAAACTTTCTCAAAGAAACCCAGTACAGAGTTTTCTACCAAATATAACATTTATGGACTTCTTGTCGATATTTTCAACAAGTCAATGTGATTCAGATGGCAAATTCAAGATCTCTATGTTACTATGTTTAAATCCAAGAATAAATAGTAATACAATTCAAACAAGAAATTTCTACTTAAGGATTAAAACAGGAAAAAATAGAATATTCAAAAAAAATTTTGTAATGTTTATTTATTTTTGACAGAGAGAGAGAGACAGAGCATGAGCAGGGGAGGGGCAGAGAGAGAGGGAAACAGAGAATCCAAAGCAGGCTCCAGGCTCTGAGCTGTCAACACAGAGCCCCACGCGGGGCTCGAACTCACAGACCGTGAGACCATGACCTGAGCCGATGTCGGACGCTCAACCGACTGAGCCACCCAGGCACCCCAGGAAAAAACTAGAGTATTTTAAAACTTGGGCTGACTATTTAAAATACTGAGCACTAAGAACCAAATATTTTAAAAATAATTTTAAGTATTTTTTATTAGGAAGTCTGAAAATCTCTAACATTGAGGATAACTTGCTGTAATGTAATCTATATTTGATAGCTATTGTGAATTTGGTAAAAAGAAGTTTAAAATGTATTTTAAATAAATTTTGGCAATATTCTGTAAGGTTGAAATTTTCATACCCTATGGCCCAGTGATTACATACAATTATAAAATTTAGCTGATCTTACCAGGAGTTAAGAATATTCAAGAGGTTGTTCATAATAGGAAATAATCCAGACGGCAACGGGGTCATGGATTTACAGCACAGAATATTAAACAGTGCTGAAAAGGAATTTACTGTAGCTGTAAGCCATAGTGTGAATTAAATTTTGTAACAAGATCAAGGAACGAGAAAAGCAAGGATAGGAAGACCACATATGGTATGTTAGCTTTGTAACGATATTACACTAAATGATAACACAACTAAGCGATATTCCTTTAGGCAGACACACACGTGTGGCCGGAAAACAGTTTTTGAAGTTTACTCTTGGAAGAAGAGAAGCGTCTTTGGTGCCCCAACTGTACCCCCTCAGTCCAGCTTTAGTTGTAGCCAGATCTGTGTGAACACAGCCCCCTGTCTTTTAGGAGGACAATAGAAGAAGCCTTCTGTATGCTTCATTGTAGGTCCTAGTATAATCAAGTCCCTGCGACGTATAGCTGTGAGTTTCATATTCGACCCCTAAGACTCAATTTGGGTTGGTTGGCATGGGTTAAGAGTGAACGGAAGGCGTGATCTTGTAAAGGAATAACCATTTACATAGTGTAAGAAGAAGAAAACAGTTCTGCAAGCAATAACTATCAAAAAGTTTACAAAATTTCTTTTTTTTTTTTTTAATTTTTTTTTTCAACGTTTATTTATTTTTGGGACAGAGAGAGACAGAGCATGAACGGGGGAGGGGCAGAGAGAGAGGGAGACACAGAATCGGAAACAGGCTCCAGGCTCTGAGCCATCAGCCCAGAGCCTGACGCGGGGCTCGAACTCACGGACCGCGAGATCGTGACCTGGCTGAAGTCGGACGCTTAACCAACTGCGCCACCCAGGCGCCCCAAGTTTACAAAATTTCTAAAAGGAATCCCAGCTGAGCATGCTGAGAGCTTTTTTTTAAAAAAAATATATATTAAACTATGGAAAATCTGTCTATTCCCTGAATATATGGGGAGGTGTGTAATCTTCCCATTTGGGCAGACTCAAGAGTCAAAGAGCAATCCTGTACTAATTATAATATAAAATCACCAAATTTTGATAAAAACTTTCCCAGGAGCACTTTTATTTATCTTGATAATCTAATTATAAATTCATCTGGAAAAAAATCTCCAAGAATAATCAAAGACATGTAAAACAATAAGGGAATGTGCCTTACCAAGTATCAAGGTGCAGGATAAATCCAGGGTAATTAGAACATTTTAATATTGATGTAAAAATACATAAGCCAATCACTGAGACACAACAGATAATATTAAGAGATCATATAGATATGAAACAATTTCTCATAAAGGTGATATTCAAATCAGTGGTGGATAAAGGAATCACAAAATTAAATTTCAGAAACAATCAAGTGATAAACACAAAACAAACTTGTAAATGTATTCTAGGAAAAATTTTTTAAATATATATATTTTTTAACATTGGTATAGGAAATAACCTTGCCAACAAATCACAAAATGAGAGTTTTTCCCTTTATGGCAAAAAGCATCATGGAAAAAAGGTAGATAGACACCAGAAAAATATGCTTAAATGTGACAAAGTCATTGTAGAATTAAAATGTAAGCTTAACACTTAAGAAGCATTTGCTGCATGCATAACAATCAAGGATTAATATTTAGATTATACTTAAAAATCTATAAATACTCAAAAAACATAAAAACCCAACTGACCAGGGCACCAAGGTTAGACGTAGAGAATTTAGAGAAGAGAAAATCCTAAGGATGTGTGAAAATCACATTGGGCTATAATTTTTCTCCCACAAGATTTTCAAGATTGAAAAATAAAAGAATGACACCATCTAATTTTGTTGACAATGTAGGGCAACAGTTACTGTCTTTTCACTGGGGGATGGAAAGGTCCAGTCTTCAAAGGACAGCTTGTCAGTATTTCCTGACATCCTCAATGTGCTTCACTCCTGACACATCATTACTTCTCAGGATCAAATCCTTTTTAATTTTTTTTAAGTTTATTTATTCATTTTGAGAGAGAGAGAGAGCGAGCGAGCAGGGAAGGGGCAGAGAGAGAGGGAGAGAGAGAATCCCAAGCAGGCTCCACGCTGTCAGCACAGACCTCGACTCGGGGCTCGAACTCACAATCTGTGACATCATGACCTGAGCCAACACCAAGAGTCAGATGCTCAACCGACTGAGCCACCCTCAGGATCAAATCTTAAAACATACTCACATGGGAAAAAGCAACAAGGTCACAAACCTTTTCGTGTGTACCTTTTCACTTATTAAAACACGGGATGGGGGTAGGGGCGGGAGCACCCTGACATTGGTCCTCTAGGGAATGGTTACCCTGCCCTGCATCACATGGCGAAGCTTCACTTAGCACATTGTCCTCATGGGGCAGCCCGACTCCAGTGCCAGACTCCTCAAAGGCAACCCTGCTCAAGTGTGGTTTCTGTCTTTGAAGTTTGCCAGTGTTTTCTTTGGCAGTTATATATACATATGCATATATACAAATTTATATGTGTCCACATAAGTGTATGCATGTAATCATTTATGTATATACAAAGGATTATATATACATAATAATTTTGCGTTGTATATGGTTTTCGAAACACAAGACATGTTGCTAACTATATAGTCTAATAATTTGTATTTTTAGTCATTAATAGGTTGTGGAGATATTTCCTTAATAACCCATACCATTTTTTCTTATTTGTATTAATCTTGGTTTGAAAACTACTAACTGACCTTAAGGAGACTAACGGACTGCAGGAGAATGATGTTGTGTGTATATGCGTATGAGTGTGTGTGTGCCAACTCACATGGATATACGCGCGTGTGTGTGCTTGCGTGCGTGTAGATGATTTTTCAAATGATAAACCGAACTTGAATTCCCCAGACGAACCCAAATTGGTCATGTACATTTTACTTTTTGTTCTTTTTTTGTACCAAATAGAATTTACTGTCAAATTGGTTTCTTTTTAACTCACTGACTTAGTTGGTTGATATTCTGTGCAGAATTTTTGTAATCACCTTCAAGAGAGAGAGTGGCCCATGGGTTTCTTTTCTAGCACTATTCTTCCTAGTATTAGCAGCCATATTGTAAAAGCCACCTTTTTGTATTTTCTTCATGATATAACAGAGGCTTATGCTCATTTACTATTCGATTTATTTGCCTGTTGCTTATTTGTGGCATAGTACTATTAGTATATATCATCATTAGATTTTACCTATACTAATATTAGTGTTAAGATTGATATTGGCCCTGGAATTCTTAGTTTGTGGAGGTAAGGTTATTTATGTTGCTTTAACCCTGAGCACAAAATCTTTGCTCTTGTGAGTTCCTTCCTTCTGTGTGGATTTAATGAGCTCTGTGTTACTGTCACAGTCAAAACATCACACACTGCTTTGAACAATGGGGGCAAAGGTGGAAAATAATTACTATCTATTTTAAGCCTAGAGGTCTTTGGGTGATAATCTGAAGAGGAAAAGGCAAAACAGGGTAATGAGGGAAGGACTTCGCTCAGCAAGACTCTGGCTTAATTGATTTACCCCAGATTAACCTGGAAAGAGTTGAAATGGACTCAAAATGCTTATGTTCACGCACACGTATGTTTAGTTGTTAAGCTCCTCATTGGAAATTTTGCTTTACCTCTGTAAATAACAAATCTAGTTATTTTATGATGATATTTTAATGATTTTTTTTTTATTTTTAGGAGAGAGAGAGAGAGAGCGAGCATGCGTGCACGTGCATGCACACAAGTGGGGGCGGGGGCAGAGAGGGAGACAGAGGATCCAAAGCCGGTTCTGTGCTGACAGCAGAGAACAATGTGGGGCTTCAACTCAGGAACCGCTAGCTCATGACCTGAGCTGAAGTCAGAAGCTTAACCAACTGAGCCACCCAGGTGCCCCTCAAATATAGTTATTTTTAATGAAGATGTTCTATAAACTTGCAGCCAAAGAAGAAAACATACTTATTTACTCATTTTAATCTCTTTACTCTTTTATTTCACCAGATGATAAATATTGACAATCAAGACATAAAGAAAGAAATAAAATGGAGGCGAGATAATTCTACATTGGCATTATTCCAGCAGTGATAATGTCACTTTCTTCTCCCTGCTTTGCCAAGATGCCTCATATGTGATTTTCAGTTATGCTTATTTTTTAAGTAGTATCTTTGTGACTGTTTCCGTTAGGACCCTGGAGAAGCAGTCAGTTTTAAAATCCCATGTATGTTTCCAAGATCCCTGAGTGATCAGGAGAAATATGAAGAGTGCTTTAGTAATTCCAAGGAAGGGAAAAATATTTAAACAACATATGAGCCCTGCAGAGAGATTTGTCATTGGGTTCGTGGATTTTTTCTAGGAAACAACCTCCTGAATAGTTTACAACCCAAGACAGCATCAGAGTGAAGAGGGAAAGGAGTTACCATGATGTCTCAATGGGAGAGGCTCTGGGAAATCCAAGAGTGGGAAATCTCCAGATCTCTTTCCATCTCTATCCCCGACCTGGACAACTTCTCTGCAGCACCTTCTTGTGTGCAGACCTCTTGATTGAACACACATGCACAGCACACACTTCAAGGAACACATACAGGGCTGTGTGATGGGCCCTCTGATGGTAGAAGAAGAAGGGAAACGAGAGATGAGACGCACAGGTAATCCCAGAGTCGCTTTTCTCACAGTGTCCCTTCACAAAGCCCTTGGAACTTTCCTAGCGTTGTTCTCTCCACGATGGGAAGGAATGATTAGTCTCACTGACTGGATGTTTAGTCAAAATGACCTTATCTTAGAGAAGTTTGCACACTGTGATAATGTAGTTTTTTTAAGTTTATTTATTTTGAGAGAGAGAGAGAGAGAGAGAGCACAAGTCGGGGAGGGGCAGGAAGAGAGGGAGAGAGAGAGAAGCCGAAGCAGGCACCACATCATTAGCGCAGAGCCCGATGTGTGGCTCGAACCCACAAACCTCGAGAACGTGACCTGAGCCGACGACGTTGGGCACTTAAGCAACTGAGCCACCCAGGCACACAATAATATGAAGTTTAATTAGAATACACCAAATACACCTAAATTCACATCTCAAGTTGATGCTCTGATGTGTGGCTCCCAACCATTTCTTCTGAAGAACGGGTATTGGATCTTAAACTGTGCATAAATCCAGGGATCCACAAGCGCGCCTGGGGCTTCCTGTGGGTTGGGGGTGTGTTTGGGAAGGGGAGCGTGCTGATCCTAAACCAGAAAAAAAGATATCTCTACTTTCCTTCAACTACTGAGATGATTGCGGATTCATGCGCATGGGCTGCTGTAACAAAAAAGCATGGACCAGGTGGCTTAAACAATAAACAATTATTCTCACAGTTCTGGACTCTGAGAAGTCCAATAACAAGGTGCTGGCAGGTCCAGAATTTGGTAAAGGCTCTCTTCCTGGTCCATAGACGGCCATCTTGTCACCGTGACCTCATGTGGCAGACAGAAGGAGAGAGGGCGTGAGACTGATCCTGGTTTATGGTAGAGAAATTTGGCCTATCTTCTTTATTTTCTTTACAACTCCTGGACAGTGATAGCTGCTCTCTAACTCTTTCGACATATGAGTCCCAGATTTTGTAAAGACTACGCATAGCATCACTTCTGGGCCAGGATGTGGCCATCTGCCTTCCTAAATGCCCTTAAATGACACCTAAGCTGCTGACAACCGTCACTCCTCACCATCCCCACCCCTGCAGAGAAGCACCTGTTTCCACACTACACGCGAAGCCCGATCCTCAATGCCCACTGGGCTGACCCAGGAGCAACTTTTGTGCCAACTCCTGCAGGCCCGCATGGGCCATGCTGGGAGCTGTCTTCGGATGGCAATTATTCTTGGCTGCAGCCATGGCCCCATTAAAGACAGGACTCTAGAGATGAAAAGTCCCAGATCCCATTATCAGTCCTTACTTCAAACATGCACTCTGGGTCTTGAAGGCTCTTCATGTGGCTTCCACAGCTTAATGACACCATTAGCATCTCCTACCTGAAGGCAGCACTAATTAAGGCACTAAGACGCACGGCCATATATTAGTTAATGGAGCTCATTTGCTGGTTTGCAAGGAAACGCAATTAATAAAATAAGTTGTGCGTGTCACGTTTTTTGGCGGGTCAGCTTTGAAGCGGTATCTGTTTGACTGATTTACTCTAAGTAAAATGAGAAAAAAATAGTTCATGCTGAACTATTCATAGGCAGAGGTGACGAACATATGTTTCTAATTCTGAGCTAAGAGAAAAGCAAAAATACACAAATTTAGCAAATCTTAGTTCTTGACAACCACTCACAGGGTATTTCAGCTAAGAAGTGAGCATATGGCTCAGGGAATAAAAAAAAACTAGCTGGCGTGATGTGGAAATGAAGCTTCTAGGCTCAGTTTCGTGACCGCCATGAGCGCATTCTTTCTGAGATGGGGGGTGGGGTGGGGAATATTTTCTGTGGATTCTCCTATCAGTAAACAAATGCTTCTTATCCATGCAGGTGGGTTGCGTGGGGGTAGAATGGGCACCTCGTTACCTTACATCGCACTTCATGGCGGATGATTTTCACCAGGAGAGGATTAGGTCTCTTCGGACCTATTGCATCTGGAAGTGATCAGGTGGTTAGAGGCGTTTCGGGTAAGTGCGATGGCAGAGGGGTGTGGATGACCTTCTGCCCTGTATGGAAGTGTCAGCTCAAAGTAGAGAAAGAGTTTGGCCACCATGCCTCTTGTTCAGCGGAAATTGTTTTATTATAGTTAGACAATGGGCAATTCATTTCATTTTTGGCACATCTGTGTGGCACATTTTTGGCACTAGCTGATAATGTTTTTATCCCTAAGCCTGAGCGCACACTAGTGGCTTTGCGTCGTCATTTACAGATAGCACACATTCTGAGCGTTTCTCTGATGACAGAGTCAGACTCTGAGTTGCATGAGATCGGCAGCTGACCCCTGTTCACATTCAAGTTGGGGCATTGCTGGCCATGGGGAGGAGTCGTAGTGACAGCCCTGGTGTTCCCACTGTCATCTCTTAAAGGGAAGCTGAGAGGGAGGGCTGGAGCAGAGACCACACAGAGGAGTTGGGGACCCACAGGGGTCACGACGCTTTGGCCTCAGCCTCTTGCTTGGTGACTCATCCTGTTGGTGCTACCTTAAGTATTGCCCTAGGGCTTGTCAGCCTCCACAGATCACAGTTCATCAAGCTACACACCCTTTCCTTCCAAGCAGCGCCTTTTAAATGCCACCGGTCATCCCAATGGTGAGGGGCAGGTATGTTCTTTTTTTTCCTTTCTAACATGCTAGCCCTTCTGAGACCCTGGGGAACTTTTATGAAGCTGTTTTATGCTCCTCTGGAGCTGCAAGGGAACTCTTGTCGGAAGCTTATCTTCTTCCCTGGACCACGCATTGGAATGTACACCACGGGTTGGACACCGTTTTAAAGCAGTTTCTGTAGAGTCTCTGCAGGTGGCTGGAGCTAGGCAATAGATCCCCAAAGGCCCTTTCGATCTGGCACTTACCTTTTCCAAAGTGTTCTGTGTCTCTGCAATTTGTCAGTTGAAAAATGTTTTACTGGACTCTGCCGTTCCATCCAGGCAGGCGCAGTCCCATTTTGTCTGCCTGGATGCCCTCTCAGATCCTTCTGTCCTGGCCTGTGCAGACACTAACTTTAACTGAATTCCCTCCTGATCTGGAAGTTCAACTGCTGTCTCTGTCTCCCGCCTGTATCGAGATGACCATAGGGAAGAAGAAACAAATACATGGGTTCTTTTTTTTTCTTTTTTGTGGGGATGTTATTGTTTCACATTTGTTTCGCCCATGAAGATTGGGCCAGCTGATATGAGTGATTCTACCATCGACAAGGTTAACTCTGCCAGCCATGTTGTGTAGACTTTCCCCTGACAGCTTGGCATATTTTGAGTTTTAAAGAAGCGCTGCTAGATGTGGGGTGTGTAGGAGGTGAGAGGAAAGACAGATCCTAGACCAGAGGGCCTGTGGCTTTCTCCAAGGGCCGAGTCTGGATCTGTCCCAGGTCCAACATAAGTGCACTGCCTACGTGAGAGGCGGCTGGTTAGTATGTGTGAGGTTAACCTCGTTCCAACTGTCCACTGGATTACTTGGTTTGGAATGACTTTTGAGCTGGGGGGTTACTTGGTAGAGAGGTTGCAGCTTAAATGATACTTCATTTTCTATTGTTTGCCGTTCTCGAAGTGAGTAGTGGTCTCCTCTCAGGCTTGCAGGACAGGCTTCTTCCTGACGATGGTCAGTGCACCTGCTGACTGGGCTGCAGGCTGATTGTGCCCGTGAGGGAGTGCCTGGCTCCCTAGGGGAGGCTGGTGCGCTTTGACTCCAATGCAGACATGCAGATCCCCACTCATGGTTCACACAAGAGTTGAGACCTCCCTCGTAGGCAACAGTAGCCTCCTGCTTCCCCCGAGCAGGGAGGCGAACTTTCTAGTTCTGTCTCCCAGCTCCCCACAAGGCAGGAAGGATTCCCTTTTCCTCAGACCTCCAATTACACAAATTCACCGTAAGATGTGTCAGGCTTTATCTTAACTAATCCTAGGACTGAGCTTTCCAGATAAAAAAAAGGTGTGGAATTTGACCTATGTAGCTTTTCATAAACACATTCTCTCGAATAAAACAGCCTGCCATCTGACTTCTGGTCAGTGGCGTGAGGGGCCTTGTCTCACAAGTAGAACCGGAGTAGTTTGTGCTCC
This sequence comes from Lynx rufus, assembly GCF_022079265.1. Taxonomy (NCBI): domain Eukaryota; kingdom Metazoa; phylum Chordata; class Mammalia; order Carnivora; family Felidae; genus Lynx; species Lynx rufus. Next base: position 233,101,137 of record NW_025814823.1, on the reverse strand, counting down.
GCAATGGACCTCAGGCTGTGCTACAGGATGTTTTTGCTGAAGACCCCGTCACCCCACCCCCACCCCATGTGCTCTGTAGATCTTTCCTCGTCTGCCCAGAGCACTCTTCACCTCTTCCCGCCTGGGCCATGAATCTCCTTTGTGCGAGACAGCTGAACTGCTGACACAGTTTGCTGAGGAAAGTCCCCAGAAACCAAATTTGCGAGAATGATCTTCCCATCCATCAGCTTGGCCCTACAGATCATCCACGCTAAACGGCCTGGACAAACTTTGTTGGAATCTCTCACCAGCCCAAGGCACGCACCTTGAAAAACGAGCAAGAGAGAGGACTTCTACAGGCAATTGGTATTTCAAGGGGATTAGAGGCATGGCTGTGTTTCTCGTCCCCGTCCCCGCCAATAAAACTGACTCGCGATCTGTCACCTCTGTTTCATTGACAGGAGACTGGTGTCGGTAGTGGTAAACTTAAGTGCCCAGAGGTTCATGAGAGTATAAAATGCTTATTGGTCTCTAAACAGGCTACTGCGGAAACGAACTGGCACTCTTGAACGTGGCAAGAGTTGATGGCTAACCCGCAGCCTTGAAGTACTCATCCTCATCCCAGGGAAACCAATCATGGCATAATTGAGCCATGGAGGTTGCTTTTAGGTCATCGAAAAAGTTGTCCCCTCTTCCCACACAGCAAGACCAAATCTTGTAGGAAAACACCTCTGCTTACAAAAATTCCCGGAGATTCTAGATGTAAAAATCAACTTCTGCTCTGCCTGTTGTATTTCAAAAGTATATACCTTGAAACAAATCATCCTTCTGTAAGGATAGATACCTTGCCACATAAGCTATCTAAGTAGAAAAGTGACTTAATATCTGCTTCTGTATCTCTTCTATTGAAGATAGGTGAAATTCTGAAGAATAATTCCTGATAAAGGAATTATTAGAAGGTCTTCATGTGTCAGTAAATCTGGGGGATAGCTATAAGGCTCTTCCTTTAAGGATGTCTTGATTTCATCTCTTTTATGAGGTGTTTTTAAGGTTGTTAAAGTTGTGTTTGTGGGATATTGTCTCAAGGTTGCACCCTTAAATCACCTTTATTTCAAAATAGTTCCCTTGTCATTTTTTAGAATGATCATATGGATAGCTTCATAGTGTGATAGTCTCACTAGGACGCGACAATGGAGAGGTAGAAATAAACTTCAATGCATACATCTGATGAAGTTTATGTAAATGATGATAACAGCAGGTCTGTGAAGGATCAGGGGAAAATACTAGGTTTATTAGCAGTACTAAGTCAATTAATTTAGCACTTTATTCAATGAAACGTAGTTGGGTTCAAGTATGTTGTGTTCACTGCTGGGTATAAAAATATGGAGACCACGATCTGTGCCTAGAAGGAGCTCTTAGTTCAGCATTATTCAAACTCACCACTGGTGATATTTGGGACCAGGTAATTCTCTGCTGTGGTGGGGTGTGTCCTGTGCACTGTAGGATGTTCAACATCATCCCTAGCCTCCACCCCCTGGAGGCCAGTAGAATCTTCTCTCACAGTTGTGACAGCCAAACTTGTCTTCAGAGCATGCCAAATATCCCCTGGGAGGTCAAATCGTGGTTAAGAAGCACCATCTGGTAGGAGAGAGAACTCGTTAAGGTCCATGAGATATGATAAATGCTGGGTGAGCACAAGGTATCTACTAGTCGCTGTGGACTGACCCCACACAAGGTCAAGGAGTCCAGAGTGGACTTGATGGCTTGTTTTGACGTTAGTTCATTCAGTAGGAATAGGCTAATTTTTTTTTTTACTTAATCTGGTAGAAAATATGATACCTTTAAAGCTTTATTCTCAGTGAAGTGACAAGATAAATAACATTTTTACTATCAGCCAATTTCTCTATGTTCTGAGATTTGTAACTTGTTTATGACTTTCAGATGGGGAAAGATTTTTTAAAATATCATCCTATATTTTTTCACAAGTATTCCACAGCTTTGCTGTTTATATTCATTCAACATATTCTATCTGAAGGGTTTTCTAACAGCTTTAGATTGAAGGATTAATCTAATTTCATTTTCTTCATACGATGAGCAAGTTTTCCCAACCTGGTGATCTCAATGCATGGTGTGTAGGCTCTAGACAGCCGTGGGTCACAATCCAGGTCCAATTCTCCTCGCCTTTCATATTGGCCTATTTACCTATACCTTTGGGAGTGCCAGCCCCTGGCTTTGCAATATCTTTTAATAGAAGGATATGTCTTCTTCTTCTTTTTCAGAATTGGTCTATGAATACAGAGAGATCTGTACTGTCATAAGTTTTAAAAGTTGCTCATCCCCAAATGTGACTCATCCAGAGTCATGTTAAATTTTCTTGTTTAGTTTGGGAAGGATTGATAGCTTAATGTCTGTCCTTGCCCCTTTTATTTCCTCTTTTATTTCACTAATTGATTTAAAATATACTCTCTGGGGAGCCAATATACCACGGGTAATTTCTGGCCATGTGATAATCCGATGTTTATGCAACTGGTATCTGTTTTGTGTGTTTTTTTTTAATTTTTTTAACATTTATTTATTTTTGAGACAGAGACAGAGCATGAATGGGGGAGGGTCAGAGAGAGAAGGAAACACAGAATCTGAAACAGGATCCAGGCTCTGAGCTGTCAGCACAGAGCCTGATGTGGGGCTCAAACTCGCGGACTGTGATGCTCAACCAACTGAGCCACCCAGGTGCCCCACTTTTTTGTGTTTTCTAATTACATTTTCTTTGTCTTCTTAGATTTTTGATCTTCACAGTCACCTTGTACTCATATTTTATCATGAACCTTTCCATTGATGCTTCTGAGTTTTATATGCATATTTCAGTATCTCCTGCAAAGAATGACACAATATTTGCCTTTTTTGTTCTCATCCTTATGTTGTATGTTACTCACTAATGGTATTAAGTATAAATATCTACAAAATGGAAACCTTTATAGATTCAGCTACACGATAACTGAAAAGTAACAGTATAATTAAAGACAAAAGGAGGCAAGTGATAAACCAGGGATTTATATGTGTTATACAACTGACAAATAACTGTTATATGAAATGTCTTAGTACCTCCTAAAATCAACAGGGATAGAGCAACATGACCCAGTCGATAAACTGTCAGTGAATCTGAAAAGATAACATGACACATGTTTTGAAAAATCTGATTTACTTGGTAAGTATGCTTATATGCTTATTAATGAGAAGATAAATATAGCCCGTTAGGTCTCCCATTGCTGAAGTCTTAAAAAGTTAGACACATTGGCAATGAGAAAGAATGAAATATGGCCTTTGGTAGCCACATGGCTGGAACTGGAGAGTGTTATGCTAAGTGAAATAAGTCATCCAGAGAAAGACAGATACCATATGTTTTCACTCTTATGTGGATCCTGAGAAACTTAACAGAAGACCGTGGGGGAGGGGAAGGGAAAAAAAAAGAGAGGGAGGGAGTCAAACCATAAGAGACTCTTAAAAACTGAGAATAAACTAAGGGTTGATGGGGGGTGGGAGGGAGTGGGGGGTGGGTGATGGGCATGGAGGAGGGCACCTGTTGGGATGAGCACTGGGTGTTGTATGGAAACCAATTTGACAAAAAATTTCATATTAAAAAATTTAAAAACAAAGACAATTCTAAAACCAAAAAGAAAAAAAAGTTAGATACAAACTTTACTGGCAACATGGAAAACAAAGTTTTAGCAGGGGCCTAAAGTAATGCAGCAATCTTGAAGAAAAGTTCAAGCATGTAATCAACGGGGGGTATGTTTAACTCAGAGCCCAGTGGTTCTACCCCCAAGGTGTATATTCAAGAGGAGCTCTCAGTGAATAATTCATGAACAGAGTGGAATGAAAAGGAGTGATAAAGAATATCTGGTCTATAGCAGTGTGACTCCCCCAGTCAAAGCTGGGCACCTACCTGTTCACCTTCCCAGTGGAAATCTTACACAAGTTCAAAAGGACTTCTAAAGAATGCTAATTTCATCATTGTGTCTAATAATGAAAAACAAAAAAGTCTAGATCTATCAAAGTAATGAACAAAAAAATTGTGGTATATAAGTATCTTGAGAGATCATAGAATAGTCCAAAATGGTATGTTATCTACATATCAATATAGCTTTACCTCAGAAGCAAATTTAGAATGAAAAATTCTATGAGATTCTACATTTATATAATATCCATGCACAACAGCACATTTTGCTCATTACTTACATATACATTAGTATCTTAGTCTGCTTGGGTTGCCCTAACAAAACACCATAGATGGGGTGGCTCTAAACCACAGACATTTATTTTCTTGCTGTTCTGAAGGCTGCAAGTCTGAGATCAGGGTGCCCGCAAGGTCGGGTTCTGATGAGAGCTCTCTTCCTAGTTTGTGCATGGCCATCGCCTTGCTGTGTGCTCGAATGGCCTTTCTTCCACGGATGAGTGTGAAGAAGGAAAGATCTCTCTTCCTCTTCTTAGAAGGCCAACCCTCTACGGTTAGGACCCCACTATTATGACTTCATTTCACCTTGATTGCTTCAGGAAAACCAATGATCACATTGAGAGTTGGGGCTAAGCAGGAATTTGGGTGGGGGGACAAAATTCCATCCATAGAATGTAGTAAATTAGATTTATATTCATTTATTTTTCTTTTATGAAGACTTCTTATACAAACCTTTTATAGGAATGCTGGTTGTTTATATATAAATACATAATAAATGGGAAGTAGATTCGGATTAAATATACTCGAGTTGCTGTCCCTGTAGAAAGGAAAATAAAATTAAGATGCAGGGGTGCCTGCGTGGCTCAGTCAGTTGAGTGTCCGACTCTTGATTCTCTCAAGTCATGATCCTGGGGTCATGGGATTGAGCCCCTGCTGACAGTGATAACAACACGGAGCCGGCTTCAGATTCTCCCCCCCCCCCCCCGCCTCTCCCCTGCACTCTCTCTCTCTCAAAATAAATAAATAAGCTTCAAAAAATTAAGGTGCAGATGAAGGGATATAAAATAAGGCTATCCATGGATGGACTGATAGGCGACAGTGTATCTTATCCTGAGGTTTATAATCGATAGCATACATTCAATTCTATACCGGTGAGGACAAGCAGGTTACATACATGCAAGATTTGGGCCCATTTAGATGAGGACAAATCCAGTAATACTTGTGACATTTGTAGCAGTTAATGACTTGATGAAGATAAAATGTAGGTAAAATGAGAACGGCAATTCAGGCATTGCCACGTGTGATGTGACAGAGGCACACGCTTTCTTCCGTCCAGGACCGTCCTTATCAGCATTTCAAATGACCTCCATATTTTCACATTCAATGGCTTCTTCTCTGTCTTCATCTTCAGTGTTTTGTTTTGTTTTGTTTTGGGGGGGGTTGTTTTGTTTGTTTGTTTGTTTGTTTGTTGACACGGCAGACCTCCTTCCCAAAATGTTTTCTTCTCTTGCATTTCCGCCACATAACACTTTCCTGGTATGTGTGTGTGGTCCAACCCCACGTCCGTATCTGTGTCCTCCCAGTCTCACCTGCTGGCTGTGTCCCTCTTCCAAACCTGCCTGGGGCCCCTGTTCTCTCTTCTGTCTTCGCTTCTCTGTTTGCTTTCTCAGTGCCATGGTTTAAATCCATCTTATGCCCTTGACTCACAAATCAGTATCTACAGCTGCAACTTTCTCTGGATCCCCGGTGTTTCACAGACAACTGCGTACCTGATAGCTCTCCTCCGATGTCAGATAAGACCATCATATTTAACATTTCCCATACACAGCTCTTGCTACATCCATCTAAACTACTAGAATCGGGGGAAATTCTCAGACTCCAAGCTTGGTTCCTCTTTCCTGACTCTACTTCTAACCCATGGGCAGCCTGTCTCATCCATTACATCCTGAACCATCCATCTTTCTGCCTTCTCCCCGGCTGTCTCTCTGGTCAGTTCTCTCCAACCCAGACTCCTGAATCGTAGTCAGGCTTCCACACCTGCCTCCTCTGTGGTCTCCCCTTCATGCAGCGCCCAGAATGACCTTCAAAAATGATCATCAGATTATATCATTCTCCAGTTTCGAAGCCCACCAGGGCTTCCAATCACATTTAGAATGATCGACAAAGTCTCTACCATGAAAGTTATGGGTCTGTATCAGTTGGCCACTGTCTGATGTTCTGACCTTTGTTCATTTAGGTCTCCGCTGATGTTAGGTTCCGGGCACACATGGCCCATCAGTGCACTGTTGGGTGGTGTTCACTCCTCTAATTCTTGCTGCCTGAGAGCATTTACCCTTCCAGCTCTACACAGGGGACTCTGGCCATCATTCAGTTCTCCGGCCGATCATTGCCTTGAAGAGAGGTCTTCTAAATAATCCAGTTGAGGGCAGGACCCTTACAGCCACGTTTCTACATCCAAGTTGCTGTTGCATTGCCTGAATTTTTTTTTATGTTTTTCTTTTCTTTTTTCTTTTCTTTCTTTCTTTCTTTCTTTCTTTCTTTCTTTCTTTCTTTCCTTCTTCTCCTTCTCCTCTTTCTTTCTTTCTTCTTCTTCTTCTTTTTCTTCTTCTTCTTCTTCTTCTTCTTCTCCTTCTCCTTCTCCTTCTCCTTTTTTTCCAATCACAGTCATATTGTTTACTTTGAAAAATTATTTGTGGTCTAGGGGCGCCTGGGTGGCTCAGCCAGTTAAGTGTCCAACTTCAGCTCAGGTCATGATCTCACAGTTTGTGGGTTCAAGCCCCGTGTTGGGCTCTGTGCTGACAGCTCAGAGCCTAGAGCCTGCTTTGGATTCTGTGTCTCCCTCTCTCTCTGCCTCTCCCTTACTTGTGCTCTGTCTCTCTCTCTCTCTCTCAAAAATAAATAAAATGTAAAAAAAAATAAAAGAAAAGAATGTAAGAAGAAATTATTTGTGGTCTCTCTAATCCACTGAAATTAAATTTCACGGAGACAAGGACTGTGTTTTTGTTTATAGAACCCCATTGCTCACAATGGGTCCTGTCACATGCAGACACACGGAAAAGTGGATGCATTTGAATGTTACTATGAACCAGACACGGATCAGAGTGTTACATTAAATCACCTACAGAGGAGAGAGCTAAGAGCAGACATGTCCATTGGCTTGCTGTGGATATCGTACTACTAATAACAGGCAGGACTGGAATTTGAACCCAGTACATCTACACCCAGGGCCCACAGTCTTCATAGTACGCTGTTACTGTTCTTAAGTGTAATGACCTATGTTGAGTGAAAGAACAAGTAGAAAACTTATTCATATTGTTGTATTGTGTTATTTTAAGACTCAGCTCAGATTACCAAGTACCCTCAATGTTAAATGTTGGAGATTCTCCACCCAATGGAGTTGGGAATGGTACACATTTTATAATCAGCTCAAACCACAAAATCCATTGATAAAGTACTATGTATAGTAATTTTCCCGTGAAAAATTAGAAACATTGAGTCCAGTGGGTTTATACCCACTGTCTCTCAATTTATCAGCCAAGATCCCAGAGCCCTGAGATCCCTCTGCCTACGTGTTTTAGGAATATTGTCCAGAGCATAGATTTTCTTTGGACATGATTATGTTGTCTCATGAAAGTCTTCAAAGCTTCAAGTGGTGACAGTGTCTTAGTTGGGTGGTGAGCCAAGGCATAAGTTATCCTCTTCCTTTCGTAAGATCAGCTCAGAACCCAAAATGGGGCATGTGTTTATGTTTCTCATGGTCACCAGCAACGTATCTTTCATGATTACCGGTCATTACAAACAATCCCGACAGGCGGATGCGTGAATATAAACTTGCACCTTGTAGTTCATGATTTATGCTTTGCATATTAAGATGCATATCGTGTGGATCTCCTGTGGCCTTTCTGCTCTGCTTCATGGGTTTTCCTTCCCACATGCATAATGGTGTGGAAGTCAGACAAAATGGCATTCCTGCTGACTCCTGAACTGTAACAAAATCCCTGTACGGCTGCTTATATTGGCATAAGTTTCCATTCTTTTTAGCCACCAGTTAATAACATGTATCATCACAATAAGACACTCCAGGTTTACAGAACCTATTTGAGACTGAGGCATAAGACTTCACCTTGACTGAAATAGCAATTTTCATCTTAAAGAATATTGGGAATATTGAAGTTTGAAAGCTCTCTTCAATGAGTTTTCATGATTGTATAAAAAGGGGATTCTATTAGGCATAAATCTATCTCTGCAGACGCGTTTGCTTTCACTGAGCCTTGCCTTATTTCCGAGTATGTATTATTAATCCTTAAGACGAGGTTTATGGTTCCTTCTCTGTGTTGGGCTATTTCTGAAGGATGTCTCTGAAGTGAGATAAGGTTAATGAGAAAAAAAATATCACCTGCAGCAGCTGAACGAGAGAAGGGACATAACCTCATGTTGATGATAATAACTTTTTTAAAGTATGACTAAGGAAAGGAAAACATTCTGGCGAGGTGCAGATAATACAACACGGGTGTGTCCCATTTGTACCACGGACCTGTACTGTGAGTTTATTAATCCCTGCAGGGCTCACCAATAACTCAGACTTGGGAATAATCAAATTGAAGGTTTGTGATTAACCTTTTCCTGTTCTGGGGAGGAAATGGGTGAAATTGAGGAAAGTGGACAAGGCCGCTCTCCTCTGTCTGATTTGAGACTCCAAGGCTCCATGGTGAATTGGGAAATGATCTGAAATATCAAGGTATGACCCATGGACACATACACATTCGGTCACAAACACAGCATAATGTATGGTGATGACCCGAATCTAGGATATGTAACAAACTCATGACCAAGGCCGGGGGATCTAAGAGAAGAGGAGACCATCACAGTGGGCTCCCTCATCTCCAGTACCCCAGTATCTCCCCAGGCTACATACACATGTGCTGTAGGATGAGAAGAGTCGTGAAGTCAGCACAACACCTCAAGAGAACCATTAGGATTGGGTCTGCCCAGTTTCAATCATCCTGAACAGGACAGACTGCTGAAATTGCAAATAGAGGGCACTGGAAAATGGACATCATGGAGAATAGGAGGGAACCACTTAGAAGGAAACTGAACTCAGACTTGGAAAGCAAACGCTCGTAATCGTTTCCAAATATGAAATTCAGTAAAATCATTTATATTAAAAGGAGCTTAAATAAGATAATAGCAAAATGAAATGCAAAGGGAGATTTCCAAAGGGAAAAATAAAATTAGATTTCAAACACCGGGATGATAGGCTGAATAACGAATGAGCTCAAGGAACAGGACAATCTTATGAAATATAAAATTATTAACCTAGAGGAAAGATTTGTGATAATATAGGAACATATTTCCTATAAACATATAGGAAAACAAACTCAGAATGTGAATAATAAGGAAGATCTAAGGTATTTGTTATTTCTAAATTATGAATCCCAGAAAATGAAACAGAGCTATACTTAAAGATATATTAATTTTCTCTAGAAAGTCTGAAATACTGAATCAATAGGCCAGTTAATACCATCTTGGTTTCTTGATGTAACACACTGAACACTGGCACATATTCAAGTTAAGCGATTAAAGTTCAAGGAAAAAATTATTAATGCATCTAGGGAGACCATTAGGCTGGTCTCATTGTCTAGATTTCAACATTGGTCTAGGGGCAAAATCTATAAAGTCCTGAGTGTGTGTGACTTGAGGACACTTTGTATGGCCAAGCCTGTAATAGCTCAGGAAGCGTTATTCTAGAAACGCTTGGAAAGGCAACACTAACTTAACAATGAAATCCATTCAGTTAGGGATAAAGCACAATAAATGTTTCAGAGATGGAGGAATTAAAAAAGGATGAATTATAAATTCATTTCAAGATGGCATTAGAATATAGTCACATGATACGGGCGCCTGGGTGGCTCACTTGGTTAAGCGTCCAACTTCGGCTCAGGGCATGAACTCACAGTTCCTGAGTTTTCAAGCCCCGTGTCGGGCTCTGTGCTGACAGCTCAGAGCCTGGAGCCTGCTTCAGATTCGTGTCTCCCTCTCTCTGTATTCCTCCCCAGTTTCCACTCTGTCCCTGTCTCTCTCTCTCTCAAAAATAAAGATTAAAAAAAATTTTTTAAAGAATATATTCACATGATATCTTAAAAAACAAAGAAAATAAAATTAACATTAACACTAAATTATATAGCATTTACGAAGCTAGAGACATTATCACTATGGAATGAGATTGTTCAACAGTGATCACAGATCACTTCAATAATTGATTATATTAAACAAAGGAAAATAGAAGCCAACATGCCAAAAATATTCTAGATGTTGGGAATATAAGTCTTTATGCTCATCTATTTAACTTCTAAAAGAGAAATAGAGATTTAGTTAGTTTCAGGAGGTCACTTAGCTTTATAAAAACTGATGTTAATACATAGATTTCTTAGAACAGGAGGGAGGGAATAGTCAGTGACAATTTCACAGCAATTGGAAATCACAAATAGCCAGGTTATAGGAATAAATGACCTTAAATATAGGCTTGGTCATGCGTATATGAATGACACGTGTCTGTGTAGAATGTAGAGGTGAAAGCTACTTTTTCTCAACTTTGCAACCAACCAGTTAAATTTGCCTGATTAGCTTGGGGGTGAGCCTTGCATCCTATGTCGTTACACAGTTTCTATTGATTTCTTTTGTGTTCCTTGTCAGGGTTGTTAGGATGCTTTGGGGGATATGAAAATAACACATAGGGACCTGAGTTTTCCAAAATAACTGTATCCTGTAGCCAAATATTGCCACTATTAGGACCACTCATGGTCTGGTGAGTAAGAAAGAGAACAATATTTCCAGAAGTCCACAGTAAACTAACACTTTTTTATGTATTACCCACATATTTACCGGAATCCATTATTTTGTTAATAGCAACCCATTTCTGAACCTGTTGAAATATTGAACTTGTTTTAAAACTTGGGTACCTCATGGGGCGCCTGGGTGGCTCAGTCAGTTAAGCGTCTGACTTCAGCTCAGGTCATGATCTCATGGTCCGTGAGTTCGAGCCCCACGTTGGACTCTGGGCTGACAGCTCAGAGCCTGGAGCCTGCTTCGGATTCTGTGTCTCCCTTTCTCTCTGCCCCTCCCCTGCTCTTGCTCTGTCTCTCTCTGTCTCAAAAACAAATAAAAATATTTAATAAAAATAATAAATAATAAATAAATAAATAAATAAGAAAGACTTGGGTACCTCCGTAGGATTGCCTCAAAACCAAATTAAGGGGCCATTAGTTACATTGGCCTCCATCAAGAGCTAGCATCTGGATCTAAAACCATCACTGCCCACCCCAGTGGATGGAAGGCTGGTGTTCTTTCCAGCACTAGCCTCAAAACTACTGCTCTCTTTAAGTTTCCACTGAATGTGTTTAAATCACCTTAGATCTATTGAGGTATAAATATTTTGCAAAAACTCAGTTTTCTGTTACAAAAAAAAAAAAAAAAAAAAGACCGTGTTTTGCTTTCCCTTCCTAAATCCATTCTGGGAAATGAGTGAATCAGAGATCAACTTAAGGAATTTTGCTTCGCACCAGTTAAAAAGAACTTTTACACAAAGTTGCCTACCTTCAAGTATTACTGGGAGGGCTCAGTAGAGCTACACCAAGTAGGCACCGACCTCCGGCAGCTTTATTTGCCCGTCCTCCCCTCTTTTTCCGGCTCTCTCCAGCGACCCTGCATCCAGTCTCCAAGCTGAGTTTGGGGTTGCTTCTTGGCCTTAGCTGCCGCCTATGGTACGCCGACCCAGTCACCTGAAAATGGGCTCCCGACATTCTTGGCGAGTTAAAGCAAATATTACACACTGAAGATTCTCCCCCTTTTGAAAGGCCTTTCGTTTCATCCCATCTCAGTCCTCTCCCTTTTGCAAATTTCTGGAGCATGAAGTTGCCCTAGTGCCTCCCGCTTCTAGGTCACGTGCTACTTTCCATTTCCTGCTGCTTCCGGTGGCTTCTGTCTTAGCGGCGAGGCCACACCTAGCAGAGGGGAGGACCGGGGTCCGTGTGCTTCCTGGGTACCCGGACCCCTGAGCACTGCTGGGGCCGTCTGGGTACTAGCCGGTCCACATCGGCAGGACTTCAAGCTAACAGCTGCCACCCCCGCTGAGACTCTAACAAGGCTCTCATCAAAATGCAGGAGATAAAATGTTAGCACCCAAACAAAGCACGCAACTGTAGACGCTTGTTTTAGGTAACATGTGATCGGCTGTAGTCCTTGTTCACAAATTTGCAGCGCAAAAGAATTACCCAACAGTCTTGAATCAAGAAACCGTTCTCCTTTGGGAGGTGTCCTATTACATCTTGGAGGCAGGTGCATCACGTCCCCTTTAGAATCTGGTACTCAGCAAGGATGCAATTTTATATTTGTTTGTTTATAGATTCTGAGCATGGTTTATGAAGGAAGGGAGGGAAATATGTCACAAAATATGAACAATCCCCCCCCGCCGACAGGAAAAGGAAACAAAACAACCCCGGTAGGGGGTGGGGGGGGGGATATGCCATGTGTATCACCGTAATGTCAGGTGTCTATAGTCTACAGTAAAAATGTTAAAATTCTCAACGTTTGTAAATGATGAGTCTTTTCACTTATTAGTCTCGGTTTTCCTCCCTCAGGGAAATTTAATCTCACAGATTTCAATGGGAAACACACTTTGGAATAAAAAAAGACACCACTTTATCTTTCTCAGAAAAGCTGTCACTTGATTCTCTGCAGGAGGAAAAAAAAAACTTGCGTTAGTGCAGACTTGAGTTTGCAGGTGGCAAATGTTACCTTTTTAAAAAAGAAACGATTTTCAATTTTTAAATGGTATTCTAGAATTTTCTTAGGAAGACATTTTAAGTTTTCGAAAATAGCTTAGAAATTACAGCCGCCTAAAATCTTTAGAGCTTTTATTTCTGTGTTTTTCACCCGTTTCTAAGGAAACAATAGGATTTGATCAACAGCAGTGATTTGTTAAGTGCCTACTGTGTGCCGAGTGATACGCTGCATGCTAGTGAACACTATCTGTCATCTTCCTGGGTGACAGACAACGAAACCTGCAGTCACTCGAACACGCCATCCGTCCTGTCATAACAGGAGAGGCACAGGGAAATGACCGATGCAAGGAGAGCCGACTCAGCCTGGTCTGGGGTCAGAGGAGGGGACCCTTATACAGGGACATTTAAGCTGAGACCTGAAGCAGAGGTGAAGGATGCAAGTGGGGAAAATTGTTCCAGGTGGAGGATGGGGCAAAGGTGAGAGAGAGAACATGGCGCCTTTGGGACATTTGCTTTGGGACAAATGAAGGAGGTGAGCAAGTTCGAACCCTGGAGAGGAAGAATAAGGGTTATGAGGGGGAGGACGGGCCAAATCTGGACAACTTGAGAGCCAGGTGGGTTTTTGTTTGCTTGTTTGTTTGTTTGTATCTATTTTTTAATGTCTATTTTTGAGAGAGAGGAAGAGAGAGAGACAGCGAGAGAGAGAGAGAGAGAGAGAGAGGGAGGAAGGAAGGGAGGGAGGGAGGGAGAGGGGCAGAGAGAGATGGAGACGCAGAATCCAAACTGGGCTCCAGGCTCTGACTGTCAGCACAGAGTCCCACTGGGAGCTCGAACCCATGGACTGTGAGACCATGACCTGTGCCAAAGTTGGATGCTTGACCGACTGAGGCACCCAGCCGCTCTTAGAGCCAGGTGGTTTGTACATAATCTGCAGTGATGAGAGGCCATTAAAGGGCTTATGTACCATACTCACGCCCGCCCATAAAGTCCCTGTGGCTGTAGATTTTAGAGAGGTAGACCACAAGATAAGTCAGAGCTGGCTCCGTAGCCAGGAAAAAGAGGATTATAGGTCCTCCTAGGAGTTGGATGGGGAAGATGGATAGACGCAAGAGATATTCCAGAAGTGGAGCCAACTATATTTGGTGATTGTCTGAGCTTTGACAGTGAGAGAGAAGGAGAATACCAGCATACCCTGTATCACTGTGCAGGTTGTGTATTGAGAAACTCGGGGGTGTCACTGCTATCTCATCTATAAGAAAGGCTCTTAGGGCACCTTGGGTACCTCAGTTGATTGAGCTTCCAACTCTTTTTTTTTTTTTAATGTTTATTTATTTTTGAGAGAGAGAGAGAAAGAGCACAAGCAGGGAAGGGGCAGAGAGAGAGGAGGACACAGAATCAGAAATAGGATCCAGGCTCCGAGCTGTCAGCACAGAACCTGATGCAGGCCTCAAACTCATGGACTGCCGAGATCATGACCTGAGCCGAAGTCTGTCGCTTAACCAACTGAGCCACCCAGGTGCCCCAGGCGTCCGACTCTTTATTTGGGCTCAGGTCATGATCTCAGGGTCATGGGATCAACTCCCACCTCGGGCTCTGCGCGGAGTGTGGAGCCTGCTCGAGATTCTCTCTGTCTCTCTTCCTCTGCCCCTGTCCTCCACTAGTGCTCTCTCTCTCCCTCTTGCTCTCTCAAATTGAAAAGGAAAAAGAAAAAGAAAAAAAAAAGGCTCTTGATGAAGTTGTGCAATACGGTAGAATGTGAGAACCCAGTAATGAAAGAGTGTCTTGATCTCTACCCTGGTGCCATTTATTATGACGTAGGAGGAAAACCAGAGTCTATGATAGGCAAGTGGCTCACGGTGGCAGTGATGAGGGGACATGAGGAGTCGAATGTGAGCAGTTCACCTTTGACTGAATGGATGTCACTCACACTTGTGTGTCTGCTCCTCAGGACAATGGTGTGACAAGGTGTGCTTGAGAAATCCTGCCTTTGGGTGATGATGAAAGCAAGAGAGTTTGCTGAGATTCGAGAGTGTGTTGTACGGACGGTCTAAAGAATCTGTGGGCTTTCAACATTTATTGTTAAGGGAGAAGCAAAGAATGAAGAGTTGGGGGTACGACCTGAGAGACCACGAAGACTAGCGACACAGGGTCCGTGGAAGAGAGGAAGGAAAGGGCAAAGTAGTGGCCTCATTGGGAAGAGGGGCAGAATCCAGGCCACAATGCCTTGAAGGTGGAGTGAAAAACACCAAAGTAGAGACAGGAAGTGTAGACCACTCTTTCCTGTGGTTTTGTTGAGGACATTAGGGCCACGAGGACAGCAGCAGAGGGAAAGTTAAGAGTAAAGGGCAGTTTTAAAAATGCGAGGCAGGAGTGCTATTCTTTCAGGAGGTTAAGCAAGCGAAATGGAAGCAATTAGCTTCCCGTCGAAGCAGATGTACGCCGTTCTGTGTCATAAGAGTGTGTTCTCACACATACTACTCACTTCTGTTTTGCTTGAGCTAGCTCAAGTCAAAAGGATGTGAGCTGATACAGAAAGATATTCAGGGAAGAAAATTTTCAGGAAACATCTGGAAAATGTATATGTTCCCTAATGCTATTACTATTTTGTCACTTTCTAGAGAAAGTTCTCTTTCCCTTTTCAATTTACCTGTTCGGTGGCTTATAAAATTTTAATGTTAGTGGTAACAGGAAAATCAAATAGTGATACATACATAAAGTAGGAAAGGAATATGAATCCTGGGCCAAATTAGTTATAGAAATCTTGAAGCTGAATTTCAAAGCAGTAGCTGGATTTGTAAAAGAAAGCCTTCCTGCTATCCACCCCTAGCCTGGCGGCCAGAAGTCCATGTTGAAAATATTTAGGAGAGAATTTTCAAAATCCAAGTTTACAGCTCACTCTAAAATCTCTTATGCTGCAAAAAATCTGAGATTGATAACCTGTATTTTTCAGGTTCATTGCTTTAACAAACTTGCCACACATCCTTCACAGGTAAATTAACCGTTCTGTTGTCTTAATTATTCAAGGTCTGAAAATCTAATGTAGTCTTACTGAGGGTTATGTGTTTCGCACATGTACACTTGAACTAAGGTGCACATATTAGGTATTCCCTGTTATGTTATTCTTTACAGGGTATTCTAGATTCGCTTGAATGTATCATTATTACTGATTTAAGTATTTAAATATTTTTTTAAATTACTGCTGTGGACTGAGTGGTATCCCTCTACTACTCCCAATTCATACGTTTAATTTTGCGATGGTATCTAGAGATGGGGCTTTGGGGGATTACTCGGGTGTGGATGAGGCCATCGGGGCCATATTAGTGCCCCTATATAGGAAGAGACACTGGAGAGCTTACTCTCCTTTGCTAGAAGACACCATCTGGAAGAGTTCTCACCAGAAGCCAGCCATGTTGGCACCCTGATACGGGGCTTCTGGCTCCCAGAACTATGGGAGATAATCCTCTGTTTAAGCCACCCGGTCTATGGTATTTTGTTATGAGAGCTTGAACAGAGTGATATGATTGTGAATCGTGTAGATAATCTGAACCCTAAATTAGGCTATAGGGATTTGTTATGTCACTCTAGGTTGGGGGTTTGGGCACTATTGGCATTTTGGGTCAATACGTCTTTGTTAGGGGGCTACATTGCAGAGTATTTCACTATTCCTGGCTTCTACCCTGTAGATGAGAGTAGTATCCCCTTACCCCCAGTGGTGACAACCTAAAGTATTTCTGGACTTTGTTAAAGATTCCCTGGAAGGGAACGTCCTCCTGTCTCCTACACGAAGATGCACCTTCACCCCTGGCAAGGATGACTGCACTGTGTAATGTTTAAAGCAAAGATATTCACTTAGCTTAGTCTTAAATAATATTCTCTTCTCCCATCCATAAGCCCTGGTTAGTTCTAAACCACGAACACATTATTGTAGCTCAAGGAACTGTTATGAAATGCAAAAACATGAAACTTAAACATACTTATCAAAGCCAACACACACTTTTATTAACAACTTTATTAAAAACTCTTTAAAAAGTAGACATAGAAATACAAATATATTTGTATGTGTTAAGCGCCTGCCAAAAAAGGGTAGCTTCGTATGTTGTTCTTTTATCATGAAACGGGCTTAAATTTGAGAATCAATTTCTTTGTCTTCATGGTTGTTTTTGCTGTTTGGATTTTACAATTGTAATTATCCCCCTTCTCTCTGTATTGTGCTTTGAGAAAATCTAGATTGGTCTATTAATCTCTGTTCAGTTTCACTCAGTGTATAAACCTCTTCTCTAAAGATTTTGAGAATTAAGAGTATCTTTTGAGGAAATAAAAAAAAATGCAAAGTGTTTATAACGAGCATGTCAGCCTAAAAATCTCCTTAGAAAAATTCCAGTTATATAATATGGGGATTCTCAACCTTCGGCCCATGGGAAACCGAAAGGTGTTCATGAATGGACATATAGAGGTCTAAATTCAATTCCACCCAAAGCCACGGGTGTGTAGGCACTTTCCACTGAAGGGGAATGGTTTTAATCAAATTCTCAAAAGCGTCCAACATGAAAATTAAAAACAAAACAAAAAACAAATAGCCACTGAGTTTAACAGTAATAAGAGTTTAGACACTAAATTTATCTTACAGTATTCTAGTCACATAAGCTTTTTCTCCTGTTTAATAGGAACTATTTCTGGGACACCTGGGCAGCTCAGTTAGTTAAGCATCTGACTCTTGATTTTGGCTCAGGTCATGGTCTCACAGTTCATGAGCTCGAGCCCCATTTGTATTTCTCTCTCTCTCTCTCTCTCTCTCTCAAAAACAAACAAATAAATAAATAAACTCTTAAAAAATAGAAACCGTTCCTACTTATCATAAGGCATAACCAAAAGCATCATATTCTTGAGGAAATGAGATCTTGACATATTTATTCTTTCATCCTCTCAACATTGGCTGGAACTCAACTGAAACCATGATGATCAGGATGGGTTCTCCTCATTCAGGAATAACAGATGGTTAATGTGTGAACACTTGGCAAACATCACCACTCACACAGTCTTCCCAGGCCAGGAGGGTGCTGGGTATTCTTCACCACGGTGAGCTTTGTCAGGGAGGACGAAACCTACCTACCTGCATCAGGAAGGAGAGATACACCTACCTGATGTCCCTCCAGACTATTCTCCACAGACTATCAGAGACCCTAACATGCAAAGTTGATGATGATGGTCACCTGCTTAAACAGTTTCCATGATTCTCAACCATATCGTCTCTATCTGCGTGTGCTCTAGGCAAGGGCTGATTTCCCTAAATGCATGTCATCCTTTGTATATAATTCTCTTCTATGAAATCAAGACCTGGTTCCTTCTCGCTATAAGTTTATGAGCACTTAAAAACAGATGTCAACGTTTCAGGGAAATGGGAATGTTGAACCACATAAATACTGAGGCAGTAACTCAGATGCATAGCAAGGTAGTTTGCCAAGAGGAAAAAAAAATCCACTATCAATGGTTCATATGCCGTGTGATTCTATTGATGTATCACTTTAAAAAATGACAAAATTGGGGCACCTGGGTGGCGCAGTCGGTTAAGCGTCCGACTTCAGCCAGGTCACGATCTCGCGGTCCGTGAGTTCGAGCCCCGCGTCAGGCTCTGGGCTGATGGCTCAGAGCCTGGAGCCTGTTTCCGATTCTGTGTCTCCCTCTCTCTCTCTGCCCCTCCCCCGTTCATGCTCTGTCTCTCTCTGTCCCAAAAATAAATAAACGGTGAAAAAAAAATGTTTAAAAAAATGACAAAATTACAGAGATGGATGACAGGAGAGTGGCTGTCAGGGGGTTGGAGTTTTAGGAAGCATATTGTTGGTAAAAGATAATACAGGGAAGTTTCTTTGAGGTGATGCACTAGGTCTCTTTCTCTCTCTTGATTCTGGTGACCACTATTCAAATACGTATGTATGCTAAAATCTAGGAGCTATATATCTTTACCTTTTCCTTCCCACCTCACCTCCCGCTGAACCTGAGGGCATGTTAAAAACAAAACAAAACAACAACAAAAACTGGTAAAATCTCAGTAACGTCCGCACAGGTTTTGATAGTATCATACCAACCTCATCATTGTGGTTTTGACAATGCACTGTGGTTATATAAGAGATACTGTTGTGGAAATCTGGGTGAGGGTATGCAGGAACTCTCTGTACTCTTTTGGAAAACTTGTATGAGTCTTAAACTATTGCAAAATAAAGTTTTTAAAAAGATTGTTCCAAGAGGATCTCTTTTGCATTGCTGGTGGGAATGCAAACTGATGCAGCCACTCTGGAAAAGAGTATGAAGCTTCCTCAAAAATTAAAAATAGAACTACCCTACGACCCTGCAATTGTACTACTAGGTATTTATCCAAGGGATATAGGTGTGCTGTTTCGAAGGGACACATGCACCCCAATGTTTGTAGCAGCACTATCAACAATAGCCCAAGTATCGAAAGAGCCCAAATTTCCACCAATGGATGAATGGATAAAGAAGACGTGATATACATAGAGAGTATTACTCGGCAATCAAAAAGAATGAAATCTTGTCATTCATAACTACGTGGATGGAACTAGAGGGTATTATGCTAAGTGAAATTAGTCCGAGAAAGACAAATATCGTATGATTTCACTCATATGAGGACTTTAAGAGACAAAACAGATGAACTTAAGGGAAGGGAAGCATAATAATATAAAAACAGGGAGGGGGACAAAACATAAGAGACTCTTAAATATGGAGAACAAACAGAGGGTTCCTGGAGGGGTGGTGGGAGGGGGGGTGGGCTAAATGGGTAAGGGGCATTAAGGAATCTACTCCTGAAATCATTATTTCACTATATGCTAACTAATTTGGACGTAAATTAAAAAATAAAATAAAATAAAATAAAATAAAATAAAATAAAATAAAATAAAATAAAATAAAACAAAATAAGATTGTTCCAGAGCTAAGTAATGTCATTGGGATTTTATGACATTTAGTTAGTGATTTTAGTTACTGAAATTCTTACAATATTTCAGGAAACAGCAAAAATGAGTTAAAAATAGAAATCAAACAATTTTATGATTAGAAACTACTATTAGAATATTTTCAATAGTTAATTAAAGGAAGGGAGATTATAAATATTGTATTTATCCTCTCAAGGAATTAGCCAGGGAAAGAGCGTTTCCAATGAAAAGTAGTTGGGAAAGCTTTACAGATTATTTTATGACAACAGTGTATACAAAACTTTTGAAAAAAAAAAGTAATTTTGAATAACCTGTGATTTCTCCTGTGAGATAATTTACAAGGAATTTCCACATCAGAATTGATGAAACTGTATCCAATTTGTTATTGATCACAGGTCCCAAAGCAGTAATTCTGTATAATTAAACACTGTGAGATTACATATTTGTTTTTTCAAGCCATTTTTCTTTTTCCGGAAGATTTTGCAATAACTCTTGCTCTCTCAAATGTATGCCTTCATCATTTATCACAAAGCTGCTGTATTCAATCAGCCCAGGGAACTTGAGGGTCTTCCATATGGTTCATTTTCAGTGTCTGTGTTGGTACATCCACCTGAGGGTCCATTAGCTGGGAAGCATCCAAGATGTCTGCGTTTGGCATTTCAGTCACCTGAAGCACCACCTGTCATGCTAATGTGCTGGCATCCTTTCCTATCACAATCAGGTCACAAAGTCTTACTCTTCATTAGTGTGAAGAGATACAAACTTCTCTTGAGATACAAAATTTCTTCAGTTGATGTTAAAGACCCTTACAAAAAGCACCTTAGTATGTGACGGATGGAAAAATAGAATCCGAGATTTCCTTCCAAGCCCTCAGAGACACCATATTGTCCAGTAAATTATTTTTATTTCATAGAAATTGGCCCATTCTGTTCTTTATTTTTCTCCTGCAGTGCCTATGAAATTTTGTTTTGATACGTGAGGTGGCCAAGTTTGAAAGAAGTGAGACTATTTAATGCTAGTGCATAAGAAAACTCATTGTAAATAATTAATGGATAAGGTGATGCATTTGTTATTGCCTAATTATTGGGAAAATTGCTCATTCCTTATTTTTACATTCTGGCTTTCTTATGCATTTTTTTGCAGGGCTACTCTCCAACTCCACGAAATGTCAGCATCATTACTGTGAAATTTTGCATATGAATGCAAAGCCTTTTTCTCTTGGCCCTCATCACCTGACAGAGTCTGTTCATGGCTCTACAACCCATAATAATTGCTTCTAATTGACAGGAAACAGTAGGATTTTCTCTCCTCCTAAAATTGAATCTAAGGTAATTTTTCATTCCCTGTGTTAGAAGTGTTTGATATTCTCAACAAAATCTACTCATATTTAAGTAACAGAATCAAGGAGGCAAGATGTTTCTGTATGTACCATATATGACATATATGCTACCTTTGCATACATATGATCCTAGATTTTTTTCCTTAAATTAAGCATGCAATACAATGTATGAAAGCCTCCTGAAGCATACTAATCAATGTCAGTCAAAGGCACATTATTCCTGCAGAGTGTCTCTCAGTTGAGAGGGACATATTCATTCTCACAGTGTTTCGTACCATCTGGACGTCTTCACGAATCCAAATGTCTGCATTTGTTCTCCAAATGCAAGTACTCCCACAGTCGACAGAAAGGCAAGGCTGGTTTCGGGGGTAGGATGACAATCACTGGCCCCATTCGCCTCGTTTACTAAAAGGGGGCTCTTACCAGCCCCTCCTCTGCATTCGCTCACATTAGGCAGGACTTTTGGTGAAGGCTGAGCCTTAGGGAGAATGCACATGCTGGTCCCACTAAAACTAATGCTCACATTTCTGTGATGTTACCACCCGAGACTTCGTGGGAGGGAACTAAGGGAGCAGAGGGACACTGTCTTCTCAAAAGCCCGAAGGGGATTTCACGTGACTCACCAGAGGGCAGCATGAGGAGGATCCAGGGTATCAGAAGGGATGGCTGGAAGCAGGCACTCACTGAAGGAGGAGGTGCCGAGGACAAGTATGAACAGATTTTGCTGTGATCATTAACACAGAACCTCAAGGCTTAGCACCGTCAAGTCTCACCCCGGTCAGAACAACTCCCCAGGGCATTTGTTGGCCCAATGATGCAGGCATTCTCCATCTTGTGATGCCAATACCTCAACATATGGCTTTGAAGGAAGACAGAGTGTCACTCGGCAGGTGTTATGTGTTCAGGCTCAGAAGGCACATGGGTCGTTGCCGCTCATATCAGATTGACCAGAATTAGTTGCATGCCCTTTCGTTTTATTTATTTATTTATTTATTTGAAAGAGGGAGAGAGAGAACATGCAAGCAGGGGAGGGATACAGAGAGAGGGAGACACAGAAGCTGCAGCAGGCTCCAGGCTCCGAGCTGTCAGTGCAGAGCCCAACGTGGGGCTCGAACTCCCAAACTGCAATCATGACCTGAGCCCAAGTCGGTCACTCAACAAACTGAGCCACCCAGGTGCCCCCTTCGTGTCCTTTTCATATACAACTTTTTAAAAATTACTTACTGTTTGTGACCTAGAAACACCCAGATTACCAGTTTCAAGACTTCAAAACCGTGTGTTGGCATTGGATGATTCTGTCTGGTTGCTCTTGTATGGTTCCTTCTGGACTATTCTCCGATATTTAGCGATATTTTCTACTCATTGTCAGCTGCCTATTTTTTACCTTTCAACAAAGTATACCCTCTTTACCAACAAGTATACATGATTGGGCACAGAGATGGACATAAGGCCAAATGATTTCATGACTTGTGTGCTTTTCCTAGCAATGATGGTATGAGCAATGGCAGATATGATCTTAAATGACTCCTCTTGGAACAAGACCTGGTCACCTTGTATCACAATTTTTAGTTGCTGATGCTGCCCGTTCAGGAAGTGAGATTTGAAGGGAAATTTGGCCTTAACACTTTGCCTGAATGAACAGGAAGCATTCCCTTATGAGTCCCACATGGCTTTCCAGGTTGGGGCTGCTTCTCACTGGTCACACTCCTTTCTTCCTCCATTTCAAAGCAAGGGTCCAGTTAATTGGAACAGGATTTGATTCCCCTCTGATTCTTCTCTAATTCTGCTTATTATATCAGTGCTGTGGTGGGATGGGGGAAGATTGGGGAATGAGCTGGTGAGGAGCCTTGTGCCTGATGCGTAGAGATATCACATGTGTATCATGGACTCCATGGCTTTGTCTAATTTAGGGAGATAATTTAGGCAATGTTGTGGATTTTCTTCTGTGTAAGACTGGTTTTAGGATCCACCATTAATTTAATCAACTCTTGGCTGGGAGAAGAAATATACTACAAACAATGTATCAATTGTAAGGTACCATCCTAAATGAAAAAATATATTAAGTACTTTTAGAAAGTGTGTATTAGAATAAAGAATGTGCAATAGTGAAATGAGGACTCATTTTGATTCAAGATATATATATATATATATATATATATCTTGAGTGTATATATACATATATATCTTGCATATATATATCTTGAATATATATATATATATATATATATCTTGAATATATATGCGTGTGTGTGTATATATATATACACACACACGCATATATATTCAATACCTATCCACTATCTGAGTTCTGGCATTTCAGAGAAAAGGTATAAAAACATATCTAGGCACGGCTGGCTACATAATTTGTAAGACCTAGTACGAGATAAAAAAGCAGACTTCTTATTCAAGAAGCAGGGAAAAATATGTAAAGCACTAAAATGTCGTTTTTTTTTTAGTGCAATGTCATTCTAAGTAATGAAAATAAATTTTTAAATTGTTAGGAATTTTACTATTCATTTTCATATTATGTAATACCAGTGTTTAATGTAAATATTAAAGCATTCAATTCGTTTGTAAAACCACCAACTTTATAGAATTCACACTACATGGCTCGTACACACATGTGTGTTTTGATCTTACAGAAGACAAGAGACCCTGCACAACATCAAATCACCTGCCTTTTGCTTTTGTTTTTACTTCCTGTGTGTACATTTTACCATCATTCTCTACTTTTGGTTCATTAAAGAATAAGGAAGGACTGAAAGGAGAAACAACTACGCATTATTCTATTTTTCTCTTTCTTTGTCATCACTGTTAGCTTAAGTGGCTGACATGAGAAAGTAACATGGGTTAAAAAAAAATCTTGGGGCGCCTGGGAAGCTCAGTGGGTTAAGCGTCCCACTTGGGCTCAGGTCATGATCTTGTGGTTTGTGAGTTGGAGCCCCATGTCAGGCTCTCTGCTGACAGCCAGGAGCCTGGAACCTGCTTTGGATTCTGTGTCTCCCTCTCTCTCTCCCCCTCACTGCTTGTGCTCTGTCTCTCTCTCTGTCTCTCAAAAATAAACATTTTTTTAAAAATCTTTATTTTACCCCCTATGTTTCTATTTTTGGAGACAATAATTGCTTGCTTCCCTGACTCTTTCCATCCTCAAAATAACTCTGTAGATTAGTCTAATTAGTTTTTCTCGCCCACAGATTGGAGAGGAGCAGAGTGAAAGAGAGAGAGAGGATCTTAAGCAGGCTCCATGCTCAGTGCAGTGCCCGATGCAGGGCTTGATCCCACAACCCTGGGATCATGACCTGAGCTGAAATCAAGAGCTGGATGCTCAAGTGAATGAGCCACCCAGGCGCCCTAGGTTGGTCTAATTCTTAAATGTAGTCCATTTCAGTCTTTGCTACTCCTTTCCTGTGATCTCAGCTTGGTCCTAATTTTCCCCCTGGTGTGGTTGTAAGAATCTGCATCTGCGACCATCTGGCTCTAGTCTTATGCCCAATAAGTTCTTCATATTTTTTCTAAGATAATCCTTAGAAGACACAAATATAATCATGGAGTCTCCCCCACCGAGCCTACCGGAAGGTCCCTGAAGGACAGTCTTCCGACATGTCTCAGGAGGTCCCTTTTCTCTAACCTTATTGCTTACGGAGTCTGAGCCCATCCCTGTGACTCACCCACAGGTACCAGTCCTGTCAAACTTCTCCGTGTTCCCTGGATATGCCGGACAGTTTAATTGCTTCCTGTCTCCCCATGGGTCTTCCCCATGCAGCGGCAGCTGAATTTCTAAAGCTCCGAGAGCTTCTTCCTCTAAGGGGACTTCCTAGGGTCTCATTATCCTCGGGAAGGATTGACCGCTTTTGGTGTGCCATACATCCACTGCTGGTGCTAGACCTGTGTGTGTGTGCACGGGCATGCACACATACAGCCTTTGTCCTAAGTAGACCAGATGCCCCAGATCTTGCTCATCCTGAGCCACTCATGCCAGTCCGGCTGCTGTCCGCAAGTAGGCACATAGCATCACCGAAGACTGGATAATTATCCGAGCCCTCTTTATCATAAACATTCATTACTACTCAGGAAAAAGAAACATGCCAACTATTTTCAGCGGAAATTAAAAACAAAATAACAGTGAAATAAAACATGTGTAGACAAGATGTTGTTTTAATTCCTTAATTTTTTTTTTAATGTTTTATTTTTGAGAGAGAGAGAGACAGAGAGTATGAATGGGGGCTGGAGGCAGAGGGGGAGACACAGAGTCCGAAGCAGGCTCCAGGCTCTGAGCAATCAGCACAGAGCCCCACGCGGGGCTCGAATTCACAAACCGCGAGGTCATGACCTGAGCCGAAGTCGGACGTTTAACCAACTGGGCCACCCAGGCGCCCCTCCTTTTTTGATATAGATATATCCAGAAAAATATTGTGGGGCTATTTTCACTAGTCAGATAAATAAGGTAAAATGATTTGTATTTGTTTCAGATGAAGCCATCTATAATGTTTTTATTTTTTTCATTGTTCAGAGCTGGATGCTAAAATAAACACAATAATTTATTTCTGCATTTGAATTGGAATACATCTACAGTATATGGAGAGTGATAAAAAATATAAGGGCATGAATGAGCTAATGTTTTCACTTGTGTGACCTCATACACATTTCATAAGGTAAAGTAATATATTTTTAATTTAAAAAGAATAAGAAGGTACACTTTTGGATATATATATATATATATATATATATATATACCAGAAAAGACAAAGAGGCGCTTTTAGCCACAAAGATATGAAACATGGAAATAAGAAAAGAATGAAAAAATTTAGAATTTTGTTAAGTAAACATAAAAGGCTGAAACTTATATTCAGTCTCCAGGCAAAACTGAACCTAATGTATGTGATTAGGCAGCATGTGAGGTGTCCTCACTGAGTTCCCTATAGGTAAATGCAGGTAAATATGAGGGCTTACAAAAGCCTTGAGTTCATAAAGTAAGCATCTGAAAGAAGGTTTCACGTTTTGAAAATAGAGTAAAGTCTGACAGTTGTTGGTGTTCAGGAATGTGATGATATTCAAAAAACAGTACAATCCACAGGCCCCACGCAATCTTCTTTAACACATACAGAGTCCTTGTGTTCCGATTATTGAATTAAATTGCAGTCTGTGATCGGTGTTAGCAAAGTAGCCTGACTCCATAGATTTCAGCTAAAGCACTGGAATGAGACCTACCAACCAGTTTCTCCAGAACACTTTTGATCCCATTGGGTTGGCTGGGTTGTCCTGTTTGTGGTTGAGTAGGATTCTGTGGTTACTTTCAGGATCAGAATGGGATTAACTTAACACTTAGAAAGGAGGATGTGGAAGGGGCTGGAAACCGCTAAGAACTAAGTATTTACCATCTGTGTTCTAGGTCATTTCTAGTGTTATTTTTATGTATTAGTCCAAAACTATGTATTTTTTTAAAAAACTGCCTTATGAAACATGTATGAGATCACATAATATCAAGTATAGCGTATGAAACTAGGATTTGAACAGCAGACATCTGCAGAATGATGAATAAAATATTTTTAAAAATCAAAACTTAAGTGAGAGGGATTTTTCTGGCTGTGTATAAGATCTCTCATAACCATTAAAGAAACTGGAGCTTACTGAACAAGGGATTATAGCCAACTCATAATTCTACCATAAAGCTTTGACCAGGAAAACCTGAGTATTTTGATCTCAATATCTTAGATTGCCATATATTTTGAAAGATACGAAAAAAATAGGGAAGTCATTCTATAACAAATGGAGAAAACAAGAATGTAAATTAGGTTTAGTTTTCTTTATTTAATTGATATTTAACCTACAAGGGTGATCTATTTAATAGATATTTAAAGTGAAACCATCATATGATAACAGTTGGTAATATTCAGAATCACTATCATTTCTTAAAGTGAGCACATAGGTACAGATATAAAAAGACTGGAAAAATGAGGTTAGAAAATACTGAGCACAGGTCAATTAAATAGTATCTTGTAGCTAGGAATTTTGCTTTTAATATAAGCAAAACTCAAAGACATCTGGAAGGTTTTGAACAGAGGACTTGCATGATGTCATTAGGTCCCTGGAAGATCACTCTAGCTACTGAGTTGCCAGGAGGCTCCAGCAGTTGGAAACAAAGACCATTATTATTGTCACATGAGCCATTTCAGTAATTCACATATGTAGTAATCGTGGCTTGACCTTGAATGATAGCAGGGAATGTGCTGAGAAGTGGTCATATTGTGGGTGTGTTTTGAAGATAGATCTGCCAAGGAATATTTCCTGAAAGATCGGATGTGGAGTGCTAGAGAAAGAGAGGAGCCAAAGATGAATATCAGACTTGTTTTCTTGTGATCAAGTGATGGCGTTACCACCAACAGAAATTGGGAAGGCAGAGAAGACACGGGGTATGATGGAGTTCCATGTTATACACTTAAGGTTAAAATGTATAGAAGATGTTCCAATGGAAATGTTGAGCACAGAGTCAGTGATATGACCCTGGGAGTTGAGAAGGATGTGATCTAGTACACAGATGGTTTTAAAGTCAGGAGAGTAGAGGAAATGTAGGGAGGGTCTATTGATAGAAAAGCAAAGAGAACCAAAGACTTGGAACCTGGAGTTGCTCCAAATTAAACATCAAGGAGAGGGGCACCTGGGTGGCTCAGTCGGTTGGGCATCCAACTTTGGCTTGGGTCATGATCTTGTGGTTCACGAGTTCGAGCCCCGTGTCGGGCTCTGTGCTGACCACTTGGAACCTGGAGCCTGCCTCAGATTCTGTGTCTCCCCCTCTCTCTCTGCACCTCCCCTGTTCATACTCTGTGTGTCTCTCTCCCAAAAATAAACAAAACATTAAAAAAAATCAAGGAGGAAGGATAAAGCATTAAGAGATACTGAATGAGAAAACTAAGGATGTGATGCCCTTAACATGATGCATTAAGGATGAAGGAATTATCAGCTAAGTCAGAAGTTGCCAAATAGTGTGAGGACTGAGAATTGATCCTTGGAGTTCACAAGATAGAGCTTATGGCTGATTTTGGAGAACAGTTCCAGTGGAGTGGTCAGGCAAAGCTTACTTGGAGGGCATTAAAAAGACAATAAGAGCATGAGAATCCAAGGCAGCATGTATGGAAAATTCTTTGGAGGAATTTTGTTATCACGAGGAGCAAGGAAAGGGGCAAATGTTGGTGGGGAAGTAGAGTAGAGAGAACATTTATTAAGATGGGAGACAGGACACCATGTTTGTGTAATAATGTGAATGATCCAGTAGAAAGAGAAACTTTGATGTGATAAAGGGGGCGAGGGGCACCTGGGTGGCTCAGTAAGTTAAGTGTTCCAACTCTTGATTTCAGCCAGGTCATGATCTCTTGGTTCATGGGAGCTAAATAGGAGCTGTATGGTTTATATCTGTCATAGGAGGCTGGGGTATGTGGGTGCAGAGGATGGTTGATGTGGGTGCAATTGCCATGGGTGTCTGTGAAGTTTCTCTTTCTATCAGCCAAGAGTCATGGTCATCTGCTGAGTCAATGTGGGAAAGAAGTGGGGCATTGGGCATAAGGCATGAAATGGTCACATGAGCGCGGGAAAGTAAGCAGAAAAGGACGTGTAATCTGATCACCAGATAGCTCTGAGGACCCAGCTGATGTTGACGATCATGAATGAGAAAGAATACCAGCCAGGGCGTTCTTGCCTTTTTATCCAGCCCTGATCAATTGCATGGGTGCCCTTGCAGAGCAGAGCAGGGAGGAAGTTGCCAACAGAGCACCGAGCAAAGCAAGAAAGGAGCAAGAATGAACAAGATGCATGACGCATTAAGAATAGAATTCTACCGTCCTAGTTTACGATTATATGTTTAATATCATCCCTTGTTTTACTTCTTTCCCTTCAATCTTTTGGTCCTTTCAGAGTGGTATATTGTTCTTTTAGAGATGCCAAGCAGCTCTAAGAAAGAGACTGTCCTCTCTGAGAGTTTATTTTTGAAGATTTTATTTTTGTGTTAGTCTTCTCTATTTTCTCAGTAAACTGTTTTTCCTCATTTTCTTCAGCTAACTTAAAATAAGGCATGATGTCTCTCACCAATCTTGGTAGGTATTATCACAATGCACCTTGGATCTGTCCTGATACATGGTTGATAGCTAGATTCTCTTCAATCCACAGCTACAGAGAACCAGATGCATAATCACGGCTCCCCATTCTTATTACCAATTTTTTTTTCACATACATTAATGGTAGAGTTGTTATTTCTAATAGTCACTGGGTCCTTTTGATATTGCTTTTAAATTACTGTTCCTGTTTCCAAGGGTAAGAAGCACCAGTCAGAGGCGTTAAACCACCCTGGTACCTGGTCATAAAGCTCCTGTATGACAGAGGAGAGATTTTCTTTTTGCTCTGTTGATAATCACACTCTCTCTACAACCATTCTATAATATTTTTTGTCTATAATTAGATTAACAATACCAAACCTTTAAGTTGGTACCACCCGCTGTGGTCTGTGCTGACCACAGATCGCTGCTTTGGGGCCAACTTCTCAGCTCTTGGCCAGAGATAATGTGCTTGGCAGATGTCCTTTTGCTGCGTTCATAGTCAGAAGTACTCTTGAACCCTCTTTTATTCTGACTTTCACTGAGTAAGCATATGCTCATTTATCATTCTTTCCCAAATACTGAATAATGTCTTCCTATTATGTGGGATGCCACTTTTATTTTTCAAATTATGAATCATTCTTTTCAACCTTATTGCCTTGAGTGAGAATATTTATTCTATTTTTTTGTTGTTGCTCTTGCCAAATCAATGAGTCTCAGAATATAATGATAGCAATTATTTCTTCCCAAGTCTTCTGGACATCTGATCATTTGGCTGGAGTGTGCATGGTGTTTCACTGTGTAACATAATTTTGCAGTAAAATGAGGATGTTTTGGCAAGATCACTATGGAAAAGCCAACAGGATTTTGAGCCTGTGTAGGTACCACTTGGTTTAAATTCTTGTCTAGTAATTTTAAATTTTGAGACTGAATGTTTAATTGGCGCATTATATCCAGACACAATGAACATAATGAAGCTATAATTAAAACTTAATTATAATTAAAACTCATTACAATTAAAAGAGGAAAACAGTCTGCACATTTATTTCAATGTTCTGTTGCATAAAATTTTAAATTATTTTTAGTTTTCACTTGAAGAATAGACTTTCCAAATGATGAGTAAACTTGAAGATCATACTGGACTTGAACTTTTTTAAAAGGAATTTCACATGTGTTTGTTTTTTGCTAGTTTTGCTGCCTGTTTCTTAGCTCTTGCTCTGCAAAAAAGTTTCCCCTGCTTCTTTGTTCCTCTCAGTCTCTGGGTTTATAACTTTGAAGTCAGGGGCTCTGACTCCCTTGAGCATGAGCATCTGAAGTGAATACTAAACACGACCAAGACCTCGATACGCAAGAATCTCAAGAAGCTAACGTCAAAGATTTAATCTTCATAAGTTCAAGTTAACCACACAAATGAACATGAAACAAAATGATATGTACTGTTCAAAATCACATCTGATCCCTCATGACTACCAAAACTAAATAAGAAACATGCCTTCATTACAATGGTGTGATCATGTCCTTCTAGCCGGTTTCTCCAGGTTTTTTTGATGATAAAAATTAGGTCCAATTAGATTTACTTGTTCTTCTCATTCTTTCCTGTTTAACAAATTTCTCCGAATGTTGTTGCACAAAAATGCTCCTTTGTTATTCTCAGGGATTCCATTGCCCAGAGATTCAGGATGTCCACAGTAGGGAGGACAGTCTCTGTCCTGAATATCTGTGGGCTGGGGGCACAGCTGAGAAGACTCTCGTGGCTGGGAGATGGGACACCTGGAGAGGGAGCTCACTTGCAGGATGGCCTCTACACCCACAGTTCTGACACCTGGGACTAGCATGACCTGAACGAAGGCCGGCACAACTGGGGACGCTTGTCTGAGTATACAACTGCGGCCTCTCCAGAGCACCTGTCTGGCTCAGTTGGTAGAACATGGGACTCTTGATTTCAGGGTCATGAGTTCAAGCCCCACACTGGGGATAGAGTTCCCTTAAAAACAAAAACAAAAAACAAACAAATGCAGCCTTTCCTCATGATGTGGGCTTCTCCCAACATAATAACTGGACTCTGGACTCTGGGAAAGAGCATGATGAGGTGGGGCCTCAGGAAAGAGCTTCCCAATGGCACCAAGTAGAGGCTCCATGACTTTTTCTGACCTAGACTCAGAATTCACAGGCTCGATTCCATCCATCACACTCTAATGGTCACAGCAGACAGAAGCCCACTCCAGATTCAAGGGAAACAGACGTAACTCCACCTCTTGCTGCGAAAAGCGACAAGGTCACCAGGTACAAGAGGATGTGGGAAGGGCAATAATGTTGCAGCCACTCGGAAAATACCATCTACAACACTCGAACATTTTTACCATTTGCTTTCACCTCCCGGTGTCTGTGGTCACACGTATACAGAACACGCTGTGTGGTCACACGTATACAGAACATGCCGAAACACCATGTATCAAACCATGCCTATGAATATAGCACAAGTGTGCTGCTCTCTGCCGTGATCCCTCTGAGGCTGCTACGTGCTACTTGGCATATACTTGGCATATCTTCTGAAGTATATATAAGAAGATCCATAATGAGTTATGCCCTGACAACACCTTTCTTGAGCAGGTCAACAACACATTTAGAGCAAAGTTGTAGCACTGGAGATGAAATTCATGGCCAAGGATCTTAGTTCCAGACAAAAAGTGGTGAGATAGCTTTTAAAGTGAAATGAAACTAGCATGCTAGAATTTATAAATATATATATATATATTTTATATATTTATAAATGTATAAATAAATGGTGTGATCACCATTTATAAATATATATAAATATATAAAAATATAAATATATAAAAATATTTATAAATATATAAATATATATGAATATAATATATTTATAAATATAAATATAACATATATTTATAAATATATGAAATATATATTTATAAATATTTATAAATAAATATAAGTATGCAAGTATATACTTATAAATATATATTTATATATGCTAAAATATATATGTAATATGTATATGATATATATATACATATATATATCATATATATGTCATTATATATTAAGATACAAATGTCATGTAAATATGTAATTATATTATTAAGAGGGAACTTATATTATTAAGATATGTGATATTTTGTAATATTTTCTATAGTCTCTGAATTGATGATATGTCAAAAAATCTATTATAAGAAAAATATTCACCATCCTGTTACAACATGTGTTTGCCAACTTCCATGTCCATATGCATGAAGAATTTGAGTACACAGGGGTGTCTGCTGAGAGCAATTTGCTTTGCTTAGCTTGTACTTTTTAGTGTACGACATAGAATTTTAAAAATATGTAACACACATTGGATGTCTGGAAACATACAGAATCCTACCGTGCAATCTAGTTTTTATCAAATAAAACTCCCTTCCCCTTTTGGAAAAAATTTGTAGATCAAGTGAAGATATGCATGCAATTAACTTTATTGCCAAAATCTGATTTATCTGATAAAATAGATGACAAAAATATATTTATTGAGATTAAATTGCCCTTTAGGGTACCGAATAAAATAGTAGAATTGTACCTCCAATTGGCTTATTAAAATGTAAAGGGTAATAAGTAAACAACAACAGCAACAACAAAACTATTATAATTAGGTACACTGATTACATCTAAGCCTAACTGAAAGCAATAAAATATTTTTTTTATTTAAAAAATTTTTTTTAAGTTTATTTATTATTGAGAGAGAGAGACAGAGACAGAGTGTGAGCAGGGGAGGGGCAGAGAAAGAGGGAGACACAGAATCCGAAGCAGGCTCCAGGCTCTGAGCTGTCAGCACAGAGCCCAACACGGGGCTTGAACTCACGAACTGTGAGACCATGATCTGAGTCGAAGTCAGATGCTTAACCGACTGAGCTACCCAGGTGCTCCAATAAAATATTTTTTATGAAGGAAAAATTTATCACTTCTGGTATGACATCTTTACTGGAGGTTAAAATTCATGTGGACATCGGCAGTGTCTAAAGACCACCTATCTTTTCGAAACTAATTATCCAAATAAAACTCTGACGTAGCACTGCTTCATTTCAACTGGGTGGAGTCAAAAGTTACCTGGGCTGATCTCTCTTCATCTCTATTTTATTACTGTGTATACCATATGCCATGACATGTTATTACAGTTCATATACGTGTGTTACTGCCCTTGATTATTCATTGAGGTTAGGTTCATTCCTTGAAGATCTTTCCATCTCCAGTGTTTACCACCATCAATAACAATTTTCTATCAACAGGAACATTCACTCAAATATAATATTTGGTTGAATGAATGCATGTTAACTCACTTCTGAATCTGCCACAAAAACTGCTCTCAGTTTTCTAAAAGTTTTTGTCTAGTGAAATTCACCTTATTAAGTAAATTCGCACCGTCCAATTAGATAACTCAATAAAAGCCATGTTTCAGGCATTTTGTAACGTAGGCTTGGAAATTCAGTGAGAATGGCTTTATTGAATCACAATGCTTCAAGGCTTTCAAAATGATGCGGTCCTTACCTTTCACTAATAAGTGAGACAGCTGAAAATGAATCTACTATGTTTGCATTTTCCTACGTGGACTCTTTGTTCACCTTGTTCTTTTGCACTAAGTACACACAGACGATTACACCACAAGACGGACAGTTGTTTTCAGTCATTGTCATGCCTTCCGAGTTCTCCACTGGAAGAATATACTGTTGTTCATGTCACACACGCACCTCCTTCTCATAGTTTTTGCTATTATGAATAGTGCTGCAATAAACAGCTTTACGTATACATCTTTCATTTTCCGTAAGCTTATCTTCGACGTAGATTCTCAAAGAGAGGATTGATCGCGTTCTAAATTGTGCTCTGTGTTTCAAACTCCTTTTCATGGATAAAGACTCAGAAGTGGGATTGCCGGATAGTGCAGGTGCTGTATTTTTAGGTTTTTGAGGACTCTTCATACCGTGTTCTATACTGGCCGCACGGTCTAGCTTTCCCACCAATAGCATGTCAGCGTTCCAGTTTCTCCACATCCTCATCAACATTTTTCCTTTCTTTTTATAAGAGCCATTCCTCACAGGATATAGTACGTGCCTTGTGACAATTGGCTGTTCTGTTGTATAACCCAAGTGCCTGATCGCAGAAGCGATCACTTCAGAGAGGCCATCTTGAAAAAACACCGCCAGCCACCAGCAAGATAGAGAGCCAGGCCACCCCCCACTCTGAGGTTCCTTTGGTTTAGAGATCTTGGTTAACTCTGATAACTGACCATTTGTGCCATTTGTTTTTTCTCTTCCTGCACTTTGATTCCTGCCCTTCTGCTTTAAATTCACCAATAAATAGTGAGCCTGCAAAACCCTAGGCCCCTACCCTTGACCTGGGTGAAAACAGGACCCAAGGTCTGTGCTCTCTCTCCCTGTCTGGGGGCTCTCCCTGTGTGGCCCCAGGCGGGCTGAGTAATTTCCATACCTGAAAAATAAGGCATATTACTTATTTTCCCCCAAAGTTTCTTGATGATCATTGTTAAGGGCATTTTGTTGTTCTAAGAACCACAAAGGACGGCCCATCGACTACGTGCGTTAGCGATAGGCTAGGACTAGCACAAAATATGGGT
The DNA here is from genome assembly GCF_022079265.1 of Lynx rufus. Taxonomy (NCBI): domain Eukaryota; kingdom Metazoa; phylum Chordata; class Mammalia; order Carnivora; family Felidae; genus Lynx; species Lynx rufus. The sequence goes on along the minus strand of NW_025814823.1, from coordinate 233,066,445 downwards.
GTGAGATGTTGTCTCATTGTGGTCTGGGGTTGCATTTCCCTGATAATCAGTGCAATGCATATTTTCCCTTGATAAAACTGCTAAACTAGAAATATATACAAGGTACGAGCTGTATTGCCAAATTTTCAAAAGTACAGAACTTTGGAAGGATTAAAGGCGTGAACGAACCTGGTGGACAGAGCTAGGTGTTAACTGGGTCACCACCTGAGTTTCTTTGGTAGTGTCTGGGCCAAACAGCCAGAGCACCTGCCGTGGAGGCAATGTTAGCAAGGGGTGTTCAGAGTCTACTGTGTGTTATAAAAAAAAAGCTCAGTTCCCATTTTTGACCTTAGGTAGGGATTACGATATTTTCCTTTTCTAATCTGTAAACAAAAGTTCAACATGCGTGTCTTGCCACGGAAACCCTTCATGGAGTTTTCTATTCCCGAATTTATTTAGAACTCTATTCGTGGATGCATCTGCAGTCTCAGAGCTGAAAGGGAAGTGATTAGTCAAGAAGTATGACCACGGTCCTTCCAAATGAGAACCTGTAAGTCTAGATGTTTGATTGCTTACCATGATCAGAGGCTACGGGTTTATGGGTTAGAAACACACTGCAGTTCAATATTTAAGTGAAACAGGGAGAGCTGGCTTCGTGAAAGGGCACTTAAGAGGCAGTAAGAGCCTGTATGACATAAGTCCTAATGACGGGGAGAACACAGAAGTAAGAAATAATTCCACCGATCAAAGTAAGAAATAATTCCACCGATGTGGAGACTTGGAACACAGTGAAGGGAGGCTTTAACCAACATCCTCGCAAGAGCAGGTGTCTGATGGACAGACACACTCCGGGAAGTTACAGCAGACAATTTACCTCCTATTGTGCAAGCCCCTCCCCTGATTCCCCATTGGCTGAGAACTACAGAGCTTACAGCCTTGCCCAGAAGTCGCCTATGCCCAGCCGAGGCAAAAAGTAGTCTGACTGCACACTCCTTGAGGTGACGCAGACTCAGTTCTTTGGAGCATGCTCATTGCAAAGCCTGCAAAAAATAAGCCCGCGAAATCAAGAGGGGAAGAAGAACAAGGAAGTGAAGTGTCTTAAGGGTTTGGGATTCCATCTTGGGGGAGGGCAGTCTACCTATTTCCAATAGGTTGTACACCTATTGTTAACTAGACAGCACAGCTTTTATTTGGTATTTCTGAAAATGAATCCTGTCACTTACCTCTCATAACAGGCAAAAGGGAAATGTGGATACAATTACATGTCCTTATAACCTGCAGCCCATCGCCAAATACTTGATTTTGGCAGAGTATAATATTCCTCCAGGAACTCCCAACTGTCTTCAGGTTAACGCGTTGCTAGAAGGAAAACCAACCTTAGCTTGACAATAACTAGGCCTCCAGGATCCTGAGAGTCTTTTTTAGCACATGATATTCCTTTTGGAAACTTCCCCTTGCCTTTACCTCCCCCAACTCCCAAGTATATGATCAGTCACTGCACTGTTCACAATCCCAGGGCAGCTCTTTCTGCCCATGGGTTCTGTCCTCCTGCTTTAATAAAACCACCTTTTTGCACCGAAGAGGTCTCAAGAATTGTTTTTCTGCCATCGGCTTTGAACCCCAACATTTTCCACATGACTAGCAACAATGACCCATGAACGATAACCAAGATTGGGCTCTGCATGTTTTCAATTGCCGATCAATCCAGTTAGTGGCATTTCCTATCAGAGAAGAAGTTTATTAACTCCATTTATGGGATAACAGGAACCTTGTATTTGAGCAGGTCTTTTGCAGAAAATAAACCAATGGGCTTCTCCATGCTTGAAACACAGCTCTGACGCTGCTGTTTCCCACGATTTGTTTAACCCTTATTCACTTTGTTAGTCCTCATTTTCTCTGGAAATATATAAATAGATATAATTCATTGCACATGCTACTGTTGTGCTTTTTGTTCCAATGTTCAGAAAAAGCTCAACTATCATTATGTTATCAGTTAAAATCATAAATACCACTTTTTACTTTACTGGATATGTAGATACTTCTATGGCTTCATTTTCTAGAACTGATTTTATTCTGCCTGCCTACAGCTCTTGGACTTTTTGTACCCCCCCAACCCCCCCCCAAAAAAAAAAAACACATGTAAGAAGTAAGCCTGTTGGAATTAATTTCAGCTTATGATTAGTTATATATATATATATATATATATATATATATACACACACATACACATATACATACATATATATACACACACATATATATCATATTATTTCACCATTTGAAATAGTTTAATTTTTATTCATTATCTGAACATTGAATTTTTTCCTACAGTAGGTATATAAAGTCAATATCCACAATATTAACAGCTCTGAATTAGCTAACCTTACATTTGTATCAGTTATGGCTGGTTAGTATTTGTTCTCATAGTTAATAAAGCCATTACTTACGGGGGGTTCTTGGGTGGCTCAGTCAGTTAAGCATCTGACTGTTGATCTCAGCTCAGGTCTTGATCTCAGGGTCCTGAGTTCAACCTCTGTGCTGGGGATAGAGCCTACTTAACACAAAAAGGAAAAAAAAATTACTGTTACTTATAGACATTAATGACATATTACCTTTTCTTTTTATGGTGTTCGTCTTTGTTGTTGTTGTTCTCTGGTTGTGGTTATGGTTTCTATCACTATTTTCCAGGTCATTGTGCCATTATGATCTATGAACACTGGCTAAACCATGAACATTCTTTTTCATTCCGTGAGTTAATGGCTTTCATTTTTAATTTTACCTCCTTTAGAATTGGAGAGTTTTTTTTGGTATTAGAAAGAAATGACCTTTCCATTAGAACAACTCAAAGGGAAGCATACTAAAATCAACACTATAACTAAGTTTCTTTAATTAGTACATTAGTCTCTATCCATGCTGATAAGTGAAGTAAAATTGCATTTTTCTGACCTTTAACAAAGGCATAGGAGAAACCTTCTTGCTTCGTTAGAATTAAATACTTTGGTATGTACCAATATATTCAGTGGCTATTCAGAAAATTATGAAATTTTTATGACAACGTTAATTGTATCTGAAAAAATTCTACCCTGCACTGATGTGTCAGTATTCAACTGCAGAAACAGAAGAGACCGGAGATGCTAGATCGTTACCCCTGTTGCCATCATCATTACGAGATTCTTGTTTAGAATATCTTTAGTATCCAAATTAGTCTTTCCCAGCAGCAATAGTTTGAATATGCAACACCTGGTGTTTTCTTGCCAGTCACCTTGCTCATTGTCCTTTGTCCTGGGAAGGCTCCCGTCTTAGAATTCCAGAAGTTCTTTTACTGTGATAGCTTTAAGCATGGCTGTGAAGTCTTTGTAGCTCCTTCCATCAACAGCAGAGTCTAATTTGTCTTTCCCTGAATGTGGACACTTGTAATGAAAACAATGAAGCAAAATTAAAATTGCATTACTTCTAAAGATAGGTGAGAAAAAATAATACTGCTTTTGCAAGGCACTCTCTCCCTCTTCAGATATGTGCTTAATTAGGCCAATATGGAAGCGCTTGGCCCGCCCTAATGCCACCGTGCATGAGAGGCCACACAAGGAGGACATGTGCAAGAGATGCCCCAAGTTCATCAGTGCCCTGCTGATTGTCTGAGTATCAACCGTCTTTAGCTCCTTCCAGCCCCGGGATTCAAGGCTGCCATAATTACTGCAACTTTAGCAGAGATGACACTATCCTCTCCTCCCTGTCCAAATTCCTGACCTACAGAATCTGTAAGCATAAGAGATGATCATTATATGCCAGTGTTAATTTGTTTTGCAGTCGTAGAAATGGAAATTCCTCTAACATAGGTTCTTAGAAACCTTACCAGTCCATGGATACCACAGGTCCCTTTGCCCACTCTTTCTCCCATATCTTATTTTAAATCAATTTGCTGGCCCCTGGGTAGCTTAGTTGGTCAAATGCCCGAATCTTGGTTTTGGCCCAGGTCATGATCTCACGGTTCCTGGGTTCAGGCCCGCATTGGGCTCCATGCTGATCGTGTGAAGCCTGTTTGGGATTCTGTCTCTCTACCCTTTCTCTCTCTCTCTCTCTCTCTCTCTCTCTCTCTCTCTCTCTCTTCTCAAAATAAATAAATAAACTTTAAAAAAGGAAAATAAATCAATTTTCTAATCAATAATGGCATATTAAAGCACATATGTGAACATTAAAATTACTTCTATTTTAGAAGCTAAGTATGAAGTTATGGATTTTTTCCTATGCTTTGAACATGTTTAATTCCAACAAAATATAACTTTTGCTTACATTTTAAAAATAATTATTTCCTTTTCCTTTTTAGTCAATGATTGTGATGGGATAAAGTCCTCAAGTGTCATATGAGACAAATTTTATAAGCAAATCCTTCTTTCTAAGTTTATCCTTCACTCATTATCCAGATAGGTGAATGTTCAGCAATGAGTACCAAGTGCTGTTGGATGTTTCCAAAGATGAGGAATGGCAGAGACTGCAGACCATTTGACATGGCTGGTGGTAGCCTTGGGGAGGCACCCTTAAATGGAATTTCCAGAGAACCAGTGGATTGAAGGATTAATAAGATAGGGAAAATAAAGGGAGGGAGCAGAGCTACATCAAGATTTTAGCTGTGAAGCTGAGAGGTAAAACCACAATTTTAAGCAAACAGGGAACCAAAAGAAAGCATTGATTTTTCATTTTGCTCTTTCTTAAGATGACGGGTCCTTGAGGACATTTACATTTTTTATTGTAGGACTCAGTAGAGACAGGGGTTGGCAATATAGGACGTAGTAAAGACAGAAAAGAGATCACGGTCCCTTGACTAAGGGTAAATGAACTTCCTATTGAAGGGTTTGGTCTAGACACCAGAAAGGGCATCCCTTTCATTATAATAGGAAATGAGAGCAAATGTTATTAAATATCAAATAGAACATTAAACCTAACTTGCCAAAAATGTGAATCTTAAAGTATTGACAAAATGAAAGGAAATAAAGGACAATGTAGAGAATGTTTACCAAATTGGAGGACCTGCACTAGAAAAGTAAGGAATAAGATGGGAACAATTCCTATCCCCTGCTCTTCCAAGGGAAGACAAAAGAAATACAAATATGTAGGAAGCACAGCCTCCATGGCTCACCAGGAGGCCTGGCTCCAGAAAGGTCCATCAGATGTCCTTCTTTCTTTTCTCTCGACGAAAGAAGCAAAAGGATGTTGGCATACCTTTAATGAATTCAAAGCCCCTCTATTCCAAGAATATAGTCCTACCTTCTCGACACGCCTCATACTTCTTTGACACAATGCAAATAGATAAATCTTCTTAATGCAGTCACATTTGCCACTAACTTTTTGTCAGGGCATATATAAAGATCGCCCACCTTACATCATCCATTTTGTAGCTACGTAATGTACATTCTGTGCGTGAACCCACAAATCTATGAGTAAAAGTAAAACATAAATGCAATATTTTCACTTGCATTCAATTGCTTTGACAAGTAAAGCTAATGGGTTAGTTTAACGTTCCAAGAGAGTCTGTGGGGAGTGAACAAGTACAATAATAGAGTGACCTTTCAAAGCTGTTTCTATGGTGCATACAAATTCCTGCAGTATCTATTTTCCATGATAGAGGGTTTACCTCATCTCAAAAATATGATGGAAGACATGAGGTTCAAAACGTCTTTTTATTGTCTTCGTTCTGTGTTAAATTATTACCAGAGTTGATTAAAAGCTCCAACACTAACAGAGAAGCCAAATCATGAAAATTTCACACTTGAGACTATCAGCATTTATGAGGCTCTGGTTTGGAAATATTCAGTTTTCCCAGCTTGCATTGTGCCATAGAAATAACTGTCCACCTCCACCAAATATCATTTGGACATTAGTGTCTAAAGAAGTATTTGTTACCTAGATAGTCATTATTTTTCAAGCATAAAGTAAATAACGTTAGTAATTTTTTTTCTGGTGGTCTTTATTAATATTACATTTTATTTCTTTTTTTGTTTGTTTTGGTTATTTATTTATTTATTTATTTATTAAATTTACATCCAAATTGGGGCGCCTGGGTGGCTCAGTCAGTTAAGCCTCTGACTTCAGCCCAGGTCATGATCTCACAATTCATGAATTCGAGCCCCACGTCAGGCTCTGTGCTGACAGCTTGGAGCCTGGAGCCTGCTTCGGATTCTGTGTCTCCCTCTCTCTCTCTGCCCCTCCCCCAGCTCATGCTCATACTCTGTCTCTGTCAAAAATAAATAAACTTAAAAAAATTGAATTTACATCCAAATTAGTTAGCATATAGTGCAACAATGATTTCAGGAGTAGACTCCTTAGTGCCCCTTACCCATATAACCCATCCCCCCTCCCACCACCCCTCCAGGAACCCTCTGTTTGTTCTCCATATTTATGCATCTCTTCTGTTTTGTCCTCCTCCCTGTTTTTGTATAATTTTTATTTCCCTTCCCTTAAGTTCATCTGTTTTGTCTCTTAAAGTCCTCATATGAGTGAAATCATATGATACTTATCTTTCTCTGACTAATTTCACTTAGCGTAATACCCTCCAGTTCCATCCACATAGCTGCAAATGGCAAGATTTCATTCTTTTTGATTGCCGAGTAATACTCCATGGTATATATATACCACACCTTCTTTATCCATTCATCCCTCGATGGACATTTGGGCTCTTTCCATACTTTGGCTATTGTCGATAGTGCTGCTATAAACATGGGGGTGCGTGTGTCCCTTCGAAACAGCACACCTGTATCCCATGGATAAATGCCTAGTAGTGCAATTGCTGGGTCGTTGGGTAGTTCTATTTTTAGTTTTGTGAGGAACCTCCATACTGTTTTCCAGAGTGGCTGCACCAGCTTGCATTCCCATACATTTTATTTCTTAATGTTATTCTGCATGAGTGACAGGAGTCTACTGAAGATCTAGGCCATGGTCCATACCAAAATTCCCAAGTATAAGTACTTTGTGAAGTAGAACTGTAGTTATCAGCATTTATCCGTACTCCCCCCATGTTACCCCCGACACACACACACAATATTCGAGGAATAAAACAAAGATAAGGTGTAGAAAACTGTCGAAAAATGAACTCAAGTAAAAGGATGAGGTAATACCAGAAATTCAGGAGTCCCGTGGACGTGCATGGTCTCGTAAAGGCAAGGTGGAAAAACATCAGAACAGGTGTAGTGGCTATTATTTGAGAGGTAAGGACTATTACCTGTGTGTGCAAAGGTAGCCAATCCATCTACAGGGTGCAGGATAGATAAGGCTCACCTACCATTAGAAGGTGGCACCATTGGAAGAGCCATTGGTTTTTCAAATAATTTGTTGTTACAATCAGCAATTCACTCAACTCTTTGAAGCTTAGTTTTTTTATCTACAGAATGCCAGGGATTGATTAGATATTTTAGAAGCTTCTAATATATATAAACCCACTTACATGTATATATATTTGACTTACTAAAATTTTTAGAATATTTGCCTCTGTTTATAAGGGATATTGGTCAGTGGATTTCTTTGCACGAAATTTCTTTTTCTGGTTTGGATATCAGAAGATTTAGCATCATAGAATGAGTTGAGAAGCACTTCCTCCTTTCCAATTTTCTAGGATAGTTTGCATGGATTTAGTATTACATCTTCCTTAGGTGTTTCTTAGAATTTTCATTGAAGCCATCTGGACCTGGTGCTTATGGGAAGGATTTTAACCACGAATTCAACTCCTTTGATATATAAAGTTCCACTCAATTTTTTATTTCTTCTCATATATGTTTGGTTATTTATTTAAGTAATTGTTCAATTTTATCTAAGCTAAAAAATTTATTGTTGCAAAATTAATTGTATTATTTCCTTAAAATTCTTTTGATACTTAAAGATTTTATAGTGATATCCCGTTTTTGAGTGAGTATTTTGATAATTCTTATCTTCTCTTTTCTCCCTACACTGTCTAGCTGGAAGTTTATCAATTTTATTGATATTCTTAAAGGACCAGATTGTGTAGGGGCGCCTGGGTGGCTCAGTCAGTTAAGCGGCCGGCTTCGGCTCAGGTCATGATCTCGCGGTTCGTGAGTTCGAGCCCCGCGTCCGGCTCTGTGCTGACAACTCAGAGCCTGGAGCCTGTTTCAGATTCTGTGTCTCCCTCTCTCTGACCCTCCCCCATTCATGCTCTGTCTCTCTCTGTCTCAAAAATAAATAAACGTTAAAAAAAAATTAAAAAAAAAAGGACCAGATTGTTTATTTCATAGATGATTTCTTTTGTTTCCTGTTATCCAATTCATTATTTTTGCTTTTTATCTTTATTATTTTTTCTACTTAGTTAAGTTTGGTTTGTTTGATGTGATGTTTTCCTAGTTTCTTAAGGTAAAAGCTAAAGTCACAGATTTTAGGCCTTTCTCTTTTTCAATCAAGAATTTGTTAGTGTAAAATTCCCTATATATACTGCTTTAGCTGTGTTTTTATTTTCTTTCAGTACAAAAGAATCTTTAATTTCCCTTTTGGTTCCTTTTTGCCTGGTGGGTTTTTCAGAAATATATTTAGGTTCCAAATGTTTGGTGATATTTTTTCTGATGCTTTTCTGTTAGTATTTTACAATTTATTTTCATTTGAGTTCTAAAGCATACTTTGTATCATTGAAATCCTTACAAATTTATTGATGCTTGATATTGGCTTACCACATGATTTATATTGGTAAGTATTCTGTGTTCACTAAGACGGTATTCTAATGTATGTAATGTTCTAGAAATGTCAGTCAGTTCAAATTTGCTGCAAGTTTGGTCCTTGATTTTCAGCCTCCCTGGTCTATCAATTACTGGGGGATGGGTGTTGAAGTCTTTACTATAATTGTGTATGTGTTTCTCTCCTTTCTATGGCCCTGAAATTGGGTGTATGGATGTATAAATTATTGAGTCATCTTGATGATTAGACATCTGAAGGTAATCAGAAAAAGTGAACAGAAACCTAGTATCTCAGTTGCCCTTAACTGAAGTTCAGCATATTTAAAAAGAAGGTGTTCTCTCTTGTTTTTTGTTTGTTTGTTGTTGTTGTTTTTCCTGTTGAATACCTTGAGTTCATAGAAACAAATTGATGATTATGGAGAAGCAATTTAAGTTTCTGGGGGAAGTCCTGAGGGCAGGTGGAGGGGTCAGCATAATGGGGAGGGCTCTCCTGAGAGTTGGGATGAAGAGGTTGTCCAGTGGCAGGGTGGCCAAAATGGGACCTTGCAGAGCCGAAATATCAAAGGTGGAACTGGTATTATCTGTGGATGTATGGCATAAATGTTTCCCATATTGACTCCTCAAATCTACATTAAAGTCTGCTTTTATGTCATCAGTGCTCCCTGTTCAAATAGCATCTTTTTGCTCAGTTCAGAAAAGTTTTCAGTTTCAAGTCTGAGTCACCATGGTGATGCTGAGACGAGGCCCGCGTGCAAGAACGTGGTCAGTGTTGGCCATCACAATGGGGGTGCCTGAGAGTTTAAGATAATTTAGGAAGCTTTGGACTTTCCCAAACCATGGAATTTAGGTCTGGTGGCATTCACATCTGTCCCAGGTGGGAGACAGAATTTCAGCAAAGACAAAGATTTTTCATCATTAAACATGTTAGATTTGCCTTTTTCCGGAAGTCAGTACTATGAGAAAGAAATTTAATTTACCATTTTTTAATTTAAAATAAAATTCCTACAAAATGGACTGCTTTCTATGCTCACTATAGGAAATCCCAAAGGTAAGGCATACCATTGGTGACATTGAATAATTTGCCATTTGTCTGGTCAGATGTTTTCTGGTTATAGTTTCGAGAACCACAATATATAAGTTTATACATTTATTACGCTAAGATTTCCACACATATGCCTACAATGACTCATAGGGTCATTTGAAGGAAATTTACATTTAGCCGAAGGAAGCCCTTAGAGCCTTTACTTACGTGGTTTGAGTTTTCTTTACAGCTTTCCATATGCCCGGACTTTAACAATCTGTCACACGGATTAAAAAAAAAATCATTTGCAATTGCCCAAATTTGCTTCAGCATGGAGAAAATCTACCCGGAAATGTTTGGAGAGAATTAAAATGCAAACCAGCATGTTAGGGCACACACACTGAGTATGAATTAAAGTATGCTACCTTCTTGACATGGGAATTTTCTGAGGAACAGTGGGGCTCTTTTCTAAAGTCAGTAGTATTCACTGAGCTACAGGATCCTTGAGTCATTCAGGGCAACATGTGGGGAGCTGCCAGGGGAAAATGGGAATGGGTGTGTTGCCAGCAGTGAAATGCCCCCTGAGATGGAATAGCCTCAGAATCAAGGGTGAAATAAGTAAGAGCTACTAGTAACTTAGAGAAATCTTGAAAAACTCTTCAAATTCAAAACCCATCATCCATTTAACCTGGGGAGTTGGGACTAGTTATGGACAATACAACTTTCCTGAATCTGAAATTTACGAATGAAGTTTAGAAACCGGCCAGACAAGGGGCGTCTGGGTGGCTAAGTCGGTTACGTGTCCAACTCTTGATCTCCTCTCAGGTCCTGATTTCCATGGGTTGTGGCACTGAGCCCACGTGGGGCTCTGTGCTAATTGCACAGAACCCGCTTAGAATTCTCTCTCCCTCTCTCTGCTCCTCCCCTGCTCAAGCTCTCTCTCTCTTACTCTCAAAATAAATAAATACACTTAAAAAAAAAAGGAAGACAAAAATTCCCAATTTCCAGAAACCGATATATGGGAAAGGTTAAGGCACTGGATTCAAGCCTGCGGTAATACAGCTTCACTATTAGGCCCATTATTTCACTTCTCCGAGCATCGGTCCTTCATCTAGGAGACAGAGATAATGATGGTGCCTCCTGATGAGGTTGCCATAAGACTAATGAAACAAAATACGAGTGTAAAAATACGCAGAACTAATCACTGCTCAAAGTCAATGTTCAATAAATGTTTGCTCTTATGATGAGCCAATTCCTGACCAAAGGAAGAACCTTCAATACCTTCTCAACTGGCTATGTGTGTGTAAATGTATCCCTTCTTGCCAGTCCACGTAGAGCGGGGATCGTTCAACAGTGCCTGGTTAGTGGACTTCACGGCTCGGATGGAGCGTGCTTTTCTCTGGATGAAGTACATGATAAACTATCACTGTCATGTGATGGCGAATTGTCAGTAAAATCTAAGGTTCATTTAACTCAGCTCTCGATTGATAGTCACATTTCAAAGTTCCCTGGTTTTCAGAAAGGCACCAGAAGCCACCCACCCCTGCACTTCCTGGAAGGGTGACCCTGGTCTCAGCGGGGTAGAAAAGTGCTCGATGACTACACCGGGGCTGACATCTTGGTGGTGGTTCTTGCCCTCTGCCAGCCCAGGTGACCTCCTCCTGGGCTTGGCCTTAGGACTTCCTGGGAGCCAAGGACAACTTGGGGTGAAAAGTCTGATTCCCAACTCTCTCATTTGTCTACACAGCACAGACGCTTTACAGGAGAGCTGAGTGCCAGCCCACACCTAGAAACGCTGTCCACATTCACAGGGGACGTGTTTTTCACACCCTGCTCTTCTCAGGATGCCATTTTTATCATTCATAATTCTCCACCTATATACAGGAAAGAAATACAAAATAATCGGAAGAGAAATATTATTTGCATCATCTGGGATTTCCAAACAAATCATTGAAGGAAGGAAGGAATAAATGAATTTGTCTCTGATCCACTGACACATTTCTGGCATTGAGGACAGTGCCTGGCACAAAAAAAAAATGAGCTCAAAACCACCACGTGCCTGAATCACTGGGTAAGTGATGTGGTCTGAGGACAAGCCTAAGGGTAAGTGTAATGCCGGCCATTTCCCCACGATGACAGTGCTATGAGGATCCAAAGGTGATTAAGACACGATCCCTGCCATCAAGCAATTAATTCTCCTGAATTACACTGTCCAAGCTGTGGTTTTAAATCACTGTCTTAAGTTGTCGTTTACATACCAAAGTTCCACCCACTGAAAATGTACCATTCAGTGCGTTTTAGAAAATTGAGGGAGTCACGCAATCTTTATAGCACAACTCAGTTTTAGATTTCTTGTGTCTGTTTTTCAGCTAATCCCTATTGCTAACCAAACCCTTCGCCCGGATAACCACGAATTTGGTGGCTGTCTCTATAATTGTGCTGTGTCTAGACATTTCATATTAGTAGAATTCTACAGTGGACAGTCTTTGTGACTGGCTTCTTTCCCTTAGCATAGTCTTGTGGAGGCACTTCTGTGTTGTTGCACGTATCACTAGTTTGTTCTGTTTTGTTAATGAGTAATATTTGCAATATGTGGCTATACTTCATATTGTTTCTCTATTTACCGATGGACGCACGTGATTTTGACTGTCATGAATAATGCCACTGTCAGATTCCACCTGCAAGTCTCTGTGTGAACATAGGTTTTCATTTCTTGTGGGTTAGACTCGGGATGGAATCTTTGGGCCACTTGATAAGCGTACGCTTAATACTGTAAAAAGCTGCCAAACTGTCTTCCAAAGTGCCATTCTACATTCTTAACAGCAATAAACAACAGGTCTAGTTCTGTTTTTTTTGTAATATAAGTCCTTGTTAGCACTTCGTAAACTCCTTTATTATTATTATTATTATAGCCTCCCTAGCGTGTATATAGGAGTATTTCATTGTGACTTCAACTTGCATTTCCCAAGTGACTAATGATGGTGTACGTATTTTCATGTGCTTATTAGCTATCCTCATATCGTCCTTTGTGAAATTATTTTCAAATATTTTACTTATTTTTTAACTTGACAAATTTTTTGAATTACAGTTATTGAATTGTAACAGGTCTTTACATATTCTGGCTATGCATTCTTTACCAGATGAATGAGTTGCAAATATTTTCTTCTAATTTGATGAAGCGCAGTTATCAGTATCATTTTATAGATAACGGCTTATAGGGCCACATCTAAAAAGTCCTTGCCTGTTCTGAGATACAATCAATTTCCTCCTGTTTTATTGTAGAAGCCAGGAAGTTTTAATCAGTTACAGTCCTATAGCCATCAGTCGCCCCTTACACTTTTGTCTTTTCTCTCATCTACCACTTTTTCTTTGACAATTCTTTCTCAGATTTTTGTAACCCAAGAATGATTGGGATCCCTGTCTTTATTTTATTTTATTTTATTTTATTTATTTATTTATTTATTTATTTATTTATTTATTTATTTATTTATTTTTTCCCTGTCTTTATTTTAAATAGAGCGACTATTGCTGGAGACCAGCTCCAACAACAAGGGGTTCCCGAAGGAAGAACGGCGTTGGTGAAAATAAAACAAAACTGAAATAAAAAACTAGAAAATAAAAAACTAAAGTAAAAAACTAAAACTAAAATAAAAACAAAAAATAAAAATGGACACAGACAACAGCAGTGTGTTGAACTGGCCGATTTATTGTAGCAAACGTGGCATTATATTTGTTAGTGATTTCCTCGCGGCATACGTCGTCTATGTTTTTCTAACATTACCTGATTTTGACAATGTTCCTATGTGTAAACAACCTTTAAGAAATAACATGGTGATTTTCCCCTAACTTTCCCTCATACCCTTTGATTATAGATTAATTTCTTACGTTATTCCATTATGCATCTGCGTTTATCTATAATTATTAGTCTATAAAGCATTTGCTTTGCTGTTCTTGTGAAAGGCCCTCCATTTCTCAACACCTCAAGTGGAACAGTTACAGGGACACGACCTCCTAACCACATGAGGCCAGAAGAACAATGTGTCTGCCTCGGTCCGAGGTGCCAGAAAGGGGCCGAAAAGGCCTTAGAAACCCATGCCTCACACATTCTCAGAGAGACAATGCACCTAGGAACCAATGAACCATTCTGTAGCTTAACCAACTAGGTTCAGTCATCATCTGGAATGCCCCTGGGGGGCCAGGTGGGCCTTGGGGTTGAAGTCACCTGTGCCCAGAGATACACTCCTTAGTTGCCGGAGTGAGGCTTTCAAATCCATATGTCTCTCCTTTACAGGCCCTCTTTGCTTGCAAAGGCATGAGGCTATCTTTCCTGTAAGTAGAGGAGTCTCCATAGGGGATGGCAAGGGCTAAACGTAGGCCGCACAATTTCTTGCGGAACCTTATTTTCTTCCCTTATTTTCACAGGGGGCCTGCCGAGGGCAATTCCCCGACAGACAGACAATATCCCAGGTACTTTTAAGGCCAAATTACTTAAAAGCAGGAGGACAAGAAGCTTCGCTGTTGGCGGCCTCCCTGCAGTCGCCAATCTATCCACAGCCTGGGCCCTGCCACTCAGGCTGGGATAGCTCGGCTTCCAGCAAACTATCTTTTTTTTTGTTTGCTTCCCGTCTCTGTCATAGCGAGAAATTCCCTTGATGCAGTGGCAGTCCCCACCATGTATGACAGCCAGGCTCCCCCCGGGGACCATAGACCGCAAAGGCACGTCTCTATTTTTTTTTTTAATTTTTTTTTCAACGTTTATTTATTTTTGGGACAGAGAGAGACAGAGCATGAACGGGGGAGGGGCAGAGAGAGAGGGAGACACAGAATCAGAAGCAGGCTCCAGGCTCTGAGCCATCAGCCCAGAGCCCGAAGCGGGACTCGAACTCACGGACCGCGAGATAGTGACCTGAGCCAAAGTCGGACGCTCAACCGACTGCGCCACCCAGGCGCCCCATGGCACGTCTCTATTAATCTAGAAGAAACACATGTGGTATAAGCATTTATATATTATGGTGAGAACACTGAAGATGTACTCCTTTAGGAAATTTCAAATGTACAATACAGTATTAACTATAGTTAGTCCCCACGCAGTGCCTATAATCTCTATAATTTACTCCTCCCTCGTAACCAAACTATTGTATTCTTTGGCCAACATCTCCCCATTTTCCCCACCCTCAACTTCTGGCAACCATAATTTTATCTCTGCTTTTATGAATTAAACTTTTGTATATTCCACACGTAAGTGGAATCCTGCAATATTTGTCTTTCTGTGTCTGGCTTATTTCACTCAGCCGAACGTCCTCCAGGTTCAGATGTGGAAACAAGGGGCCGTTGATGGATAAATGATACACACATGATCTGTGGTTTGAATTTAAAATATGCAGCAAGAAGCAAGAGGAAAGAGAAGCAAAGGGAAAGAGAGTGGGAGGCAGGCATGGTGTCAGTAGTTCGGCTGAGCTGAGAGAGAGAGAGAACCAAGCTGTCAGGTGTGGGAGTGGCTGATTCCAGCAGGAAGCCCAAAATGAGCAAGGCAAGCCTCCATTTCCCCGATGCAAATGCACATCAGTCCCTATTCAGGTGCGTCAGCGAGACGTGGGGTCATTTTACTTCTGAAAAATCCCAAACAAAAGGCTCCAGAAACTTCACGGGCCCTGAGGCAGGGAAGGGCTCCGAGTGGAACAGTACTAGGCACTGAGTCAGAGTGGAGATGTGTCTTCTGGGTTTTCTGTTCATTCTCCCCACGAGGAGACCTCAACAGGGTCGGAACCCTGACTCCTCACATGAGGCATGCGATGTTCTTGGGTTTTCTCTTTCCTTCTGGCGCTTCTACCTTTGCTGATGATGTCCTCGTTGATCAAAGTGACTCAGCAGAAGGAAGGTGTCTGTAAGCAGCACTCCGTGCTCTACCCCAGAGATGCAGAGGCAAAATAGCCCAGGCTCACCGATAACTACACGAGCCACAGCTTTTATCTGAGCGTCTCAGGCAGCTGACACGTGGAGCCAGACGGATTTTACTGGAGGGTGACCAGCTTAAGAATGACACAGCTTTCAGTCTGGAGGTGATAAGATCAGTGCCTTATGCAGAGACACGGTTTACTTGGTTCATCCGTTCTTCCCCGTGGAAATCTAGCACAGATCTGGCATGCCTTACAAGCTACTTCTACGTTTTAGCAAAATGGAATATTCCATCATTTCAAGATCTTGGAAGAAAACCCACTGTTGCCCTCATCTATGAATAATCCTCACAAGATTTTGTCAAATTACTCTGACGGTAGTTAAGAAGCACATCAGAATAAGCTTGGATTCTTAACACTGTAAAATTAAAATTAAAACTCTAAAAAAGGTATGAGTAGACATCTGTCTACATAAGCAATTCAAGGAGATTGGAAATATGGAATGAAGAGAAAAATTTTAAAACTGCCTTCATGTGCACCTGCTAAGTTGAAATTTTGCTTTGTTAAACAAAAACAAAATGACATATGGTTTTTTATTCAGGTAGAGAGAAGAACGTAGCAATGAGAAATAAAAAGGAATTACTGAAATAAATGTCCAAAGGCGGTGGGAACATGTGGTATCTTCTGATAGCCTGCAGTCGCTTCAAAGTAAATCTTAAGTTTTCGTAGAAGGAAGGGGAAATTAACATGCATATGGCAGGACTGGAGCACGTGATTTCTTTGGGCAGGTACCGACATTAGTCTTGCTTCCACAGGAGAGCTAAGACAAAGTCTACATTAAGACCTTCAGAACTGGCACCTCTTTCTTCAAACTTGAATGTCTTTCTCAGACTTTCTGATGTACTTTCGAATACACATATAATAAATGACTTTCCCCAAAGTATTACAGCCCTGGGTATGGTAATTAGAGGGAAACAAATTGTAGTGGTCATTTAGTAAAATGATGAATTGGTCAGAACCAATGAGAGGCAGAAAACTCAACACTAAGACTGTGATGAATGGCTAAACGATGTAAAGCTTTTCTCTGAGATGCAGCTCGAGAAGAACTCGACTTCCAGCCACAACCAATAAACTCTTCAAGGTGGAACTGGGGATACACACGAGAGGTAGGGAGAGGTCTTTGTAAATTTTAATATATCATGTCAAGTACTTCATTCTATGGCAAAAAGAACATCGTTATTTCCTCAACAAATTGCACATATGTTTTTTAAAATGTATCCTTGGGGCGCCTGGATGGCTCAGTCAGTTAATCCTCTCTTAATCTCGGTTCAGGTCATGATCTCACAGTTTGTGAGTTCGAGCCCCTCATGGGGCTCTGCACTGATGGCAAGATGCCTGCTTGGGATTATGTCTCTCTGTCTTTCTGCCCCTCCCCTTCTCTCTCTCTCAAAATAGATAAATAAACAACAACAAAGATTCTTAATTGTATTCTTTTTCTTGTTTTTTTTTTTTCTGGGCAATTACTTTTGACTTTTATTTTTTAAACACAATATCTTGTTTTAGGCTATATTCAATTGATATTGCATATTAATATATCCATTAAATATATAGGAATATTAAATATAAATAAAATATATTTATTAACATTGAATGCTTTAGAATTTTATCATAACTTTACTTACTTATATTTACTTATATTTAACTAACTTACTTATATTTAACAAATATATCTTACTTATATTTACTTACTTATATTTAACTTACTTATATTTAACAAATATATTTACTTACTTATATTTAACAAATATATCTAACTTACTTATATTTAACAAATATATCTTTTCTTTCTTTTTTTTTTTTTTTCAACGTTTATTTATTTTGGGACAGAGAGAGACAGAGCATGAACTGGGGAGGGGCAGAGAGAGAGGGAGACACAGAATCGGAAACAGGCTCCAGGCTCTGAGCCATCAGCCCAGAGCCCGACGCGGGGCTCGAACTCCCGGACCGCGAGATCGTGACCTGGCTGAAGTCGGACGCTTAACCGACTGCGCCACCCAGGCGCCCCTAACAAATATATCTTTATACCTTCCTTTATCTTCTAATTTTATGCCTTATTTTACTAAACGAATCACTTCTAATCAGTGAAAAGTTGAATTCTTAAAAATTCAATGTCTTTTTATTCCTTTTTTTAAAGTTTTTGTTTAAATTCCAGTTAGTTAACATACAGTATAATATTAGTTGTAGGTGTACAATATAACGACTCAACACCTCCATACAAAACCCAGTGCTCGTCATGACAAGTGTGCCCCTTCATCCCATCACTTATTTCACCCACCCCTCCCCCACCTCCCCTTTGGACACCATCAGTTTGTTCTCTATAGTGAAGAGTCTGTTTTCTGATTTGCCTCCCTCTCTTTTTTTCCCCCATGTTCACCTCTTTTGTTTCTTAAATTCCACATATGAGTGAAATCATATAGTATTTGTCTTTTCTGACTTATTTTGCTTAGCATAGTACACTCTAGTTGCATCCATGTCCTTGCAAACGGCAAGATTTAATTGTTTTTAATGACTGGAGTGATATCCCATTATATATATGTATATATATATTATATATACATATATATAATGTGTGTTTATACTCCATTGTATATATTCCATTATATATATATATATACTCCATTATATATATATATGTATATGTGTGTGTATATATATATATATTCCATCATATATGTGTATATAAATCTCACATCTTATTTATCCATTCATCAGATGATGGATACTTCAGCTTTTTCCAGAATTTGGCCAATGTTGACACTGCTGCTATAAACGTTGGGGTGCATGTACCTCTTTGGATTAGTGTTTTTGTATTCTTTGGGAAAATACCTAGTTCCTCAAAAAGTTAAAAATGGAACTACCCTACTTTTTTATTTTAAAGCAAAATGCCATTCCTTGAGTTCTTATTCTCTTCCCTACTTCTTTAAAGTTTTAAAATGCATTAAATTCCTCCACATCCCAACACACAACTTTGGTGACTTTGCACCACGAAATCACTTTTAATCTTATCCAATGGAAACCACATTAAGATTATTAAAGAAAATAAGCTGACGGCACAAATTTCAAACATATTATGAATCTAAAAGAGTTGGGTAATAAATGCGATTGTAAGAAGGGCAAAAATGCTATTTTTAGAGTATTAGTTAAAATCTCAATTTTTTGTTCGATATTGACTCATATGCTGTCGTTAAATGCATCAGAAAACTCAGATGATTATTCCCAAAAGCCTAAGTAACAATTTAGAACTTGGCCTGGAAAAAAATCAGAGGCTTTAAAACTTTGACATATCCTGTTTCTCTGTATTTTTATCTTCATTTACTCTCTCTTACTAGCTCTAGCTAGATCAGCTCATTTCTGATTGTCTATCGTAGTTTCCCCACCATATACCGTAAACCATATACCATAAAGCTCGTGACTTAGTGATCAACTAACTTCTACGCACATGCATGTGGTAGTAAGTCAGAAATATCTACTGACCTTCTAACATGTGCGACACAAAGACTAAGCACTCCCTCCCCCTCGCCCTCACTTTGAAATGGTAGCAGTGGTGGTAGTAATAGACAGCAATGTTATAATTCGATGCCAGTCTATGGCCGGGTTTGCCCAACTTCTTCTGAAAAGAGCTATGTAGTAATTATTTTCGACTCTGGGAGTCACATACAGTGTCATAGCAGCATGATGGCCCCTTCAGACAATGTAGAAATGGAGGGGTGTGGCTAGATTTGGCCCATGGGCCATGGTGTGCCTACCCCCAGTCTGAGGCAATAACACAAAATTTGATGATACGTGGATGGTAACTTAATGTGTTCTGCAGCCGAAATGTGATAAAAAAAAACCAGATAAGATCTCTGTCAAGATGATTTCTGGAGGCTTCTTAAAAAATATAAAATAGCGTTACAATTGCTGCCTTAGAGCAACTGCTAAGCTTTAATAGTAATTGGAGAAAATATAGGTATTCCAGGTAAGAAGGCTCACTTGTTTACCAAATATTTTCTGGGCCTAGACTGAGCCAGATAAAGAGTCAGGGGCTAATAAACAAAGGCAATGTCTATCTGTGCTCTTGGGTGGATAACCAATACAAAGGAGTAGAAGGATCCAGCACGATCTGTCATCAACAAGGCCAATTGGACAAAGACACTGTTGCAACGGATACCAGAAAGACTGAGAAGCTAATATACCAAGACTATATTAAAAGCCAGAGCTGCTGTTCGTTAATTTCTGCAAGGATTATGAAGTCCAAGTCTGACGGCCCTGCGAGTTCTGAAGTCCATAATTTCCTTTGAACTTAGTGTAAGAGCTTACGTCTCTCATAGCAATGCAACTATTAGGCCAAAGTATGATAGGATGTTTACATTTAAACAAATGTAATAATTGCCATACTGCTGATCATAGGCTGGCCTTTCACAACATCAGACCTCTGTAATTAGAAGAATTTATCAACACCTTTATTTCTTTTATATTTATCTTTCACTGTATGTATAGAAATATCACCTTACACAGAACGTTAGTATATGTATAAGCGCATTATGGATACCATCACTGCTCACCTGCTTTTATCTATCTATTATTTTGTAAGCATACAGAATTCTCTTCCTGTTAGGACTTTTCTGCAACCAAAATCCTCTCTTTCTTCTCACTAGTGGCGGGTATTTCTAAGTCCTGCTTTATGAGAGGAAAAAAAAAAAAAAAAAGATGATCCTTTGCCCAGATTTCCATTCCTTTTGTTTCTTTGTTTTGTGTTTGATCAGTACAGTCATGGACTAGTAAACAAGCAGAGACATTGAAACAAGTTATTCTTTCCCTTCAAGTCATTTGAACTGATGCACGAACAGCTTGGAATTATCTTAATTTACTAGTACAGTATCTTTGGTGTTTCTCATAATTCTCCTACGAAAAGACGACATAGGCCAATAGACTGGACTGAACTATTTTAGACACAAATGTACCTGTACCCTTTCGAATAAGCATCATCATCCATTACCAATAGTACCTTCTGGGACTGAGAAGAGATTCAAGCTGATTCGAATCAATCTCTTTCATTTGTATCTATTTTAAACTGTAAAACTATGTGTGGGTAAAATTATCCACAGAAGCGACAGAGTAATAAAGACTAATATTTGAAAGTGCATAGGAATTTAACTATTTGTACTCATTATTGAAGTAACTGAAAGTAAATTACATCAGCTGTCTGTCACTTACAAAAAGTTCACGTCCCCACCTCCCCCAGGGTTACTGCGAAAAAAGCCATAGACATGCATTGAATGTCAGCTCAAGCTCTGTGATTGAATAAAATATTATCAAAATTAATCTTCATTTAAAAGTAGAAATGTAGAGCCAATTTCCATGTCTCTTACTCATTTTTGCTTCATGCTTATATGAAGAAAATGAAATTTTCTTAGCTTATTCAGGTAATTAATTATATCTAAATACGGATGCCTTTAGATAAGTCCCCCAGAGATATTAAAAATGTTACCATACGCCACTATTTCTCATAGCTTTCTCTACTAGGGCTATTATAACAAATGATCAAAAAGTAATTCAATGATTAATTTTAAACTTTTGAATCATGGCTCACCAATGAGGTACTGGCTGGTGACTCATGCAGCCTTGTTGATGAATGTTTAGGGTTTTGGGTGCCGTAGTCTACATTTAAACTTTCCTTATCACATATTCTTCTATAACATATTAAAAGCAACTCTGAAAAGACAAGAAACACATGAACATCACACACAAGATAAAAGGGGCCGATGGGGCGCCTCGTGGCTCGGTCAGTTGAGCGTCTGACTTTAGCTCGGGTCGTGATCTCCCGGTTTGTGAGTTTGAGCCTCGCATTGGGCTCGCTGCTGTCGGCACAGAGCCTGCTTCGGGATCTTCTGTCCCCTATCTCTCTGTCCTCCCCTCACTCCCCACCCCCGCTCATGCTCTCTCTCTCAAAAATAAATAAACATTAAAAAAAAAAAAAGATAAAAAGGGGCCTAGACAACAAGGTAAAGGCCCTGATAAGCTATCAGCATTCTGATTTCACTACTTTTCTATGAACAAGAGTGAATAGTTCATTAAAACTCTGTTTTCAAGCAAAGTTGACGGAGGATAGAGTTTCGGTTCTGCTCTGGATAATCTTTAGAAACTTACTTTATTTGGCATTTTATTTGGTCACTTTCCTGTCTTCAAGTCTAATCAATGAAAGGCTTAAATATCTGTAAGTTAAAAAAAAAATTGATATCCTTGGCCTCCTGAAATTAAAGGACCCAGGGAATTGGGAATTTTCAGAACTGACCACGGACCTATGAATGCTGACTCTACCCATGAGGATTTGTTCGGGCCTTCCGGTTATGCCGTAGGACTTTTAGGCAACGTGATCCTAGGAAGGGGAGCCCTAGCTAGCTGGGTGACACGTGAATTCAACTTCATCCCGCGGCACCTCCCCTGGCAGGTGAACACTCCGTGGCTGGGAACGAGAAGGTGCAGGATGCAGATGGTCGGGGAGGTCTTCAAGTCCTGAATCCTGTCATTTTCTCTTCCTGGCAACTTGCAGGAGGTGTGGAGAGTGGCAGACCCACAGAGGACGCTTGTCATACCAGTCCGTTACTCCCTAGCACCATAGCATCGTCCAGGGCCAGCCCCTCAGAACTGGAAATCTACATGATATATTTCCCAGGGCTGGGCGCGCCCAGAGCTGAGCTTCTCCCAGCACACCTTTCCATCCTGACCTGCCCCTGAGTCCAGGGTCTTCCTGACCACTCTGACGATGCGGCAGAATCAGTCGGGAAATGAGCCCCGTCATCCAGAGCAAGCGGGAAGGACCCAGAGCATGCTGACCCTTCCTGATGAAGTTAACGGTGCTGACTATTCCTGCCAAGCTCTGGCATTGGGCAAGTCTAGATTTCATCTCTGTACACTCAGAAAGGTCACTTTCTTATTGGGTATGATCTTGGAAAGCAAATAAATAAGGAGCACAGTACGAAGCAGGAAGGAAAATGAAACACTGAATGCCCCCTATGTTACATTGTAAGACCAAATTCCAGTCAAGAGAACCAGAGACACATGAACCCGCTGAGTGAAATCACATTATGTGATTTACCCTTTGCATGTTAATCTTGATCTGGGGAGCAATTGCCTATGAGAAACTGGGAGCACTGATTCCTAATCAAACTTAGAATGAGGCTAAATGCACAGTATCGCTCTTACACTTCTGACTTTGCTAGAAAGATTGTATTTAGCACGCCCTATTAATTTGGAGCGCTGCCCCATGGTGGTCAGCTGGGGTAAATAAATAAACCAGGTAAGCAGAATAATGGTTATAAACGCTTCTCACCGGTGATTCTGTTTCACTGCCGAGAGAAATTTTCTAGTGAAAAACAGAGTTAATGAGATACTGGGCTCATCTTGATACTCTCAATTCTCTTGAATAAGCTGAGAGGAAGGTAGTCAACCAGGAGGATTATCCCAATTTTACCGCCTCACTAATACTCAGTTGCCTGTTCCTGTCATGAGTCCTGGGCACCCCCTTTTTTTGCTTCATCCCTTCAACATTTTCACAGCTGGCACTCCTAGGCATGCCACTGAGCTCCCATCCTGTGTAGGAAAGAAACACACCACCACTCAAGATGGTGTTAAAGCAGGCAGCTCATCAAATTGTTTATCTTCCAGTTTTGGTCATTCCTCTTCCAACTCTCTGTCCCCTGGCCTCATCACGGTTGATGTGGGGCTTGTGTTTCCTCACACCAGCCCCAGCCGTGCCCCCTGTTGTCCTCATTAACCACCACTCCCCCTCCACCTTTGCCCAACTGTGAAAATTGTTGATATGATGATCACGGTCTACTTTTTCTTACAGATGTAGGGGCTGGTCCAGTCACTCTTGGTGTGGTCTTGGACAAAGTAGTTAATCAAACTGTGCCTGAAGGAGATGATAATACCAGTGTGTTGAGGGGCTGAAAAGATGAAATGAGTCTATACGTGCAAAGAACTGACTTCTACCTCTATGTTGTTGCCTATCATTGAGCGCTCCCTATCCCTCCCCCCACCCAACAATGTGTTTTGCTCCTGCCTTTTCTGGGCATCCTTAACAACCTCATGCTTCAATTTTATGCCTCCCTTCTATCTTGCAGGCTTTCATTGAAATCTCAGCTCCCGCTGGCCTCTCATTTCCTTGAACTTCTACAAAGATGATGGCTTCTAACTTTACAGCTGATTCTATTCTTCCCATAGTCCTCAATCTGTGTTGGCTTCATTCAGGGATGTCTCTAGGCAAAACCAGATTATATGATGTGGTTTTCATCGGGCTGAGTAGGTGCTGGGTATGCACCTTAGTCCCTTAGTGCCCTCTTCTGTTGGTAGGCTCTCCTCCTCTTGGGCAAGAACACATGTTTTAACCTCCCTTGCTTATTAAAAATCTACCTGTAGTGGGAATCATTGGTTCATCTAGATTTCCTAGGTGAATGTTACCAAGCAGATAAGATGAAATTTGTTCTAGTAGATAACTCATGCTGAAGCATCAAAAGCAAGTGAAATTTCAGGAAAGATCAATATGATAAACTTTATTATAACCACTTGGGTAACTGGCATCTAATCAGAATTATATTCTTTTAAGTATGTTAGATATACCAAATCATGGTATTTGATTACAGGTAGCCTATGTATTATGTCACTTCTTATAATATTTTTTCTTTCAATTAGAATTATATCTTGGGGTGCCTGGGTGGCTCAGTTGGTTAAGCATCCGACATTGGCTCAGGTGATAATCTCGTGTTACGTGGGTTCGAGCGCCACGTTGGGCTCTGTGTTGACAGGCAGCCTGCTTTAGATTCTCTGTCCCCCTCTCGCTCTCTCTGCCCCTCCCCCTCTTGTGTGTGCATGTGCTCTCTCTCTCTCTGTCTCTCTCTCTCATAAATAATAAATGAATAAACTCGAAAAAAATAATTATATCTTATTGTCATGAGTTCTTCTAACTAATGTAGGAGGAGTCACTCTTCAGGAATAAACTAAAAAGTACATAAATGATTACCAGTTTTAAAAGTGTTTTCTACTATTATCTGTATAAATATGTCACTAATGACATTAGTTGCTACATTAGGGCCAAAAAGTAACTATATTTGAAATTTCTCAGAAATACAGTCTCTCCAGACATAAGCAACTTCTAAAAGCCAAATAATTACTATTGTCCAAAAGGTCTTTGATCATTTTTCTGCCCTTGCACAAAGGGCTATAAATAAATCTTATTCAACAGTCACAACACCCTAAGAATCATGAACACCTTCCACCATCGCTTAGAGGCAGTGAAGCAACACTCAGGCTGAGACAGCTGGCTGGTCCGGCTGCCATTTGTATTTTGCAGGGATGTAGTAAAAGTTCATTGGAAAAGCACACATGGAAAAGAGAAGGCAAAATTGCCTTTTACTTTCTCACAGAGACATATTTTATATGAACACACATCTCATTTTATAGATTGTGTGAATATCTTATAAGGTGTATTCCTACTTACCTGCTTTTGTTGGCTTTGAAAATAGATTCTATTATTTCATTGTATTTATGAACTGTTTCTACTTGGGAAAGTCACTAATTTTGGCACATTAATTCAAAATCCAGAATTTTATTATTTAGTCAACAGTTTTTACGGGAATTTTTTTGTTATCTCGTCTATAGTTTTATCTTTCTTTTTTTTTATTTTTTTTATTTTTTTTTTAAATTTTTTTTCTTTTCTAACGTTTTATTTATTCTTGGGACAGAGAGAGACAGAGCGTGAACGGGGGAGGGGCAGAGAGAGAGGGAGACACAGAATCGGAAACAGGCTCCAGGCTCTGAGCCATCAGCCCAGAGCCTGACGCGGGGCTCGAACTCCCGGACCGCGAGATCGTGACCTGGCTGAAGTCGGACGCTTAACCGACTGCACCACCCAGGCGCCCCTATAGTTTTATCTTTCATAGGCACTTATTTGCAAATGATTCATTGTCTGTTATTTTTCAATAGGCAGGTAGCATAGGCCCCTTTGTTTTTGGACAACCATTGTTTTTTTATAAACTCACTGGATTCTGGTTCTATCTATTATTTTTGCCACGTCAATTAAAAATGTGATTTGAGAAAATCTCATTGAGAGTTCCTCTTCACTCTTTCCAAGTTCTTTTTTTACTTCAAAGGAGTATTCTGTGAATTTGTAAGGTAATTCTCTTAAAATAATTAAGACTGTTCAAGAAAGAGATTTCGCCCAAGTATTAGGATATAGCATAGTGCTTTACCTTATAAACCTTCAAAACTAAGACAGGCTAAAATAAGAACGATAAGTGGGCTTGTGTGTGCGAAGAATTTACGCGTGCGTGAGTTAAACGTTCGGGCTATGAACCATTGAAATTGGGAGAAGTTGTTTAAGCACATAGCTTAGAGAACTATTCAAATTCAACTATGTATTGGTCTTGAAAAAGGACACAATTAAAAGTCAGCAGATGTGCTGGATGTTAGGAGGGTGAACATTTTTATTTTACTTCGAAAACTGCTTTGAAATTTTCTAAAACCGTTGTGTTGTCTTTTAATTAGGTTAATGCTACAGGGGATAACCGATGCACCTAAAATGTTAGCAGCTTTCCGTAGAAGTTGTCCATGCATTTCAGGGACCGAGCTGGATAATGGAGGCCACGCTATGCATTTTGGGTAGAAGAGGTTTAGTGTAAGAACTGGCATCTTACGTGACCTCCGAAGACCAGGGAAGCCACCACAGGCATCTCAGGCAGCCCGATGCCCCCAAGTGGGTGCTTCTCAGACTCACCCGGAAGCTGCAGAGGTTCTCAGGAATCTCCGAGAAGCTCCTGTCAACCGTCCCGTTCGGTCACAGTGAGGAGGGGCTCTCCGGAAGCTCCCCAGGGAGTCGCAATGAACCCTGCATCTGCCCAGAGTCTGACTGCAGCCAGCTCTGGGGGCCACCGCTTCTCCTCCAATACCGTCTTCCCAAATTGTGTGCATGTTGTTTTGATGGCAAACTCTAACCTGGACCCAGGCAAGGAAGGGAGTGCTGTACCTCAGCAACACATAAATGGATGGCAGGCAACAGACAAGAATGCAAACCCACCTTACAGCGCAAGGGGGGTGTGAGCCGTCCTGGTGGGTGTGTGGTTTTGTCCTTGGGAGAATGGGGATGACGCTCCCCGCCGCCTCCCCATTCACGTTCCATTGACGGGGACAGGTCACATGGCCCACCCGGCGGGCTGCAGCAGAAGCTGCCTCTCCGCGGGGGCCACCCTGTTATGCAAGGAAGAACATTAATATGGAGGAAAAGTCAGCCTCACAAATAAATTAGTCACAAGAAAGATTCAATTAACCTTCACAACTGAAAAAAAAAATAATGTTGGATCCGGAATGTAACACGAAATCAGAGTTTATCAACATTAGGCATGGTGTTGACAGCTTAGATCTTCTTATTTGTTTATTTATTTTTATTTTTTATTTTATTCAAAAAATGTTTTTAATGTTTATTCATTTTTGAGAGAGAGAGAGACAGACAGACAGAGCATGAGCAGAGGAGGGGCAGAGAGAAGGAGACACAGAGTCCGAAGCAGGCTCCAGGCTCCGAGCTGTCAGTACAGAGCCCGACGCGGGGCTCGAACCCACAAACCGTGAGATCGTGACCTGAGCCGAAGTCAGATACTTAACCCACTGAGCTGCCCTGGTGCCCCACGAAATCATAGCTTATCAACATAAGGTATAGTGCTGACAACTTAGATTTTCTTATTTACTGAGTGATTACTTGTCAATACCTTTGAAGCATGCTAGGTTTTTCCTAGGATACAAATATCAGTGGTAAAATAATTCCTAATTTTATTGTATGAAAGCACTGAACTAATGTATTAACTTTTCTCTACTGATGGTCACACTGATCCTTGTCCTGAAGTAAATGGTCACATCACTGGGAATTGGCAGAAAATCTGCATCTACTAAAACATGATGAGGGATCCCAAGTTTTCTGGGAGAGTAATTTTTATATGAACATAGACAAGACGCTTTTGAGTTTTACTCAATCACACACAGCATGCTTATGAAGTTTTACAAATATATGCATTTTATAACCTTGTTTGGGCTAAAAAATAGTCTTGGCTTGGGGTGCCTGGTGGTGCAGTCAGTGAAACCTCCAACTCTTGACTTTGGCTCAGGTCATGATCTCAGGGTTTGTGAGTTCAAGCCCCAAGTCTGGGTCCACGCCGATGGCTGAGAGCCTGCTTGGTATTCTCTCTCCCTCTCTCTCTGCCCCTCCCCTGCTGGCGCACTCTCTCTCCCTCAAAATAAATAAATAAACAAAAAAAAATAGCCTTGCACTCATGATTGTGAAAAAAAAAAAAAACTAGAGCTTACCTGAATCTCTACAGGAAACTTGTAATATGCAACAAGAAAACAAATACATTTATGTTTTCTGAAGCACTTTGTATTAAGTTCAGTCTGCAAGGTGATTTGAGGAATTCCTTAAAGCAGGAGCACGTTACACATTTTACTCATCTAAATAAATCTCTCTGAATAACCTCTGAGTGAACGAATGAAGTGAATTATTTATGCCACGTGTTTACTTCTCTTACTCAACACCAGGCTCTTAAAATCAGCTATTTCACTACAGGCACCTAACAGTATCTGCCACATTCATTTTTGTGAATGAGTAAAAGTGGAAATTGCTGTCACGTGTGCTTGATCAGCCCTTTTCTTCCAAAATAAAAATGCTAATTCTCTGTGCAGAAGGATCTTAATTGGGCATGCATATCATAGCAATTCTCTTCCCTTGCACCCTAGTCCCCTTACGCTATTGAAGCGCTAATGAAATTCACACCCTGTATATTACCCAGTCCCCTACTCTCTCTTCTGTTGGCAACATCACATGCATTTTTGCTACAGAAAAAGAAAGTTACAAAGATAGAAATGCTGTATTTCCCCCATAGAGGCATTGCTGTTTTAAAGGCATAAGAAGAGTTTCACTGGGAATATCTCCAGGTCAGCTGAGTTCTCACCCAAATAGATTTAACCATTATTAGCTGCCTGGATTATGGTTTCTTCAGGGGTTATCTGCAATTTGCTTAAAATTTGAGAACAATTAACAGAAACACCATGCTATTCTAGGCAATAGTTATGGCTCTGACAAAGATCTTTTACAGATCATGTATTTTCAATCACTTTTCGTGGTCTAAAATAAGCTTAGCACAAAAGGTCTCACCTTGTAGATGCGTCACCTAAAAATTGTAGGCAAAGTGTGTTTAAAAGTAAATGAAACCGCAAGAGAAGAAAAGGCGTATTTCTGTATAATCTAAGGTTTAGAGTGGCCTTTTAATTTGGGCAAAGCAACTTTTCATGCATGGGGTTTTCAAGTATAATGCAGTTTGCAATGGCCGGTGGAAGAGGCAGGTGCAGAATTTGTGAATACTCCTGTCAAGGACTCTCTTCGCTTATAGGAAATTGGGAAGCACTGGGCACTGACACGTGGTTTTTGTATAGGAAACGGGCAATGAAAGATAAGATAGAAATTGAGCAGAATTCAAAGGAGGATGAGATGTGTGTTGTGTATAGACTTTGAGAGCAGGTGCCCTCTTCACCTTCTCAGAATGGTGCTGCTGTTAGAATAGATTCCCAGGGCTCCTGGGTGGCTCAGTCGGTGAAGCATCTGACTCTGATTTTGGCTCAGGGCATGACCTCACAGTCTGTGAGTTCAAGCCCCGCATCAGGCGCTGTGCTGACAGTGCAGAGCCTGCTTGGGGTTCTCTCTCTCTCCCTTTCTCTCTCTGGCCCTCCTCTGCTCTCTCCCCCTCTCTCTGGCCCTCCCTCTCTCAAAATAAATACAATAAACTTAAGAAATTATTTTAAAAAAAGGAATGAAAGTATTTTTTTTTTAAAAAGAAGAAGAAGA
This sequence comes from Lynx rufus, assembly GCF_022079265.1. Classification (NCBI taxonomy): domain Eukaryota; kingdom Metazoa; phylum Chordata; class Mammalia; order Carnivora; family Felidae; genus Lynx; species Lynx rufus. Next base: position 233,036,964 of record NW_025814823.1, on the reverse strand, counting down.
AGAAGAGGGATGCCTGAGTGGCTCAGTGGGTTGAGCGTCCAACTTCAGCTCGGGTCATGATCTCGTGGTTCGTGGGTTCGAGCCGCACGACAGGCTCTGTGCTGACATCTTCGGATTCTGTGTCTCCCTCTCTCTGCTCCTCCCCGCTCATGCTCTGTCTGTCTCTCTCAAGAATAAATATACATTAAAAAAAAAAACAGAATGGATTCCCTAGGGCACTTTCCATCGACACTTGCAGGTACAGAGGCATTTTCTCAGGATAAGTGGTAGCATCTTTGGCGTGACTGAAAATGGTGCTAATCAGCTCTTTTTATAACAGCTGCATTCGTTTTGGTCAAGGAACAAATTCTGCATCTTAAAATCAGTACCACATACGAAGTAAACTATATATATATATATATAAAATTGAGTGGGATTAATGTTGTTATTTTAATCTAAAATCTAGCTGATAATGTTTTCTGTCACTGGCACACATGTTAATTTGGCACTAGGTCTCCATGACAAGGGAGGAGGTCAGTTCCCTGCTACGTGAGATAGCTACACTTTTTCTCTAATTAACTACGGCAGAAAAAATTGTTATGCAAGGTATGCAGGAATAATTAAGTCTTGTCATTTTATCTCACAGAGGACTAAACATTTTGAAGACTCAATTACATATTAATGAAGAAAATACAGATATTATTGAAAGGTATGCTACACCAGATCGCTGTACCTGTTAATCAAACACAGGAATTTGGTATTTGTCCACCAGGGAAATACCTTGCTTTATGCAGCCATGGAACATCACACAGAAAACAATAATGTCTTGATGAATCAATGAAAGTTGATGTTTTTATACTTCAAATCGCTGGCCTACTTTTTATTTACATTTGATGATATTTAAAGCATCAATGACAGTTATGCTTCACTGTTATTATGCAAAACATAGTAGGCCAACTTTCTGTTCTTTGGTAGATTTTTAGACTAATGAAATAATAGCGTAGCATTTATTATAGTCCTACATTTCCTACGGCAGTAAAACAAACTGGTGAAGTTTCTTACTTCAAAAGCCTTCAATGCAGGGGCACCCGGGTGGCTCAGTCGGTTGAGCATCTGACTTTGGCTCAGGTCATGATCTCATGGTTCCTGGGTTTGAGCCCCGAGTCGGGCTCTGTGCTGACAGCTCGGAGCCTGGAGCCCGCTTCGGATTCTGTGTCTCCCTCCCTCTCTCCCCCGTCCCCGACTTGTGCTCTGTCTCTCTCTCTCACTCAAAAACAAGTGAACGTTAAAATTTTTTTTAAAGCCATCAATTCAAATGACTGAAAGTCAACAGAAAAATCTAGATAGAATGTGCAACTCGGATTGTAAGTACTCCAGCAGACTCAATATCGTATCATTTCCAGTCTGCATCAAAGCACTACTAACTAAACTTGACAAAAACCTCATCTGCAAATAGATGAGCTATTCAGTGTTTAATTCCTCCTTTTGTGTGCATTTTACTTTCCGAAGTATATTGTTGTCATTTCCTTAGTGTATTTGCATAAGAACACTTTTTTTTTTCATGAATTAAGGCAAATGTAAAATTCCTTAGGGACATTATGTTAAAAAATATCAGAGCAGCGTTAATACCTGACAATAGAAGGGTTCAACCTGCGGGAACAATGGAGATTTCAGACAACTCTCCAATTTTGCCTGATGCTAAAATTTTTATTGATACTGGTGGGAGTTAACTTTCAAAAACACTATCTGTGTTTCTTTGCATTTCAAATATTTGCGTTTTACATATTAATTCTATACGTTTTTGTCAGTTGACGATGTCACGTACTTATGGATGGCAGAATTTACATTCTTTTATACAAAGAAGGGACCCACACTGACTTGGGATTGAGACCCATCTTTATTAGCACACCACTGGTAAAGCCAAAAGGCAGGGATGCTGGGTAAGAGAATGAGAGAGAACACAGAGATACAAGGAGCCAGGAGACGACATGGGGGCATTGTGCCTTCACTTTTATTAATTTGGATGATAACCATCCCTTCCGGAGAGCACTCTGTCCATGTTCTGATTGCTGCTTGCTTTTAAAACGTCTAGAAATGTGGTTTTTCTCTTCCAACACCTGCATTAAATGACAGGGTTGGTGGTTGTTTTCTTTTTCCTCCAGAAAGTTAACTGTTTTCTTGTAATACCCAATTAGATTATTATTCCGACCCTTTAGAAGTGTTATTTTTGTGAGACAAGTTTTGCCTCTTAGAGACATTTGAAACAATATCTCCCAAATGGCTCTTATCTAAAGGGATTCCTACTCCATATTATTTGCTAACAGAGCTAAAATTTAGTTCTATTTTCAAAATCATCTCTTCAGAGACCAATCTTGCCATTGTAACAGTAAAATAAATGTATTTACTGAACCACCTTGAAGATGTTTAAATTCAAACCCAAACACACTGGTGAATTAGGCCATTATTTTCTATTTGTTTTCCTTATCAACAAATGCACTGAAATGTTTGCTATGTTTCACATGTTTTTGGAATTGTAGGTTTTTCAATATTTTCTCCTAAATCAGCCATATTATTTAACAATTATTTAAAATGGAATTTAGCAAACAGTTGATGTAGAAGGATCAGTCGAGAAGAAAAAACAGCTAAATTTCATACTGCCCCGATGTAAATTTCATGCTGACCCAGGTTTTTATGTTCAGATAAAGATGTGTCCTTTCATAAAATTCTCTTACATTTTGTCCTTTCTTCATTTTGTCAAACAGCTTTTTAAAAAAGTCTCTGTGAATAGTGTTGTTTGGGGGCCGTTAGCTATAAACTGCTTCAAATTATTTAAGTAAAAGTGATATAAATATACAAAAGTGACTGACATTGGAATAAATGGTTGGAATATAAATTTTTCAATTGGTGTCTCATTACCTGCATTTTGTACTTTAACCTTCCATCCCCAAGTGGGGCTGGGGGTTGTTACATGACATGCATGATATTTCATGCTCTATGCGCTGTCATGAGAGTTTGCTCTTTCTTTCTTTTTTCTTTAATGTTTATTGATTTTTGAGAGAGAAAGAGAGACAGAGCATGAGACGGGGAGGGGCAGAGACACAGGGCAGAGACACAGAGACTCTCTGGGAGACACAGGATCCGAAGCAGGCTCCAGGCTCCGAGCTGTCAGCACAGAGCCTGACACGGGGCTTGGGCCCATGACCTGTGAGATCATGACCCGAGCCGAAGTCGGACATTTAACCGACTGAGCCACCCAGGTGCCCCTTGTTTGTTCTTTCTTTTAACTACCCTCCCTGCCCCCGACACCTTAGTGGCAAAATGAGAGAGGCATAAATAATTTGTCTCTCTCGGACCCGAAGGAAACACTTTCTTCGGTCTACATACTTTTGAAATCTGGGACAATGTCAAACACGACTTGCCTCACTGATTCGTTTTTCAAGGCACACGTGAGGACAACCTCCCTTCCACACTGGGATGTTGTTTAGAGCTGGAGGGTCTCAAGAGGAGTGGTAATTAGACTATATGTTCGGGTAAGAAGACAAACATCCAATACAGTTGGTGTTTTCAAATGATTATTAATGTGTAAGTCTCTCGCCATACATTCTTCTCAGGAAGTAATATTTTAAGTTCTCGCTAGTAAAGAATGATGCTTTTTTAGACAGGTATTTTATAGTTTTCCAAAATAAGGTCAGGAAACCATCTAACTGCCAAATACATTATACAATCATTACGCTCTATAAATTCAGAGTAAAGATGATTTTTAGGAATACTTATTTACGATTTTCTGGTCATGACGTGTTATGTTCCACAAGGTAATATTTTACTGTGATGAGTTCAGAGACATGAAGTCACATTTGCTAGTGACTTACAAAGACTTACTTGGTTAGCTTCCAATTTTTCTCTTTTTCCTGGATAAAGATATTTTTAAATCATCTCAGTTACAATCGCAGTTTATATGTAGTCTACATGTAGTGCTCTGACCTTTCTACATCAGGATTTGCATCCACTCCTAGTAACAAAACCTGACTTCAGAGGCCTGTACTCGTGAGGATTTATTCTCTCGCAATAAAGGGACATGAAGTCAGGTGTCCGGGGCTCAGAGAACAGCTCCACAAAGTTGACCAGGCTCCAAGGTACTTGAATCTTCCTTCTGTACTTCAGCCTGTAGCACGAAGTCCTAGAACACCTCACGTACCAAAAAGGCAGCCAGAACGGCAGCCATCTTGCCCTCACATCAACATTCCTGGCCGGAAGAACTCTGTCGTCAGCATATTCCTCCATGTGGACACCAAGGTGAATTAGATAAAGACAAATATTTATAGTGAAAATGAACATAATGTTGAAAACAGATTTCATCCGCTAAGGTTCTTAAAGGCGTAATTAGATCAAAGGTAGATTTGAAGAATGTTGAGTTTCCTGAAAAAATAATTTCACTTTATTAGAGGCAGATAGCTTTCCAGATTTAGGTTTGTAAACCTGGTATAGAGAATAGTGGTTTAACAAACCATCCCTGTGGTATTTTGAACACCCCCCCCTTTTTTTATGAAAGGTCAGACCTCCTATGTCAGTACTACCAAAAATGATAATGAACTAAGGATGGCCTACGGCACCGATGAGTATGCGCACTCTTTTGTTAACGATCTTTTGATTCCATTCAGCAATAAGAAAGTTCACCATTACTGATTGATGGTACATTTGCACCATTAAGAGCGGAGCATACCTACAGCCCTAGCAAACTGATTTATTCCTAAAGTTACATATTTATTCATAAGATTTATTAAGAACTTTACACCCATCTATATGCAGGGTATAAAGCTTATAGTGATTGGACTATTAAATTGTTATAAAGCGTCAACAACTCATAGAAATTAATTGTCTTTAATGGCCGTTGATTTCCCAATAAAGGCTTATGATGCACTTCAGCGTCTTGGTGAAATATGTAACTGTTAAAATGGATATTTTTGTAGTAGAGGTAATGATGTTCTCAGCAGCAGCGTTGTAAATTACTTGTGATTTGTAAGCATGTTTCTCCCCACATGCTTCTGCCACAAATACTTTATTAATGCATTAAATCTGCTATTAAAATAAAGTGACTAAATCACCCCAAACAGTACGATCCCTTCAGTTATTCATCCCACTGACTATTTTGTACCAAGAGGAAAGTTAAATTAACACTCTGAAACTCATGGAAACCATGCCCCCAATGGTTTTTCATGTATTAGAGTAAAAACGCCATGATATAAAGTGTGTGTTTTATGTATGGTGTAAATCTTGGATTCTCTGAAGGTTTGAGCTGCCAATGGCTTCGTTGAGCCATTGGAAATCCACAACCCTTCTCAATATTTCCTTCATGAATTAACTGAAAAAAGATCTGGGAATTGCCTTCTTAATGTAGCTTGAGATTTTACTGCTTTGAAAAGGACCGTAGTTGGGGCGCCTGGGTGGCGCAGTCGGTTAAGCGTCCGACTTCAGCCAGGTCACGATCTCGCGGTCCGTGAGTTCGAGCCCCGCGTCGGGCTCTGGGCTGATGGCTCAGAGCCTGGAGCCTGTTTCCGATGCTGTGTCTCCCTCTCTCTCTGCCCCTCCCCCGTTCATGCTCTGTCTCTCTCTGTCCCAGAAATGAATAAACGTTGAAAAAAAAAAAAAATGAAAAGGACCGTAGTGAAGCTGTCAAGTCCAAAGAATTCTGCTCTTGGGTTGTCTTGCCTATAAGTAAATTCTATTTCATAAGATGCATGCTTAAGTGCTTTTAATGTTAATTGGGCCATGCAGTCAGTCAGTTAACATGTATTGACTTGATATCTGCCTCATGAGAGGGACAACGTCCGCACCTACATGGCATCTTCAGTATTGGTCAGAATTGTCATGATAAGCCCCACATCCAGGCCGATCTAAACATTTACTCCCTAATGACTTACACACACCTCCAGGGCAACGTTGGGGTATCCCTCACCCAGAAACCTCCATACCTCGCAACCTACCCATCCAGAAACTGCCATGATGCCACAGTTGTCTTAAATTACTCTGAAGCACGTTTATCCAACTATATATTACATTTGCTATCGTGAGGGCAGAAATTCGTATGTAAAGTTTGAAGTTCTGAAAATTATTATAATGGTTTATAAAATGGATTGTATTCCTTAATTCACAGGGTTTTCAGGGTCTTCGTATAACATAATATTACACAGAAACTGATGCTTGTCATGTCTGTGCTTTAGACTTTTCTATTCACCAAAGACCAAGACTTCCGACAAGCCCAATATGCTCTTGTGTAGAGGGAGGAGAAAACAGATTTTAAGTGCTGGACAATAACTTGCCATTTTCCCTGACTTCTCACCCAACTTTGCCTTTGGCACTTGTCATGTTGAATGAAGACACTTGACATTAATTATACTTTTGTGATCTGTAACTCCTCTCGTTGGAAACAGCCAAGCACTTCAGCAGATGAAATGGCACTAAGAAAATCCATGAGATCAGTTCATCTTTCTAGTGCTGCCCATTCAAATTCTAGTTCCTTTAGGAAATTGTTAAAAGGGACTTCATTGTCATTTCAGCACAAGGGTGCTGAAAGATCGCTCATTTCACAGAAAATAGAAGAAACGAAATTACATGTCTTCTTCAAGCCATTTTTAACAATGTCCTCCACGAGACCTTCCTGGTCCCTCTGTGCTTTCTTGGGATCCTTACCAGACCCCCGGTGGGGTATACTGCTATGGGATTATCTTGTTTGGCATCTGTCTCCCAACCAGGGTTATCGTGTTATTTTTTGAGGGATTATTATATATTCATATTTACCTCTCCAAAATTTAGCATCATATTTGGAGTACAAAGAAGCAACCCACCCATACAGAACAAATAAAGACAAAGTTACTACCACACGGTATATTTATACGCCTGATTTTAACTGATTGGCCAGTTGTCATTCCTAATTTAGTTTAGGTAAATTACTGTTTTTTTATTAATGCAGGACCGATGCAGATTTGTGCCTTTCTATTCATATTTGGTGTGCAGTTCAATTCCGGTAGTGGCTGAGAATAGATACTAACAGGTTTCTGCGCTAGCCCGGCTCTGTGTACCTGAGCTTCTAATCTGTGTCTAAAGGTCTTCAAAGAGGAGAGGCAGGCTAGATAGGTTTCAGCGTGGCAGCCTTATTTCCTTCAGATCCTTGGCTTTAGCGAGAAAGGTTGTTTTCTTTTACTGTGTGTTACGTGCAAGGATGGGCGTGGAGTTTGCAATGTAAACTGAACTGTTGCCTCCCATTAATGACTTTATTAACACGGGATCCTTCGTGCTTCTGAAATTAACGTCACTCTGTCATTACACACCACCCTTTTAATATCTTCCCGGAGTCCATTTTAAAGGTTTTTAAGGATCCTTGTGTTTATATTCATAAACAGCTCTAGAGCATGCCTTCCCATGACACAAGTTCAGATTTTGATGCGGCTTACGTTAGCCTGGATAAGCCAGACGATGTTGAAGTAACGAATAAGCCCCTGTCTCAGTAGCTTAACCCAAGAGGGGTGGGTTTTTAGCTGGAGGTACATCTGCAGAGCTGTTCAGCTGGGGGCGTCCGCTCCACAAAATCACTGGGGGACCTGAAGGGTCACTCATATTCACCATCTTCCGGCCACGTTGCCCAGAACGTGAGACCTTTGCCATCACCCAGGCAGAGAGAAAGCATGGAGATCTTCCCCTGGCTCAAGCCGTGCCAGGCAAGGCAGCCAAAGCTCGTTGACCAAGACTAGGTACGTGGCTTAGCAAGAGGCTGTTCTGGGTCACCTTTCTCGTGCCTCATTGCGGAATTGCATAAGAATACACCGTAGTAACATCTAACGCATGTCTGTATTTGTCGTGCTCTGGTAGAGCCGTGATACAGCAGGGGGGCCCGCTTGTGGGATTTCTGTGAGGATCAAATAAGTTAATATGGGCAAAGCAAACAGGGTTGGACACGCGGTGAGCACTATGACCTGTGTGCTTTTATCATTATTACACGAATTTAGTAGTACTCATAGTGGTGGTGAGAGTGGTTAAGATAGTTGCAATAGTCGCCTCTGCAATAGTAGGTCACAGCGTCGGCGACAACAGCAATCGTTGTAGTAACAGCACTCGGGGTGGGGGGGGGGGGGACAAATAGCAGCAGTGGCAGCAGCCGTGGTGGTAGCATTGAAGATAGTGGGGATAGTAGTCTCAGGAGTGCGATTTCATTCCAGGCTGGCTCTGAGCTGACTCAAACTCGGGTTGCAATTCTGAAGCCCCTGCCTACCACCCCCCCATCCCCCCGATTCTCCCCTGCAGCCGCTGCACAGCCTCCGAATGCCGAGCTTGGAGGCCACGATGTAGCCAGAGTTCCAGACGCATCTCAGGCACGCGGCTCCGATTGCCATCTCCTCCATGTTGGAAACCTACCAAAAGCGATTCCTGAATGTTGGGCTTTGGTCTACCTAGAGCTCCTCATGCACCCCACCTGTGTGGGGTAAGAATTTTGCAGGTGCTTAGTGGGGTGGGGGTGGGGGCACATCAAGCAAAGTGCAAGCTTATCACTCCACACGTTTTTCTCTAGGGTTCTGTCCTCTCGAACCTAAATTGTCTACCATTTTGGTTCTCATGATGCCTTTGGCATAAAATCCTGAGAGAGCAATTGTTGAGGAGAAAGCCTTCACGCTAATGAAACTTTGACACAGGTTGCCAAACTGCCCTTCACAAAGATTGAATCCATTCACTCTCCTACCAGAGGGTACGACATAAAGTGCATTTACTTGGGAAGTGATTATTTACTAGAGTGTCTTGCATCAAGATAGGCAATAAATGAAGACAAGCAAAATTGAAGAAGTGGTTTTATCTGTAAGAGAATTCTTCCATAAGTAGGAGGGGAACTGTAGTGGCAGAGAATTCTCTTGAGCTTAATGAGAGAAAATAAACTAATGGCTCTTCCTTGGTGAACTCTGAGCATTTTATACAGATGACTATAAATTTCCATGAGACGGCATATCAGAGATTAATGTCACAGAGAATTGATAACTTCACTCAACGGTGAGAAGAGATAAGTCTTTGCCTTTTTTTCTCCCAATTTGTGGGTACTTTTCTATCAAGGCGTAGATACTAGTTTATGCATCTTAATAGACTCGAAGTGAGTTGAGGTATGGGAGTCTATCACTCCGCTTGCTGTTTATGTGTAACGTCACTTGATTCACTGTGGATACTTAACGAAAGTGTGTTGAATGCGTATTTCCTGAAGTTTGGAGCAACATCCCCCCCAAAAAAATCTTTAACGTCAACTATGACTCCATGTCTTTGGAGAGGAGCAAATAGGAGCCTCTTCTGTTGTCAAAACAATTCCTCTGTGCCTCTAAGGCACCGGGGTGCCTGGACCAGTCAACACAGGTCAACCCCGATTAAAGAAAGCCCTGCAATTCATTATCTCAATTATCTTGTTAAATACACTCTCTTCTATATTTCAGTTTCAGAATATCCTGCTAGTGCACCTAATATCCAAGAAAGGAGGAATTGTTATTTTTACAATATTACATCTCAGACTCAGAAGCTCTGGCACTCTCATGATTTATGCCGTGGTGTTACCAGGATCTATAAAGTGTAGACACAAGGACGCAGACCATGCATGCCCCCTGCAGTGGAGTCTGGTGGTCTGAAGAAGTAGTTATAAGTACGTTCTACAGAGCAACGGAGCCCAAAGTATGCAGGAAACTATTCATCAAAATGACATCCCTTGAAACTTTCAAGTTACTGCATTTAATATTCTTGTGACCGTCATAATTTTAAAGGGCTTCAACTTCCCTTTTTTTTATCAAACCAAAACTCTTTAAAATTCTCAACAACTGAATGTTCCAAGGGATAAAGAGTCTCCTGAAATATAGGCATTTTGCAGATGATCAAACAGTGGCCAGCCTTAAGGGATGATCCCTTGCAAATAACTAACGTAACCATGTTGGGGGCCGTTGGTTTCTGCCTCAATGACTCGGTCACTGTTTACACCTTTGCTAAACCAGGTAAAATTTAGTTACCGCTGCAAAGCACCACACCAGGTTAAAAAGTAAAATGGGGCACCTTTAGCAAAACTATTTTTGGAACTGGTTAAATGCCAACCTGTGAGCTGTACACAGTATACAGAATAAAAAGAAGTAAAAGAAATCGGGACATTGTAGTGTATAAAAAATGTTACTGAGAATATTGATGTATTTTCTGAGAAGCTGAGCATGGCTGTCCAAATGACTGAAATCTGTTACTTTTATATGAGTAGATAACATTTTCTTTGATTAATTTCAGTTACATATGATATACACACCCTACTATATAAATAATTTTTAGTAGGAAGTGTCAGTGCATCAGTAATCATGGATAACTAGAATTGATCTATAAAGAACATTTCATTCATTTTTCGTGTTACTTCATCTATTACTAATTTATTTATACTGCTGTGTGCCTTTTACTTTTATGAACCATTTGAAAATATTTTTAATATCGTGTCCTTCTCTCTGATTACTTCAGTGTGTGTTTTCTAAGAACATAATGTTCTCATCCATAACCACAGTATAGTTATCAACTTCAAAAAAGGTCATATTGACTTAATTTCATCTACTCTACATTCCATGTTCTAATTCCTTCATTTGCCCCCAAAGCATCATTTTTAGGATTCTGTTTTTCTCTGGGAAAGATCCAGTCTAGGATTACAAATTGCTTTTTGTCATCTCTCTTTCGACTCTTTTCATTTTTCAGATTCTTATTGTCTCTTGACTGATATTTGGAATACAGGCCAGGTAATTTATAAATTTTTTCTCAATTTGTGGGGGACCTGAGTGGTCCCGTCAGTTAAGCATCCAACTTTTGCTCAGGTCCTGATCTCACGGTTTGTGGATTCAAGCCCCACATCGGGCTCTATGCTTATAGTACGAATCCTGCTTGGGATTCTCTCTCCCTCCCTGTCTCTCAGACCCTCCCCCACTCACACTTTCTCTTTCTCTCAAAGTAAATATACAAAAAAAATTCTCAATTTGAATTTGTCTGATATGTCTTTGTGACTTGTATGACCAGCTGGATCGGATGTGATGATATGCCCACGTTCGCACTGGTAATCCGAATTTTGTCCATCTGGCTGAGATCTTCTTTTTGTTCTCCAGTGTATATTTACTATTTTCCCCCCGCTATTTCCACAGCAAGAAGCCTGGATTGTAATAACTCTTTCACATTTGCTCATTTACTCAATTCTACAATATACACAAAATAATTACAGAATCATTGTATCTGTCCAACCACAAAAAGAACCCTACTAATAAGAGGTGAGATTTTTTTGCACATGATTCAGGTAATGAAAAATCTTGGTTAATTTATGTTGGGTCACATTTTAATTATTTTATGTTTTTTTATTTATTTTTTTTAGTTTTTTTAATGTTTATTTTTGAGAGAGAGAGACAGAGACAGAGCATGAGAGTGAGCAGGAGAGGTGCAGAGAGAGAGGGAGACACAGAATCTGAAGCAGGCTCCAGGCTCCAAGCTGTCAGCACAGAGCCCAACGTGGGACTCAAAATCACAGACCATGAGATCATGACCTGAGCCGAAGTTGGACGCTCAACCGACTGAGCCACCCAGGTGCCCCTATTTTATGTTTTTTTTTAAAGTTCACTTGTTTATTTTGAGAGAGAGAGCTTGTGTGCACACAAGCAATCTAGGAGCAGAGAGAGAGAGAGAGAGACAGAGAGACAGAGACTCCCAAGCAGGCTCCACACTGTCAGCATGAAGCCCCATGCAGGGCTCAAACTCATGAACCATGAGATCGTGACCTGCGCTGAAGTCAGAAGCTTAACCCACTGAGCCACTCAGGCGCCTCTGTTGGGTCACATTTTAAAGTAATTCTGATCATCTCTCCTCATTAGAAAACTGACACAAGCTTTTATTTTACAGATTCTATGTACTAGTTTTCTTTACTGTTCATCTCTATTACTTATTTTTAAAGTATTTAATCTCATTGCACCACATGTATCTTTGTAAACCGATAAGCCAACTGGCTACCTGTGTGTAACAAACCACACACACACACACATACACACACACGTCATAAGAACCACTTAAAACAAGAACCACCGTTGGTTTGGCTCATGATTCTGTGAGTGAGCAATTTAGACCTGGCTCATTCTAATAACTCTGCTGGTCTTGGCTGGACTGGCTCACACACATCTGTGTTGAGCTACAGAGGTGGTCAGGTACGGGCTGGGCCAGATGATCTCATTTGTACGCTTGGGAGTTAGCTGTCGGCTGACCAATAAGAGGTGACTGGGGCAAGTATTCTTATCATCCAGCCGTGTAGTCAGAGGCTGATTAGGTGGAAGGGGCAATTTCCAAGAGAGTGAGCACAGTGTACAAGATCTCTTGAGGGCTGGGTTTGGAACCAGCTCACCTTCATTGTACCCGATCCTGTTAGCCGAAGTATGCCATGAGACCAGGGCAGAATTGAGGGGTAGAGCAGTACAGTCCACCTCTTGAAGAAGGGTGTGTGGAAAGCTACATGGCGGAGGGCACGAATGCAGAGAGACATGAAGAATTCTGGCCAATTTCACAATCTGCCACAGGCTCCTTAAGTCTTTTTAGAAAAGGATATGTCTTAAAACAAAACCAGACAGGAAGAAGCAAAAAGGGCATTTTGTATACTAGTGCAAATACATTGGTGGTTAAGAAAATGGATCTAAAAATCCACATGTGAATGAATTATGTTATTTTGGCTTTCTGATGTCTCCCTTGTCACTGTTTTTTATTGTCTTGGTTATGTAACACAAATACCAAAGAGGCTCATATCACCTAGGAGGGTCTATTTGAGGAGTGAGAGCCCCAGGAAAAGATTACGTTTCAACTCTGATATTGTCCGTATGTAAATTACTAAAAGAAAATGTCATCATTTTATCTGTGGGGGCATTGAAAAGATCTTTTAGTGATGATTGCATGAGATAGTTCTAAGATTTTTTTTCTTCACTTAAGTTTTGTTTATATTCCTCTGTGATGTCCTTCACCTTCTGTTGTTGTCTCTCTCTCTCTCTCTCTCTCTCTAGCAGTTGATAGGTAAGGTAGATAAACAATGCCAAACACTGAGAGGGGACAGAGTTTTCAAGTGTTTATTTCAAATATTTGATAAAGTAGCTGGGAAACTGTGAAGCACTCAATTTTTCCCTCCACCTTTATTGATATATATCTGACGTATAACATTATATAAGTTTAAACTACACAGTGTGATGATTTGACACATATACATAATGCAAAGTGATTACCATTATATGGTCGATTAACACCTCTGTCACATTACAGAATTGCCATTTTTGCCTGCAGTGAGAACATTTAAGATCCACTTTCTTAGCAACTTTCAGGTACAAAGAACCGTTGCCTGTAAGCACCATAATGTACATTAGATCCCCAGAACTTATTCATCTTACAACTAGAAGTTTGTACTGTTTGACCAATGGCTCCCCATTTCCCCAACCCTTCACCCTGGCAAATACCATTCTAGTCTCTGTTTCTACCAGTTCTGCTTTTTTAGATTCCATATAAAATCAGATTATATAGTATTTATTTTTCTCCATCTGGCTTATTTTGCTTAGCAGAATGCCTTCAAGGTCCATCTAAGTTGTTGCAAATGGCAAGATTTCCTTTTTTTATGGCCGAATAATATTACTTCCAAAATAATAATACACACACACACACACCCCACATTTTCTTTATCAGTTCATCTATCCATAGGCAATTAGGTTATCTCCACGTCTAGGCTTTATGAATAATGTTGCAAGGAACATAGGAGTACAGACATTTTTCCAAGATAGTGATTTCATTTCCTTCAGATATAGAATCCTTCATAGGGAATTGTAGGATCATATGCTAATTGTATTTTTAATTTTTTGAGGAAGTGTATAGAATATTTTTGAAATCTGAATATATCTCTCATATATACATTAGATGTTTACATGGTTCCTGGTCTTATTCCATATTTTCTCCACTGGTAGATAAGATATTCTTAAATCCTTCTAAATATAAAATGTTTTCTCTACTTCAATTGGTAAGTGTTCATTTGGTTCTTCCAGTTAAGAACTCACTAAACATGGTGATAAACACAAACAGAAGAAAGTAATCCTTTGCTTGGTTAAGTCAGTGGATACATATGGTCTATGTAAGTTTGTTGTTTTTTTTTAAACCCAGATACTTCCTTCTTCTAATTTCCTGTGCTGAGGCTTTATAAGTCACCAGCTGAAAATTACACATCAAAAGTATTCCTTTGTTTAATATACCCGTGGCAGCCAGTTTCCTATTATGAAACTTGTTTATAAAATTAAAAAGACAAAGTACTTTCAAAAGGATATTTTCTTGGAAATCTTCCATATTTAGAAACAGTGGCATCTAGAACAAAACTACAAAGAATGAGAAGTCAAGAATGAGGGGTTTTTGAATTTTCTGCTGGGTTTCAGTGTCACATTTTAAGCAGGTGACTTACGATCTTAAATCAAATATGACAATAACATGTATTTTGAAGATAGATACTTTATGTTAAAGTTCTGGGAGCTTTTTAAAGATGCTCTCCCATTATTATAGACTGCAGAGGTGCTATTTTAACGTTACTGTTTGGTGATACACATGTTTTCAGACATCCAACTTAACTGCTATCCCAATGGAGATTCACTAAAGTTAAAAAGTTTTCCTGATGAACACTAATGTCCTTACATTGTCTGTATTTCATAAACGTTATCCAGCCTACTTGAGACAATGTTAACTATTTTTAAGATAAAATGTCTTTCTGGGGCTATTTGGAGTGTCTCTACATATGGTTGTCAGTAGAATAAAAATAACAACTTTGACACGAAAATATCGATAAATGAGTCGATTCTCTGCTTATACTTCCAATTAAAAAAATCCTGTTTTTTAAATCAAATGTAGTCAATGAATGTCGCTTCACAATCTAATTTATAAAAGTAGGTCCTTGCCTGAAATCCCCACGTTAGACGCAACCCTCCTTCACTCCAAGTGTATGATGTCTCAGGCATTGTCATCAAAGGGATGGTAGTCCTTGCTGGGGTAACGTGCCTGCATAGGAGGACAGGTACATGGGCATCCCAAGCGAGAGGGGGAACAGCTCATTTGTCTTTCGCTGACAGTGAGAAGCAGTAATGCTAGGTTCATTCACATTACAGCCACCGACTCTGGGCCATCCAGGAAGTCCAAGTGACCAGATGAGTCACTGCCGCTCAGTTGTCAGACTGCAGAGACACTTTGTAATGAGACCGCATTTCCCATCGTGTTCCTTTGTGTGATGTCAATGATTTGGGTTCTTGGGGGTCCATGTGCCACTAACCAAGTCTAAATTCCTCTTCTTTGCTAGAACTGACACCTGGTGTCCCGAGGCTTGTAACACCCTCAGCCACCTATTGTGTTTCTGACTAGTGTAGAATGGGCAGTGGGTATTTATGCATCTATATCATAGGACTATTTTATAGATTTCATGGTGATAGGTGCAGGCATTCAAAAGTGAAATGCTATTGCTTTGTGTTCTTTGAAGCCACTGCTACATCTAAGTGCTTGGAGAACATTTGAGGGCTCAATGTAATGTTTATACCCCCCATGTGTTCACCCCCCAAAATGTGCATTAACTGATCCTATCAAAAGCTACACTCAAATATCTCACTATAAACTTTCTCCTTAATATTTACTTAGGTTTGCTTTTGGGCAGCTAATGAAACTACATTAGTTTGTCACTTTTATGTCACCATATCCCAGGAAATCAAAAAGGGAGGCAGTGAGAGAGGAATGGTAGAGAAACCCAGTCCGACCTCCAAAAAGATGATTTATTAAGGAACACGTTTAGAAAGATATCTGTTCTTTCCAGCTGGTGGGGAAGACAATCTGACTCAATTTCTAATAAAGTTTTCATGATTAATAAATCTGTTGCTAAATGAAAGTCGGTCAAAAGCAGGAATGTTTGCATTATCTTGATTTTTATACACTAAGATGCGCTAGATAATTTTAAATATAGTGAAAACATACCCTCTTTGCATTACCAGTGTCAAAAACATGGCCAGGTTAATTGCTTAAATTAAACAGAGCAAACATAATTCTCCCCTTCCTTAATGACTTGAAGATGTTGCTATGGAACTTAGGTTTGGCGACATCTTGAGAGCTGTAGGCCTTTCAAATAGGCCCCAGTTCTCATTAGCCTGTATTTACCTCTGCTCTTGAGCTACCTCAGCCCATATTCTCAACCGCCCCACCACCAAATTGAATCATCTAGTTATTGTGGACTTGCTTCCCACATCATCCCACTGGGCATGACCTTATCAAATGTAAGTTGATACAATCAATCTCAGTGGTAGAATTATACAGCCGCGTATGTTTGTTTTATTCTGATATCATGTGACTGCTGCCTGTGGCCATTCCAGATGTCAGGAGGACATTACAGTGGAGACATCAGGGGGCAGTTTGATGCTTTGGTCCAGGACTCACAGAAGAGGTCCAGGCTGGAGAAGTTACCAATAGGGAGACAGTATTTGATGCCCACACAGAAAGCAGTCAAGTCATTGGAGAGTGTCTTAGTTCAGGCTACTGTAACAGAATACCATGGAATGAATGGCTGAAACAACACGCATTTGTTTCTCACACTTCTGGAGGCTGGAAGGCCGTGCTGGCCTGGAGCTGGTAATGGCCCCCTCCTGGTTCACAGACAGCTGACTTCTCATTCTATCTTCCCTTGGATAAGGAGAGCAGAAAAAGAGCAGACTGTCATGTCTTCTTAAATGGATACTAATCCCACCATGGGGACTCCACCCTCATGACACAATCACCTCCCCAGAGACCCGCTTCCTAATAATAGCATCACATTGGGAATTAGGATTTCAACACACGGATTCCAGAAGGACACATCCAGTCCAGAATGTGATTTCCTATGAGAGAAGAAGGCCAAGTCTGAACCCCAGGTGACACAACCATGTAGAGGTTTTCTGAGGGGTTGGAGTAAGCAGAAAAGCCTCTTAGCATCTGGCCAGTGAAAACAGGGAAAACCAAGAGAAAAGGTCTCAGGCAAAATGAAAGAAGAAGTGGTTCAGGAGAGAAAATGAAGTCAAATGTTGAAGAAACTGACCATTGGGTTTGGTAAGATGGTGATCAATGGAGACCTTGAAAGGGAGGAAGAAAATCTACTTGGGATTTGCTGATGAGCTAATGAGAAGTAGGAGGTTTAGATAGTTCAGAATGGCAAGGTAGACAAGCCTACTTCATGTTGGCGATGGCTGACAGCACAGAAAAAGAACAGTGGCTGCAGGATGTCATTGTGGTGAGGAATGTGCTATGGACTGAATATGTCCCCTGAAAATCTGTATTCTGAAGACTTAATCTCCAATGTGATGGTATTAGGAGGTGGAGCCTCTGGGAGGGAATTAGTGAAGTAATTATGTGGAGTCATGAAGGTGGAGTCCCCATGATGTGATTAGTGCCCTTATAAGAAGAAAAAGATATGCCACAACTCTTCTCTCCCCCGTGTGGAGATATAGTGACAGGGTGGCCATCTGGAAGCCAGGAGGGACCCTCACCCAGAACTGAATCAGATGGCATCTTAACCCTAGACTTTCCAGGCTCCAGAACTGTGAGAATAAGTATCTAGCGCTTAAACCACCCAGTCTATGGTGTTTTGTTTTTTGCAGCCAGAGTTGACTAAGACAATGTTTATGGGCTTATTTTGAAGATGATATTTATACGAGGTGTTAGAGAGAGAAATATTGAGAATGTGGTAGAGAGGAAAAAATGTAGAAAGCAAGTCTGGGTAGAAGAGGGAATCAGATCCACAAGAGAGCAGAAGCTTCTAGAAAACCTCCATTCTAACAGGTTTGGGGCACCATGTGTGAGAATTGATGCTGGTAGTTTTATACAGAGGAGAGTGGGAAAATGAGGTGGTTCTTACCCGGCCGTATCTTCATGATCCATAAAGCAGGAAGCACAGCCATCTGCCAGGACTGGAGGGAGGGAGACAGTGACAGAAGTGTGAAAGGAGTAAAGGACATAGGACACAGGACACAAGAAAGTCCCTTCACAAGGAAAGTGTTGAACCGGCGGGCTATGTGGATGGTGCCTTTGAGATGCGTGGTTTTACATGTAAAGTGAAATCAGTCAGTGGGATTTTGTGACTTTTCCCCTTCTATTCACACACACCTGCTGAGAAGGTAGATGGCTTGGTCCAATCCACACTGGTGATTACTGAGAATTTGCTACGTGACTATGACAGAATGAGAAAAATGAGAAGTTGCCGCAGACATTTGTGAAGTGCTCACTGTGGCACCACACCAGATCATCTGGGCTGGCCAAGGAGGAGCTTGGGATACGAGGGGGTGCCAGACAGCGACCACCATGGTAATGCCTGTGCAGTTTGAGGCATCAGCTCTTGGGTATGTGAGCTGGGAGGACAGGAGGTGGGTGACAAAGTGCCATCATGGTGAAGTTTCTAATGAGGACAATGGTTACAAATTTGCTGAGATGGAAACATTGGGAAAGAAGGTTGGATTTGAGAAGAGGAAGAAAGACACTAGGGTTTTGGAGGCCTCCCAAACCTTCCCACATCATGGCACACCTAGAAGAAAGACACCTCTGTGCATAGCACGCTGGGTAAGCAGATGCCATCCTGAAGCCTGAGGAGGTCACCTGCTTGGCACGCCTGTGACATTCCACTGCACCAAGGGACCCCTTTTAGAAGCTCATCTATCTGGATGTTTACGTTGCCAACAATAAAGGTGACGTGCTAGGAGGTAGAAGATGACACGAAGGCAATTGGTGCCTCACCATACAACCCTCCTCCCAGTTAGAGAAAAAAGGTGAACATAAGAAATGAGAGGAAAGGTAGTGCTTATGGCTTTGCCACCTGCTTTTTCTTATCAACATGCTGCCTCTGAGAAGGTCTACTCTGGGGCGCCTGGGTGGCTCACACGGTTAAGCGTCTGACTCTTGATTTCGGCTCAGGTCATGATTCCATGGTTTGTGAGGTTGGGCTCTGGGCTGACAGTGAAGAGCCTGTTTGGGATTGTCTCTCTCTCCCTCTGCCCCTCCCCCACATGCTTGCTCTCTCAAATCATGTTTTAAAAATGTTGTTTAATGTTTATTTTTGGGAGAAAGAGAGAGAGAGAGACAGGAGTGAGGGAGGGAGGGTCAGAGAGAGAGGGAGACACAGAATCTGAGGAAGGATCCAGGCTGTGAGCTGTCAGCACAGAGCCGGATGTGGGGCTCAAACTCAAGAACTTTGAGATCATGGCCTGAGTTGAAGTCGGATGCTTAACCAACTGAGCCACCCATGTGCCCCTATAAATATTAAAAAAAAAAAAAAAAAAAGGTCTACTCTGGGGTGCCTGGGTGGTTCACTCGGTTGAGCGTCCGACTTTGGCTCAGGTTGTGATCTCATGGTTCATGGCTTCAGGCTCCACGTCCGGCTCTGTGCTGACAGCTCGGAGCCTGGAGCCTGTTTCAGATTCTGTGTCTCCCTCTCTCTCTGTCCCTCCCCTCCCTGTGCTATCTCTCTCTCAAAAATAAATAAGCATTTAAAAATTTTTTTAAAAGGCCTACTGTGCTCTAAATGGAATTGTGCCTTCTTAAAAAAAAATGTTTATTTATTTATTTATTTTGAGAGAGAGAAGGATTGAGAATCCCAAACAGGCTCCACATTGTCAGCACAGAGCCCAACATGGGGCTCATCTCAGAACCATGAGACCGTGACCAGAGACGAAACCAAGAGTTGGACGCCCAACCAACTGAGCCACCCAGGTGCCCCGACATTGTGCCTTTGATGTTTGAGGAAAAACAGCCAATTGCATTCACTTCTACACCTCTCATCTATCTGGTGACCGACCCTGTCTTAAGTCAACCGGTGTCCTTCAAGAGCTTCCCTGGGTTCCTGCCGGGCTCCCACAAAGCCCTCCACCTTGTGCTCTATAGTGTGGACAGTGGCCCTGCTTCTCACACTGCTCTGCTGTCCTCTCTCCATTCCACACAGCCTCTCCCCGTTGAGGTCCGCTCACCTTTGCGGGGGGTCCTGCTGGGAGGGACTAATGAGGGTTTTAAGCCAGAAAAAGTGAAATCATTCTCCTGTAGGCATTGGTATTCTGTGTGACTGTAGACACACACAATGAAAATACCTACTATTATATTATAAAATATAGTATACTCTTCTTCTCATTAATTTACATGATTATAAACCTATCCCTCAGACGTATTTTCAGAACATGTTAGTTGTAAGTTTTCCTAATATATTTCAGAGGCTAGAGGTCTGGAAAGTATTTATTGTTGTCCACACCATCTCAGCGCCATCAGGCTGTGTGAAAAAAAGCCCGCGTTGACACGCAGTCAGGTGACATTCAACAAAAGCCAAAGAAAGAGTGTAAATGCTCGTTGGGATGGATGCAGGTGGCATAATGGGACAAGGGAAGAGATGAGACTCACTTGGTCATTCACTGATTGCATCGAGGGGCTTGGGTTGCATCCCCACGGTGTGAGACAGAAGGAACATCCTTGGAGGTCAGTCATAGATCAAGTTCTCCGTCTACTTGACCTCTTCTGGGCCACCTGACACGTGCCAGGCTGCTCTCTTGTCCTGTTCTCTTGCCTGTAGAATAGGGGAAACTACATCCGCCTGAAGTGTTTGAATGTGGACTAAAGCAGATATTTTGGTGACAGGTTAAAAGGGCGTTCAGTTAGGGGCGTCTGTGTGGCCCAGTCGTTTAAGCGTCTGACTTTGACTCAGGTCCATGATCCCATGGTTCCTGGGTTTGAGTCCCGTGCCGGGCTCTGTGCTGACAGCTCGGAGCCTGGAGCCTGTTTCCGATTCTGTGTCTCCCTCTCTCTCTGCCCCTCCCCCACTCACGCTCTGTCTGTCTCTCCAAAATAAATAAATATTAAAAGAAAAAAGTAAAAGAGCATTCAGTTATCGCTCAATAAACATCCCTGTCCCAACACATGTTTCCAAGTTACTAGAATAATAACTACACTGGTATGTTTCTAGATAAGTCAGTATAGTACATTCCTCTGACCGGATCCACCCTTCCTCATAATCTCCTATCACCCTGTCAAATATTTATGGAAAGTAGTTTGCCTCTTTGTCTCCTCTCTTCTCTACACTATGTCTTAGTTTCTGTACCCTCCAACTCTCAATATTTTAGTTTAGCATTTATATCTCTGTGCTTATACAAATTGATTGAACAGGATGCACCCAACTCTGGGATAACAGATACTACGATAAATGCAGCCCTCCTTTCCAGGATTGCTTAAACTTCTCTGACTTCCCCCAAATAGTTAAAACATGGGAATAAACTGACTGCCTCAGAGTAACAACACCATTTCTTAGGTTTATTTATTTACTTTGAGAGACAGCGAGAGAGCACAAGTGCGGAGGAGAGATGGAGGGGGCAGAGAGAGAGAGAGAGAGAGAGATTCCGAAACAGACTCCAAGCTGTCAGCACAGAGCCTGATGCGGGGCTCGAACTCATGAACCGTGAGATCATGACTCGAGCCCAAGTTGGTTGCTTAACTGACTGAGCCCCTCAGGAGCCCCAACAACACACTTATTTATTGAACACTTTCAGTTTGTCACAAACTGGCTTCCTTAACCTATGCTCTGGACCCTCTTCTGTTACACCCATCCCACAAATAAAGAAACTTAGGTTACAGAGGATGAGGATCTGGGTCATAAGTACATGCTTAGAGTGAAGACAGAAATTTAAGTTCATTCCAACCTTAGGCTCTGGTCACCGGGTGTAGATTCCAGAAAACATGAAGACTACATTAAGTTAGCCAAAAGACAAAAAAGCAAACAAACCCCAAAAACCAAAAACAAAAAGCTCTTGTACCCCTCATTTTATTTTACCCTAATAGTGTGCATTTAGGGGTGCTTAAGATATCACATCTGCAATTTAGATCTGAGCACCCTGATAATATCGAGAAAAATTAGGAGGAAAACTGGCAAGAGCTGCATAAACGTTGTTCACATTAACTTGAAGTTATTCTTAGAAATTTGTAAAAGAGGTATATACTCACAGACAAGGATCACAGAGAGTCTTGTGCAGCACCTAGACTTAATTTTTTTTTTTTTTTACCAGTTAATATGATCCATTTCAGACATAGGAAAAGTTATCTTGGTTAATACTAATTTGACACTCTTACGAATGAGTTTTTGTTGTGTGGCCCCTGGGTAGCTCGGTCGGTTCAGCCTCAGACTTCAGCTCAGGTCATGATCTCATGGTTTGTGGGTTCGAGCCCCGTGTCAGGCTCTGTGCCTGCTTCGGATTCTGTGTCTCCCTCTCTCTGCACCTCCCCCTCCTGCTCACACTCCGTTTCTCTCTCTCAAAAATAAATTAAAAACATTATTTTTTTTTAATTTAACAAAAAATAATGGGTTTTTGTTGTTATATCTTCTGTCATTTCACAGCCAAAATCCACTTGGGTAATTTTATTATTATCATTTTTTTTAGCATTTATTTATTTCTGAGAGAGAGAGAGTGAGAGAGAGGGAGGGAGGTGCACAGACAGAGAGGGAGACACAGAGTCCCAAGCAGGCTCCAGCTGTCAGCACAGAGTCCAACACAGGGCTCGAACTCACAGACCGCGAGATCATGACCTGAGCCGAAGTCGGACACTCAACTGACTGAGCCACCCAGGGGCCCCTATTTGGGTTATATTTTTAATGTGAGACCCTAAATAGGGGGCTAAATTAGTTTTACAACAGTGCACCCCATAATTGTCTGAATTTTTTTAAAGCCTTGTCTTCACTTAAACTCTCACTTTAATTTCATTATAAGAGATTGGATTCCAAAGTCACTTTTCATGAATGGAAGAAACAATTCGACTTTCCAGGTGTGTGGGATGTTTGTACTTTGACATTTAACTGACCAAAAAATAAACATTATCATGGGTAAGGTGCCAATCACCCTCGTCCATTTGCGTCCATTTGCATGGAAGATTTGGCTCAATCTGCCTACTCTGAAAAATGCTTTGTTGTCCATAGCGTATTGTTAGAGTGCCTTCTCAAAGTCAGAACTAATGCTGTGATATGCTTTTGCTCTGATTGAATGTATTATAATTTCCACCCAGCTCACTTTTAGCTTTGCAATGATTATCATTATATCATAAAGCCAAATAGCATAGACCATCTTCATCCACACAGTTTATAATCAAAGAGGAGTAATCATCCTTGGTGGGAAAGGATGTCCCATTTCTCATCTCAATTTTAACCTTAGATAATCAGCCATGTTTCCTAGTTCATATTTGGATGGTACTGTCATCTATGTGTCTGAAGTTAAGAATGAATGAATGAATGGATGGATGGATGGATGGATGGATGGAATAAAAGATAAGGAAGCAATGCCTACCTCAGTTGTCCACCATAGAAGTATCATGCAATCATGATGTGTTTTCTACCTGATAACACAGCATAATTCTAGATGTGCACATACATGTACGAACGTACAGGAACCCTAGAGGATGTTATTCTTGCGTATATATGGGTGTATGTAATCATTTCGTTGGTACTATTTTCTATTTCTCCATCAAATATTTCATTCATCTTTAATTTTTCTTATAACTGTTTATGTTCCATTGAAACTGCAAATGCCATCTGTACACAGTTCATCTTGGGCCCCTTGGCCGCATCTGCCATGTTGGGGAAACTACCAGGAAGGTAAGTGGTGTTATAGTCTCCCTGGTCTCTTCTGCTCGACAGCCGCATTATCCCCCAGTTCACAGTGTATTTAATCTAATACGCAGACTCATGGGCCCTACTTTCGAAGGACACGTTTCTTTTAATCACCTTCCTCTTGGGCACAAGACTCAAATTATATTCCTAACTTACAGATGTTTTGTCCTTTGGTTACTCAGAGTGAGAGTGATCAAGGAGGAAGGCCCACACGAATAGAAATCTAAAAATTTGCAAATCTTATTTCTGTTCCTGGGTAACAGCTTTGCAAAGGATGATTCACTTGTGATGCTAATCATAGAAACAACTTATTTCCTTAATGAGTATTGTCATTGACTTCTAGCTGTAATGATTGTTATTAAAGGTGTAGCTCCTATTTTGTGTGCCTCGAGAGGTCCAGTTTTGTTTAAAATTTTCTTTAATGTTTACTTATTTTTGAGACAGAGAAAGAGCATGAGCAGAGGAGGGGAGAGAGAGAGAGGGAGACACAGAATCCGAAGCAGGCTTCAGGCTCTGAGCTGTCAGCACAGAGCCTGACGCGGGGCTCGAACTTACAAGCTGTGAGATCATGACCTGAGCCGAAGTCAGATTCCCAACCGACTGAGCCACCCAGGCACCCCACGAGAGGTCCAGTTTCGTAAAAACTATTGGTGTTTTCCACTGGGAAATCTGTGCTTTATTATTCACTAGTGCGTGGACTTCTTTGCTTCATGATTAAGAATATATGTCATGTAAATCTAAGGCCTCTCCTCTGTCTTCTTCCCTCTCTGTGACTATGTTTCTCCACCCCTGTCTCTGTCCTCTTTCTCTACTTATTCTGACCTTCCAAATGCTTCTCCAACCAGTGCTCTTAACCATAGCACCGCTCTTGGGCATGAAGTGTTCCCAGGTTAGGAATAAGGGAATAAATGCACTCCAAAGGACAAAAGACAGAAGGTTCTCTGAGAGGACAGAGAAAAGAGCAAGTTGGACAATAGGGTACAGAAAAGAATGATGCCCTGCCTATGAGCCTAGTCAGATTTGGCAGTTCCTTATCTCTCTGCAGAACAGTGAACACCAGTCTACCCCAAGGTTAGAACCAAAAGTAGTCACCCTACACTGTCTTCAGGCAACAAGATCCCCAAAAGATAAAGCACAACTTTTTAACTTCCCCCAAGGTTAAAACATAGATCAAAGAAAGTGAGTCAATTTATTCAGGAAGAAGAGTCAAAAGCAATTATTTTCTTTATTAATATAAAAATGTTTATTGGGGCGCCTGGGTGGCGCAGTCGGTTGGGCGTCCGACTTCAGCCAGGTCACGATCTCGCGGTCCGTGAGTTCGAGCCCCGCGTCCGGCTCTGGGCTGATGGCTCAGAGCCTGGAGCCTGTTTCCGATTCTGTGTCTCCCTCTCTCTCTGCCCCTCCCCCGTTCATGCTCTGTCTCTCTCTGTCCCAAAAATAAATAAAAAACGTTGGAAAAAAAATTAAAAAAAAATGTTTATTTATCATACTATTTCTTGACTATTATGCATGAATCATGTTATTATTTTTGGGGGGGGACAGGAATGGGGGAGGGGCAGAGGGATAGATAGAAAGAGAGATAGAGAGAGAGAGAGAGAGAGAGAGAATCCTAAGCAGGTTCCATGCTCGGCGCAGAGCCCAACACAGGGCTCAATTCCACGACCCTGGGATCATGACCCGAGCCCAAATCAAGAGTCTGGCACCCCACCGACTGAGCCTCCCCGGTTCCCCACATTAATCACATCATCAACCTAAGAATCCTTGTGCTTACAGTATAAAAGTCTTGTATAATATGCACAAAATGAAGTATAGTGAGTTTATAAACCTATGTGTATGAGTTTGATATTTAACATTTTACAAATAAGGGTATGTGACATTTGCATAAGCACATAATTTTTTTGTAAATTACAGAATACATATTATAGGCTGCAACTGATATATTTACAATGCATCACATCCAGTTCCCATTTACATTTCTCTCATCATCCTAGGACTTTGCTTTATGTAGCATGTTTTTTTAATTTTTTTTTAATCTTTATTTATTTTTGAGAGAGAGACAGAGTGTGAGCAGGGGAGGAGCAGAGAGAGAGGGAGACACAGAATCCGAAGCAGGCTTCAGGCTCTGACCTCTCAGCACAGAGCCCAACGCAGGGCTTGAAGTCATGAACTGTGAGATGTTTAACTCATACAGAGAGACCTTGAGAATGGTGAACACTACTCAGTCTTCAAGGACATTGAGCTTGGCTTGAGCATGCTGGGTTCTCATATCTGATATCACCATCAGTTAATGGTTAATTTGAAAAAGTGTGTCTTAAGATGTAAGTAGACATTGGAACTTGTGTTATACTTGTACCCAGTGACGATTATGTGTAAAATGGCTCAGCCTTCAGGCATTTTCATATTATCTGGTAGGAATTTTTAACTCTGGCATTCACGTTCAACAAGCTATTTGTTTTCTACTTCTATTGATGTCTTTGTTTTGGCTATGAAGTTTATGCTTCTACTGATTGATTTTTGTTTTGTTTTTATTCAAGTATAATTGCCATACGGCATTGTATTTGTATCCGATGTACAATATAATGATTCACCAATTCTATACATTTCTCAGTGCTCATCAAGATAAGTGTACTGTTTGGGCGTCTGGATGGCTCAGTCAGTTCAGTGTCTGGCTCTTGATTTGGGGTCAGGTGTTCGTGATCTCACCATTTGTGAGTCTGAGCCCACATCAGGCTCCGTGCTGACAGTGCAGAGCCTGCTTGGGATTCTTTCTCTCCCTCTCTCTCTCTGCCCCTCTCCCCCGTCAAAATAAATAAACAAATTTGAAAAAAAAGATAAGAGTATTGTTAATCTCCCACTTATTTCGCTGATTCCCTCCACCTACCTCCCCTCTGACAACTACCAGTTTATAGACTGAATTTAAGAGTCTGTTTTTGTCTCTTCTTTCCATTGTTTGTTCATTTGTTTTGTTTCTTAAATCCCACATAGGAATGAAATCATATGGTATTTGCCTTTCTCTGGCTTATTTCACTTAGCATTATGCCCTCTGAGTCCATTCATGTTGCAAATGGCAAGATTTCGTTCTTTATTATGACTGAGTAATATTCCATTATATCTATCACATATTCTTTATCCATTCATCTATCTGTAAACACTTGGGTTGCTCCCATATCCTGGCTATTGCAAATAATTCTTCAATAAATATACAGGTGCACATCTTTTTGAATTCGTGTCTCCATTTTCTTTGAATAAATACCCAGTTGTAGAATTACTGGATCATATATAATTCTACTTTTAGTTTTTTGAGGAACCTCTGCACTGTTTTCCACAGTGGATGTACTAGTTTGCATTCCTCCTTTGCAAAGAGTGCAGGAGGGTTCCTTTTTCTCTGCATCCTTGCCAACCTTCCTTCTCTGCATCCTTGTTATTTCTTATCTTTTTGATTTTAGCCATTCTGACAGGTGTAAGCGATATCTCATTGTGGTTTTAATTTGCATTTCTCTGGTGGCTGGCGATCTTGAACATCTTTTCATGTGTCTGTTGGATATCTGTAGGCTTTGGATTCAATAGGCTGTTAACATAAGGAATATTATTTTTCTCAAAAACAAAATTACTTTTCCACTTAAGATTTCTAATTGTACCTTTCAAAAGTTTTTAATAGTTTTCTAAAGCTTATTTATTTATTTTGAGAGAGGGAGAGAGAGAGCATGACTTGGGGAGAGGCAGAAAGAGAAGGAGAGAAAGAAACCCAAGCAGGCTCCATGCTGTCAGTCCAGAGCCCTATTCAAGGTTCGATCTTACAAACTATGAGATCATGACCTGAGCCAATGTCAAGAATTGGAGACTCAACCAACTGAGCCACCCAGGTACTCCCCCTCCTTTTTTATGTAAATGATTGCATGTATGAATGCATTCTTAGTAGAATTGGTCAAACACTCTAGCCTTTGAAAGCTCAAGGATGTCAAGACACATGTCAAATATTGAATGGTTCCACAATGCAAAAACAGTCTCAGGGGCTGTTGGTCCCATGCTGAAGCATGCCATATGATGATGCTCCTTGAGTTATTACATTTGCTCTTTAGTTTTTCTTCTCCTCCCCATCCCCCTCCTCTTCCTCCTCCTTCTTCTCTCCACTGACATTTCCTGATGTCAAGCATATTTGCCTGTTGAGGGATCTCTCAATGGTATACCAGTTCTGTTCTGGGAAGCCACATGAGCAAACTAAAAGTACAGGAAGGAAGGAAGTTAGATCTAGCCTATCAGAAGAGGGCTGAGAGTACCGTGTATTTCCAGAAAGTAAGAAGGTGCTCAAAAGTGAAACAACAACAACAACAACAAAACTCATTGCCAAAGGAACATAGGAACCAATGAAAAGAGCTCCTAATGGCCAAAGCTGGAATAATTTGAGCAACAAAAGAAGAAAGTAATGGAACATAACCCAAAGTATAAAATAAATATCCACAAGTATGCTTTAAGGTAAATAAATGATTGAGTAAATAACTAAATGAGAGAAAAGAGACAAGTCTCCCATGTAGAAAAATTTGTTGATCCTCTGCCTAAATTATGTTGATCGTCTGCCCTATTTGAGATGGCACATAACTCCTGACTCCTTAGGTGAGGGTTTCACATAGTGACTTCCTTCCAAAGAGTACAGTCTAGAAAGAGGCGGTGCAACAGTTACTTAACAGTAGAGAATCTGACAAACTCTATCAGTTGAATTAGGCCAAACAGCCATAAGTAATTTTGATATTATATACCCTTGATATGATGGGATTAAGACGGTACTTCACCTCTGTGGTCTTTGTTCTAATAATTCATAACTCCTCTATAACCATGAGGAAAATATCAGACAGACCCACACTGAGGCTTACTGTGCAAATTACCTGACCAGTACTCCTTAAAACTATCAAGGTCATCAAAAAACAAAGAAAGCCTGAGAGACTGTCACAGACCAAGAAAAAAGCCTAAAGAGTCATGACAGCTAAATATGGGATCGTAGATAGGGCCTTGGGAGAGAAAAAGACATTGGATGCAAAATAAGGAAAATTTTAAACAGTTGTAAAATCTGCATGAAATCACTTCAGTGAAGAAGAATCTATTAATGCTGGTTCATCAGTGGTGATGGATCAATAGAAGGTATTGGCAATAGGCAAAACGAGGTTGGGATATACAGAAACCCTCGATACGATCCTTGCCCCTTTTGGTTAGTCCAAAACTATCTTAAAATAAAAAGTTTGTTATAAAAATAAAATCAACAGTTTATCTCATAATTGAGTATGTTAAATCCCCTTATAATTTATTGGAGGTGTTATATGATCTGTCTCTTTAAATCAGTGGTTCCCAAACTCTAATCTGTGTGAAAGTCACCTACGTCTATTAGATTCTTACAAACAGTTGAGAATCTTGCTGTATGTTGGCTTTCCCTCCAATACCACCTATACCTGGATCCCTCACTGAGAGTTTCTAATTTTTTTGCTCTGCTGTGCTGCTGGACAACAGGATTTTTAAACACTCCCCGGTGATTTCAATTGTGTGTCCAAAGTTGGGAAACCTTTTTGTTTAATATTTAATATGGCAGATGTTAGCTCTGTTTCCCCCCTCAAAATGCAAATAGCTGACCAATTATATCAGCATCTCGAGAGAAGCTTGTTAAACACACAGCTTCCTGGTTTCTACTCCAGCAGTTGGGATAATGATCTTAAGATCTGGGGTCAAGAAATTCAAATTTAGCAGCAAGTAACTCAGCCGCATGCAAATTTCAAATGGCTAGTAGTGTCTCATTATAAAAAGAGACGCAGGGAGGGAGAGAGTGATTCTGGCCAGGATGAAAGTGGACAGGGGCCAATGGGGAGCTTGAAGGAGTGAAGGTAAGTTTTAAAGAGTGAGACAGAGAGGAAGAAGATGAGGGGAAAAAGCAAAGAAAACAAAATAAATGCTCCGTCACCAGCTTTGCGATTACCCACCGGCCATGCATATTTTCAATGTACTTTCTTATTAAATTCTCACAAAACCCCCTCTAGGTTGGTATTGTTTTACAGATGAGGGAGGAGACCCAGGGAGGGTTGGTAACTTGCCCCGAGAGAGTGTGAATACCCCAGAGCAGAGCAAGCAGGGGGCAGGGGCAGGAGGGAGACATGTGAGGCCAGGGTTGCCTGCTCCCCAGGAGAGGACAGCAGTGTAGACGATGCAGCTGCACAACTTGTTTCACCGAAACCATAAAGCCAAGACAGACCCAGGGCATTTTCTGAGTCTCAGTCAGTGTTTCTATGGAAAGCTGCTCTTCCAAAGTCAACATACCCACTCAATAGTGCATTTTAATATCGAAATAGCATGCGTTTGTCTTGACCTTTCATTGGTGTCTTCCCTATGTTGTTGAGTATTTGCTCTCTGAAATAATGTTCTATGTGCTTTCAACCTGTTGCTATACCCTCCATTTTTCCAGGAGTTTCTGCTGGAGGACCCGTCGAGAAGTGGGGTAATGGGGATCTGTACCCGGAAGAGGCCATAACCCAGTTTGAGGCCCCTAACACCTGGGACTGCCCATACGTGACGTCGGCGTAGGTCTGCGTGGGTATGCGTGTTTCAGACTCCAGTGCCAAACTCCGAGAAGCAGTTAGGAAATAATGTTGCTGAAAAGGCCACGCAATCGAATGGGAATATTGAGTGAGGCTGTAGGATATGTAGCCACGAGTTGCAGATGCAGAACATCAGAGAAAACACCTAATACCATTTGGGAATGTTACGCTGGTGGCACATGGTTTATGGAGGACGAGAGCTGTAGTCCCAGGTAGTTTATCTGTACAGAAAACAGGAAGAGGAACTCATGCTCTGAATCAGGCAGTATCCTTGGATGATGAGGAGGAGCCCCAGACGTTGAGGGGAAACGCTCTCTCATCAATGGCTATTCTTGCACCTGCTGTTTGAAGATGAGATGAGGGTCTTGACGCAGAGGGCAGAAGGGAGATTAATGGGCTGGCTGCCTGAATGACTTCAGAAGAGACTCTGTCACAAGGCACCAGAGAGTGAAAACCCTACGGTAGACATTAAGGTTTACTTCACTACATTCTGTGAAGTTGCTAACTGTTCACGTAGAAAGAAGTGAGTCTCCAAATGGAAAAAAAAAAAAAAAAAAAAGCAAATCAGCGGATTAGGGAGCAGGGCAGGAAAAGAGAAATGAAAATAAAACTTCATAGAAATAGGAAATAGGAAATTTACGTTTGTGGACATGTTTTCCAAAAACAATGGATGCTGGAGTGATTTCAGTTAGTTTTCTTTTTTCTTTTTTTCTTTTCTTTTCTTTTCTTTTCTTTTCTTTCTTTCTTCTTCTTTCTTCTTCTACTTCTTCTTCTTCTTCTTCTTCTTCTTCTTTTTGTTATTGTTTCCTACTAGTTGCAAAACTGGTATGTTTCATTTCACTCCTTTGAATATAGCAGTGTGTGACCTTGATTTTGAATTAGAGTTCTGGGAGTATATGACAATGATTGACAGCCATTTCCAGACTGCAGACCTGTGAACTGTTCCTTCATTAACAGTGTCAAAACAGGGGCGCCTGGGTGGCTCAGTCGGTTAAGCGTCCGACTTCAGCTCAGGTCATGATCTCGCGGTCCGTGAGTTCGAGCCCCGCGTCGGGCTCTGTGCTGACAGCTCAGAGCCTGGAGCCTGTTTCAGATTCTGTGTCTCCCTCTCTCTGACCCTCCCCCGTTCATGCTCTGTCTCTCTCTGTCTCAAAAATAAATAAACATAAAAAAAAAACCAGTGTCAAAACAGTAAGAGTTTTCTCCAGCTGATCTGGATGCCATGGCAGAAATGGACAGGGGACAAAACTTTGGGCACGCCCCATTTAGAGGTCTAGTGTCATGGTATGTGCGTACCCTCTGCTGGGCCACTCGGGACAGCTCGCCCTGTGCCCACTGATAGACAAGCCTTGGGACTATCTTCCAAACCCCCAAATAACGAGATTCTTTTGTGCGTGTGTGTGTGTGTGTGTGTGTGTGTGTAAGAAAGATAGAGAGGGAGAGAGAGATTGACTCTAATTATCAGCTAATATCAAATGGATTTCTTCAAATTATCAGCCTCCATTTGACTTCCAGTTTACACTGCCTTCAGTTGGTGACCTAACAGTTCCTGGTTCCTGACATAAGACAGCATTAACTAAGTCACTATGACAATTTGTTTAATATATTCAACAATTGGTTGAAATAACAGAAGTAATACCACTCACTAATCTAGTGATCTGCCAGCATTACCAGTAATGTGCTGTGGCTTGTCCATTTCTCTTGGTGTATAAAAATATTTGAGAAAATAATATGAAATAATCACTTAGAAAATGCCACAAGCTATTTAATATTAGAATTTGTTCCGGTAACATTTTGACCGTATGGTTAAAAATGATTTGGACCAAAGGGCCTCCAAGCCAATAGAATTACACTTAATTTGTTAAAGTGGGACCCTTTATTGTAAGTATTCATATTTAACATGCTCCATGGAATTTTGAACTTAAAGTAGGTAATGTTAAACCCTAAATCATTTTAGAGGTCAACCTTGTGTTTTTGTATTTTATGTTCTGAGAGGTCATTTTTTCATAATTAACTTTGCTGGGGTATAATTGATATACAAGAAACTGCACATATTTAAGGTATACAACCCAGTTAACCCAACATACACATGCACCTCCAAAATGAACCATAACCAGGCAGTAAACATATCCATCACCTCCAAAATTTTCCTCCTGTTCCTTTGTGTTTGTTTTCATTTTGCTTTCTGATTTATTTTTTGTGACTTATTAATATGAGATCTACTCTTTTAACAAAATCTTGTTTGTTATTGTACACAACATTGTACATCAGATCTTTGTGTTAATGTACACAACATTGTACATCAGATCTTTAGACTTTATTTATCTTACATGCTAGAAACTTTGCTCCCATGAGTAGAATTCCCCATTCACCTTCCTCTTAGCCCCTGGCAACCACCATTTCATTCTTTGTTTCTATGAACTTGGATGTCCCAGGTACCTCATACAGGTGCAATCATGCAGGATTGGTCTGTGACTGGTTTACTTCACTTAGCATAATGCCGTCCAGGGTCACCCTTGTTGTCATATATGGCAGGCGCTCCTTTTTTTAAAGGCTGAATAATATTTCATTGTATGTACATACCACATCTCTTTATATCTTAACCCACAGATATCCATTTAGGTTGATTTCTTAAATATGACACCAAAGGCACAGGTGACAAAAACAAAACAAACAAACAGGACTGTGTCAAACTAAAAACGTTCCATGCAGCAAAGGGAACAATGAGTGGATTGAAAAGGCCACCTATGGAATGGGAGAAAATATTTGCAAACCATCTGTATGATAAGGGACTAATATCCAAAATATGCAAGGAACTACTACAACTCAAGGGGAAAAAATAATAACAAAACAAAACAAAAACAATCAATTAACCCAATCAAAAAATGGGCAAAGGACTTTCGTAGACATTTCTCCAAAGAAGACATACAGTTGGCTAACAGGTATAGGAAAAGGTTCTCACCATCACTAATTATCAAGGAGATGGAAATCAAAACCACAATGTAATATTGCTTCACACCTGTTAGAATGGCTATAATAAAAAAAAGTTAAGTGTTGGTAAAAATGTAGAGAAATTAAAGTCCTGGTATGCTATTGGTGTGAATGTAAAATGGTGCAGTCAGGATGGAAAATAGTATGGAGGTCCCTCAAAAAGTTAGAACTACCACCATGATCCAGAATCCCACTTCCAGGTATATCCCTAAAATAATTCAAATCAGGATTGCAAAGAGATCATCTGAACTTTCATGTTCATTGCAGCATCACTCACAACAGTCGGGTCTCCAGAAGATCTTGCCATCACGTTAGTTCAACATACTTAAATCCCAACTCACAAGTTCATGACCAAACCAGCTCCTGGACCAACCTCCTATTGACCACAAATTTCCTGCCTGAATACCTCTCAGGTTCTCTCTTTCTCTCTCATCTGTCCCCTCCCCACTGCCCGTTTGGACCCTGTTGGAGCAGGTAAGGATTCAGCCCAGATGCCAGCACCCGTAAGAACTGGTCATAGTTGACAGGCAGAGAGGGACTGATGGTCATATTCCTAGGGTGGTAACAAACTTGCTAGAAGGTCAGCACTATTGTGTATACTACAGGCGTATCTTTCATAGTCTTGGAGCAAGCATACTTAGGAGTCCCGACTTCAGAGTCTGTTTCTTGGTCTCTAGATCTCTCTCTCTCTCTTTCCCTTTGCTCATTTGAATTGTTTCTTAAGTTCCACATATGAATGAAATCATATGGCGTTTGTCTTTCTCTGTCTGACTTATTTTGCTTAGTGTTATACTTTCTAGCTCCATCCATGTCATTGTAAATGGCAAGATTTCATTCTTTTTATGGATGAATAATGATCCATAGTATATATACAACACCTTCTTAATCCATTCATGTCCATCAATTGATGGACACTTGAGATGCTTCCATATTTTTCTATTGTAAATAATGCTACCATCAACATCGAGGTGTGTGTATCTCTTTGTATTCATGTTCTTGTATTCTTCGGGTAAATACCCAGTAGTGCAATTGTTGGATCATAGAGTATTTCTATTTTCAGCTTTTTGAAAAACCTCCATACTGTTTTCCAGAGTGGCTGCACCAGTCTGCATTCCCACCAACAAGGCAAGAAGTTTCCCCTTTCTCCACATCCTTGCCAGCATCTGTTGTTTCTTGTGTTGTTGGTTTTAGTCATTCGGACAAGTGTGAGGTAATAGCTCATTGTTGTTTTGATTTGTATTTTCCTGATAGTAAGTGATAATGAGCACCTTTTCATTTGTCTGTTAGCCAACTGTATGCCTTTGGAGAAATGTCTGTTCATGATTTCTTCCCATTTTTAATTGAATTATTTCCTTTTTAGATATTGAGCTTAATAAGTTCCTTACAGATTTTGAATACTAATCCCTTATTGAATTCAATTGAACTTGAATTTATCTACGTATCTAGAAATCTATTCTATACCTATCTAGATATATCTAGAAAAAAGTTGCTATGGCTGATGTCAAAGAAGTTACTGTCTGTGTTCTTCTCTTACACTTAGGTATTTAATACATTTTGAATTTATTTTTATGTATAATGTAAGAACGTGGTTCCCATTCTTTCTTTTGCATGATGCTGCCCAGTTTTCCCAGCACCATTTGTTGAAGAGACTGTCCTTTTCCCATTGGATAATCTTCCTTGTTTTGTTGAAGATTAATTGACCATATGGCTGTGGGTTTATTTCTGGATTTTCTATTCTGTTCCATTGATCTTTGTGTCTATTTCTGTGCCGGTTTTGAATACTACAGCTTTGTAATATGACTTGAAGTCTGGAATTGTGATGCCTCCAGCTTTGCTTTTTTTTTTTTTCCCCGAGATTACTTTGGCTATTTCAGGCCTTTTGTGATTACATACAAATTTAGCATTGCTTTTTCTAGTTCTGTGAAAAATGCTGTTGGTATTCTGATAGGGATTGCATTCAATGTGTAGATTGTTTGGGTAGTATAGACATTTTAACAGTGTTTGTAAAGCACAGACTTTTTAGGAACAAGGAATAGAAACAAACCCAATCTGGCTCTAGGAAACTGGTTACAATCATGAGGAATAAAGTTCTATATCGCACGGCGGAACTCATTATTGTAAAGTAAATCTCTCAGAAAATTTTTCATAACATGAATGACATCATAAATCATTTTTACGAATTCAAAACTGTAACATTTTACTCTCATAAAACCAGTGATCATGAAACTCTCTGTTTCACATATACTGAGAATCACCTCCCTGTCCATTTGTGATTGTGACTTAACCCAGATCATTCTTCATTGATAATACCAGGGCGTTATCTTCATAGTTATTATCGCCTGCCTTGGGTGAAGAGAATGAAAGATGGCTCTAACCTCACCTAGCGGATTTAATGCCACAGTTATTGACATAAGCTCACCACATTAGCCAGAGATGCTTTATCCAAACAAGAGCCAGGGTTGGAATCCTCTGAAAATGTGCTGAAAGATGGTAAGAGTTGCCATAATCTATGCAATAAATGGAACTTCTAACCCCTCCCAACAAAGGCTGCCTCTGAATTGGTATTTGGGCGTTTGTTGGATTATGTACACTGTCACTGTGGAATAAAGAGTGTCCAAAGTATAAGAGAGGGGAGTCGGAGAAAAGAGGGTCAAGACACTTGTGGGGTGGAGGGTGTTGGACTCATTGGTCCTGGGACTCATTCGGTAATTTGTTCTACCAGTTAGTTATTTAGGGCAAAGTGGAGAAATCTTTACTTCAATAGTTGCATTTCTTTTTAAATATGACTCAGTGATGAAAATAAATCAAGTAAAATAACGTATTTTGTTTAAAATGGGTAAAATGTAATGTTCTCTCCCAGAATGATCCAAATATCTGTATACTGATATACTTACCTTGAGTGAAATGCCAGCTGACCTCATATAAATATAGGCTACACAGCCAATGACTCATGAAAGATTCTGAGTGATTACAGGTCTCCTTGTTTGTTTTATTCACACGGTAAAAGCTCACTAAATGCTGAATAATTGGCAGAACCTGTGGACGGGGACCTTGAACTAAAAATCAATTCCACAGGTAATATTTTCTTTTTGCCGGAAGATTCCTCCACACTCCAGGTCCTGAATTGAGAGGAAGCTCTCGGAGGGAGATGTCAGTGTCCTCGAGAGGATTATTTACATTTCCAATATAGTCGGGGTTAAAAGGCCCTCAAAGAAAAACAGCATGTAATAACCTGGGCCCCAGGGGGCCCCATGGGAGGATGCCTGCCAGAGTTAGTTATTTGAAGAATGTAAGGCAAATACCACCCTGTCAATAATGCCCGAGCTCTTTCAGAAGATGAGTTGTGGGAGAATAAATCATAAATAGGTTTTCAGGTGTCAGTCAGGAAATAAGCTATTACTTCGTCCAAAGTGAAGCAGCTGGGGACAACAGACCAGAATATTGCAGTTCTGGATGCTTCTGTGAGCTCCGCAAACCATGACAACCGGGCCAGGGTGGGAGGAAAAATCATTCCTGAGGGTAAATGGATCACAACAGGTTTCCCTCCTGAGCTCAGAATGCAGA
The DNA here is from genome assembly GCF_022079265.1 of Lynx rufus. Classification (NCBI taxonomy): domain Eukaryota; kingdom Metazoa; phylum Chordata; class Mammalia; order Carnivora; family Felidae; genus Lynx; species Lynx rufus. Next base: position 233,000,166 of record NW_025814823.1, on the reverse strand, counting down.
GGCTGAGGTAGAAATGGATCATCCACTTCCCTAACTCCATGCGTGACACCCCGGAGAATGTGACCACTATTGAAGGGAGGCTATTGAGCAGGTCCAGGGGTAGGGGGGCGCCGAGGGAGACCCTAATTCAAGCAGTGTCTTTTCCTGCCCTCGCTGTGCGAAACCTGGCAAATCACACGCTGTGTAAAAAGCACCGATGAGAAGCTCTACCAAATGCTGCCGGGAAGCAAAAATTAAGAAACCGAAGTCCAGATATTTGAAAATAAAACACCTTCGGATAACTCTCACATACAAGGTGCGTTATTTACTATCATAATAGGAGAGATATTTTTGAAATTCTAAAAGCTTTCATGATTGACCCGTCATGTGATCTTAGGAACAAAAGGATGTGTGTGACAGAAGGTTTTTCCCTTCTGTCAGTTCTTTGGTTCTTATTTTCAAGTGGTATAAACACATTAAAAAAAAAAAAAACCCGGGGGCGCCTGGGTGCTCAGTCGGTTAAGTGTCTGACTTGACTTTGGCTCGGGTCATGGTCTCGCAGTTCGTGAGATCGAGTCCCAAGCAGGCTCTGCACTGTCAGCACAGAGGCCGACTTGGGGCCCCCTCTCTCTCTACCTCTCTCTGCCCCTCCCCCTCTTGCACTCTCTCTCAAAATAAATAAATAAACACAAAAAAAAACCCTCAGATCTGGACGTGTGTAAACACAAGTGGCCACGATCAGAATAAACCACACGGGGATTGAAACTCCACTGTGCTCTGCGACCTTCCTTCTATTACAATTTCTCTACTTTCCTATTACAATTGCCACCGAAGTGGCAATCTGCCTGTTGAAGGTTACATGAACCAGTTTTAGGCGCGGTCAGGATTACTTCACAGTCCCTTAAAAAAATGCTTTTGAAATTCTTTTTTCTAGACCTTCTCAAACTGTGGCTACGATTCTGCACACCGTTCTGAAATGTGGGGTTTTCCCCACACATTGAGAAATTCTTGGACTACCTGGGGGTCGTGCAATTCAACTCACTTCTGACACTATCTGCCTGTAGCTGGCACCAGATTCTACATGTCTTATGCCCCTCCCCCCTCCTTTTCAGATGCCAATCCCTCATCCAGGTCGTCACCTGTGCTCTGACCTACTAACTATAGATTGGAGGTTCCAATGCCCCCCTCTATGGATTCCGTTAATTTGCTAGAGTGGCTCACATAACTCAGAGAAACACCTTACTTACTTGATTACTGGCTTATTTTTTTCAAATGTTTATTTATTTTTGAGAGAGAGAGAGACCACAAGCAGGGAGGAGTGGGAGGGGGCTCAGAATCCAAAGCAGGCTCCAGGCTCTGAGCTGTCAGCATACAGCCTGGCTTGGGGCTCGAAATCATGATTAGTGAGATCATGAGCCACCCAGGCGCCTCCAAGATTACTGGCTTATTATGAAAGAACTCAGGAACAATCAGATGCAAGAGAGGCGTAGAACAGGGGATGGTGAAAGGCCGTGGAGCTTCCGTGCGCCATGAACATGCAACTGTCTCCAAATCACAGCTTGGACAACCCAGAAGCTTTCTGAACCCTGTTCTTTTTGGATTTATGGAGGCTTTGTTACCTAAGCACGATTAATTAAATCATGGACCCCTGGTGGTTGAGCTCAATCTCCAGCCCCTCCCCACTTGCCAGAGATCAGTGGGTAAGACTGAGCGCTCCTACCCCTCCAGTCACATGGTTAATTCTCCTAGCCACCAGACCCCCACCCCTAGGTGCTTTCAAAAGTCACCTCATTAACATAAATTCAGGTGTGGTTGAAAGGCATTCATTATGAGTATAAAATCCAAGGGTTTTAGGAGTTTTGTGCCTGGAATGGGGACAAAGACCAATGCATATTTTTTTTATTGTAAATCACAACATCACCATGGCTGATATGTTTCTGTTGGTGCATCACATATTCTCAGGTACCAGAATTCCATCAAATCCTTCTTTATCAGGTTGTGTTTTTAGCTCACTGAGAGTCTTCCCCCCCCCCGACCCCTGTATATGAAGAAAAAAAAAAACTGTTCTTTTTAAATTGGTAATATGTGTTGAAAGATCTTTTCGTAAAATAGGCCCTTAGATTCTTCGGTTAGTCTCTTGCAAAGTGAGCTTATATGGCCTTGCTATTTTATTTTACCTTTAAAGGAAATATTCCTCAAGTTTGGGGAATTCTGTACACATCTATGTCACCCCTTGTTCCCAGAACTTTGGCATATAACTCAGTAACACTAAGCAGCCTGCCTAGTAATGTTAGCCAGTATATTTCTAGGAGTTCAATATAACAGTCTTTCATTTGGCCATACTCCTAAATACTAAAATCAACTGTTGCTAAAATTTAGTCACAAAAGACTAAAACTAAAATCTAACAGTAAAATCTGACTACTGTTGGGTAAGTGTCAATCTTTATGTGTATAAATGCAAAGAGAAACAGTATTTCTGATTTTCACTTTCAGTGTTCAACAGTATGAACAGAGAAAAAAAGGATACGACTAAAGCAAAACAAAGCCATTAGGAGGTGAATGAATAAATAGATGTCTGTTGATTAGTTGGAAATCCGTTTCAGCGTTAGAATTAAACTGAAGCATTGGGAGACTATTTTCCACGTGTTTCTCAAGTTTCTGCAAGTCTGTGAAGAGAAACAATAAATTACTTCATTCTGGACTATCTTTCCAAGACTGTTTGTGTAGCAAACAACTTGGGAAGATAGTGGAAGTTACCTACCAACTACAAAAATAAAGCGAGCATCTTCCTACAAACAGAGAGAGGCATGTTCACTGCCTATTATAAAAGACTCAGGTTCCCTGAGTCCGGGATTCCTCTCTTTTGATGCAACCCATGAGTGTGAAGACACCATCTGACCCTCCTTACATCTTTCCGTTGCAAGTGAAAAATACACGCTTGAGGCTATTTCATATTAAAAAAATAAAGGAACTGGAAAAATTTTAAAAGAGTATATAGCTAAGGAATTCAGCTAATGCAGTTATACTGTGATTCCAAAGATAAGCAACTAAAGAGACTTTCAGGAAGGTCATGGTTTTTGGAAATTTTGAGTTGACTGGCATTGAATTTCCTACTTCTTGAGGAAATATGCCTTCCGGTCTTTAAGCAGAGGCTACATGACCATGTGAAAGGATGGGATCTCTACCTCTGGTGGCATTGGGTCAGCGAGTCCCAAGAGGCCTCCTTATAGTCCTTTATTCTGTGGTCGGATGACCAGGCTATTAAGAATTTGGGAGTCTAAAGTCTCAGCGCCCAGACCAGTCTGCTCTGCATATCCCACATTAAAGCACATTCAGCCACTGAAAGCACTACAAGGACTCGCCGTTTTAAGGATGCTAGTAATGTGCCCGTGTTCCTTTCATGTCACCTTTCACAAAATCATCACTAATAATCTTTCTTTCCCTTCCTTCTAGATATATAATCGGAAACATATTTGTATTGAGAGGAAGGTCACTCAATGAAACGTGTCATATGCCATTGATCTGTGATTCTCTATCAGGGATTGTCCTTGTGGTTGTACAACTCAATGCATTTGTCAGAAATATATGAGAAAAGTAAATTTTACTATATGTTAATTAACACATAAAATGTTTAAAGGCTGTCTTCTAAAATTTATCCCAGTTATTTTTTTTAATACTTACTCATTTTTGAGAGAGAGAGAGAAAGAGAGAGAGGAAAGGAGACACAGAATCCAAAGCAGGCTCCAGGCTCCAAGCTGTCAGCACAGAGCCCGATGCAAGGCCTGAACTCACAAACCGTGAGATCATGACATGAGCTGAAGTCTGGCACTTAACCAACTGAGCCACCCAGTCACCCCCCAAAATTTCTCCCAGTTCTAATAATCTTTATTTAAAGGAAGAGTTTTCACTTCCCAGAAATGCCAACATTTTAATGGAAAATGCGTTTAAGGGTTTGTCTTTGGTATGACCCCAACCTACACAGGAGATCTCATTAATATTGAGAGAAGTCTGTGCCGTATTATCGTGGGCTAAGGGTTTCAAATCCCAAATAGTTATGAAATTGGCTTTTAAAGGAATGATGTCACTTATTGAGTTGAAACATCTTCCCTAGGAGTTTGTAGAACTATGGTATCTTTACTCGATCCAGAATAACACCTTTATTTCCAGGAATCACTGTAAAGAGAAATTATGAAAATGTTACATTAAATAAGTCTTGGTATTTACCAGGCACCATGCAAAATGCCTCATGTGTATCGGGACTCTTAATCTTCACAAGAAACTTAATACTGAATACTATGTTATTTTCATCTTTTTTTTTAAACAGAGGAATACAATAAATTTATTATGTGCACGAGCATTTAACCAACTAATGGGCAGGAGTGAGGTTTGAACACTGGGCATCTCAAAAGCTCACCTTCTCAACCAGGTGCAGTTTGTCACACGTGTCTCCACTTTCCTCAGCTCCATTTAAATCGACTCTGAAACTCACTCAGATGCAGGATAAATTTCACAACCTTTGTGGAAACCAACAAGAGTCCACTCCTCTGTCAAGCATAGTATTCTACCAATGGGGTCTGGAAATACCACTATCTCTGACTCAACTCAGTGTTTAATTCCACGATTGTAGCTGCCCATTGGAAATAAGAAAACAAAGCACCATTTGGGAACGTGAGTATTCTCATCTTGTGTCTTTTGTGTGAGGTCTGGTGTCTCTGTGATTCTCCTAAAGGCAGATGTGCCGAGAGGCTTTTGACAGGTTCTAGGGCTGGGATGAGAAGTCTGAAGAGGTGAAAGGCCATGGAGATTTCCAGCTCTCATCCTCAGTGACTTTGAAGTTCGTATGTTCTGATGCCATCATCCAGACAGTGGCTGCCCCTCGATTTTCCTGGTAGGGTGATTGACAACAGCAGGAGGTGACCCATTAGGCTGCCACAAGTTTCAGCCAGAGTTTTACTCCTACACATTAAATTTAATCAGAAGTCACTCTCCTTCTGTATCTATCATATTAAATTATCTTAGATTTGAATAACTTATTCCTGGAAAAGTTGGCTATGAGTGGGTTGTGAACATCATATTTTTTTTTTTCTGATCTATAGGCAAAGAAGTTCTGTTAATGATTCAGTGCGAGTGGGATGGGCTCTGACTTTGACTGTGAGCCCTCCAGGTGGTGATGCTGTGCAGTGATGGAAAATGAAAATACTGACCTTGGGAATGAATCTGTGTTGCTATTAAGTCACTTGCATGCTATTGCTTTAGGAAGGTTCCAAAAAGTCTTTTTTGTGCATTTTCTATAGATTCCGTTCCTACCGTCATAGTCCATTTTCCCTATAAAATCAGTATCCATGTTGCTAGTCTTTAGGAAATTTAATCAAATACAGGTAAAGCTTTATTATCCTTTTGTTTTCTTTTATAACAATCTGGCTTGTGAATCAATAGAAAGGAAATACGCCCACTTAAGGAAAAAGAATAAAGTCACCCCAATCGATTCAATTTGTTAGTATCAAGGTTTAGGTGCAAGGGAAAGAAATGACTTAAAGTATTTTCCTTCTACAGAATTATGTCTGCGTGTCTTGTGGCCCTTCGATCAGACACTATCTAGAAACCAGACTCCACTCCAGAAAATGCGTTGCGTTTACTTTGGGGGTGGGGAGACTTCCCCGGGTTTAATTTGGAAATGCTGCAGGCTACAGAGGTTCCGAACAGAACATGAAAATCAGAGGGCTGTGAAGCGTGAGCTCCTCTCCCTCGTTTATCACTGATTCTCGTCGCCATCGTTCTCTGACACTGAGCATCTGTTCAGGAGATCGTGGGTCCCAATGCGCCGCCCCCAGAGCTTTCCTGGAGGGACAGCTACAGGCCTGCATGGAGAGCGGCCTCAGTGAAGTCCTGGGGGTTTTCCTTCTTTTAGCAGCTGCTGCCTGAGCTACCGTTGGCCCAACAACTTAGAAATAGAAAAAGTACAAAGTGATAATGCCACAAAGCACAACTGTTAGCTGAGTCTCCTAAGACCCACAGTTTCACAACTTCGGTGGAGAACATTAACAGGGAGTTAATTAGCCATTGTTGTGACTGATAGTTAAGTTCACGATTTTTCTCTCTATGGGACTGATGTGCTATCTGGGCTAATCTGCAGAAGTTTAATGAGCAGAGGTTTCACGACAGCGTGAAAAATAAATCATATGTGATGAAAACCTATTACAAACATCCCAGTAATCATTCTGCAAACTGCCAGAGCCCAAACCACTAGAAGCCATCAACAGATAATAACCTTCCCCCCCCCCCCCAAAAAAAAGGATCCTTTGAGAGCTTCGGCTAAAATTCTGTATTTTAAAAAAGGGGACAACTGTCACATTCCGACTGGGATCAGGAATCTTAGAAACACAAGGCAGGTGCAGGCACGAAGGGCAAGCGGGGCTCACTGTCCCCAGGCTGAGGGGCGGGGGCGGGAGGAGGGTCCTCGGGCGGCCCCGCCCACGCAGGGACCCAGGGCACAGCTACAGCCCCTCCAGGCACCTGCCGGATCCCTGAGCCAAGGCCTTGGCGTCTCCCACCTGCAGAGAGTCGCAAGGATCGCGGTGGCGCTGACAACCTGCAGCGTCCCTCACTGGGTCTGCGCAGTGAGTGACCAGCGGCGAGGGCCTGACAACCAGGCCTGGACTCCAGCCTCCCGTGACCTAAGGTCAGCCCCGGCCGCTGGGATCCACCCAAGGATCGAAAGAGGCGGTGCAGGGTCGGAGCCCACCGGGCCACAGTCTCCGCACCGCCCCCGGGGTCCCCGTGTCAGGGGCCTGCCTTCCCGAGGGAGCCGCCCTGGCTTTCTGCACCACAGTTGTGACAGCTGCACCCTGACTGCGGACCCGTCGGCCAGGCTCCCACAGTTCCTGCTCAAGCCAGGCGACGGGTCTGCCCCGCAGGAAAGAAAAGAGAGTTAGCGTTACCTTAGTTCTACCAGGTTCCAGAAAGTGAAAGACACTGGGTATGATTGCGCCTCTACCCCCCACTGCTGACCTGAGACCTGAACTTTATTACCTGCCTCTGACCATAAAGGAAACGAGGTTCTTGGACCAGCTTGTCCAAGGCCATTCAGCTCAGAGCCCACAGCCGGCGGGACCCCCATCAAGGTGCATCTGATCCCAAAGTCTGAGCCCTTCTACTGCCTCGTGTCGCCGTCTGGAAAACCCTGCTGAAGGTCTGGTTCCCCCCACCCCCGAGACTTTTCCCCATTTCTCTAGAAGCAGACACTCTCCACCTGTAGACAACCTCACTCAATCCGTTCCCGTCCAGCGCACCAGATGGCCACGTTACCGAGAAAAAATAGAATAAAGCACCGTCAGGGAGGGGGTGACGACATTGTCTATGAGGGACAGAACCTACGTTAAAATACTCAGTTCATCAACCCAAGGTTAAAGAAAATCAGAAAACTATGTTTTGCAAGTTAAGCACCAGACTTTAACTTGACTGCTTTAACCAGGCTTTAATTTGACCGCTCTGAACCCCTGGTCTTCTCAAGTGTCTGTCCTTGGACTACTACTCTAGAAGAAGAGACAAGCTACGCATTAGAGGCATCTTGGATGATTCTGATTAAATCCCTTATAATCATTCAAGAGCTACTGTCTGTATTGCGATTCTACAACGTTCTCGTGGGAAAGTTAATAGAGGCAGCTCCCCGGTCGAGCGAAGAATAGGAGTCCCAAAGATGCACTCACTTCAGCAACCAAAATTATGTAGTGGCACAGGGAAACGTTTCCGCAGGGCGATTCAGGCAAACCCATGAGAAAGCGGGGCGCTTGAGCCGCGACATGAATCGTGAGGGAAGTCACCACTGTGGATATTTGGGGCATACTTGGAGGAAAAGCATTTGTTTGCAAGGAACGGCGAGTGCGAAAGCCCTTAGACGGGGAGGAATTTGGCATGATTTAAGGCAGAAAGGAAGTCGGCAGCACTGGCCGGGGAAGGCCGGGTGGCATCCAAAGCATCAGGAAGGGAGACGGAGGCAAGCCCGCGTGAGTCCTGTTAGACGGTGCAAAAAAGTCTGCCTCCTGTTCAACTGGCAGGGTGGGATCATCGCGGTGCGTCAGTTTCCGTTTGCAGTTTAGGGAGGTAGTGCTTCCTTCTGGACTGACAGCGGGTCTCAGGGAGGCAAGAATGGAGTTGCGCGGAGACTTTAGGATGCTGGAAGAGACCCAGGCCCCACAGGCTGCTGGCCTGGACCAAGTCATGAGCATTTGCAGTGTGACAAGTGGATGCATGACAGACACATTCCAAATGCAGAGCCAACTAGAGGTGCCGCCGAAGCGGGTGTGATGGGGCGCCGGAAAGAACCAAGGACGGCTGGGGTGTCAGGCCAGAGCAACTGGACCTTTGGTGTTCGCAGCTGAGATGGGAAGGTCTGCGGGGAGCAGACTTGAATGTGTGCCAGGTGGGGCTGGGGGAGGAGGGAAAAGACAGCTAAAGTGCTGTAGGAAAGCAGGAGGGAAGGTAGCTTCCTTCCCCATTCACGGCCTGGGTTCCTCCACGAGGACGGCTGATGGACACCAGCTCTGATACGCCCCCTGGACCCTGCCACACTGCCCCGCTTCGGCAGCCACTTCCCACGTAGCCATCGTCGTCCCCCCGCCCGAGCATCCACTCTGGGCCTCCTGTTCCGCATCCCATGTTTCACGCAGCAGCGGGATCTTTTGAAAAGGCAGATCGGATCCTATCGTGTTGCCCCTTAAAACCCTCCACGGAATACGGAGCCCAGTTTGGGTAAATGCCACTCCCTGGCTTATCAGGGACCCGCACGTCTGGTTCTGCACTCCATCTGCGGCCCTAGCACCCGCCCCTCTCCCACGGCCATCGGCCACAGGAACCTTCTTTTTCTTCTCAAAGAGCCCATTCTTAGGGCTTCGGAAATAACTGTTGTCTCTACATAGCGGGCCCCTTCCTGTTACTCACGTCCCAATTGAAATATTATTCTTCGAAGAAATTTTCTCTGTCCACACGCTGTAAAGGGGCCACGGCGTCATATAACCCGATGGGAATTCTCATTCTTGTCATCATTACCGGCATGATTATTGAGGATTTGCTACTTCTGGGCCACCTCTCCCAAGTGGAATTAGAGTACGTGAAAAATGGCTCCGTTCTCTTTGATGGAGTTGGACGGTGTCTGACGTCCAGAAACTCAAAACATATTTGAAGGAATTAATTGCCGTTTCCACCAATACCTTGCAGTTGCCCTTGGCGTAAAGCAGATGTTCAGTGAAGGTTTTGAAGGCTTGGGGGTTATTTTGTAATAAATGAAGGCAGGAAGCAAGAGACCAAATGGGACTCCAGAATCATCCGAGTGTCTCATGTCTCTTCACTGTATCGCTTGCGTAGGCAGTAACAAGTAATTTTCTTAATCTTTCAATCAAAATACCGCTGTGATGACTGTCGGCTGGGTACTCGGATATACCTAATGTTTTCCTTAAGTTTTGAATTCAGAGGCATCATCTCAGGATTTTCAAACCCGATTTGTCACGTATTGTTAAAAATAGTCGGTAAGTGTATCATTCCCCACGAATCAAAACCATTTGTCCCGTTTGCCTCCGAATGGAGATGAGTGCACCTGTCATCATCACAAGAAGCTTAGACTTCTCATCTACCAGACGCATTTCCTTCTCTGCCGGGGAACATTTCACACTAAGAGATGGAGTCTCATTAAAAAGATAGCAGCCTTTTTGTAGATGGGCCGCAATATCAATTCATTTCAGAACGAGGTGGGTAACCTTCCTTTACCTCCCCAAGGAAGACAAAATGGTAGTTTGGTCTGAATTACAGAACCGGTTCTCACTAGACCAACCCTTTTTCCAATTGACTCTGTTGCACTCATGCCCCAGTTGGTCCACATACAATCAGCCTGACTTTAATATGTTGCCACAGTTTGGGGGCTGATGGAGGAGAAAGGAAACGGTGCTGAAAATGTCATCACTCAACTGGGGCATCTGAGTCCAAGAGTGCAGTGAGGTGGCCAGCAGGCTCGGGGTAAGCGTGGTTTATTATGCTGGAGCACTGATGGCTCTCAAAGTTTTGGATAAAATGTTAGGCACTTGGGGCGCCTGGGTGGCTCAGTCGGTTGGGCGACCGACTTCGGCTCAGGTCATGATCTCGCTCAGGTCATGATCTCACGGTCTGTGAGTTTGAGCCCCGCGTCGGGCTCTGTGCTGATGTTTCAGAGCCTGGAGCCTGCTTTGGATTCTGTGTCTCCCCCTCTCTCTGCCCCTTCCCTGCTCGTGCTCAGTCTCTCTCTATCTCTCAATAATGAATAAACATTAAAAAAATGTTAGGCAATTAAACTTACAAGTATTAAGAGCATCATCTTTTAAAATTAAAAGGATACCAGGAATGCTAACAAGTAGAAGGCATGTGTACACGAACTGATGTGATAAAAGATGGAACTGGAAAGAGAGATCACTTAGGCATGAGGACAGCTTAGGTTATATCGTCAGAACCTTGGAGTGTCCCCACTGCCATTCAGGTGCCACTGCTATCAAGGATTTGGGCGGAAAATTTTGAGAAGACCCAGGATGAATAAGACCACCTTCCTAGTGTCCCCACCCAAGTCCCAATACACATGATCCACTTTCCAGGCTGTTCTTTCTTCCCTATCATGGCAAGACGCAAGTGACTCCTCCGTGGCCTGCTGAAAAACACTCCTTCAGGGAAATCTTCCCAGATGGCACCTATGTAAGGTGTCTGTCCCCTGTGTTATGAGCTTCTGAGACTTGTCTATCCCACTAACCTTCAGGATCCACTCTTCTAGCAGACTGTGAGCTCCTTGATGACCAGTTAGCAATTACTCACCTTTTTCTCCCTTCTCTCATGTTGCAGATTGTTCCTGCCCCCATATGATGTAAATTTCCTCCCATCTTCCTTTCATTGACCCCATTTCCTCAGCCAAAGGTCTATTGTATCTTTACCTTCCACTGTCCCTTACTTCCTGCTTACTGGTTTTTAAGCCAGGTACATAATACAAAACCCAAACAGTGCTCCCCTTCTGGTTTGGGGCTTTTGTCCCAAACCATGCCTCCTCTCTTAACATCTCATTCTTTATGTGGATTTAGCGGTGATATTTTTTAACGAAAGTGTGCTCCATAGAAGTGAACAAGTCAGAGGGCTTTTACCGTGATTCTGCGAGAGTTACTGTTTTCATCGGTCCAGGACCGCTTTTTATGGTACTGTCTCAGGCTGACTCTTGACCCATGCAGGCAATGCAAATTCAGACTCTACAGCTCTGTATGGCAAGGGCTCGAAAGAGAGTTTTTCAGAATTCAACTATTTACTGAGCACCTACGATGTGCGAGACATTGCTTTAGGTGCTGGATACAGCAGTGGAACAGAGTCAACAACCCTGTTCTCAGGGTGTTTAAATTTCCAGAGGGGAGTGGGTTGCTTATCGTGGAGGAACAGGAAGAGAGCAAGCTGTTTTGGAGAGGTGGTTTTCGCTGTACAATTAGATGGATAGCATTGAAAGATCCCAGATGTATGCCAGTGAGTCAGCTTTCGTTCCCTTTCTTGGGTGGACTCAAGCCCACAAAACCCGTTTCCCCCCATGAGATTTAGGATCTTCTCCTTGGTGTGCCTGTATCCAGTTCCTACACCACCTTGTCTGAGTTCCCTAACACTTCCTGACTGTGTTATTTCCCTTGCTTTTAAGCGAGCTAATGTATTAAGGTCATTTTTGTTATGGTTTATTTGGTGCATCTCAGGGTGTCCATAAAGTCTGGAACTATAGATAATTTTTCATATTGATGATGTCCTGGATGATGTGTCTATATTAATCTATGTTTTCAGTCTTTAAGGACACATCTGTCTTCAGAAAGCAAGTTGTGATTCAACTCAGTCCACCCATCTACTGAGAACGCGTGCAAAATGCCTGCCATCTTCACGTATGGGTAATGCCTCCACCTTCCCACGTGTCACTGTAATAAATTGTTACTGTGGATTAATAGATAGACAAGGAAATGAGTCCCAGACCCTGTCCCTATGAAGCTCTACTGCTCTACCCAAGGTAAGGAGCTGATATTTTCTCTTTCAAGGTTTGTGTCCTCTGAGCTCCCCCATTGTACGTTCTCTATTTTGTTGTGGTGTTTGTTCGGTCTCTGCCGCCTAAGCATCGGTGTGGTGCGAGACCTGATCTGCTTTGCACTCCACTGAGTGCTTAACAGTGGGGTGCGCCCAGCATCTCCTCCCTCCATCTTTGATGAAGAGCATGACCATCTCCACAAAAGGAACGCCTTTCTTCCCCCTCTGTGGTTGCTGGTGGGACTGTTAACATGGGTGCTCTGCCCTCCATGACAACGGGAGGGGACACCTGAGCCAGCCTGGACCATCATACGGCAACGCGGTGGATGCTATTTCAGGTACCGCTTCTGTGCAACAGCCGAAGCTTAGAGCCTTAGAACTACCTCACTTTATATTCAGTCTGTTCTGTGGGCTCGTAGGCCAGTCTTCTCCTCTAAGTGGTGCGGGCTGGTGCCAACAGGGGTTCCCCCCGAGACCTATTAGTCTCCTCACCTCTCAGTTCCTACCTCCTCAAGGCGATTTACATCCCTTAGGAATTCTCATGACACCAGACTCCTTCCATCTTGCTGCCATTCATCTTCTCCCACCCAAATGTTGGGCCACACTGTTGCCATGGTGATATCTCTACTGCACAGATTTGATCGTATCCCTGGCAGTACAGACTCCCGCAAAGTCTCCCCTAAGACCTCAGAGTCAAGTCCAATATGGTGGCGTAGCACGGAAGAACCTACCTTCTGCTCATGCCTGTGGTCTCTTCCAATCTCACTCCCGACCACAGCTTCCCTCGCTTCCCCTGATCTTCGCCCACTCTGAAATTGCCCCAATTATCTAAGTGTAGGACACTTTCTTTAGAGACAGAGTTTTGGGGCTTCTGATCGATTCCTTTTTTGTCATTTCATCCGACCCCACTGAGATCACTGTAAGGCTGGTGCCCGGGATGGGAGGGCGGTTGGTAAGGTTGAGGGGGGAGATGGGAAGGAAACTGAAAGGTGAAGAGTCATCCAAGATAAAAATGCATTCACACTTGGACTCAAAAATTGCACTTCTAGTCACTTAATAGTAGCTCCAAAATGATTTCATTGCAACATATTCCTTCACAGCAAAAATTGGAAATAACCTAAATATCTTTCCAGAAAAGACTGATTAAAAAATATTTTGTACACTTATGCAATGAAAGATAATCCTAGGCCCCTGCTAGGTCCATATGGAATGACAGCACTAAGAGAAAAATTATCTCATTGAAGATCATGAAGACAGAGGGAGTGTAAGAACCTGGGAACATGGCTTACAACAGACTGTTACTTTCTCTGCGTTGATTGGCATTTTATTTTTTGTCATCAGAAATACATATAAATACCATATAATTACATTTACATAATGTATAATTTCTAAGATTGTATAAATATGTAATTTCTGGAACAAAGAGGTAGACCTCCGTTTAGATGTATCAGCAAATAAATTTAACTTCTGGGTTTGAGTGAGAAAACTTTCATCTTATAATAAAAATTCTCCATTTTCTCCCTGAGAGTGCTTTGTAGTTTCATTTTCTGCCTGCTTTCTGTTGCTAAGGTGCATGAAAAGTCTACGAAATACAATTAGCTATGTCTGAGGAGTTACTTTTATACTAAACTCTTGTTCTTACCCCCTTATAACTTCGTGGGGGAAAAATAGCCGTTGGCCTAAAGTTTCTCTGTTTTCAAGCCAACAATGAATTTTATTTGGAACGCTTAAGGGGGGAAACACTCAGCTCCTTTCAATTATTAATATTTAAAGCAATGTAGTTCTTAATGCACTGAGAGAGAAAAAGAACATTCAAACACTTTTTGTTTATGGGTAATCTGAAAAGGTTTCCGTTGAATTGCCCTCAAGTTGGCATGGCTGCCGTTGGAATTTTTTTTTTTTTTTAACATTTTCTCTATTTGTACCCACGTCCGGGTGAGTAAAGTGAGTAGCTGCCTTTGCATAGGGGCCTCGTGCCTTTGTGGCCTTTCTGTTTTTTTGTTTTTTTTTTTTTTTTTTTTAAATTTTTTTTTTTCAACGTTTATTTATCTTTGGGACAGAGAGAGACAGAGCATGAACGGGGGAGGGGCAGAGAGAGAGGGAGACACAGAATCGGAAACGGGCTCCAGGCTCCGAGCCATCAGCCCAGAGCCCGACGCGGGGCTCGAACTCACGGACCGCGAGATCGTGACCTGGCTGAAGTCGGACGCTTAACCGACTGCGCCACCCAGGCGCCCCTTTTTCTTTTTTTTTTTTTTTTTTTTTGTGGCCTTTCTGTATAAACATCAAATTCCATGCGGATCCACACAGTCTCCTCATGGAACCAATTTCAAGAGGAAAAGTGAGTGCTGCCCAACTGAAAGAAGAGAGATGGGGGCAGGGGGAAAGAGAGACAGGGAAGGAGAGGGAGGGGGGGAGAGAGAGAGAAGGAAGGTGAGAAGGAAGGAGAGAGGGAGGGAGAGAAGGAGAACATGATATAAAAATACAGGAAATGCCTCACTGGTCTGCTGCCATAATTAAAGACAAACATAAAGGGGCGTCTGGGTGGCTCAGTCGGTTAAGCATCTGACTTCGGCTCAGGTCATGATCTCATGGTTTGTGGGTTTGAGCCCCATGCTGGGCTCTGTGCTGACAGCTCAGAGCCTGGACCCTGCTTTGGATTCTGTGTTTCCCTCTCTCTCTGTCCCTCCCTGCTCATGCTCATGCTCTGTCACTCTCTCTCAAAAATAAATAAATATTAAAAGAAATGTAAGAAAAAATAATTAAGAGCAAACATAACAAAATGACTTTTCATAAGGAAAGACTTCTACTGAAGTCAATCAGTTAAACGTTCTGACTCTTGATTTCTGCTCAGGTCATGACCCCAGCGTCGTGGGACAGAGCCCCATGTGGGGCTTAGGGCTGAGTATGGAGCCTGCTTGAGATTCTCTTTCTCTCTCTCTCTCTCTCTCTGTCTCTCCCTCCCTCGGCCTCTCAACACCCCCCCATTCTCTCTCTCTAAAATAAATAAATACATAAATACATAAATAAATACATAAATGCATACATATATAAAGATAAATAAAACTACTTCTAGTGGTGATTTCTGGAAGGAGCTGATTTAATTCTGGAGTGTAAACCCAGACAGTCAGGTTTTTCTCTAATGAAATGTTAGTGCCTGACTGAAGCTTTGATTGCCAGGCATCGACTTCAGAGAGGGCTGTCTGGAACAAACACACTGCCAGGCACAGGACTAGATAAAGATCAGGGCAGTCCCCCTCCCCACCACCTTGATCCCCCAGGCTCCTCTGTTTTAGACATCTTGGCTGATTTCCATAACTGAAATTTTGGCCACTTGTTTTTTTGTCTTCCCATGCTTTAATTTTCTCTCTTATGATTTAAATTCACCAATAAAACATGAGTCTGGGGGCACCTGGGTGGCTCAGTCGGTTAAGCATCCGATTTCGGCTCAGGTCATGATCTCGCAGTTTGTGAGTTCAAGCTCCGTGATGGGCTCTGTGCTGACAGCTTGGAGCCTGGACCCTGCTTCTGATTCTGTGTTTCCCCCCGCTATCTGCCCCTCCCCTGCTTATGCTCTCTCTCTCAAAAATAAATAAACATTACGGGGCACCTGGGTGGCTCAGTCGGTTAAGCGTCCGACTTCAGCTCAGGTCACGATCTCGCGGTCCGTGAGTTCGAGCCCGCGTAGGGCTCTGGGCTGATGGCTCAGAGCCTGGAGCCTGCTTCCGATTCTGTGCCTCCCTCTCTCTCTCTGACCTTCCCTCGTTCATGCTCTGTCTCTCTCTGTCTCAAAAATAAATAAAATTTTCTTTAAAATTTAATAAATAAATAAATAAATAAACATTAAAAATTTAAAAAACAACAACAACACGAGTCTGCAGAAACCCTAGACTTCCACCTTCCACACTGATCAAAGCAAACCCCCAGACCTACACTCTGTCTCTCTCCTACTCTCTACCCTCCCCCTCACTGTGTTGCCCCAGGTGTGTTGTGTAATTTCTGGGCCCCGTGAGTATTAAACTATTTCTTCCCCCAGCATCTCCTGATGGTTGTTGCTGAGGGCATCTCACCATGGTAAAAACCACAAGGACTGTCCAGCCACAATCATGGTTGTCGATAGGCTGAGATCAGCACCCAAGTTCTAAGAGCTTGAATTCCATCTTCCAATTTATCCTTGAAGCTGTATATAATCTTTAAGATGAGTGCAAAGTAACTCCTTTGCAAGTAGCTCTGAAAGACTGAAACAAGCAAAGAACATCTAACTATGACTGCCACAGGTTATTCTTATTATTTTAGGTGGAAAACAAATTAAATTCTACAGAACTGTACACAATACACAGAACAGTATTTACTATAATAACAAACAAAACATATCCCAGAGCAGCAGTTCCTATGATATCGGAAAGGTTAAATGAAAAAAATCACTTAATCTCTTACATTATAAGATGCATAGTTAAAGCAAACCTATAAAATGAAAATAGAAAGTAAAAGAGAATTATTTAAGGCCTGTGCATGGGGAAGATAATCATTGGTAACTTCCTAGCTCCCAGGTACTTGTTTTAAACCATGAACTAGAAGAACATCTGAAGTGACTTTTATAATCCATTTTTTATTATCCAATTCAAGTGCTCCTCAAAGTACAATTAGAAAATTATGAGAATGGAATCAGACACCATTATAGAATAAAGCTGATACCAAACTTCTAATTTACAGACTTTCAGACTTTTAACCTTCTGCCCTTTTTATTGATCAAAATTTTTATTCTTCACTAATCCGTATGGACAAGCCATTGAGCTGCAATTTGTCATTGCTAAGTACATCTGCAAATCCTTCCACCAGTTTCTTGTTGATGCACAGATGTAAGCCATGTGAATAACATCCGCTTTGAAACGTTCTGAATTAAATGTATCTCTTGATAACTAATCGGTGTCTATACCTATATCTGCATCTGTATTTAGCGATTTCCCTGGACTTCTGCTTCCAGAAATATGGCACACCAACCATAACACAATTAGGTCTTGGATAAATTGAAATAAAAACCCAATTTGAATGTATTCTGGAGCTCCTAGACATAAGGCAAATATATTTAAAGAGCAAGAAGATATTTGAAATTTTAGTAAAACACATTCAGGCTGGGTTTGCCCTGAAAATATGTTGACCCCAGGTCTGGTTTTAGGAAATCAAGCCAGTACCTGTGAAAGGTCTAGAACTAAACCTCACACTCTTTCCGTCAGACACAGCGGCACACTGTGGCCCCTCGGTGCTTCTGTGACTTAAGTTTAATCAACAGCGGGAAATTTTTATACCACCAACTGCAAAAAGAAACAAGCCGCCAGCGAGCCATAGTCAGTAGGGAACATTCCAAAATGAATAAACTCTATTTAAAGCCTTCAGATATCAAAATTACAACCATAATGTAAAGTGCTATGTGTAAAATATCTAAAAACTAAAATATGACATCAAATATTAAGCAACGGATCAGCATGCCATGGAGCTGCTCAAGGTGTCAAAAGACAAATGTGCTCTCAAGTATCAAGAAAATGGTGGGAACACAAATCCATGCCAAGAGGAAGAGAGAGGAAGCCATGAGGAAAGCGGCAACCAAGAAGGACTGAGCCCCCTCCCCTCTGTAATAAAGCCTTCTTGGAACTTGAAAATAAAAGAGGATAGAAGGATCACCTAACAAAACAATGCAAAGAATGACACCTTGGGTGCAAAAACAGAAGCCAAAAAACAGAGAACTATGTCACCAAAGTGCTGAGAGAAAGTAAACCTCATCCTGGAACTCTCTATGCAATTAACACTGCCTTTTATTAATGAAAGTGAAATATATTTCAGATTATCAAAACCTGAAAAAAAATCACCACTTGCCAATCTTGATAAAGAGGTTTAAAGGAATTTTTTCCATAAATTTTCAGCTTTATTATGGTATAGTTGACCCGAAGGAATTACACGCATTCAAGGCATACAACTTGATGTGTTGGTATATGTACACACTATGAAGTGATCGACACAATGAAGCTCATGAACATACCCATCACCTAAGTCAGTCACCATTTTCTTTCTCTGGTTCTCTTTATCAATTGATTTTCACCATCCCTTACTCTATTTATAAAAAGTCTTCATTTGGACTCAGTTATATTATGATTTATTTGTTCATTAAGACTTTTTTTTTAGAGTGGTATAAAATTCAAAGCAAAATTGAAGAGAGGGAATAGAGCTTTCCCGTATGCACCTTGCCCTCACACCTATGGAGCCCCTCCCATTATTAATATCCCCCACCAGAATGCTGTATTTGTTACAATGGATTAATCTATGGTGACACATCATTATCACCCAAAGTCCATATTTGATTTTACAGTTCCTCTCAGTGTTTTGCATTCTCTGGGTATAGACAAGTGTAAAATGACATTATCCATCATCATAGTATCATACATGGTATTTCTGCCACCCTAAAAATGCTCTGCATTCTGTATATTCATCCCTCATCCCCAACCTCTAGCCTCTAAAACACACTGATCTTCCTACCATCTCCATAGTTTTGACTTTCCCAGAATTTTATATAAAGCATACACGATGTAGCATTTTCAGACTGGTTTCTTTACTGGTAAATGCTGTTAAGATTCCGCCATGTCTTTTCATGCCTTGGTAGTCATTTCTTTTTAGTGCTAAATAATCTTCCCTTATCCAGATGTACAACCATTTCTTTTATCCATGCACCTACTGAAGGACGTCTTGGTAGCTTCCAAGTTTTACCAATTATGAGAAAGGCAGCTATAAACATCTGTGTCCGGGTTTTTGTGTGCATATAAATTTGGAACAAATTTGGGTAGGTACCCAGGAGCGCAATTTCTGGATTGTGTGGTAAGAGTATGTTTCGTTTTGGAAGAAACCACCCAGCTGTCTCCCAAGTGGTTGTACCATTTTGCGTTTCCACCACCAGTGAATGAGTGTTCTGTTGCCCTCTATCTCTGCCAGCATTTGGTGTTGTCAGGGTTCTGGTTTTGGCCACATAATAGGCGTGTAGTGGTTCTCATTGTTTTAATATTAATTTTCCTAGTGCACTGTTACGTGGAGCATCTTTTCATATGCTTATTTTCTATCCCTATATCTCATTGGGTGAGATATCTGTTAAGGTCCCTGGCTCACTTTTAAATTGCGTTGTTTGCTTACTTACTGTTGGGTTTTAAAAGAGTCTCTCTTTTTTTGTATATTTTGGATAATAGCCCTTTATCAGATGTGTCTTTTGTAAATATTTTCCAAGTCTGTGGTTTGTCTTCTCATTGTCTTAACAGTATCTTTCACAGGCCAGAAGTTTTTCATTTTCATGAAGACCAGCTTATCAGTTATGTCTTTCATTTGGCTAAATGAAATGCTGTTGGTGCCGTGTCTGAAAGGCCATCACCCCGGAGCACCTGGGTGGCTCAGTCAGTTAAGAGTCTGACTCTTGGTTTCTGCTCAGGTCATGACCTCGCAGTTAGTGAGTTCAAGTCCCACATCAAGCTCTGTGCTGACAGTGCAGAGCCTCCTTGGGATTCTCTCTATCTCCCTCTCTCTCTGCCCCTCCCCTGCTCATGCTCTCTCTCTCTCTCTCTCTCTCTCAAAAATAAATTTATACATTTTTAAAAGTTAAAAAGTAAATAAATAAAAAGGTCATCACCCTACCCAAGGTCATCAAGTTTTCTTCTATGTTAGATTCTAGTTTTATAGATTTGCTTTTTACATTTAAGTCTGTGACTCATTTTGAGTTCGTTTTTGGGAAGGGTGTAAGGTCTGGGTCTAGATTCATTTTTTTGCCTGTGGATGTCCACTTGTTCCATTTGTTGTCCATTTTGTGTCCATTGTGTTGTCTTTGCTCCTTTGTCAAATACTAGTTGACTGTATTTATGAGGGTCTATTTCTAAGCTCTCTGTTCTGTGCCACTGATCTATTTGTCAATTCTTGATTTGTCTCTTTGTCTATTTCTCTATCTGACCTATTTGTCTTTATCTTGATTATTGTAACTTTATAGTAAGTCTTGAAGTCAGGTGTCATCAGTCTTCCAAATATGTTCTTCTCTTTTAGTATTGCCTGGGCTATTCCGGGTCTTTTGCCTCTCCATATAAACTTAGAATCAGTTGGTCAGTACTCACAAAATAATATGGCTGGGAGCTTGGTTGGAATAACATGGAATCTAGAGGCCAGGTTGGGAAGCACCGGCCGATGGAGCCACATAAGACCTGCCTCTACCGCTTGCAGGGAGAGCCCTTTGGAACCAACAGACTGGGGACTAGAGCAAAGGTGAGGACTGGGGCAAAGGTAGAGGGCTGCCTTAGGCTCTGGGGTGGTGGAAACAATGCCGGCAGGGAATACCCTTGACCCTGGGGGCCTATGGCAGTCATGATCCTGGAAACCTCAGGGTTCCCTTGCTCAACATGCGTGGGCTTTTCTTCTCCCTATGTGCTCACTGTGAAGCTGAAGGTCCAGGCAGTGTGAGAGGGAGGTGCTAAGCCCACTCATGCATTTGTCTATTGGCTGGGCTCCCGGTCAAGTCTGTGATTCGACCTCTGGTCTCACACTCAGAGCCGGGTGGGCACATAATGGGTGGGGATGAGGGGCAGCGGGGTGGCCCTTCTGCATTGGGCAGAGTCACAGTACTATTCCCAGGTGATGAGATTTGGGGGAGAGACTGCAGGATTCGTGGAGTCTGGAGCCGATGACCAAGAAAGAATTCTTGAAGACGTCTTTGGTGCAAAAAGGTGATTTTATTAAAGCCCAGAGACAGGAAACTTGAGCACAAAGAGCTGCCAAGGGACCATGAGAAACTGGTATTATACTATGGAGTTGGGGGAGGTCAAGTCCAGGGGAAGTGTCCAGTGAGATTTTCATATGGTAGTGGAGGCCTAGCTATTGTCAAGCTAAGGTGGTTTTCCCTCTAACAAAGCATTGACATTAAGACAGTAGGGAGTTCCTGGAGAAAAGTTTTACTCTGCAGGCCTCAAGTATTTGTCAGGTTGCAGGGCTGACAGGTTATAAGGACATTTACTTCTATCTGCCATTTCCTTCTGCCTTTGTTTCCCCCCCCAATCCTGCCTTTTGTTTGTCCAAAAAAGGAGACTTTTAGGCCCTCAGGACTTTGATCTCAATCAGTTAGCCATTTGTTTTTCCCCTTTCCTTTGTTCTTGGGCAGCCAGGAGTGCCCGAGGAATATCACACATATCCCACCTGGGGCAGGGGGTGTTTGAGGCCTGTAAGCTTGTCTTCTACTCCCTCATCACTAGGTGCCTGGACTGGGATGTTGGGAGGAGGGGGTGGCAGGCGTTTGGCGCTGAGGATGCTGAAACCACCCCAGGTATCTGGGTTGCTGACCTCGGGAAACAACAGTGAGACAAAATCTGGAAGAGCTTACGAAGTGGCCACCATCTCTGTTTTGAGGTGTGGGAAACACAATTCTAGAAAACATCCCACAACATAGGAGCAGACATCACCAACCATTCTTTTCACGGTGCTTGTGTCAATATGTAAATGAAACCCAGAATGAATCGCCTGTTGAAAAGCGGCTTCATTCTCCAGGGTTAATTCAGCTGTCAGTATATGGATAACAAAGCAAGACTGGTTCTATCTTCACCTTTCCCCCTTTGGAGTTTTTTGTCGTTACCACGGCAACTTAGCCCACAAATTTGATGATAATTAAAAACTAATCAGGAGAGCATCTTCGCCTACTGGAATTGGGAGATAAATCCTGAAAAGTCCAAAGGAAAGACAAGTAGATACCAAGCCAGCAGCCAAAAGAAACAAAAACAGTCGGGCAACTTGCCGCATTAGGGAAACGTATTAATAAGACTTAGTTGTTCAAGGACTCACTAAGTTAATGCCGCAAAAATAAATGCTTGTCAACCACAATATGAATTAATAAAATGTTTTTACTCAACTCAAAAATACTGTCTGAGGTTCGGGATGTGGCACATTTTTTATTTACAAAAGTAAGAGGTCAGTATGCCATTAATTAATCTCTTGAAAGATATAGACATGAGAAGCTGAGTGGCTCAGTTGGTTAAGCATCTGACTCTCGATTTCAGCTCACTGGTTCGTGAGTTCGAGCCCCGTGTTGAGCTCCATGCTGATAGTACGGAACTTGCTTGGGATTCTCTCTCTCTCTGCCCCGTCCCCACTCATGCTCTCTCTACAAACAAACAAATAAACAAACAAACTTAAAAAACAAAAGAAAGATATAGATGAGTAGGTTGTAACCAAGGAAAAGTCCACATTCACTCTTGTTACTCTTTTTTTTTAATTTTTTTCAGTGTTTATTTATTTTTGAGAGACACAGCGTTGAGTAGGAAAGGGCAGAGGGAGAGGGAGACACAGAAATTCAAAGCAGGCTCCAGGCTCTGAGCTGTCAGCACAGAGCCTGACGCGGGGCTCGAACCCACGCGGGGTGAGATCATGACCTGAGCAGAAGTCAGAGGCCCAACCGACTGAGCCATCCAGGCGCCCCCTTGTTACTCTTAATATCCAACTACTGTAGTGACTCAAGCCCCTTGTCTAAGAAAAAAAAAAAAAAAGCAAACAAACCAAAACCCACACTTAACAATTTCTGGTGTGTGTGTGTGTGTGTGTGTGTGTGTGTGTGTTGCGTATAAATATACATCGGGACTTCACAACCTCACGCTGTCGATATTTGGGGCTGGCTCATTCTTTGCTCTGGACTGCTGTCCTGTGGGATGTTTGGCAACACCATGGCCTCTACCCTGGAGACAGTAGCGGCATGCACCTTCTAGAGCTGTGCCAACCCAACTGCCTGAAGATCTCATCCACTGAGACTACAGCCCTAGAACAATCTCCTTGACCTCATTTCGCTCGTCCTCCGCTCACACTTCAGTGGGGATGGGTTCCCTGCAAAAAGGTGTGGGTTTCCCCTCATGGCTGAGATGGTCACAGGCCAGGGAAAATGTCCCAAGACCGTGCCACGGGGGGCATCACGTCTCATAACGGCATATTTAAGAATTTTAAAACTCACCTGAAAGTTGGGGCCGTGTAGCCTCACACCATGTCTTGTATGTACCACGGGAGCTGGAAGTTGTCCTCACTGGACCGAGTTGGCTGTGATCTGCTGGAAATGAAGACTAACAGAGATTCTTGCTATGGAGAGCCAGAGCTTACTTTTCAAAATTCAGCCAGCCTCTAGGAGACTGCTGATGAGAATATGAATTGGTACAACTTCTCCGAAGGGTAATTTGGAAATACATGTGTCACAACTGCAAGTGCGTAAGCCCTTCGATCTACCAATTCCATAGAGCATTCTCTTAATATTCTTGCACACATGTAAAACAATGTATGTACGAAGGTTCTCAATAAAGCATTGATTTGCTTGTGACAGCACAATGTGAGAGCCAACCTACATAGTCTCAGCAGGACTGCTTAAGTAAACAGATTATATCCATAAAACATAAAAGTAACAAAATCACAGTTCATTGTATATCCGTTTATACTGTATGAATTTTAACATAGAGCAAATTCATCACCTGTGTCGCTTTTTCGCTTTCATTTTTGTTTCTCTTGTTTTGTTATGCCTGTTTTATTTATTTGTTTGCTGCAGTTGGGGAGTTCTTTCCATATTCTGTTACCAGTCATTGATCAGGAATACATTTTGGAAATATTTTCTCCCAGTCCGTGGCCCTTTGTGCTTTTTATTTCATAAAACTCAGAGACCAGACGTGTTTAGTTGGTTGAACCAATGTTGTTCCTTTAATGGCTCATCCATATTGTGTTCCTGAGAAGAAATCTTTAACCCAAAGTCATCAAAATTCTTAAAAAAAATTTTTTTATGTTTATTTATTTTTGAGACAGACCCCAAGTCAGAGAGGGAGGCACAGAATCTGAAGCAGACTCCAGGCTCTGAGCTGTGGGGCTCGAGTCCGTGAATTGTGAGATCATGACCTGAGCTAAAGTCAGACGCTTAACCGACTGAGCCACCCAGGCGCCTCAAGTCATCACAATTCGATTCCATATTTTAATAAATTTTATAATTTCAGGTTTTACATTGAGGCCCCCGATCCAATATTAGTTCATTTTTTTGTAGTGTGAGGCATGAATAACCACTGATTCTTTAGCCATACTGTTTGCATCATATTTTGCAGCGATTGATTTTGGGATTGCAATATGCATCCTTGATTCTTCGAAGACGACTTAAGAGTCCTACTCAAAGGACCCTCACAAATAATACCTTCACTTTTTGTAAATATAATAATCTGGGAACAATAGACTTTCATTTTACCATGCCTGAATTTTTATGCTTCAGTTGCCATACACATTACATGTTCATATCAGATAAACTTCAAATACAATGTCATAGTTGTTGCTTTTATAGTTACGTGTTTTAAGGAAGTAGAGTGAAAAATTGATAATTTTACATGTATCATGTTCCCATGTTCAGTGTTATTCATGTTTTCTGGAACATTCAGGCTTTTATCTGGTTTTGCTTTTCTTTAGCCTGATGAAATTCCCTTTAGCTTTTCTTAGAATGTGGTTCTCCTGTTCATCGTTTTGAATGAGATATAAGACGCTTTTCGTATCTTTACTCCTCTGCATGGTATGCATAATTTTTTTCTGTCTACTTTCTATAGTTTACTTTGATCTTCATCAGTTTACCTATTTTGCCTCCAAGGTGATTAGTTTCCTTTTATTTATTCTGCTTGGGGACTGCTTTGCGTCTTGAATGTATAAATTTTGTATTTCACAAAAATAAGTTATTACTTCCCCGATTTTATTTTCTGCTTCAGTTTTTCTTCTCTTTCTGGAGCTGCAATGTTATCTACCTTGGACTGCTTGATATCGTCACATGGATCACTGTGGCTTTATTTATTTATTTTTGTTTACACTTTTATCCATCTTTCTGTCTTCAAGTTGAATGATTTCTATTGATCCATCTCGAAGTTAACGGACTTTTTATTAATTCTTCTCCCAATCTGTTGTTAAGCCCATCTAGTGCCTTTACTTCAGTTTTTGGTATTATTTGCTTTTCGAATTTCATTAGATTTTTCACGCTTTATCTTTCCCCACTGAAATTTCATATTTGTTTCCTTATCGAGAGTATATTTTTCTTCAATTCTTTGAATATTTTTCTTCAATTCTTTGAACACAATGGAAATAACCATAATAAACTTTCAGTGTCTCCACATTGATTTCCTATATGTTCATTCATTAAAATACATTTTCTTTATGTCCTTGAGTGTAGTTATAATATATGTCTTAAAATTTGTATTCGTTGAGGGGCCCCCGGGTGGCTCAGTTGGTTAGGCATCCAACTCTTAATTTCAGTTCAGGTCATGATCTCTCTCTCTCTCTTTCTCTCTCTCTCCCCAAAAATAAATAAATCTAAAATTAAAAAAAAATTGAATTCATCAATTTCAATGTCTGGGCCATGTCTAGTTTATTCTCCATCGACTGGCTTTTCTCTTTCCTATGAATTACTTTTTTCTTTTATTATTTGTGTATTAGTTTTGAATCAGACCCCAGATAATGTGAATGATAGCTTGGGGAGATTGGATTCTGTTATATTCCTCTGAAGATTACTGATTTTATTTTCTCCTTAACAAGATTTTGCCTCAGCTGGACTCAAACTCACTTCTGTCTCCCCTATAATTATCAGAAACTAATATCTACTAAGTTGCTTTAGCATTTTCTGGGTTACTTGGAGTCTATTCTATACAAGTTCAGTTAAGGGGACAACCAATGATTTGGTCAGATATTAGACAGAATTTGTTATTAACCCCCTCTCTGGCTAGCTTCTGTGTAGAATTTATCCTCTCACTTTCCAAATGTTGTGGTCTCCTCTTACTCTGTGCTCTGATTTCTCAACCAGTAAAACTGTAGGTTTTTACTAGGACTTTAACACTCCACATGGGAACCACTCTGGTCTTCCTTCAGGCAATACGCTACAAACTGGAAACTTATCCAGTGTTATTATCTTCTTTGAAATGTCAGCTTCCTTCCTACTTGCTTTAGGTTGTTCTTCCTTTAGATTTTTTCATTTTTTTCACTAAGAGTTTATCATTTTGTTTGAGGGTGAGTTAGTCAAATATCAGCTACTCTGTTATTATCTGAGACAAAAATCTTCATGGCATTTTATTTTTTATGGAAGAATATTCTACTACCAAGTGTATTAAAATAGTTTGTTTCAAAAAAGATAGTAAAGGAAGAGCAAATTGATGATTTCCCAGGGACAAATAATGTAGCAGTAGATTGCAATGATAATTTTGTAAACAGAATCGACTTTTTGTTCATCTAAATTTACTTCTGTGAAACATGACTCATGAATATTCCAAGTGTGTTTTGGGGTTTTTCTTTGGGGGGGGTTGGAAAATGGGTCTATACTTCTTAAAAGTATATAGAGTGAGGGGCTAATGCTGGGAAATGATACAGTGACTGGAATAGGAATGAAGGTAAGTTCTTCAATAAATTCAAGAAAAGAGAATTAAAGAAAACAATTTTATTTATTTCAGCCCTCCATTGAATTTCTCATTTTGCATAAGCAATCACATAGAAAATTAATTTAATACATGATTAAAATTTTGAAATGTTTCTAATTGTTTTGTTCTTCACTGACTCCTTAAGTGCTTTACGATAATAAAATTCATGGTTATAACTATCATCACTATGCATAAGATGAAAATAGGTGGGTTTTTTTGTGCTATCCAGAAATTGCATACTGTATTCCTAATCCACCTAAGGCAGTTATTAGAAATATGCCTGTACATCACGATCTCGCGGTCCGTGAGTTCGAGCCCCGCGTCGGGCTCTGGGCTGATGGCTCGGAGCCTGGAGCCTGTTTCCGATTCTGTGTCTCCCTCTCTCTCTGCCCCTCGCCCGTTCATGCTGTGTCTCTCTCTGTCCCAAAAATAAATAAACGTTGAAAAAAAAATTTTTAAAAAAAAGAAATATGCCTGTACATTGTCAAAGTGTGTCTGCCTTGATATGACAGTAATTATTCTTCTCTCCTGTGACATAAGTTTTAAGCTTAGTCAATGGAATTTAAATTTAATAACTTCTAGATTCCCCCTATTCGATTAATACTTGGAAATATTTAAATTTATAAAGCAGAAAAAATTACCATTTCTTTTGGGAGGATGACAAATTCTTTTGACTTACCAAAATATAAAATCATGGTTAGGGCATACATTTTATCTCAGAGAAATAATATATGTGGCATATTGTAGTCAATTTCTATTTATATAAAATTCTTTTTTAAAAAAATCAGGGGATACATCATGGCATTTTGTATTCACAATGATGTTTGTAAGGCCCTGCAAAACCTTGACTCTTGGGTAAATCAGTGTTTCTCAACCTGCCAGTTCCCTCAGGGTCTCAATTAAATAAGATCTACTGAAAATGGGGCTCAGACATAAATATTTTTACATTTTTCCATGAGGGTGATATGCAGACAAGACTGATAATTACCGAAAAAGTTCAACAAATAGAGATGTGTACTATACCTTGATTGTTAAGGTGTTTTTTCTCATAATCTTCATATGATGTACATAGCAACTATTCATCAGAAATGTAATCCCAACTCATTCTGAAAAAGTTTGTATTTGAAACTTATTTGTTTGACAGAATTAAGAAAATAACATTCAAAATTCAAGATTTAATATAGAATAATGGGG
The DNA here is from genome assembly GCF_022079265.1 of Lynx rufus. Lineage (NCBI taxonomy): Eukaryota > Metazoa > Chordata > Mammalia > Carnivora > Felidae > Lynx > Lynx rufus. The sequence continues at coordinate 232,972,498 of NW_025814823.1, read as the reverse complement.
TAAAACTAGAATTCTTGAAGATATACAAGGGAATAAATGTAATCTCATTGAATCCTTCCAATAATATTATGAAGTGAATGACATTAGTATTGCCATTTTACAGGTGAGAAAACCAAGGCACCAAGTAGTAAAGTAAGTTGCCCAAAGCCACAGGATAAGAAGGAGCTGGAAATGAACACAGACAGTCTGGCTTCAGAATCCCTGCTCCTACACTTACGTCTATACTTTTCTATACTTATAGCAACATTTTTCAGTGAAAAATAATCTTCCTGGAACATCCATTCCAAAGACACCTCTCTTCTCTCTGAGCCTCATGACTCCTGAGTTGTTTTCTATCCCTACCTTTTAAGGAAACCAAGAGGAAAAGTTTTTACTTTTTTTCCTCAGAGAAAGTGTCCCTAAAGTCATGGTTCTTCTCATTTCTATATTATAGTCTTTACCTATTTACCACGTGCACACGGTTCACCAAGAGCTCCTTGAAACACTTTCTACTCTCGGCCAACATGAATGTGGCAAATGCTTCAGGTCCCCACCTATGTTCCCTCAGTCCCCCCAGAACACACCCACAGCTTTGGAGGATTATTTGGAGTTTCTAAATACACCTCTGGTGTCATTCCTTATGGACCCATATCTTCTGCCTAAGGGCATTCCATGGGCACGGGAGCATCTAGATGTGCATAAAAGATGGGTGAGAAGTGACAGGGAGCATATGTTCCATAAAGCAATTCCCTGCCATCAAGTGATGGAGAAAAGTAGATAAGGACCCCAATGTCCTTGCTCCTCAGTGGGATACTTTGGGTTGTGTGTTATAGGCTCTCTCAGATGTTGCCCAATGATATCCATCTGTTCTGTGGCCAGTAGTCATCAGCCACTCATTAACTCCCCCCTTACTGGCTAACCTCCCTTTCCAGCATACTTTCCCTATTCCTTTTTGTGTTTCCTTGGATCACCTTCAGATAAATTGCATGCACCAAATTCTTGATTCAGGGTCATCTCTTGGGAAAACTCAAACCAAGAGGATGATAGAGCGTTCTTCAACCTCTCTCCTCAGGCTCCATTTTGCTTTTTTCTCCACCTCCTAAGGAAGATCCACGTCCTCTGTTCATCACTTAGAGAATGGTGTTCTCAGGATGCTGCACGGATCCTACTCTCATCTCACTTCCAGAGGATCTCATCTTTTCCAGATCTTTTTTTTAAATATTTTTTATTTATTTTTGAGAGACAGAGAGAGACAAAGCATGAGCAGGGAGGGTCAGAGAGAGAGGAAACACAGAATCCAAAGCAGGTTCCAGGCCCCAAGCTATCAGCACAGAGCCCTATGTGGGGCTCAAACTCACAAACTGCGAGATCATGACCTCAGCCAAAGTTGGAAGTCGGATGCTTAACCAACTGAACCACCCAGGCTCCCCATCATTTTTTCCAGATCTTAAATTGCCATCTTTATATTGATTGTTCCAAAATCATTAACTGTAGCTCACATACTTCTGTCATATTCTATATACTGTTTTTGTTCCACAGTATTTATCACACATCTACTCTTCTACTAGCACCATTTAGGCCATGAGTATAAGCTCTTCAAACACAGATCCTACTCAAGGAGCTCACATCCTGGTTGGGAGAGATAAAACACGGACAGACAAAGTGTAACTGACACGATTAGTGAGCATAATGGAAATAAAATGGAAATTGTGTTAGAGATTCATGAAGACGAAGGAGAGCTTTAGCAAAGTTGGCCTGGGAAGGCCTTCTGCCTACTGAACCCTAGAGATGAAACCTGAGTTCACACCTCCCCACTGAACTCCCTCATCAGGTGTCAGATTGCCTTCTTGAGAGCTCTGCATCTGTCTGATTTGGAGGCTGCATTTTGCCCCAGTGACCTCACTTCTCTGAGGAATCTAAGAAGAGTTGTTAATCTTTCAGATTGGTCAGCTTCTCACTTATTGTTAAGGAGTAGTGACTTTCAATTGCATTACATACCAGACTAGAGACCAAAAATCTCCTATTCAGCTTTGACTTGTATGCTACATCATAGACTCATCTTTGTATAAGTAAAGGAAGGCAATTTATTATATGGACTCATTGTGTTTTTGAATATTGTTATTAAAAAGCCATGAGATACATATACAGGTTTCTTGGTTGTTTTTATTTTATTTTCTAGTATCCTGTATATGATTAAAAAAAACTATGCAATTTAGTATTTATCAGTTTTGGTATTGAATATATGTTCTGTTGAGCCCTGTATTATGCTTATAGCTGACACTGAAGAGTAATTCATAAGACTGTATCCAGTATCATATTATAAAAAATATATAAATTACCTTTATCTTTTTTAGAGTCTTTATATACCTAGAGTCCCATAGCAGAAATGGAAGGTATAAAATCAGGGTCCCTTGGGGCAACTGGGTGGCTCAGTTGTTTGAGTGTCAGACTTCGGCTCAGGTCATGATCTCACAGTTCGTGAGTTCGAGCCCCGCGTCGGGCTCTGTGCTGACAGCTCAGAGCCTGGAGCCTGCTTCAGATTCTGTGTCCCCCTCTCTCTCTGCCCCACCCCTGCTTGTGCTCTGTCTCTCTCTGTCTTTCAAAAATGAATAAACATTAAAAAAATTGTTAAATCTGGGTCCATTTTGAAACTTGATTCTCTTTAAAATGCAGACTTTCTTCAAATTAGGCACCAAGTTAATAATCAGATATATTGATGAATAACTCTATGTTAATTTTAGAAAGAGGCTTAGAAAAGGAGGGCATTTCTTTAGGGAAATATTATATCTTTATGGATAGTGCCACGGTAGAGCCCGGTGTCCAAGAAAAGGGGAGAATTTTCCATACCGGGCCACTCTCAACTGTGGATTTAATTCAAGTCAAAAGAACTTCTCTGAAAAGGAAGTTCCCAATTGTACTGTCTCTTTAAAAGTTTTTGTCACATTTAACCACAACCTGAGTTGAAGTAATGTATCCAAAACACAAATGGTTTAAAAAATTAAAAAAGAGAACCTTTGGTACAATATATAAAGAAATCATAATAATGATTTATTTAGAGCCTCTTAAAAGTGATGGCCATATGTGGGTACATAATTGTTGACCTCCCCTAAAACATCTGTGTACTTAAAAGACAAGATGCAAATCAATGTTCTCATTTTCAACCACCTCACTTTGCTATCTCTTTTCTTTGATTTTCTCCTTCTCTCTCTCTCTCTCTCTCTCACACACACACACACTAGAAAATCTAATCAAATTCATCTCCTTGTATGTCTTATATTAATTGTTCAAAAGTGGTAAAAAAGTTTATGTGGTGATCACTGAGTTATTTAGATAAAAATAAACATTTTCTAATTATATTGTGTTAAATTTAATCAAATTTATTTAATAATCTGATTTAATTATTTTGTGTCACTGTATAATTGACTATACAAGATGAATGCAATGCATTGATCACCTGAAGTCCTTAATTTGATCCTTCATATGGTGAATACATATGAAATATGACTTTTAAAATATTTAGGCTTGCATCATCCAAAAAAATTCAGACATTTTTAAATTTTTAATGTTTTAATTTTTAATAAAAATGTTGAAATATCTGCGACTATAGGAAGTTTAGGGTGAAATTCTTTATATTTATTAAAATTACAAAATTTTATATCACACAAATATTTCACTAAAATATATTAAAGGATAAAATTATCTTTCTGGTTGATGCTACCCTTTAATGAATATGCCACAAACTCTGTAAATGCAATTTAATATGCAAAACAAAAAATAGAATATTTGTTCACTTACATGTATCAACATTTTTATCTCAGACTATTTTTTGTATTTAGCTATATTTTGATTTCATTTTGGGCTATAAAGTCAGTTGTAATACCACTTAAAAAGAAACACACCATAAAATAACAATTGTTAGAGCATGAGCATTTAATAACTAAGAAAAGTTTCTGTGGAAATTCATATATTACTAAACTGAATACTTCTTTAGGTTCATGATGTGGACTTGTTGGTGAGTTATTATTTATCACTGGGGAACACATCCAGAAAATTTCTCCTTAGTGACTTTTTCCTCACTAATTAATTACAGAGCTAAATGCTGATGCAGTTGGAATATTTCCTGCTTCCATATTTTTCCCCAAGGGTAGCTTACCGATACTTACAGTGTAATCATTCATTTAAACAGCTCGTATCACAAAATTCAAATTCAGACAGGACACACTGAGCTGCTCATCGTTGATAGCTTGGTTGATTGATTGACACACGAAGTATGTGTCTTCAGAAAGGCTTTAAGGAAGTTCACACAAGATACACGGTGTAGTAAGGTTAAAGTATGATTGAGGGGCACCTGGGTGGCTTAGTCAGTTGAGCGTCTGACTCTTGATTTTGGCTCAGGTCAAGATCCCAAGGTCATGGGATTGAGCTCCACTTGGGGCTCCGCACTGAGTGTAGAGTCTGTTTGGGATTCTCTCTCTCTCTCCTTCTGCGCCTCCTCCCCACTCACATGTGTGCCCTCTATAAATAAATAAATAAATAAATAAATAAATAAACTTAAAAAAAAAAAGAAAAAAACTCAGCCGGATCTGGGCAGCGGGCTATTCTATCACTTATGTGTCCTTATGAGTCCCTCAGTCACACAGTATTAAACACCCATACTCTTTGAGGATTAAAAAAAAAAAAAAAAAAAAAAAGATTTATTGAAGTGAACCCAATCATCCAATCTATCTAGCTACATCATGCTGAATGTTCTGGAATTTCAATTGTGGGCATTATGACCACCTGTGGGTCTGCACTGGGGGCAGCTTTGCATCTAGCAGACGTTTCACATGAGACCTCCTAACCATTCTTTTGGTATAACTCTTTATAGACTGTGGCGTTGCTTTTGAAAGTGAAGATACTGTCTTCCTCATCACAAGCTCACAGAGAAGACAAAAGAAATGCCATCTGTGATACTATTATTGTGGGGGCTTGAAAAATGCCATCAGACATGCTCAAAAACTCTCTGGTGTCAGACAAGCGCATGCTAGGCCTCCAAGATAAGTGCCCATAAACACTGTAAACAACACAGAAGAAAGCCCACAGCTTGGGGCCAGCCCACTAGGTTATTCACTCTCTCACAGAGATTCAAATGGGGCTTAATCTAGGGTAATTTATGGCTACATACAACTCCTTGATTTGTCCTATTTGGTAGCATAGAATCAATGAAATTATAATCAGAGATTGTGTGTGTGTGTGTGTGTGTGTGTGTGTGTGTGTTTTAAATAAAAGTTTCTGTTACTTCGGCAAACTTACTTGCTTCCTAAGTGTGTAGTTTTATGCCAGATCTCAAAAGAGACACAATGAAACTTTTCACAGGCTACACATTGTCCATCTTAACAAATCAGTGCCTGCCCTTTCCTTTTTCCAAAGCTGATAACATGAGTAGAACCCAGAATCCTTCGTTAGACCTCTGGGTTTTCCCCACATTCTGTTCTGTTACTTCATGCTTGTAGACCCACCAGTCAATGGTTACCAGGTGCTTAGAATGTGCTAAACCAGTGCTGCCCCCCAAGCCATAAAACCTACCAGTACCCAACCCGAAGTAGGTGCTCATGGACCTCCAGGTCCATCAGGGATAAACTGTCTAAACAAGGAAGTAAATAAATAAATAGGGAAATAGTTAGAAACTATGATGTGTGTCATAAAAGCAGTAAATAGCTCTGAGACAGAGAATACAAGAGTGGGAGCCGTGGTGTGGAGTGAGCCACACAAGCCCCTTGCAGTTTGGGCTCCAGGCTGGGCTGGGTGTTCCCCAAAAGAGAAGGAAGCCAGAGGATGATCTCAAGGGTTCAAGAAAGAAAAGTGACTTCTATGATTCTGGGCTGGCAGCCTCTGACTCCTTCCCTCACACTGTGGCTGTGAAACCTGGGATCCCGGGCAGTAGGAGTGAACAAATATCAACAGTCAGTTACCTCCCTTTTATCTGCATTTACAGTGCACTTGTTACCTCCACCCATGCTCCAACCTGCTGTTTGTCTCTATTCTGGAAGAATTCATGGAGTCTGAGCCAGGACCCATTTTACCTTTTAAGTCTTTTCTAATGTGATGCCTCAGAGAACCCCATTCATGAGTTCACCTAATGCAAGAGATATGCTGAAAAGACTTCAGTCCAACCTCCCCCTAAGTCAAGGACACAGGAGCATGATGAGCTGGACCATGAAGGGAAGCAGTCCAAAGACCATTGTCACGTCCAATGCTAGTATAACAAACCAGTGCATGGCCTGGGGCCATTCCGGAGACACTGCTCTATGGATGAAGATATATCGTTGGTAACTGAGGATAAGCCACAGTGTGGCTTCAAATCACAGGTGATCTAGGGTCATCGGTTCTGCTGTTACTCATACCTTGTCCTGAAATTTTAAGTGTGATATACACTCACCCCCACCACTGGTGGTGGTTATATTTTTACCATGAGTTTGTGTTATAGGAGGCATAATGGCCCTCAAAGATGTCCATGTCCTGATGCCTGGATCCTGAGAATGTCCCCTTACATGGCAAACTGGGGACCTAGCAGATGTGATTATGTTAAGGACCTTGAGATGGGGACATAATCCTGGATTTCCCAACTGGACCCCATCTAATCCAATGAGTCCGTGAAAACAGAGAGCCTTTCATGGCTGCGGTTGGAGAAATATGTGACCATAGGAAACAGGTCATGAAGATACGGTGTTATAGGTTTTGAAGATGGAGAGACGGCATTTTGTATTTTTTTCATGAGGCAGTTAGTCAGGTCCCCAAAAGAGGGGACACGGGAAGATGCGGGGAAACAAAGTTTGTTCCACTCACAGATCCCGGAGGGACAGAGTCACTGAGCTCTGTTAGGGGCCACGTGCAGGGAGTCCCAAGGGAACAGACTCAGCCCAACTGGTGGGGATCCCAGAGTGAGGACCCTTAGGCAAGTGCCTTCACTGGGGTCAGCGTGAAGTACGCCAAGCATGAGAGGGTTTCCTGGTGTCTGGGAATGGTCACCAGGTCACAGGAGAAGGCAAAAGAGAATTTGAGGCAGGAGCCATTCTTACCACCTGGGAGCGCTGGTCACCTGGGAGGAGAATTCATAGTCTGTTTGTGGCGATACTGGGGCAGCAAGAAAATATGGAATTTTACAAATTATAATACAATGGACCTTGTGGGGCCACCATACCAATGATGCTGGTTAAGATGGGTAACACTTGTCACCTGGGTTGTGGAGATGTTAAAGGTGATGGGGACAGCGTGACTCAGTCCCTGAAAGGCAAACTTTATTGAAGGTGACAAGTAGGAAGAGTCCTCTCAGGCACATGATGAGGGTTTGAACCTACTTTACACTTTGTGGGAAAAAGCCCTAAGAAGAGGTCAGGCTCCTCTGGATTAAGAGAATCTGTGGAAGATTTGGTTCGTCATGAAAGACCTTTACCTGTTGGCCTATTCCTCGTCGTTAGGTCCGCACCTGCCCAGAGCTGTTAATGTATATGCAGCAGGAGGTGCCCTGAATGGGACAAAACTCTCCTTCCCTCACTAATAAGTGGTCAAGAGCCAGTCTGTTACCCATGACTGGGTGGCTCCTGGGGACCCTGGCAAGGGTGGGAGCCATTTATTGAACCTCTCTGGGCCTTACCTTTGTCAGCTGTAAGGTGGGCATAATAGGTAGTGTCTCCCTTCTATTTTTACCATAAGAATTAAACCAGCTGATATTAGAATAGTATCAGAACAATAGTGGGCATAGAGTTAGGACCAGTCGACCAGTGTTGCCATTTCCGTTTTTCTCCTGGAAATTACAGCTCCCGGCAAGTATCTCGAAGGGAAAACTTAGGAAGAAAAACATAAGCAGCCAATTAAAAGGCATTGATTTAGATGCACACCACTTAGGGACAGAAAGTGCCTTGGGTACTATGTGATCCAAATTCCTCATTTTCTGAAACAAGGAGAAAAGTACTTGTTTTGTACTGAATGCCCTCAGTGAGTTAGCAGCACGGCCTGGCTAAAGTCAAGAATGGAACGGAGTGCTGGATCAATGCGCTTTCTATGGCAATGTGACCTCTCTGTGTAGACTCTTCTGTCAGAATCCAAGTGGCGAATTTATTTGAAAACCATCAAAGAAAGTCAAGAGAATAGACCAAGTTGGCAAAATGTACATTCTAGAAGGATATTTTTGCTTATTTTTCTCTCCTATAACTCATTTTTTTTTATTTTTAGTTTTCTGCCTGTGTTGGAAAGCAGGAAGAATTACTTATTATCAACTGTTGCACATTGTAAAGAGGCACTAACTTGTTTATAAAAATCTCGTAAGTCTCAGCCTAGATACAGAAGGATCGTCTAAGTTAGTTATCATCAAAATTTTTACCCTCCATGGCATTCCCACTTGTGACAGGTCTGTAAATGCCATGGGACGGAGACTCTCTTGTCACGGATTGGGTTCAATGGATCTTTGAACTCTTCAGATAAGAAAGGCTTTTTTAAAAAAATCTCTCAGACGCCAGGACGCACACAAAGACAATTATGCTGAGAACACAGTTAGAATTGGACGGTCTGGTTCTCCTGCTGGCCACTTACCAAGAGTGTTCTAAATAGCAGGGGCAAGTAGTTACATGATGAGGATTCAGAGATGTATCAGAATTGCCCTTTAAAAGCCAGAGATTTCCTTTTGCCTTTAAGGACATAAAAATTTGCTTCCTGGGTACCTAGAAGCAGAGGACAGGCGGGAGGGAGGGCGTGTGTGCAGAGATGGCTTTCCCGAGTAGGATTACCCTGGTAAGCTGGGGTTGAATGAAAATGTATCTCTTACCCCAGACACACAAATCCCCAATGTTAAATTCCATAATTTCCAGGGCACAATGCTTCTGTCCTTCCCAGGCCCTTGCTAAGGTGTTAAATGGCATCCATGTACACATTGTCCTGTCTGTCTGTTCCTCTCTCCTCGGCCAAACTTGGCTCAACCCCTTTTTGTTTGGTTGGCTTGGTTCATTCCTACTTGTTTCCTAACATCAAGTTCAAGTATACGTCCTGTAAGACACCTCTGCCGACCCTTACTGGAGCGGGTTAGGGAGCCTCCTGTGTGAGACCCTGCTCAAGTGCTATCATGGCAACTGTTAGGTTGTGTCTTCATTGTCTTCTTATTCTTCTCTGCCTCCGAGGGGTGAGCTCCTAGAACACAGAAGCTGAGACTTCCATTTTTATCTCCCTGGCACAGAACACATATCCTGGAGCAAAATGGATCTCCAATTGATGTTTGGAGAAGCCTTTAATCAATGAAACTCCAGCCCTCCCTGTTCTCTGCCACCATCAGGGCATATGCTGGCTTCCATAGCAACCTTTTATTATCCACTCAGGAGAAAATATCAGAATTGGAGTGAGGGAGTGTCACATTCTAAAGATCACACTCAATACACTGCAATGTATAATAAACAAAGGGGTGTTACTGGATGATTCTAACTAGTAGCAAGTGGCCTAGAAAGCATCTCTTGCCAGATTATAATTTACAAGTATTGTCCCAATCTGGAGTTGATTAACCGGCACCCATGGGTCAGGAGGAAGAAAGTTCTGTAGAAAAGATATGTCCTCAAAACACATGAAGACAGGAACATAACCTGGGCTCACGTGAATGACTAACAGCTACATCTGTATCACTGAAACCCGATGTTTCCCAACATTGTCCATGTTGAACACAGGGATAGCTAGAAGGGGTGAGAGAAGAAACCCAAGTTAAATGTTACAGTAAGGCAAGAGCATCCGACTAAAGCAAATATATGCAGACCCCCTTCAAGGGAGGCTAAGTATCAGAAAGGGAAAAGGTATAGTAAATTAAAGAACCACTTACTGCTTCCATCAAATACGTGTCCGATTTATTGGAGAGCCACATCTGCCCTGTTTTCCTGCTGAATTAGAAAGCTAGCACTCTTTACTTACATTGTAAACACAGATTACAGTCCTAGTTCACAGAGCTACACTAGAAGCTGAGTAAAATAACATGAAGAATTAACATCAAGAGAAATTTTACAAGATTAAATCCAAGTTAAAAAGAAACATTAGGGGCACCTGGGTGGCTCAGTCGGTTGAGCATCTGACTTTGGCTCAGGTCATGATCTTGCAGTTCATGTGTTCGAGCCCCGCGTCGGGCTCTGTGCTGACAGCTCAGAGCCTGGAGCCTGCTTCAGATTCTGTATCTCCTCCTCTCTCTGCCCCTCCCAACCTCATGCTCTGTCTCTCTCTGTCTCAAACATAAACATTAAAATTTTTTTTAATAAACAAAAATTAAAAGAAGCAACATTACATCTTTGTACCATGGTTATTCAAGTGAAATTTTTACATTTTCCTTTGAGTGCACCAAATGAACACACATGTGCAAGGATCCATCCTGTGCCAAGTTGTCTCCTGGGTGTTGAGTGTGTGCAAAGAGCACCAACTGGAAGATGTTGACATCCTAAGAAAAAGCCAGATCCCAATGCAGGGGGTTAGAAGCAATGCTGGCAAAGAGAGAGAGAGATGATGCCTTTTGAAACAAAATGCTTTATGTTGTGATAGATTTTTTTAAGTTTATTTGTTTATTGTGTGTGAGAAAGAGAGAGAGAGCAGGGGAGGGGCAGAGAGAGAGAGAGGGAGAGAGAGAGAATCCCAAGCAGGCTTCTCATTGTCAGCATACAGCCCGATGTGGGACCTGAACTAACGAACCATGAGATCAAGACCTGAGCCAAAACCAAGAGTCAGATGCTTAACCAACTGAGCCGCCCAGACACCCCCTTGTGATGGCTTTTTAAACATGGACTTTTTCATGGAGGTCAGTACTGATGGCATCCCCCATAATAACTCAGTCTTGTAAAACCTGAGTACTTAACACACAATTCTCTTGTGGTGCATGTGCTCATCACCCTCTATGAGAGTGTGGTATGTAAGCTGGCCCCACATTTTACAGCAGAATCTGGGGAAAGGGGTTCAGGCAGGTCTGCACTGAATACAATGCAGTGATGGTGAGAAAGAGTGAGGTATCCTGGTCCCAAGATCCACCTGAGAAAGACATCTGCAGGAAGCCCCTAGCGTGTTTGAACCAAGGCTGGTATGAGAAATGGCCATTGAATTGCTTCTCGGCCTTTTGAGTAAGATCAAGTGGAGAAATGGACATTGAGAGGCACCTGGGTGGCTCAGTCAGTTAAGCATCTCACTCTTGATTTTGGCTCAGGATATGATCTCACAGTTTGTGACACCAAGCCCCATGCCAGTCTCTAGGCTGACAGTGTGGAGCCCTCTCTCTGCCCCTCCCTTGCTTGCATTCTCTCTGTCTCTGTCTCTCTCTCAAAATAAACAAACAAACAAACAAACATTAGAAAAAAGAAATGGACATTGACAAGGGGTAAAGGATGATTAAAAGCGTCAAATGTAACAACCAGGGGGCAGTTGCACCTGTATTGTTGCACAACTGTTCCTTCAGTAAAATCTGTGAGCAGGAAGTCTACATCTTATGACTTTATGAGACTCACAGGAGGGAAGCCAGGTCACTCATAGTTGCATCGTCTTCTGACATATCCAGGACTTGCTTTCATTTGTTTCCAGGTGAGGTGAATCATAAGACCATCCCTTTTCTGCATTGGTGTTCCCATGGACCCTTGTCCAAACCGATGTGAGCAAAGATTTAATATCAGAGCAGTGACAAGCCTTCCATGAATGTGAGTGGCTAGCTCATGGACAATGGCTGGGAATACTATTGACTTGCACATCTATTTTTCAGGGTTTTTTTTATGTAAAAGTCATAAAACATCACATAAAAGGCATCTAATTGAGCATAGTTCATACTAACAGAAGACATTGTTCTACATGTAACAAAACTTGTGCCAGCCCCTTTGTGAGAATAGAGCCCATCAATAAAAGCCCATAATTTTACTCTGAAATTACTGGGTAGAAAACAAAGTAAACATGAGAGAAAAAGGGGAGAGATGAGAGAATACAATAATGTTTAGATTTTTGATTTATACATAATTATTTTTGTATGATGTTAGGTAGATATTTTTCCATTGGAATATGGAATTGGTCCAATATTTTTATTGAATAATAGATACATTATGAGATCTTCATAATGTATGTATTAAATAATTTTTTTATCCTATAAGCACTAAAAACATTCATTGAAATATTTTATTAGAAGAGAGACCTGATTAAATTTACTCCTAAACCTACAATACTATCCCCCAGGGAGCACAGAAAGTGGAATAGAGGGTCAAGAATGCATATGTTATTGCATGAGACCACTTCATGTTTCTCTTTGGCATTAAATATTCTATCTTAATATTAATTCTAATGTGAGAGTCTCAGTCTTTTTTTCTTCTACATTAGTCACATGAAGTTGACCAAAAGTTACATTATGTGAAAATCCTTCAAAGAGTGGTATTAGATTTTCCAAAGATACAAGGAACAGCTCTGAGTTGGTAAGATATCAGAAATTCCAGGAGACCAACAACAAATTCAATCAGGGTGTATTCAACAAATTCTGCATCCAACAGGGTATTTTTATTCTGTTTTGAATGTCTTTCAGGATGCCGAGATTTCCAGAAAGTTTATGGAACAATTGCAATGACTATATTGTATTGTAGTCACCTTAGGAACTCCACGACCAGGTGATCTATAGAGGTCATTTGCCAAAACTAAGAATTTTAGTAAAGGTCATTTATTAAAAAGAATGAGTTTATTAAGCCATTTATTAAAAAGAGTGGATGAACAAAGTTACTACTTTCACTGGACCAAACTCAAGGTGAGTGTGTCAATCCTCAGATGTGCATTCCTCTCGGTCAATCAATTATGATGGGGTGTTCTGGTTATTTACTGCCATGTAACAACTCATCCCCAAACTTACAGAATTAAAACAGTGTATTCACGTCTCTCGTGGTTCTGGCACTCGATGGTTCATCTGGTCATCTCCTTCTCGGTGTCTCCATCACTTGAGGCAGGTCAAGGCTGAGACTTGGAGACAGCTGGAGCCCTCTTCACTCACATGCCTGGCATCAGATCTGGACCTGGGATGGCTGGAAAAGCTGGGGTAGACCAGGCCCCTCCCCCCCGTCTCCATGTGACAAAACACCTTGGCTTAGTAGTCTCAAGGTAAACAGATTTCTTGCCTGGCACCTGGATTTCCCTAAAGCAAGTGGTCTGAGAAATCATAGCCAAAGTTCAAGAGTGTCATTTATATTTCTTATACATAAGTCTCAAAAATCACACAGCATCACGAATCTCATTCTCCTGGTTACACAGGCCAGCCAGATTCAATGTGGGAGGGGGCTACCTAAGGGTGTGCATACCAGGAGGTAGGGTTCATGGGGACAACTGGGAGACTAGTTACCAGGAGGTTACATTCATGTACTGGGGGTAGTAATGGAGAGATGAGTATGTGACAATAAGGGACTTTAGGATTGTCAGCCCAATTCGTTTGAACAAGAGGGCTGTGTGTTACACAGCAGATTAGTGCTGTGATAGCTCATTGAGCAGACACTATACAGGAAGCCAACTTAATTAAGGAGAGAATTCACATATTATCATTATTTGTTGACTTTTGGAGAGGAAGCAGGACAGAGAGGAGCATGGGCAATGAGCATTGTTATTTCTTGCTCCCAGAAAAAGATTCAATAACTGAAATGTCTCTTGGAGTCAGTAGGTTAAATTTACTAGATAGAAATTTCAGGAAGTTATTTATTGCCAGGAAATGAAGGACCAGACCAGTGCTTAGGACCTATTAGACCTCTGCATCGTCCCAGAAATCAGGGAAACTACTGACTGATTTATTTGGAAACCAGAAATATCACTTTGCCTCCATCACAGATAAGAAAGGTGTCTATTTGAGAAATCGTAAAATGTGCTGCCTGATATAAATTATCCATAATGAACAGACCTGTTTCTTCCCTTTGACCTTGTTCGTGATACAACTGGACGCAGGAATTGCTCCAGCAACTTCAAAAGCCCCGTGGCCTTGTACTAAATCCCAAGGGCATCTAAACCCTTATGATTATGAAGCTGAATGCCAAGAGCAAAAGAATGATTCCGAAAATGGTCTAAAAGCGCCTCCCTGTTAACTTGGCGGCCGGACAAACCAGTTCGCGACCAGCAGAAGCTTTTCAGGGCAGTGTGGCCGCTGCTGAGGAGACCAGAGTGTCCCCAGGCCACAGTTTTAACCAGGAAAGAAACACGTCCCTGTGAAGGAATCACAGGCAGGAGAACCTCGTGGGCAGCAGGAACAGTGTCAGACCCTGGGGAAGGGCCAAGGAGCCCGGAGGCCCCGAGAGGAGCAGGAGGCCCCCTGCTGGAGGCCCCGAGAGGAGCAGGGGTTAGAGGCCCCGGGGGGAGCTCGACCCTGGAGGCCCCCTCCCCACCACCGTCTGGGCCCTGGAGGGGACGCAGGTGTCGCCTGTCCCCTGAGGCCCCTGGGAGGCGGCATAAGCACCGGGACCGGGGCAGTGTGACAAGTGTCGCAGCAGGTAAAACCACCCGAGGTGCTCTCCTGGGTGAGCGGGCTTCAGGGACAAGACTCGGGGCCTCAGGACCCGGTTGCAGATTCTTGGCGACTGAGAGTCGTGGAGGGGGGCGGGGGGGGGGACTCCGTCCGCGTGGCTGCATCGTCCGCAGAGCAAAGCGCGGGGTTCGGGCGTCCGCGACCTTCCGTGCATTTGGCTGAGACCGCGGTCGATCGCGCAGCGTCACCAGACGAGTGTCCGCTTCGTTCACTTCTCGTTCCCTTAGGCCACGCCGGGTGACAGAGGTGACAGGGTGCAGCCCCGGGCCTCGAGCCGCCCCCACCACGCGAGGAAACAGGTGCGCGACCACCTTGCATGACGTGACCCGTTAAGGGCGGCCGAGGCTCGCCGTTCACCGGAAAACGCAACGAGCGCGGACGCGACAGTCACGGGGCCACATCACCGGGTTCCCGGGGCTCAGCGTCCACACCCACAGCCCCGTCGCGACGGGAGGCCGTCAACCAGCTCCCCCGCGGGGCGGCCAGGCTCGCGTGTCACCTCCTCCGCCCGCCGCGCACCGGCCCCGGGGTCCCGGCCAGACGCCGAGACGTCCGCGGGGCGCCCCCAGACGGAGACTTGCACACAAGCACGGCAGACGCCCCAAGCGACACGCAGCACGTCCCCAGACACTGCCTCGCGCGGCCCTGCACTCGGTCACCTCGTGGATGTGTGCGGTGCGCAGAGGAGGACAGCGGAGGTTCCCGGGGTTCAGCTCATCGTCTCCAATCTTCTCAGCTGGTCAACGGCGCCCGTGAATGTCCTGTCCCGACTGTCGAGACAAAGGATGCCAACCCCTCCGTGGGCTTTGCTCAGCGAGTGATGTCACGGGAGCTCGGGGACTGGCGCTAGGAGGGACATGGCTGGCGTGTCGGAAGCGCTTTCCCAGGAAAGCAGGGGCTCTGGCCCTCCGCCACCCCGTCCCTGCACACGCGAGTCTTGCCGACCCGTCACGGCGCCCCGCGAGCGGGAACAGTTACACGCAGCCCTGGCCCTTCAAAACGGGCGACACGGTCCCCTGTGAACACAGCGTGCCCATCGTCTATCCTGCCCTTGCCCTTCGGCGCCTTCATCTGGGCGGCCGCTCTGCCTTCCGCGTGGGTTTGCCCCTCAGGGGCGGGACGGTCAGCCAGAGACCTTTGTGCAGGTAGACCTCTCCTCCCTGTCACTTCTTTCTTCAGCCCATCCTTAGCCCCCCTCCCCGACTTTCGGAACACGTGAGGCTGATCACTCCAGGCCGATAGCTTTCCAAGAGAAATGATTTGGGAAAAGTCTGTTGGCTAACTTTAGGTCTGCTTCCATACACCTGTTAAAGCAACTTACATAACAGAATCAGCAGAAGAGCCCAGAAGGATTTCAGAATTTGCCGTTCCTGCTTTGCCCTGAAGGCACCTCCATAATTGGGCGCTGAGCGCTGGTTTGAAAGTCCTAACCAGGCCGCCCAGCTGTACCATTTTCCCTGGCAGGCAGAACATTCCTCCTCCGCAGGGGAAGGTCTGCCTTGCACGGGGCACTTGGAAGGGCCGCCGTGGAGCCGGGGAGGCCAGCCGTCAGAGCCCTATTCTGCCAAATCTCTAGAGAAAACGAGCGATGTCAGCTCACGGGTCCCGAGTCAGTTTCTTCCAACAGGAGAAGTAGGCATTCGCTCACCGAGAGAAGCCAACGATGCCGTGACAAGGAAAGAGGACAGATGGCTGGACCATTCCACGGATGAGAAGCTGGGGCAGGGAGTCAAGACCCAAGTCTTTGTCTTCAGGCTCTCGGCTCCAAACGTTCATGTTAAAAAATAAGGAAATCCCGTATAGACACATGCAAGAATTATTTGAGAAGATTGTCTTATTCCATGAGCGTCAACGATGACATTGGGAAGCTTGTTTTCTACCCACTTGAGACCCAGACTAAGAGCTGTCCGTGGTAACACCTCAGGCGCATGAGCTCCTGGGACAGGGATGTTGAGCTACAGCCCCAGGCAAACGGGGATGGAGACACTGTCTCTGGTCCTTTCTGCAGCTCCATGCGGTGGCCCTGCTGCCATGGTGTTGGGGGATAACCCTACAAAGAGAAGAGACAGAACCAAATCAAGGGTCTTACCAGTTCCAGAAGCTGTGACCCCACACTCTTACTACAGGGCGTTGGCTGCATTTTCTTTCCTGAAAAATGCAAGTAATGCCTTTTATTCATACCAGTACATGTGTCCTATCTATTGATATGGTTGAGCCAACTGGAAGAATATTCCTCCTGATTTGTTTTCTTTTATGGATTTTCATTTATGTGACCTGCATGGTTTTAAGAGTAAACACAAAGCAAAGGGAAAATACCTGGTAATAGTGTAAAAGATGTTTCGCTGTCATTTCTAACACTTTAAGAAGCCAAGACATTTTCATTTCCGAGAACAGCCCCTGCGGCGGGGACTCCTGCCTGTGAGATTTTCCTACTGACTTAAACTAGAGACCTGGCAGGATTTTACCACCGCTTGATTGAAGAATGTGGGGGGAGAGTGCAGTTCCCCATATTAATGACACCTCCAGACAATTATCTGGGTCACCGTGGAGGGCCTATCTTAGTCTTTCTACAGGAACACCCAGGGACAGGAGCCAGTTTTCCTCCAGCATCAGAGAAGCAACCCGATAATCTTCTCTGCTCGGCATGTGCCACAAAGAATTGAGAAGGAAAGAAGGAAGACAGAAGCAAGAATTCACATGGAACATTATAGTATTTTTAATTATTAGGTCAATATAGTCACATGGTGAAAATTCCTATATTTCTTAATGATGATCAGCCTTTGATCAAGTCCAATGAGAAATGCATCTCCTTCAATGAGTCTGAATCAAAGTGTTTCTGTGCAAGCTGCTTTGATTTATTACTCATTGAAGAGAAACCAAGTTGCCAGTTCTGAGAAAATGCTGATATTGATCAATCAATGTCAAGTTTAGATTAAAAAAAATAAAAGTCAGACTTCCAAAATGGTGTATTTAGGATTCACAGAATTTAGAGGAAGCAAAGGGCTTTTGGTGAAAACTAGGGCCAAATTTAAAAGTGTGCATCCTGACTTGGTTGAAAAGATCTTATTTGGGGGGAAGGGGGGTAGATGGAAAAATGTAAGCACAGCATTATGTCAGCATACTAACACAGGGGCCGGAAAAATGAGGAAAAAGAGGAAAGATCGCTTTCAGATTGAAACGTTAGGAGAGAAGACACATGAAGTGAAACAAAGCCACCTAACTGCCAGCTAATTAGCCATAAATTAAACTCCCATGTAAACAGAGGCACGCTTTTTAGGTAGAACAAAAAATAATATTTCTTGTGGGGCACCCGGTGGCTCAGTCGGTTAAGATCTGACTTCCGCTCAGGTCATGGTCTCAAGGTCTGTGGGTTGGAGCCCCGCGTCGGGCTCTGCACTGACAGCTCGGAGCCTGGAGCCTGCTTCGGATTCTGTGTCTCCTTCTCTCTCTGCCCCTCCCTGCTTGCACACTGTCCCGCTCTTTCTCAAAAATAAACAAATATTTTAAAAAAGCATATTTCTTGTATTACTCTGAATGACGGCAACCGTTTTAGTTTTTTGTTCTCTGCCTCCTTATTATTTTGGATGACTTAATACTGGCTCTCTGTATTCTGAAACAAGTAGCTGAACTTAAAACCCGTGGTTGCATACCGCGTCCTTCCTACACTCAGAAAAGTGCCGCCATGGCGAATTCGCTACTCCCAAACACACCTTCGTGCCGCTGCACTTTTTAGCCACGAGTCGAAGATTGCTCGGTGGAAGATGGGCCACACTGCTTAGGTATTTCTATCGGTTTGGGATAAATGAAAAATAAAAACAATATGGCTATCGTATTCACTTTAGTGTTGCTGCCATGACAGATTACCACAGATTTAGAGGCTTAAAACAGAAAATGTATTGTCTCACAATTCTGACCAGAAATTTCTGGTCAGAAATCCACGTGGTTTGGCTGATTCCTTTGCTCCTGTCCTCACAAGTCAAGATACCAGCACAGCTGTTCCTGCTGGAGGCCGAAAAGCATCCACTTTGGGACTCATGCTGGTTGATGGCAGAGTTCGGTTCCAGGTGGATGTGGCATTGTGGTCCCCATTTGCTCGTTAGCTTCTGGCCAGAGGCTCTAGAAGATACTTGAATTCCCTGGCTCATGACCACCTTCATTTTCAAAGCCAAAGTCAAGTTCCTCCCGGGCTTGAAATCTCTCTGGCATTCCTGTCTACCTCAGCTGGAGAAAGTTCTCTGATTTTCAGGGCTCATGTGATATGACTGGGCCTAACTGGATGACCCAGGGTAACCACCCCATCTCAAGGTCCATAAATTTAAGTACATCTGGTAAATCCTTTTTTGGGGGGAAAAAAGTGAATTTCTTTATTAAAAAAAAAAACAGAGAAGCTACGTCTTTACATAGGAATATACACATTAACAAAGCATTTCTTATGGTTTTCTAAAACTTATTATAACAGACTGCTATCTACCAGTTAAAGAGATTAGAATTTTTAAAGTTAAAGTGAAATCTCTGAAACTACTGGATATGCTAGACTTTTCCAAAAATAAATGAACCGAGAATATGAATATGGTTTGCGTTCACTAAGTTTATTGTTAGCTTTGTTGCTAGGAGTCCTTAGGATACAGCTTTATTGTGCCTTTGTGATCATGATACATTTCTTTAAAAACTGGTCAAGTTTTCCATATATATAGTTTTACATGATAGATTACAGTGCGATACTATTCTTGTTGCATAATTATAGGGATATTACAGAGCCCAAGAGGACAGGGTAAGCAAAACAAATATAATCCTGAGCCATCTGAACAAGACGTGATATAACAAATTTACAGGTTTCAGAGATTGGGGCATAGACTTCTTCGTGGGGTCAATACTCTTTTTATTTCAGGAAGTTTTCAAATAATACAGCAAGTTTAAGAGTTGTCGTAATATAAGTATCAGCCATTTGAGAACTAAATATTAGAATTTTGAACTTAAATTATCTGGAGTTAGTTGATACTGAATTACATTGTTTAAATATTTTGGTCACAATATATGTCCCATATTGGTTCATTTGCTTATGCTTTTTACTCTATGCATATGCATATTTTTATGTCTGCATTACATATAAAATACTGTATATATATATATATATATATATATATATATGGCGTGTGAATAGATTAATGTATGCATTTTAAAGGTATGAAATGCATTTCTCTTATCTGTATTGATTATTTCAATTTTTGGTGATTCGTTACTTTCTTCTTTCTACTGCTCTTGGATGTTTCTTTGCTGTTTTTTGTTTTAATGATTGGCAGTTATTATCTAAGTCACTAGTAAAACTTTTGAAGGCAGCTTCACTGGGGGAAGAATAATTTGCTCAATAAATATAAAGCAGATCTGGCTCTCTTACTCTATATATTTCCCCCTATAATATAGTGAACGATTTGAGGGCTTTTCCAAAATGTAATGTCGTACATCTCAACCCCAACACTACAATTATGAATAGGGGAAATTAAAGTTACTAGCAGAAACTAAAATGA
Source organism: Lynx rufus (assembly GCF_022079265.1). Classification (NCBI taxonomy): domain Eukaryota; kingdom Metazoa; phylum Chordata; class Mammalia; order Carnivora; family Felidae; genus Lynx; species Lynx rufus. Next base: position 232,952,494 of record NW_025814823.1, on the reverse strand, counting down.
TTATGGTTTGCATTTCATTTATCTTTACAGCGAATCACCTCATTTTTAAGGGCGTTAACCTTTTGCATTCATATTCACCAGAATCAAATATTTAACTTTCAATTTGCAAACTAGGTTGATTTCTAAGAAACATGTTCTGATACGGTCCCTTGAGGATAGGTGGTTGTAAAACCCGGACCAGGTGCGAATCCACAGTGCTTCAGAAAGCTTCATTCCAAATCAATAACTAAGAGAGTAAGCACTTTTCTCAGGCAACAGAGAAAATATACCCAACCTCTCAAACTCTGAAGTGGTTTTCGTTCCTCTAATAATTTGTCATGGTTAACATCAGAGAGGAGAAAACTTTGCTCACGTTAGTCCTCGTCTCTTTTTGCTTTTTAAGTTTATTTAATAGGGATAGCACGAGTGCGGAAGGGACAGAGAGAGGGAGAGAGAGAATCCCAAGCAGGCTCCACGCCACCATCACAGAGCGCTATTTGGGGCTCAAACCCATGAACCTTGAGATCATGACCTGAGCCAAAACCGAGAGTCAGACGCTTAACCAACTGAACCACCCAGGTGACCCTAGTCCTCGTTTCGAAGCAGTGAAATTCAGGTCACCACATTACCAATACTGATTATGTTCCTTTCTTCTTTTATAAAAAGTAACCTTGTTTTTAAACAACAGCTTGCAATTTCTTTTCAAAATAAAAGGCTGACTTTAACTAATTTGCCAAGGAATGTTTCTAGTGTAAGATAAATTTAGAACAAAATAAATTTATTTTATTTCTTCCAACACAGGCTTAGCAAAGATGAAGACCTAAAAAGAGAAAATTACAGCACAAAATGTTATGTGAAAAAGAACCATGAAAAGAATCTGAGAGGAAATATTAAACATGAGAAAATCTGCCCTGAGCAAATACTGTACCTTGATGTCTTGATTTTTTAGCATTTCAATATCATTTGTAAAGATGTTCTACAAATTGCCTTTAATATTTTCAAAGGAATTCAATAGACTGAGGCAAAGTTGAGAGACCACCCACCAGTAGAAGCCATGGCACTCAGTGCTGGCACCAGAATCCACATCATGGCCTCAGGTTCTGAGTCTCTGCCCGGCCAAGGGTCCTCTCTGAGGACACACGCATGGAGATGACATTAGCAAGCTGCAGCCACAGGCAAGTGACTTCACTCAGGGCAGGGTGAGGGCGGGGCTTGGGCTTCAACCTCGCTCCCAGAACCGAGGGCACACAAGTCAGTGTGGTCGCGGTCCACACTGTTCTATCTCACCGTGACAGGCAGTGGGGGGATGGGGAGACCCAGGGGTTGGCGTCAGATGGGGCCCGAGCATACTGCACCTGTTCCCCTGCCTGGGCTCTGCACCAACTGAGGAGTAATGGGCAGATGCCTGATCCAATCGTCACACCCATCCCTGACAAAGGATGAGTGGGGGACATTGGCTTCTAGGAAAGAAACCAGCAACTCTCCCTCTGTGGCCCAGGTCAAGGACAAGACCTGCGGGACAGACACACTGGGACAGACAGATGCTCCCAAAGGGGACAGAGAACAGGATGGCACTGAGCCACTGAGATCATTCTTCCTAGAGTTTAGACCCAGCTCTTTCCTGGGCACAGTGAGGAGAGTGAAGAGAAGCCAGTAATCACATAAAGGGAGCTCCTTTCCCAGGATGGAAGAATCCCAGTTGGCCAAGGCTCTGCCCCAAGGACAAGGTTTTAGAGTGGGACACCTCTGGCCTTGACTCTGGCCCCCAGACTTACCAGCCATATATGGTGGGCAAGCTGCCTAATTCTCATGTTGTGCTGTTCCTCATACACAAATGTAGATGCAGTTAAGTATGTGTATTGTGTAAGATGAAATCAATACCTGACAGATTCTCAAGTAACAGAAACTAATATAAATATTGTCATTCTGAGCCAAATGTGTATTTGGTCAGTCATGTTTCATTGATAGTTATTCATATATTAACATTGACTGGTTAGAGTTACAGCACACAGCCAGTCCACTCCCTCTGTCTGTAGTTATTCTGAAAGAAATCAAAACATCCTGGACAAGAATAGTGGAATATATTTGATCAGATGTGAGCAAGGTGAAACCAGGATATAGCCAGATGCAAAGACCAGATGTTTTCCCACCCCCAAATTCATATGTCGACATCAGATTCCTAATGGAAAGGTATTAGGAGGTGGGGTGTTCAGGAAGTGATTAGGTCCTGAGGGTGGGGCCCCTTGAATGGGATTAATACCATCATAAAAGAGACCCCAGGGAGCCCCCTCACTCCTCTCCCAAGGTGAAGACACAGCGAAAAGATGGCCATCTCTGAACCAGGAAGTGGTCTCCACCAGTGTCTTCATCTTGGACTTCAGACCTTCACACTGTGAGAAATGAATTTCTGTTGTTTATAGTCTACCCAGTTTATGGTATTTTTGTTACAGCAGCCTACATGGACTAAGATACCAGATTAAAAAAAAAAAATCCTGGGGCGCCTGGGTGGCGCAGTCGGTTAAGCGTCCGACTTCAGCCAGGTCACGATCTCGCGGTCCGTGAGTTCGAGCCCCGCGTCGGGCTCTGGGCTGATGGCTCAGAGCCTGGAGCCTGTTTCCGATTCTGTGTCTCCCTCTCTCTCTGCCCCTCCCCCGTTCATGCTCTGTCTCTCTCTGTCCCAAAAATAAATAAACGTTGAAAAAAAAAATTAAAAAAAAAAAAATCCTTCTGTCAACTTCACTGTCTTCATATGGGTCAGATTTGTTTACCTCTTTCCATTTTCCCACATACAACGTTGGGGCAGGCACTTCTCAACTGTCCTCTGAAATAAGCTCCTGGTCACTGATCTATTTCCTTTAATTTCTACCCCAGCTAATTGAGAGCAGTTCTTCTAAAAATGCACATCAATTCAAGGACTCCCTTTTGCCTCAATACAAAATCCAGGCTCTGCTTTGGATTACAACTTTGTCAAACATAGTCACCTCCTGGAATCCTGGGCTCCAACTATCCTTGCCTTTAGGCTGGGTGGGTTTTCCCACTGTGCCCACCCTCTGGACCTTTGCAGTCTCTCATCTACACACTACACTCGTTTTCTGGCCTGACTTTTACTAGTTTTTCACATAAGTGAGTATCATCAGTCCTCAGATTAGACGTGACCTTGCCAGGAAAGCCTTCTTTGATCTCCCAAGTCTAGAATAAGCACCATTCAGGCCATAACCTCAGATTTCACATAATGTTATAACTCAATTTTTAGCTGCCTCTCCTACTGGACTGGATACTCCTCCAGAATACAGAGCAAATTACTTCTTGAGTATTCTCACTGCGAGGCCCAAGGCATTTATTGTGTCTCAAATAAACATTTCTCCAATTGACTCAATGAATGAATGAATGAATGAATGAGATGAGATGAGATGAAAGTACATGACATTGTGTCGGCGACTCTCCTCTGCTCATATTCAGTATTCCTATCATCCCAATCCCTGCCTTTCCCATCCCCCAGATGAACCACTACAATCCTTTACATTCATTCCACACCTCCTTTTAATTAGTGGCACTCACTTCTTTATCTGGAATGACCAGGATAACACTCAAAATCAAGGTCACTGTGAGACACGATGGTGCAATTAGTAGATTCTCAGCGTAAAGACTAAAACTTGTAGAATCCACTTGGGGAGTCCCTTTGAGAACCTTTTTTCTTAGGGTTTCTTCTTCTTTGATTCTTTTCTTTGCGATCTTATGTTTGTTCTCATTCCTTATGACATCATACTCACCCCTCTCTTTTGACCCTGCTAACTTCAACATCCCCTTGGCTCTTCTATATTGAATTCTCAGGTAAAGCTGGCTCCCTCTGCACAAAACCGACATCTGGCACTCTAGAAGGGACAGGCAGAATCCAGAGGAAAAAAGGAAACAAATCTAAGGCTTTGACCAGCATCTCACTCCCATGAGAAATTTGTTTTCCTTCTCCCCACTAAAGTGAGAAAAATATGGAGGACCGAATGAACAGGTGTGCCTACGTGTGTGAAAAAAGGGAAAGATGAGTGGTTTTCATTCATGGAGCATTCTGTCCAGCTGACAACATTTGTGCACCTCACATCCAGTCTAGACTGACCCATCAGGCCCAAGCCATCCATGCTGGGCTTCTTTATCTGAGACTAATGTCATACGTTAATTAACTATTTGTTCCATCTTCTCTGCTGGTTTCCTTCAGATCCTTGTAGAAGTTGGAGGCAGACAACTAGAAGATATTTTAAAAATCTCACACCCCACCATTTTTTTCATATAGTTCCAGGTAGACAATAGCATTGCTTCTGGACCAAGGCCAATCCCTCTCTGGTACGTGTGACTTTATCTTACCTTACACCAGTAAGCATGACTTCGATTGCTTGTGTCTTCTTTCTCCTGCTTGAAGGCAAGCTCAATCCACCATCATCTCTGAAAGAAATCTGTCCAAATATTCCCATCAATTCTCCCTCTCATGTAGTTGACTTATCCCTGCTCTTCCCTTTACTTCCAAATGCCTATATAGAGCCATCTAGAGACACTCAATCTAATTCCTTACCTCCCATTCATTGGCCAAGTTGCCAAGTCACCAAATTGGTTTCTTTGTTATTTTCCAGAAATTGCATTTGCTAAGCTAACAGTGGCCTGTAATTTGCCATATCCAATGAAACTGTTTTCCTTCCAAGAGACATTTTAAAGTCAGCTGTTAAAGTATGTTTTGGGAGCCCCTTGCCCTTTCACAATTATCACCAAGTCTCTGACACCTTTTCCTGGTAACACTTCTTCACAATTCAGCTCTCCATAGTCTATATCTTCTTCTCCTCCTCCCCACTCTCTCCCATTATCTGCTGTTAACTCAAAAGTCTGACAAGAGGCCCAATTTCCCAGTCCCCACATTGTCTGCAGACACTACTGTTTGTTCCCGTGTCTTTAGCTGCCAATGACAACTTTTAAATGTCCTTCAATGCTTTGACTTTTTTCTGGGACTTACATCCACATTTCCAAACTATATACAGGACAATTTCATGAAAACATCCTAAGGTGATTGAAATTTAAACTTCTAAAACCTGATCTCATTATCTATCTCTAAACACACTCATCCTGTATCCTTTATGGGACCAAGATGGTCTGGGTAATGATGATTTATTAATTATTTAAATCCACTACCATTTTCTATAGAGAAGATACTATAACGGGGGAGTTCTCATTGATCTACAAAACACTTTAGATGGACGTGAAGCTCAGTTTACCAATGAAAGCTGAGGTGACTTAAATGCTTGGCATAACAAGATTGCAAGTCTCCAGGTCCTATCCCAGAGCAAGAGAGTGAGGCATGAATGCAGGAGTGAGGAGGGAGAGAAAAGAGCAGGTAGAACAATGAAGTAGGGTCTACACTGGTGAAAATAAGTTAGTAAAAGATTGTGAGCGTCAGAGGAGCTAAAAGGAGACACAGGGCATCATAAGTTCTATCGCATGCAGTGGGCAAGGTGAGCCCACCCAGCTCTCCAGTAAAGCATCTTCTACCCACATTTATCAATAGCCTTAGATGGGTGAATAAAGCGTAAGCAATTGTTTCTTGGGTCTGGAATGATACGAGGACAACGATAGAAGGACCATCTTAAAATATAAAAGACAATCGAATTCACAGAAGTAACAATATATTGACCACAAACATGGGGCGAATGTAGACCCTGAGGTAAGTTTGGAGAGATATGGGAAGTCAGAATCACACAGTTGTTGGAAAGAGGGTTGGAATCATTTTTTTTTTCCCCTTCTGATTAGGAGGTCAGGAAAATTCCTCTAACAGTGAATTTCCTCAACTGCGTTAATAACTTGAGCATGATCAGCCGTCTGAACCACATTAGACTCTGGGATAATCATCATGAATTTCTCCCTCTCCCTCACCTGGGATTGCTCCTGGACTTGTTGGTTCTCATCCATTCTTCCCCTTCCTGCCCCCTACTCTCCATCATAGGGTCCCCCTGAAAGATGTATTTCCCATTATCCCATGACAGCTTTGTTCTGGCAGGATCTTGACAGTAGGAGCTCCAACAGGATACGGGAGGGTAACGGAAAGGGAGAAACCAGGAAGTTTCTTGCCCTCCCTCAATCTTTCAAGGATCCTCTGGCAGTAGCTGCATCTCATCTGTGTATCCAGACAGAATTGTGTGCTTTCCTCTGCCTTCGGGTGACCCCAACCCTGTCCCTGAGCCTCCAACCTGGGCAAGAGTAGCATCCTGTGTGGTTCATCTCCGGACGGCTTTACCAACTCCTTTGGGTTCTCAATGTTTCCAGAATATGTTAAGCAGCATCATTTTAATGGTCTCTGCTTTAAACATACAAAATAGTTTTCATTTTGTTGTTGTTGTTTTTTATTAGACCCTCACTGATAAATTACGTGAGAACATGTGGCCAAACATCCCCAATGAGCCCCAATGAGAAATGGACACTAGGGTTTCATTTTGGATGTTGTATTTCATTCAGCTGATAACATTCCTTGATTTTAATATTAGAAGGACATCTAAAATATTAAGTACATAATCAATTCTAAACAAGGGTACACCAAGGATAAAATAGCTATAGAATATAAAACGGCTTGTTAACACTTTGAACAAACCAGGGAAAGGCGGAAAAAAAGCATTCATCCATTCATTTCTGCACGTACCCATTCGTTTGACAGACTTTCACTGGCATGTTCCCTGAATCAGATGTTCTCTTTTTTTCTATAGAGGAGGAATTAGAAGTGAGTGGATGGGGATAGAAAGCCATAAACAACAAACCTGGCTTCTGCCTCTGAGGAGCTCAGATTCAATTGCAGGAGAAGAGGGTAAACAAATAATTACTGTAACTCCAACCAGCTTCTACAACGCCATATATATCTATGTCAGCTGAAGAAGGAAGGACCCCACAGTCATTTCTCATTAAAAACACAGAAATGTTATTTTTGAATAAATCCTTATCTCCTATGAGTTTATTCTTAACTGAAAATCTGTTTTATCCTTCTTCTGTTTGACTTTTCGTTAGCTTGCTCGATGCTGGGTTTGATGCAAGCCTTGCCTTCTCACAGCTACTGGGGGACTGGCAGCCATGTTTTTGTGTTAATTTGATTGATCACACAGGAAATAAAAACGTACTCTGCCGAAAATAGCAGAGCAGCAAGACAGCAAGACCTGTTTTAAAATTGACTACATTGTATGTTTCTTCTTTCCAATTCACTGCATATTTCCCAAAGCAGAGATACATTTAAATTTGATATTCCATAGACTTACCCATGTACTACCCCAAACAATACTTCATTTAATTTAAAAGCCAACTGCCGTCTACGTTGTAACCCACATCTTTTATGAAATGTTACGGCGTAAAGCAAACCTTAACGAGTCGCAGATTGTGAGTGATGTCGTGTGGATCACCTCAGCATCTGGAGTGTCACTGGAGAGCCAGAGAAATCTCCATGATCCGCCGCTCTGAGCAGAATTTAAAAGAAGGGACACAGAAACATTTTTAGAAATCAATTATGTGGAAGATTGGATATACAAATGGACAATTCCAGACCATATAGGAAAATGGAACTCTGACCCACAATCTGCAGCAACCAGCCAGCAAATCAACTCATCTACAGAACCAGGCCAGGAAGCCAGCCTACTCTCTATGAGTCAGGCTCGTAAGAAGCCAGACCACTATCTCCAGGGACTGGTCCCCCAAACCAATCAATAACCCCTGTAACGATTGGCCAAATGGGGCCGGAACTTGGTTAATACCTGGCAGCTTCCCTGATTTTTGTTCCTGCTTCTAACTTAAGACCAACAAGATAAAGCCAAATAGGTGCCCTAACCAATCATAGAGGATGCCTGTGTCTGCTTAGCCCACCTCCAGGTTCCTCACGCCAGCAGCCTCCATTCAGGGCACAACTGGAGTCACCCCTTTTTCCCCACTGCGCAATTGCCCACTCCTCTGCCTGCCAGGTCTCTGCTAAAAGACAAGTGATAGTGGCCGACTCCTTTGCTACAGTAAGCACTGAAGAGACAGCCTTTGCTTTTCTCATTAGGTTGATCTTTATCTCCACCTATAATTACTCTGGTTTTATTCCACGTGCATTTATTCCACGTGTTTATTCCACGTGCATTCAGTTGGCTACGTGAAGCATCACTGTGACGAACAATGCACTCGGGTTTCTAGGACCAGGCTAATCGTTGGAGCTTCACCAAGCCACTTCTGAGCCAGGTTCGGAAACCGCGTGTCAAGAGTTTTAATTCTAAACCTCAGTGCATCCAAGAAATCCATAAAACCGCTGTAAGAGAGTCCCTACCAAGGTCGATGCCATTTGGGCTAAGCAGAAATGTAGGTTCTGATGGGGACAAAAGCTATGAGCTAAAATCCGTGTGCCTGGAGGACCACTATGTCATAGAAAAGAGAATCGTGAACAACTATAATTCATCGGGAGGGTGGGCAGGACATCACCTGGGGATTGGGTCAGGAAGTTCCAGTTACAACAAGAGATGGTCAACTCGTAGCAGAGATCTAATACGAATTTTATAGCCTATAGCATGCACTTAAAAGAATGTGTGCCTTGAAGGGCAGGGTGGTCTGTTTTAGGATGCTCTGGAGTACAAACATTGGCCCTTGAGTGTCGATGGAGAAAAAAATATACCTTTAACATTTAATGTATTAATATATTCAAAATATTTTAAATGCATGATTTAGGGTTGGTGTTAGACTGGATGATTTCTGGTCTTAAATGTCTCTAAAATTTTATGATTCTGCTCAGCTATAATTACTATACTGAGATAATGAAGTAACCAGATATTTGTGCTGCAAATCTCCCGACTAGCGTTTTCCCAAAACAAAGCCAGGGCAGTGTTTGGAATTCAGGGAAGAAGGTTGTCTCTCAACACTAAAGAGAACTTGCTTATTTTAAAAAAGCATGATGAATAAATCTAATGTTTTATCCTAGATGAGGTCCTGAAACAGAAAGGACATTATGAAAAAAGTAAGAAAATCAAATAAAGTATGAATTTAAATTAACAATATATCATATTGGTTCCTTAGTTGGGACAAATATTCCACAGAATGCAACATGTTAACAATAGTGGATAGAGTGTAAGTATTCAGGAATTCTCCAAACTAACACTGTAACATTTTTTTAAATCTAAAATTATTGTAAAATTAGTGTTTATTTAAAAAAAATTAATGCTCTTTAAAAATGCAAATGGCTGAAAGAATGTAAGTTTTATTTTTTTTTCTCCTTCCCTGGGAATATTCGGGCAAGAACATAGGCAAAGGTATACCAGATCAGATATAGTATATCACATTCAAATCTAAATCTGTGAGTTGGGAAATACAAATAAAGTGAGCTTAGCTCATGCTATACAGACAATTAATTCACAGTAGTCTTCAATATATTTAAGATAGAGTTAGGAATTGGAGCGCCTGGGTGGCCCAGTTGGTTAAGCATCAGACTTCAGCTCAGGTCATAATCTCACAGTTTGTGGGTTCGATCCCTGTGTCAGGCTCTGTGCTGACAGTTCAGACCCTGGATCCTGCTTCAGATTCTGTGTCCCCCCCCCTCCCCTCCCCTGTTCTCTCTCTCTCTCTCTCTCTCTCTCTCTCTCTCTCCCTCTCTCAAAAATAAACATTAGGGGCGCCTGGGTGGCGCAGTCGGTTGGGCGTCCAACTTCAGCCAGGTCACGATCTCGCGCTCTGTGAGTTCGAGCCCCGCGTCAGGCTCTGGGCTGATGGCTCAGAGCCTGGAGCCTGTTTCCGATTCTGTGTCTCCCTCTCTCTCTGCCCCTCCCCCGTTCATGCTCTGTCTCTCTCTGTCCCAAAAATAAATAAATGTTGAAAAAAAAATAAATAAACATTAAAAAATTTTTAAAAAAGAAAGTTTTAAGAATCATTCGTTATGCTTTCAATCTCCAAATCATTTTCATTTATTGGGTTTTCATTGCTCATGACCAATGTTAAGGTATGGGAGTAGAAATATTTATTATGGAATGTATGAAATATTACAAAATGGGCGGGTTCTTTCATGGAATTTCACGTATGGATTTGGATTTCCTTTCTAAATAGGGTGGGAATTTAAGCTTTGAGTCGCCACTAAACAAGCCGTTGTAACCAAAGACTCTAGATAAAGGCTTGTTCTTTAATAAATAACCGCTAACAATATGCAATTATCAAGAGTGATGACAAAGCAAAGTGTAACATCTGCAGGCTCCACTGGATTAAACATCATGTTTTACTCAGCAGGATACTACTTTGAACAATTAGTTACCCATTATAAATTAAGCCTAATTAAAGGTTAAACACTAGAGAGAAAGGGGAAAACCAACAAAAACATTTGCAAGCAACTCAAGCATTGATGCTCCAACTATGGGTTGGATCAGGAACTCATCACAGAGATATTTTGATACACCAAAGTTAAATTACAGTAAACAATTAAATAAAGATGACTTATTTATGCATTATGAACTATATATGTTTTTTTAAATGTTGTCGAGGTATAACTGATATACCATAGACCACATATATCGAAACTGAATCAGGTGCATAAACAAAACTATCACCACAATCAAGAGAGTGAAGATATACACCAACGTTTAACAGTCCTCATGCCCTTCTGTAACTCCTTCCTCCCTTCAGCACTCTGATAACCAGGCAAACACTGACCTAGGTTTTGAATTTTCTGAAATTATATGTAGATAGATAGTGATGGATGGATGGATGGATGGATTCATAGACAGATAAACACACCCACAGAGGACACACTTCTTTCACTCAGCGTATTTTATTACTTATCAATGTTGTGTGTATCAATACAGTAGTTCATTCTTTTTGACCGTGGAGCAAATATTTCATGATATGGATATTCCAAAGTTTGTTTATCCGTTCACCTGTTCATCCAAACATCTGGATTGTTGCCAGTGTTTAACTATTGAAAATAAAGCTTTGACGAGCATAGCATAGGCGTCTCTGCCTGAACGTAAGCTTTCGCTTACGTTGTCGAAATACTTAGGAGTGCAATGGCTAGGTCCTATGACAGGGGAATGTTTAACAGGTAAGACATTGCTAAACTGTCCTCCAAAGTGATTGTGGCATTTTATGTGCTCCTCAGGAGTGCATGAGAGTTTCAGTTACTCTGCATCATCAACTACATTTTTGATAGGGCGTCTTTTTACTTTTAGCCATTCAAATGGGTGCGTAGTGTATTTCACTATGGTTTTAATTTTCATTTCCCTAATCACTAATGAGGTTGAGGATTTTTCAAGTGCATACTGGCTATCCATTTATCTATCTTCCTTTGTGACGTATCTTTTGAATTCCTTTGCCCATTTCATTGGTTGTTTGTTTCCTTACTATTGAGTTTCGAGAGTTCTTTATATATTCTGGATACAAGCACTGTATCAAATATGTGTCTTGCAAATACTTCTTTTCAATATGCAGTGTCTGTCTTCATTCTTTTAATACTGCCTTTCAAAAACCAAAAGTTCTTAAATTGGATGAAGTAATCTTTATCCTTTTATATACATATGAAAGAATAAATATATATACGTACAAACATACATATATATGTGTATATGTATAGTTGTTGTTTATTCGATTTTACCTGACATCTTCCTCAGTCTCCAGGAATGCTTAAGATCACAAAAGACCAATCTCCTCCTCTCGAGGAGGTGGAGTGTATTTTTGCATGCATTTTTTAAAATTTTTTAAATATTTATTTTTGAGAGAGAGAGAGAGAAGAGGGAGAGCACAAACAGGGGAGGAGCAGAGAGAGAGAAGGAGATACAGAATTGAAAGCAGGCTCCAGGCTCCGTCTGAGCTGTCAGCACAGAGCCCAAAGCCGGGCTCAAACTCATGAACCATGAGATCGTGACCTGAGCCAAAGTCAAGAGTCAGAGGCTTGACAGACTGAGCCAACCACGCACCCCAGAAGACAAACTCTACTGTATGCAGTGCTTTATTTATTTATTTATTTATTTATTTTTGAGAGGGAGAGAGACAGAGCATGAGCATGGGAGGGGCAGAGAGACAGAGGGCAGCACAGAATCGGAAGCAGGCTCCAGGCTCTGCACGGTCAGCATAGAGCCTACGCCAGGCTCGAATTCACAAGCTGTGAGATCAGGACCTGAGCCGAAATCAGACACTTAACCGACTGAGCCACCCAGGCACCTCACATGCTTTTACTGTGGGCTGCATGTAGCGTCTGCCTTCTTAGGAGTACAATTTTGAAAAAGGGAAAAAGAGTAACTTCAGAGTGTAGAGAGCTAACAAGCACTACCCCGGCCAGTCGATCAAAATTCACACCAATAGTGATTAGTCACGGCGATAGTCTACACCTGTGATAGGATGTGATGAAAACGGCACTTTGTCTCTTAATTGCAACAAATGCACCACGCTAATGTAAGAAGTTAATGACAAGGGAAATGGTGTGAGGCATATTGGAGCTCTGTGTCCAATCTTCCACATTGTGCCTTCGATCTAAAGAGGTTCCATTTTCAAAACTGTACTTAGAAAAAAAAATGTCTAAGGACTTGGATTTATGTAATACATTTAAGCTCTTCTTTGGATATAGATATTATAAATTGAAGGATCGTTTTCTATTTTTATTATAATATAAATTGGCCACCTTCTGCCATAAAACTGCTGATTATATATTTATAAGAGAGCAAATGTTCCCTTTACTGCTCCTTTGGTCCAAATGAGTTATTGTGAGAAGTCACTGAATACGATTTACAAAAGTAGATAAATATTTCACATCAAAGTCTTCCATGGCTTATAGAATTTTCTGTGCTTGAGTGGTTTCTAAGGATGAAATTCAAGTTGGAACAGATATTATAGTGAAATCTGAGTGGATTTTGAAGCGTTCCGAAGGATTGAAAACGGTTAGTGAAACAGAAGAAAAATGCCCCAGGAAATGCTAATGGCAGACATTTGGGCTGAAGGAAGGACGGGAGGCCGGTTGGCAGGTTGGATCTAGAGGCAGCCGTGAGGAGCGCCATGAATGGGAAATGATTAACTGTAAAAGAAGGTGTGCTCTTTCTTCTAGCATTTAATTAAAAATTACTAGTTTGTATTTCCTTGGATAATGAATGCTGTGTAAAATATAACCAAATACTATACTAAATGCCTTTAATGGCATTCAATATTTTGACAGTTCTATGCTCATCACATGAACAGGATGTGAGGATTTAATTCTACAATTGCTATAAATTACACATTTGCTCTAAATCATTGCTGACAGAGTGGTGATAACAGGAAGAGATAGTATAAGGTGGCAGGTCGGATTCTGGTCTTGAGTCTACTTACTTGCTGTGGGATTTTAGGTGAGCCATTTAATCCTTGAGGTGCATTGTTCTGTTCTTCTGCAACTGAGGGGTAATCCAGTATCTGCCTCATAGGACCCTTCACCTATAAATGTCTGAAAACCTACTTTCTAGTGTTATTTATTCTTTTAAAAGTCAGATTTTTTTAGCTAAATCCAAGAAGAAAGGGCACACCTTTTACAGTTAATCATCATTCCCCATTTATGGCACTCCTCACATCTGCCTCTAGATGCATCCTTCCAACTGACCTCCGGTCCTGCAGCCCAGTGTCCGCCATTAGCATTTCCTGGGGCAGACCTGCTGGCAGCAAATTGTTCCCCCCTTTGTTAACCTGAACAGATCTTGATTTCTTCCTCATTTTCAGAGGATATTTTTGGCAGACAAACTTAGTTTTTAACGTCTAGTACTAAAAAAAGTGTATTTCTGTTATCATCTGTGAAATCAGCAGTTATTTTTATCCTTGCACGCCTGTGCATAATGTGGCTTTTCTTCTCTGGCAGCACTCAAGGTCTTTCTTTGTTTTTGTGGTTTTTTTGTTTGTTTGTTTGTTTTTCTTTACCTTTGGTTTAAAGCATTTGGGTTATGGTGCATCTCGGTCCAGTCCTTCTGATATTTATTTTGCTTGAGTCTCACTGAGATTCTTGCCCACATAAGTAAATTTTTTCATCAAATCTTGAAACGTTTTAACTATGATTTCTTCAAATATTTTTTGTGTTCCAATTTTATGCTCTTCTGAGGGACAATTATATGGATAGCATCTACAACTTCCTGAGGATCTGATCACTCTTTTTCAATCTACTTCTCTTTTTTCTTCAAACTGGAAAATGTCTGTATTTAAATTTATATTTTAATATTTTATATCTAAAAGTTTATTTACTTCAATGTATTAAATATTATAACAAATATTTAACATAAAATTACATATCACATATATAAATATTATATATATATATTACTTTATATACATTATTTATATATTATATATACAGGTGACCCTTGAGCAACAGCAGTTTTAACTGCATAGATCCACTTATACATGGATTTTTAAAATAAATACAGTACAGTACTATAAATGTATTTTCTTTGATTTTCTCAATCATTTCTTTCTAGCCTACTTTATTGTAAGAATACAATACATAACACATGTAACCTACAAAATATGTGTTAACAGACTGCTTACATTATCAGTAGAGCCTTCAGTCAACAGTAGGCTATTAATAGTTAAGTTTTTAGGGAACCAAAAGGTATACATGTATTTTCTGCTGCACAGGGGTTGGCATCCCTGACCCCTGCATCATTCAAGAGCCAACTATATGCTACATAGATACTATAATATGTAATAAATATATATTATATTGCATATATAAATATAAAATATAGAATATATCATATTTTATATATTCAATTACTTTTAAAATATGTAAGTGTATAGACAATACATATTTATAGATGCAGTGTATAATATATGGTGTTTACATATAAATTAATATAATATATATACCATGTATTATATATTATAACATATACTTGTTATGTGTTGTACATAATGTGTACATTATTGTATTGTATTGTACATAGTTACATTGTACATAGGTACATTATACATAGGTACATAGGTACATTGTATTGTACATAGTTGATGTGACACATAAGATACGTATTAGAAATAAAACATGAATGTATGATATCTATATATCTTATATATTTAATATTTTCTATATTTGATGTATATAATTATTTATATTTATTTTATACCTATATAAATATAGATGTTGTTAGGGAACAGTATGCATGCACGTATTTCTGGGATATTTTGCTTTTTTCTTTAACTGAGGGTCAGAAGCTGACTCTTTTTTTGAGTTTACTTATTTATATTGAGAGAGGGAGAGAGAGAGTCTATGCAAGCAGGGAAGGGGCAGAGAGAGAGGGAGAAAGAATCCCAAGCAGGCTCCACGCTCATCATGGAGCTCCTTGCAGGGCTCAAACCCACAAACCGTGAGATCGTAACCTGAGCCGCAATCAAGAGTCGGTCACTTAACTGCCTCAGCCACCCAGGTGACTCAATTTTTGCTTAAATATCATAAATTGATCTATATTTTTCTATCTAGAATACTCAGTTCCTCTATCTTTTGGCAGAATAAAACAGTTGTCACTGTCCTCCCTCAGTAGAATTTTATTTCCCCGATTTCCTGAATTCACACATGGCAACCTGACTGTCTTTGGCCAATGAAATGTGAAAGCGACAAGTTACACTTCCAGGCATCGCTCTATGAGGCGATGCATCCTTCATCATGTGCTCTGTTCTCTCTCTGCCTTGACGTCCATCAGTGTTCCAGAAAGCACAAATGTCATCAGGCTGAGTTTGGCATGAAAATGACAACCATGAGAAGCAAAGATCTATGAGGATCTGAGGGAAAATAAACATTTGATATTTCAATCAATGAGGTGTGGGTGTCACTCGTTACTGTCGCAAAATTGGTTTATCCCGACCGATACCACAGATGGTATATATATGTATGCATTACAATTTTAGAATAGTCCCTTTTAACGATATTCTCTTAGATTTGGGGGGAAATTGTATTAATCATATGATATCATTCAGAGCGATAGACATATTCAGATTGTTGAAGTGTCCTTTTCAAGAGCATAATGTGTCTTTCTATTTATGTAAATCTTCTTATGTCACCAAAGAGGCATTTCAGTGTCTACTATGGCATAATTAATGTCAACCTTGTTCTAATGAAGAGTAACCTATTTTATCTTTAATCTATTAATAGTAGTGTAATGAAATATTTTGCATAAATATTTGACATGACTTAATTAATCCCACATCACAAATGCATAAAGTAGGACTAGTAAATTGAAGATAATAATGGTCTTTAAATTCTTAATTACTGTCAAATAATATCTTAGAAAAATTACAGGAATTTACTCTCCCACTAGCAATATATTTATAATGGTAATTTAATGCAATCCTGCCACTAATACATTTTATCTTTTCTTCAGTAAAACATTCAGATGGATGACAGATAGACAGATAACATACATGCATTGTGAATGTTGGTGAAGACACCCACAAATAAATTAAAAAATGCATGCATATATACATATGTACACACACACATAGTTACACACATATATTTTAACCAAAAGAGTGAAATACACAGACATGCACTCATACATATATTCACATACACATATGCATGCACACACATACAGGTTTTGACTATTCCTGAGCTAGAAATTATTATTTAGACCCTCTTGTTTTATCGGTACCCTCTAACTTGCCATACTCTGTAGTCTTTTGGAGTATTTTAATAAAAAACCCCAAACATGATAACATTTTACCCTTAAATTCTCCGCAGTGGACTCTCTAACAGAAAAGAATGCATATCGTTATTGCCATCGACAAAATTATAATACTTCCTTAATGGAATTAAGGCAATTAGCATGCCTGTGCATAAATCCTTGTAGGTGTATGATGTAGTTTATCTTCATTCTCCAGATAAAAGTGGAATTGTGGGGCCATGGAACAAATGCATCCTCTCCTTTTATTTCATGTATTTTTGATGGTGTTACATAATTCTCCAAGGTGTTTATACGTATTTATCAAACTGCTAATAGGAAATGATCATTCTTATTTCTTATTGAGATACATCCTAAAATTTAGCTATAATGCTGATTCTGCTTTCTCTAATTATTAATGCAACTGAGAATCATCTCATGTGTTTATTAATGTTTTTGTGTTCTGCTTCAATTGTTTAGATCCTTTGCCACTGTTTTCTAAGAAGATTTGTTTTCTTTTATTAATTTGTAAGGTACCTGTATATATTCTGAATACAAATCCTTTGCAATAAGTATTACAAATATTTTTTCTAATCTTTGTTTGACTTTTGCTAAAGTTTAATATCATATAGAAGTCATTTTCCACATTTTAATGCAATTTTTTCCTTTATGGTTCATGCCTTTTGTTTCCCGTACAAAAAATATTCCATATTACAAGGTCATAAAGATAGTTTATGTATATTTTTAGCATTTTAAAATGTTGCTTTCACATTTAAGTCTTTAGCCTGTCTAAAATGCATTTAGAATATTTCCCCACCTGGATAGTCACTTTTCTCAAAATCACTTTTATTTTTCCCTAGGAACTTATTAAATTTATATATTATGTCAGAAAAAAATTAATGTCTTATTTGGATTATTCCCACATCTCTCCATTGCATTACTCTTCTTTCGTTTTTTAAAAAATAACATTTCACAATTTTCTCCAGATGTTATTTCTACCTTTTTAAATTTTCTTATTCCTCAGTGACTGCGATAGACATTTCTACTTCTTACCCATACTCTCATTTTCTTCTCCAGACACGTGGAAGGATTAAACTACCCCGCCTGGAAGGTAGCTGTGGATATATGTCTTGATTGGATCACTGAGGTGTAAGTGAAAGTGATGTGTGTCATTTCTAGATGGCAGCATTTAAGAACCAATATCCCTTTTCCCAGGACCCTACAACAAACTCACAGCAACTGAGGATGTCTCATGTTACACATGGCAGCTACTGAGAGTGGATTCTCCATTCTCCAGCTTGGAATGTTGGTAGAAAAAGGGGTATCTAGGGTAGTTGACCTGGAGACAAAATCAGACTTAACAATGGACACTGAATCAGCACGAAAGAAGCCTTCTGGTATTAAAGTTCTGAGATTTGAGCATTCTGCGCCCTAATTTATTCTAAGCTGACTGATACAGTACCTTCCCAGTAGATTGTCGATGTACACTATCATATCTATAGTGAAATTTTGTTTCTTTTTTTTGCAACCCCTATAACACTTATACTCCCCCCCCATTTCCTTGTACTGAAAAGAGCCTCTTGTGCATTACCGCATATGCACTGAACATCCATTGGATAATGAGGGGATAGCAGGTGTCTTGACTTTCTTCTCTGCTTAATGGAACGGCGAGTAAAGTATCTCCACACAGTACTACGTTTGCTATAGGTCTTTAATAGCTGAATTTGTCAAGCAATAGAATTTCATTTTTATTTCTACCTAATTTGCTAAGATTTTTAAATCAAGAATGAGGCTAAATTTCATCAAACATCCCTTACAGCTGTATCATAAGACTTGGAATCTGGTGGTTCTTATTCAAGGTGGTTTTGTCTTCTAGATCCTTTGCATTTCCACGGAAAATTTAGAACGGACTTGAGAGTTTCAACAACAAAAATAGCAGTGGCAACATCGACCATTCCCACTGTGATTTTGAGTCCATGGATCTATGTGGGGGGAATCAATGGCAATGAATAACAATTCGGGATGTTTGGTGAATTCACTAGACAGAAGACAGTGGACGCTAGGATTTATGTGTTCTGTTTTGGTTTTGCTTTGTCCCCAGAGAAGATTATTCCTCTCCTATTAGAAAGCTATGATGAGGGGCTGACCTCAGTTCAGTCAAGACCTGAAGTTGGTCTGAGCCAGTAGTAGCTTTAGAAATACTCAGTCCTTGTCTGGTTTCTACTATCCCTATACCATGAGCTCTGCTCTCACGTTTGCTGCAGGAGCCTCCCTCTGGAGGGACTTTGTCTCCTGGTCCTGGAAACAATGCAGCCCTTCCCCCTACCTTCCCTCGCCAGCCCAACACTCAGCACACGCTCTCTGGAGCAAAGCAGCCTCCTCGCAGACCCCAGCAGCCCGCACAGCCTTGCCGACTCTGCCGGTTTCTTTTTCTCGCAGAATCCTGTGCTCTGAGCCAAGCGCCATGATGAATCCCTCCAAAAATTGTCAAATGCCCCCAGGAAGATAATGTCCCGCATCTCAGTCCACTAAGTGGGGGCGGGGGGGGTGTCTTCTCCATAGAGAATGTTAGTTTAACTACTCTCCTCTCTGAACCTCTTTCATCTTAAAAAATTTGACTTTTCTCTGGTTTAGGCAGTTGGGAGGGGGAGGTTGTCACCATTTACTACATACCATTTAGAAGAGACGGTTCTTACTACATTTTTTAATGAATTCTTTGGCAATTTTCAGGAATTCTTTTATGAGCGCTGGTATTTTAAGGTCTTCCACTTGTTGAGCCAAATATGGTAATATTTTTATCCAAGAGACGTCTATTTATACTGTTACCCATTTATCCATTGAATCTCTTAATTCTATCAGCATAGAAATCTACATAGCTATTTCCTATGATATCATCTTGTTACAAATTTAATCCATACTTTAATTTTTGTTATCTCAAATTAACCAGTGATTTATTTGTTCAAAAATATTAATCTCTGTCAATATTAATCTCAATTCACACTTCGTTTTCAGTTTTTATTTCATTTCTTTGTTTTAACGTCTTTGATATCATTTTCTACCTTTTAAAATATCCCTATCTGTACAATATAGAGCGACAACTTCCTTCTTTTTTTTAATAAATGCTTATTTATTTTGAGAGAGAGAGAGAGTGCGCATGAGTGGGGAAAGGGCAGAAAGAGAGGGAGAGAGAGAGAATCCCACTCTGTGATGTGGGCTCAATCTCACAACCTTGGGATCATGGCCTGAGCTGAAATCAGGAGTCAGATGCTTACCCAACTGAGCCATCCCTAGAGTGACAATTTCTGCCCCAAATAACGTTTTAAACATTAAATGAGATACTAAGGTAAAGCCCTGAGCACAGGGCTTAGCCAATGTAATATCGCAGATTATAATGATTTTATTAAAGCCCATCCTTGACCTGTTCTTTATTTTGATACATGTCATCCTCATTAGTCTTATCATTTTATAAGTGATAATTCAATCCTTAGCCCATTTCTGAAACTAAAAAAATATATAAACTCTTTCTCTAAACTGTGTAATGTATATTACATGCATATGCATAAAGAACAGAAAAGTTAGAAGTAAGAGAAGCTTATGTTTGATTGTTCCTCTCGCAGGATCTCCCTGTGAACATCCTTCAGTGGCTCCTCCCTTCAGTCCTCCGCTGTCTTCAGCTGGACTGAAGTTGCCTTTCCTCGCTCCTTGGCCCACCGTGTCCCAGCACCGTGTCCCAGCCTCTCTAAGGGGCTATCCCCTCGTGCCCCGGAGCCGGCTTTCTATTCATTATGATTTCTGGAGCTTGCTCACTTGTGTCCTTTCCTTACTTTTACCTTAGCAGGAGGACGTATTTCCTGTTTTACTTACACCACACAAAATGGCTATTTGGATTATAAACCTTTATGAAAATTGTAGGTGTTCTTTTTCAAGCCATAACGAAATGTTGAAGTTGATTTATTTCCCCTCGTGCAGGAGGTCTTCGGAAATGGAGGTCCTCACTCTTTATCAAGCCCCCAATCCCTAACCACATGCAAAATGTCCCTTCTCACTTTCATTGCCCCGGAAACCACCACTCTTACCCCCTCTTCCTCTGGGAAGGTGGGAACGTCCTGAGCCTCTATGATAGACTAACCCTAGTTGTAAGCAGCTAGCTGAGCACACCACGCTGTCAGCTTACTCAACCTTCTCTGAGCTGTGTGCTTTCCCTTCTGGTCCCCTCACGTCCTTTTCCTACTCAGGATGCAGTTCTCCCTTCTTCAGGAATCCCGGAAATATCATCTTACCGGGTTCAGACATATCAGCTGCTGGAAGCCCTTCCCCACCCCAGCCAACCAGTCCCCACTCCTTTATGCGAACGCCTCTGACAATCACACCTCTCCAGGGGATGCCAGCCACCTGGAAGAGAATCAGGATTTATGAATTCCCACTCTGCTCTTCTCCCAGGGGCTGAGGCCCCAGGTCACAGTCAATCCTTTCTTCCCCACAATTTTCACTGCAGGGCTGCTGTGGGGGAGGACGGTGAAGACAGCCCTGTAACCTCAAGTCTGGTTTTCCCAGCATTCCCCCACGCTTCCCAGCACCCAGGCAGCACAGAAGGAACCCCCCCACCCTTGTGGATGCCACCCTTCCCTCCTACACATAGCAGCCGTGCAGACTCCTGGGGGCTACTGACCTCTGAATTTGCAACCCAAAGTCACCGGGGGGCACAGAGACCATTGCGTCCTTATTGGCAAAATGCTGTGTTCAAGGTGGAGTCTATATTCCCTTCAGCCAGTATTGGGCCAGGAATGGATGCTCCGTCCTAAGTAGAGAAAAATCCATGCCTTCCTTTTCTCTTATCATGAGGCAACCATGTTCTCATGGAGCCAGCTTCCTGAAGGGTCAATCAGGCAGAATATTACAGGTTGAAGAAAAGAAAAAGAATTCAGGGGCCGAAGATGATTCAAAGCTAGAGTGTAAACCCACCACCCTTCAGGACCTCACTGCCCAAATCCCTTCTCAGGACAATGGTGCCCTTTTATCAGCTGGGACGGCAGCACGGGCATCTCAAGGACCCCACACATGAGCTTTGGACGAGGGGTGAGGGATAAAGGTAACCGGTGCGCTCAGGCTGGAATGTTGCAATAAAGCAGCTGCAAGAAGGTCGGCCAAACATTCAGACCTTCTGTTTCCTCCCAGTACATCTTCCAGAAGGCCCGATAAGAGGAGCAACATACAGGAGAGGGAAACTTTCTTCTTCTGACCCAGGTGAATTTATGGCTCACCTGGGCATTTGCTGAAGACACCGCAAGAAGTGAACTAGCGTTCTCCTGCTTTCTGGTTTTAGCCACCGGTTGTTATTTAAGACATCTCAGCTCCACTTTGAACAGATACAATGGATGACTTTCCAAGCTGCCATCATTAATCAAGACTTCTCCTTTGCACACCTGTTTCCCTGCAGCAGGATTATCGTTAGAGTGTATCAGCCATAAGGAGACATCTTGCGCCCTAAACTAGAATGCTTCTGGAGAGCAGTCCTTCATGTCTTTGAGGGTTTGGAAAAACGAAATCTTTCCCTCCTTGGCATCTCCCCCTTCATGACCTTTCCAGAGTGAGGTGACTCTTGCGTATTTCCCTGTTCCCCTGGAGAGCACAGTTGGCTGTTGACCATACGGAGCGACCGCAGTATAGCCCAGAGTCTCAACTTTCATCCCATCTATTAAAAAATAAGCATTTACCCTGTGTCTAGTCAGTTTGTTCGAGAGATCAATGTCTTCATCTTAAGTAATGCTTTTCAAAAGCTTCCAGACCCTAATCTCAGGGCAGAGAGAGGTACCGGGGTAAATATTGGGAATATCAGAGAAACTGAAATTCCTAGTTGAACCCTCATGCTTCACTTGTAAATGTCTTGTGAATTTTGTACCATGTGCCGTTATATACTCGTTTTGTGTAACCCTCTTCAAGCAAAGTTAATTCTACTTGAAAATTCACTATCTTCATAGCTTCTTGTTCTCCCTGACATATGTGGGTCCCGTTCTTAAAATTAAAAGCTCATGGTCTTAGTTTTTCTTTCTTGGGAATACCCCTTACTTGCAAGATCATGGCATGGGTTATCCATCACTTACAGCTTAGTGTAAATGAGTTTGATAGATCTTTCCTAGGAAAGTGTTAGCAGACGAGAAAGGACAGTGCAGTTTTGAGGATGTGTCACATGGAATGAAGACAATGATATGAAGCCAACAGGAGAACCACCAAACAAACATGAAACAACACGTGTTCAATTGCTGTTTTAGGAATTAGTACTCAGGATGGAGATCTGGGCTTCCTGTCAAAGTAAGGCAATTTTAACAACGTCAACAGCAATAGTTCTTGTAATCATACAGGTCACATTCCTAAGCACAACTGGCAATAAAAAGAACACTTCCCCTACCTAAAACAAGAAGTGATCTAATAGGAACCTGATAGGAACGATTGAGGGAAACACAAGGTCACCTGAGTATATTTCACAAGGTTGATACTAAGAACCCTATTCAAAAGTTCAGGGACGCCCAGGTGGCTCAGTCGGCTAAGGGTCTGACTTCAGCTCAGGTCACAGTCTCACAGTCCGTGGGTTCGAGCCCCGCGTCGGGCTCTGTGCTGACAGCTCGGAGCCTGGAGCCTGCTTTGGATTCTGTGTCTCCCTCTCTCTCTGCCCCTCCCCTGCTCATGCTCTGTCTCTCTCTGTCTCAAAAATAATAAATACATTAAAAATTTAAAAAAAAAAGTTCAGCCTGGAACTGTGTTCATGAAGAAGGGAACACGGAGCTTCTTTAAAGGATGTGGATATGTTTAGTAGCCACGTGTGGACAGTAACAGCATAATAGATGGATAGGGCTAGACAATATAAAGTTGTAGTGGAAGAAAGCTCATGGCACATTTGGGAAAACAGCAATTTTTTAATAGACTTTATTTCTTAGAACAGTTTTAAGTCCATAGCAAACTGAGGCAGAAAGTACAGAGTTCCATAGATTCCTGTCCTCCCACACAAACAGCCTTGCCCATCATCAACACCCCCAACCAGGGTAGCCACTTTTGCTAGAACTGATGAACCTACATGGATACATCTTAATCTTCCAGAATCCATAGGTTACATTAGGATTCACTTTTGGTGTTGTACATTCTAAAGGTTTTAACAAATGTATACTGACAGGTGTCCATCATTATAGTGGCATACAGAATAATTCCACTGCCCTAAAGGCCCTCTGTATTCTGCTGATTCATTCCTCCCCCAACCCAATCCCTGACGACCACTGATCTTTTTACTGTCTTCAGTAAATCTTCTTTTTTTAATGTTTATTTATTTATTCAGAGAGAGAAAGATAGAGAAAGGGGGAGAGAGAGAGAGAGGGAGAGCATGAGCAGAGGAGGGGCAGAGACAGAGGGAGAGAGAGAGAATCCCAAGCAGGCTCCATGCTGTCAACACAGAGCTCAGTGTGGGGCTTGATCTCATGAACCATGAGATCATGACCTGAGCCAAAATCAAGAGTCAGATGCTTAACGGACTGAGTCACCCAGGTGCCCCATTCACCGATCTTTTTATTGCCTTTTCTAGAGTGTCATATGGTTGTAATCAGACAGTGTGTAGCTTTTTCACTGAGTAATATGCATTTAGGTTTTCTCTGTGTCTTTTCATGGCTTGATAGCTCATTTCTTTAAAGTGCTGAATAAAATTCCACTGTCTGGATGTAGAGGGCTCTATCCATTCACCTATTCAAGGGCTGGGTTTTTGGCCTTATATATAAAGCTGCTATAAACATCTGTGTGTGGGTTTTTGTATGCACATAGGATTTCAACACAGGATTTCATCTGGGTAAATACCGAGGATGATATTGCTGGATCATAAAGTAAAAGTATGTTTAGTTTTGTAAGAAACCACCAAGCTGTCTTTCAAAGTGGCCTTGCCATGTTCATTCTCACCATCTGTGGATGAAGGTTTCAGTTGCTTCACATCCTCGATAGCTTTTGGTGTGGTCTGTGTTCGGGATTTTCATCATTATAACACAAATCACCCGTTCTTAACTCAGCTGGAAATGCGTAGGAGAGTCGTGGGGGCTAAATACATAAATTGAACCCAGACTGTAAATGGTCTTAACAGCCTTTCTAGAAAGACCCACTGTTCAATAGACACAAGATCTACCTGTTCTCCTCTCCTTTTTTCAGAAGTCAATATTTCCAGGTCATAAATGGAAAGAGGACAGTGTTTATCTCACAGACTACCAGTATGGGGCTCTGGGCTTGCTTTCAGGCCCACTTGCTCTCTCTCTGCACCTCCCAACCTGTCCCTACCCCTCACTTTTCCCACCCAGCCTCTCTCCGCCCATTCCCTCCCCACCAGATCCCTTTCTGGCCCCTTGCTAAGCTTCTCACTGTTCCCAGCCTGATCTCATCCCACCTCTCTATGACCTCCCTGCACCTGCCGATCTGTCCCTATACTTCCCCGCCCCCTCAACTGCAACTTTCCCACAAGGATAGAGGTGGTGCAGGAGGCTACTCCCCTGCATGTGTAAAGGGAGGGGCCCTCACCTGTCTTGACTTCTCTCCCTTTATGCCCTAAAACAGGACTCTACCGAAGGCTCCCAGGGGGTCAGGATACACCCCAATTCCTAACCGTGAATTTCTTCCTCTTCACATACCCGTGGCTCTTGGAGAAAGGGCACTGCCTCAAGTCTATGGGGAATGGTCTTTACCCACCTTTCCAGAAACGGAACTCAAAACTCCCAGCAGTGGATCTGCTCAATAATCCATCCCCACTCCCAGAAGTCCACATCAAAGTCTGAGTCTAGAATGCCCTTTGCCGGGGCGCCTGGGAGGCTCAGTTGGTTAAGCGTCCAACTTCGGCTCAAGTCATGATCTCGTGGTTCATGAGTTCGAGCCCCGCGTCGGGCTCTATGCTGACAGTTCGGAGCCTGGAGCCTGCTTCGGATTCTGTGTCTCCCTCTCTCTCTGGCCCTTCCCCTCTCTCTCTCTCTCTCTCTCAAAAAAAAAAGTAAAAAAAAAAAAATTAGAATGCCCTTTGCCATCCCAGGGGCCAAGAATGTTCCAGGAAGAGTTTTGTTGCTTCCACTACAGAAAAAGTTCGCAAAGCTGCCAGGGATAATGACTGTCCACACTTCTCGGGTGCCACGTTCCCTTATCTCTGCTCATAACCAAGTGTGAGCTACAGCAGGTGTGTCCCTGTACGCCCCCGAGAGCTCACAGGGTGAGAGATGAATTAGATTCACAGGCACACACACACACACACACACACACACGCACCCACGCAGATGCGCACAGACAGGCGCATTTTTGACACACACCTGTCAAAAATGATTTTCAAAAGAACAGAAACTGTCCTCTCGCTTCTATAATCTTCCTGGCTATGACTCTGACGGTGGATCGTCTTTCAAATTATTAAGTAAGTTACAAATTTATTTTCTTCATCCTATGCTATCACATTGTGCCTTCCTGTCTGGCCAGGGATAAGAAGCAGGGCCATTTATTCATTATGGGTCCCTCTCTTACCTGCAAGGGATGGGTGACTGCTCACCAACACTCACGCACCCTTGGCCTCTGCGGTGTTAGAGGAAGCGGGGAGCCAATGCGCGTCTCTGATCCGGGAAGTGAAGTTACCATGCTGGCATCAAACAAAGGCCGTGCCAGTTGAAATGTGCACTGGGGCTGCCGGGAGAGGGTCTGGAATGCCCTGTGACACAGGTCAGAACTAGCAGGAGAACCAGGGGCCCCGTGGGAGGTTGGGAAGGCTCCCTGTGGTTACAGGTGTTGGTGCTGGGGCGACATGTTACAAGCACTGCCCCAGCTTGCTGTGGGGCATAGGACACCTGTGTGTAGCGATTTGTCCCCAGAGCAGACATTGGCTGCTGACGGCCAGTTCATCTGCATTTTCCCCTGCTGCCTGAGGGTCACCGGTTCTGGTCTGGGCAATGGCTGTGAACCCCACTTCCATCTGGTGCGAAAGGTCCCCATCCCAGTGACACTGGTGTCTAGATGCTGATCCCTTCCTGGCGTTTCTAGCCACGGCCATTTCGTGAGGCCCGGTACATCTGTTGATAGATGCGAAAGCAAACGTTGGCGTGCCTGCTCTGGTCTGTCTGCCTGGATCTGGGCCCCTACCCATTTGTTAGAGATCATGGCGTGGCTGGACGATAATTGAGGTCAGCAAGCCTCGCTGGCCAGTCATGCCGGGACAGTGGCTCTGACTTACATTTTCTCATATGGACTTTAGCCTGCAAGAGGTCACGACAGTGTCTGATCCGTCTGAAAAAAATATCTCCCATGTTTTGCTTTTGCTTTTGAAGGTTTCTTTTACATGTGATCCCTGGGGAACCATCCGTATTCTCAGGGACCTCCTTTAGAGGATCCCCATCTATTTGAATAGTTCAAGCCTTTTGCTTGCAAGAGGCTAAATTACATTCTAGGAAACACACGTTTTTGAAAAGCAACGCTTTCTCATTAGGTGGTCAACGGAGGAAGGTAGCGAGTCTGTTCTGGGCTGGAAGGCACAGGAGCCAAGAACACAAATCCATTCAACCCCTGAAGTCACAGAGCTTGAGGCTCCGTTACCATGGAGACCGTCCACTTCTCTCCAGTGGTGCACCTGTGACAATTAGGATTAACTATTGCTATTGTACTTTTGGTCCTTGAATAGACACCACAGAGAATTTGTGTGAGGGAATTTACACCGTTCAAATCCATAGCGGGCTGCGGTATTCCCACATCCGGGCCCCACCCCCAGAAATTTCGGTTTACTTACTTGCTCTGTGATCAGCCTGGACATCGGGATGATACAAGCGTAGTCAGGATCATATAGCCCCGATGATCAGGCAAGGTGGGTGTTGAGCGTCAGGCAGTCGTTCCCAACGTCCTTTCCGTCTTCTGGGACTTGGTTTGAAGACTGATTTTAAAAATAGTAAGGCAATTCTGTTCACACGTACTCTTCAGGTGTCCAATTAGCTTTGGATAAACGCAAAGTTCTCTGGGTGCAGCGGGATGTTGTTTTGAGTCCTAGCACCTTTCTTTTGCCCAGGAACGCCCTTACTCCTTGCCAAGAAACGGGACCCTGAGGAAAGCCACCAACCCTGAGAAGTGAATGATGTCTCCAGGAGCCGTGAGGCCATCTGAGGCCTGGCCACGGAGCTGTGTCGTCCAGCGCTTGTGGTTTCTCAACTTGGAAACTCAACCTGTAAACTGCACCACCATGAAGTTCCTTCCCAATCTGCGTTTCTGCCAACAGTCTAACGATGTCGTAGTCATTCCAGATATTGCCTTGCCCGCCTTCTCCCAGCACATTTCACATCTGAATTTCCTTAAAGGGGGCTGGCAAGGAGCTCGGTCTGGCCACTGGCATACCAATGGAAGCGAAACAACAAGACTGCTGTAAGAACCACTGTGTGAACACGTCCCAGCACACCTGCTGTAGAATCGTCCTAACCTGTGCTGAGGTGAGTCTTCAGTCGGTGCGAACATCAGAGGATTACTCTGGGCACAGGGTCCTTGCCAGTTCACACCGCATAAGCCACAAAGAAACCTTAACTGTTTCCGACCACTGAGGTTTTGGATTTATTTCTTGTCAGGGCACCGCATAGCTTTTCTGACTGAAACAATAGATCCTAACTTCTGAAAATTCCATGAGGGCTTTTTGTTCTTTGTGTATTTTTTTAGTGTTTTCTTTATTTTTAAGAGAGAGAGAGAGAGAGAGACAGAGTGTGAGTGGGGGAGGGGCAGAGAGAGAGAGGGAGACCAGAATCCAAAGCAGGATCCAGGCTCCCAGCTGTCGGCACAGAGCCCGACGCGGGGCCTGAACTCGTGAACCGCGAGATCGTGACCTGAGCAGAAGTCAGACGCTTCACCGACTGACCCCTCCAGGCCACCTTCCATGAGGGCTTTTTAAATGCTTTGTGATCTATTGAGAATGACTTAGTCAAGTGTGTGACCATCCTGTTCCTGATACAGCAGCCTGTTTGACTTACAAAAATGAAGATTGTCTTTCACGCGTGACAACTACAAAACATGTTTATTATTTCATTTGGCAATTTCTGGGATTTGGCCAGTGTGAACTACAGAGGCTAATGTGATCCAGAGATTTCTGATTCTGAAGCTAAATTTACAATGATGACCTTTACGGATTTTGATCCAAGTGACAGCTGCTAAGGATACAGCGTGAGCTCCCTCTGCAATTTAGTGGCCAATGATTTGGACATCCGAGACCACAGACCTTGTATGAGCAGCTTCAGAGGAAGTTAATTTCTCCCTCTGAGATTTAATGTTAATAGGTTTCACTGAATTCCATACCTGAGATTTGTTATTAGCTTATATTTGTGGCAATGAACTGGGTAGATGGCATTCAGCTGAGATCATATGCACAGAATTACATGAAAAATCGGAATATCAAGGTTCATTTAGCACAGCTGCTTGCTAATGAAGACACATTACTAATGAAGAAATTTATTCTCTAACAGGAACTTCCACCAGAGCCTGCAAAAATCCAGAAAAGATGAGTCAACTCAAACAGAAACGGGAGGAACTACCCCCATTTAAACATCAGTGAGGCATTTGCTGAACCCCAGATACCGCATGGCAAGTTCAAAGGTTGAAGAGGGGAATTGAGCCCCCCTGCCCCTGGCTGATACCATTCCGGACTAACTTGAATTTGAAATTGCCAGTGTACTTTGCCCAGTGTTTCTGTCATTTTAAAATGTGTTTCCTTCTGTCTCTCCTCTTTGTTGATGCATTCCAAAATAGGGCATCGAAATGCCAAATAGTGCTCAAACTTCAGAAAAACAGCTGGGACGGCAGTGAACACATTCAGCAAAACTGTCCTCTTTCTTGTGCTGAAGATGCTAAAATACTGTCACCTGCCCGAGTGCAAGCAGAGCCTATAACTTGTCTGGTGGCTGAACGTGCGTCTTTTTACTTTCAACACACTCAGTGGGATGGAGCTGTGTTATAGAAATACGGAGAAAAATAGAGGAGAAAAACAATAATCTATTCTTGATATCCCAAGGGACCTTTCAAGAATAAGCACAACATAAAAAAGTAACAAAAATGGCAATCACTGGGGCTGTTATATTTGAGGCAGAAATGCATACCACAGACAGGCCACCTGAGCCAATGCGGAGAGACTGGTCCCGTAGGGAAGGCACAAGTGTCAGGAATTATGCTCAGCCCAAGGGCAGCCGATTGTGGACTCGCACACCTTTACAGGGTGGTCTGATGCCACTCACACACTGGGCTGTTATTCAAACAGGAATTGGTTGGAACTTCCTGAAAGTTTCCGTCAAAGGTTATTTTTTTTTTTCTACACCTCAAACATCGGCTCATTTGTTGTGCGTGCAGAGTTCTCCCATCCGCCCCAGCCGAAGGTCAATGCCATTTTGGGTACGGATGTTCGCCCAGTTCATCATGGGCATTCGCTGTGTGCCTATGTGCTAGAACTGAGGCTAAAAAGTAAACAAGGTCAAGGCCTTTTTTTTTTTTTTTTTTTAAGAGATAAATCTGGGTGGCCCTTGAGGCTTCTGTTCTCCTTGCTTTGGGAGCCCAGCATTGAGATAACATAGCTGGACCAGGTTATTTGGACTGAACAGACGGAAGCCAGCCACTGCTCACCCTTCCTGACAAGGCAGCTTGTCGAACCCCGGGAACATCTGCTGGTGATGTCACACGCAGGTGTCCCCTGCTCCCTGACCCTATGAACACGGGGAGCATCAGAGGAACTGACACTGTGCACCAGGAGATTGGGCCAGGGGAGACCAGGGCGCGGCAAGGACAATTCAGTTGTGGGTGTTCTTGTTCTGGGCACCTAAGGTCTCCCTGCAAACCTCAAGTTCCACCTGCACCACGTGCGTGTGCTGTTGGAAAGCAACCCCCACCCCAGCAAGGCCCAGGAGGGGCACAGAAGTAAACCACCACCCCAGGCAGCATTCTGTCGCTCTGCAGGGAAAAGAGCGCTAACTTCCCCTGGGGCCTCCGGACGGCTTCACGGAGGGCGTGGTGGCTCGCGGGGGCCCTGAAGGCCGAGCAGGATTCGCACAGATCCGGGACGAAGGCGGGGGCGCCGGGAGAGGGCGGGGTGCCTGGGTGCCGAGAAGCCCCGCAGGGTTTGGAGGTCGGTGCGCTCAACGGGTCACATCTGCCCAGATGGCGAAGGGCTCCCGGAGTGAAGGACACCTGAATCAGGTGATGCCACGGCCCTCCTGGGAATACCCACGGCGGGAGGACAGTGGTCACTAGGCGGTCCCGGAACGTGGAGCCGAGGTGGACAAAGACCCGTTGGGATAGGACTTTGGCTTCGGGGTGGTTTTCCACCTCTCCCCCAACACTCTGCTTCCTCTAAAGGGGACAGTGTTCAGCTCCTACATACAGCACCCTTACAAACAGTATTAAGCACTCGTCTATTTTTGCTTAATTATTTTTTAATGTGTATTTCTTTATTTTTGAGCAAGAGAGAAAGAAGGATCAAGGGAGGGGCAGAGAGAGAAGGAGACAGAGAATCCCAAGCCGGCTTTGTGTTGCCAGTGCAGAGCCCAATGTGGGGCTCAAACTCACGAACCATGAGATCCTGACCTGAGAGGAAACCCGGAGTCCAAGGCATAACCCACAGAGCCACCCAGGCGCCCCAAGCATTCATTTCTTTTAAAAGACCACATTTGACGAAACATTTCTCATAAATTTTGATTGGCCTTTGATGTTAATGGCTGGGTGTCCCTTCTTCTCCTGCACCACATGGTTTTGTGCTTTTTCTTCTGGAAGTTCCGGAGCTTGCAGAGAATAGGTTCAAAGTTGCCAGTGGCAAAGAAGAAAAGATGAGTTCTCTTTAAATTTTCTAAGAAAATTTAAACGCCAGCTATATGTGTTCAAATGCCAACTATATAATAATAATAATGTGACATTCTGCAAAGAATTGTCATGTTCTAGTAAGGCTTACTAATATCACTTCAGCAGAATAAATTCTGGGGGGAAAAAAACTAGAAAGGTCATCCAACTGCTTCTGTATATATTCTGCTCAAAAACGTACAATACCATTGAGTTAGGTAGAATTTTTAATTTAACTCAAAATCTCTTTGGACTGTTGAGCAAAGGTTTTAAAGGTTTGAGGTTAGGTGAACATTATAAACTTAATAATGCAACTCAACTCGAACTGCCCTAGCTTCTGCTGATGGGGACATGAATTGGTAAAAAGGGCAGTTTTCACATCGAATTAAACGTGGAGTTAATGCTTATTATCTATCCTCTATCCAACTGCTTTCTTTTCTTGACACGCAGTTCCCATTGACCTTCTCAAATAACTGCTCCCAGCAGCTGGACGAGGTTCCAGGGAACATGACACAGTGGGTCTACAAAGCATAAGGAGGGGGTGCCCACCAGAAGTCCCCATCCAGCTACATTGCCATCCGGAAGGCAAAATGAAGACATGGTTAGTCAAACAAGAACAGACAAATTTTTGCAAACACATCTTCTCTACAAGATATGTTAAAGAAATTCCTTCAAGTAGAAGGGAAATCATGCCACATGGAAACTTGTCTACATAAAGGAATGTAGAGCCTTAGAAATAGTAAACATATGAGAAAATTAAGAGATTTATTTTAATGTATTTAAAATACAATTAACAGTTAAAAAACAATTCTGAAAAACTTATGTCTCAGGACACCTTTACCATCTCAAAAATTACTAAGAATTGTTAATGTGGATTATATCCATCAAATTTGTCATAATAGAAATCCCAACGGACATGCACGTTAATACACGTTAATGAAAATGTTTATTAATTTGTTTTAAAGTACTGACGATAAACCTGTGCTATGTTAACAAAAATAATATCTTTTTTAATAAAAATAACTGCATCTTCCAAAAAAGAAAAAAAAGATAGTGAGCAGGGTGGCTTTGTTTTATATTTTTGCAAATCTTTTCAATGCCTCACTTAACGAAAGGCAGCTAAAGTATCAGAACCGCTTTCACATTCATTCTGTTGCAATGCAACATAACACAGCCTCTGGAAAATTCTCCTTATGAAAATATGAAAGTGAAAACAGCGAGCGCTGATTTATAGCTAGGAAAATAGTTTCAATCTGGTGGATATCCTAACAGGACCCGGTGGACCGCAGGGGACCCCAGGCTGCACTTTTGGAACCACTTGGTTAAACGAAACCTTGTAACAGCCAGCTGGAAGGTTATAACATGTAGAAGGGAAACGCCCGAAAGCACTGGCTGGTTCACTGGAAGCAGGAAGCGCAGGTCAAGGCATGGCTCACACACTACGTTTGAAATGGTCAAATATAATTAAGAACTAGCCCGTGACAAGGAAAGTACATACAGCACAACCACTAGAGCTATTATGAAAAGTAAGTACATGAAACGGATTTAGCAAATTGTCCAAAAGTGGAGAAAAAAAAAAAAAATAGAATATTACCTCTGACTCGCTTATTCTCAAAGGAGACAGGAGAAAAAGGAAGAAGGAAGCCCGGACACGCGGCACGAATGGACGCCGCATCGTAAGAAGACACACGTAAGCCCGACAACATCAGAGTGTATTACATGTAGAAGGTTCACGGTCAGTAATAAGAGCTTCCACCTTGAGAAGCTAGAAAAAAGCAAGTGTGGCCAAAATAAGTATGCTGAAGGACACAATAAAGAGTACCAACAATGAGGCAGAGACAGTAGAGAAAAATAAAGAAACCAGAAGCTGGCTCTTAGAATATATGAATGTAATGTATAAAACTCTCACTATACTAAAGAAGGAAGACAGAGAGCAAACACAAGGCTGAGTGCTGTCTTCTTCTGCTCAGGCCGCCATCACAAAACGACACAGGCAGAGGGACTTAACCGACAGAAACGTATTTCCTCCCAGTTCTGGAGGCTAGAAGTTGAGGGTCAGGGTCGCATCAGGTTGGGTTTCTGGCAAGACCTCCCTTCCTGACCTGCAGGCAGCCACCTCCTCTCCGGGTGCTCACGGGACCTTTCCTCTGTGGGTGTGCCGGCAGTGACATCTCTGATGTCTCCTCCTCTCCTTATAAGGACACCGGTTCTATGGGATTCAGGTCCCACACCTATGACTTTGTTTCATTGTGTACATATAGGCCCCATTTCCAACTATAGTCACATTGGGGGTATGGTTTCAACAGGAATTTTGGAAATACACACAATTCAGTCGATAGCAATCACCATGAGAAATAAAAGAAGCTCTCAGAGACCCTGCAGACAGTAGGAAGATACAAGGTAATACTATGAACAGATTTACTTTTTTTTTTTAATTTTTTCTTTTTTTTTTTTACATTTATTTATTTTTGAGAGACAGGGAGAGACAGAGCACAAGTCAGGGAGGGGCAGAGAGAGGAGACAGAGAATCCCAAGCAGGATCCAGGCTCTGAGCTGTCAGCACAGAACCTGACGCAGGGCTCGAACTCACAGACCGTGAGACCATGACCTGATCCAAAGTCAGACGCCTAACTGACTGAGCCACCCAGGCGCCCCCAGATTTACTTATTTAAATAGACCATCTAAATAGGTAGGTATGTTCCTCAAAAGATAAAAATAAGATTGACCCCAAAAAAGAACATTTGAATTGCCCTGTATCTCTTAAATACATTGAATTTGTATCTAAGAACCTTTTTTACAAAGACACAGCAGTCCCAGATGGCCTTACTGGTGAATCCCTCCAAACAGTTTACAAAAAATAATACCAATCTTACTCAATATTAAAAAAATAAACTAACAAAACATCTACAAATCCTCTTATAAGACTGGTGTTATTACCCAAACCAGATAATATAAATAGAATAGATCAATATAAATAAAGCTACCATTCTTAAGAACACAAACTCCCTTTACAAAATATTATTGTACGGTGAAACAAATACAGAAATACAGAAAAAACTTAATACCTCATGGCCAAATGAAGTTATCCCTAGGAATGTGAAGTTGATTTACTAATCAAAAACCAATTAATTAAATTCTCTGTATGAGGGGTATATAGAAGCAAAACTATATGATCATGTTTACAATTTAAAAAATCCCTCCCAAAACTGGAACTGGAGGTGAACTATCTCACCTTAATAAAGGTCACTTACAAAAAACAAAAGGCAAACACACACACACACACACACACACACACACACACACAAACACCTTATACCTAATATAATACAGAATTGTGGAAAAAGAAATACTTCCTCTCTAAGTTTGGGAATAAGTCAATTGGGACTGCTCTCACCAGGCTTATTACACATTATATTGAAGACCTCAACCATTGAAGTAATGCAGGGAGAAGACCTTTTTAAAACACAGAATGCAAAAGAAGTAAAGTTGCCCTTATTCAGAAATGACATGAACTCTTCACCTAGAACAGCCTAAAGACTCACTTAAAAGCCGGTAGAACTCATGGGTGATGTTCGCACAGTTACAGGATCCAGTCAACACACACAATAATGATATTATACACAAAAATACATTGTATAGAGAGAGATACAAGAAAATGTTTGAAAAAAGAAAGAAGTCATTCAGAACTACGTGAGAAACATGAAAACAAGGACACCTATAATGGAAGTATTAAAGATCTAGACACTGATCACTATAAATCATTGGTGAGAGAAATTAAAGAACTATGTAAGTGAAAAGATAATATTTTCTCACTGGATTGGAACGCTCAATATAGTCAAAATATCGATGCACCATGAAGTGATCCATGGAGTCAAGGTAATTCCAAGTCAAATTCTGACAGGTTGCTAAGGATATTTGATAAACTATTTCTTTGTTTAAGTTCATCTGTTTGTTTCTTTATAGAGAAAGCATGGGGGAGGGGCAGAGAGAAGGGGAGAGAGAATCCCAAGCAGGTTTCCTTGCTTTCAGTGCACAGCCCAACGATTAAAACTGGGAATAAGATTTTGTGAAGGTGTATATAGTCAGGATTCTGTTTCCAAGCAGTCATTTTATTTGGCCTCAAATGGTATGCTACTGTATTTTATCGACCTGTAAGCATATTCCAGTCTTTCTAAGCATTAAATGGGCAATTCATATGTTCTCACACAGAAGGTAGATAAAAATCTTATCCTTGTTTGACTTTATTTTTTAAAAATGTTTATCTACATATTTTTGAGGGGGGAGAGGGACAGAGACACGGTCTTGAACTCATGAACCGTGAGATCATGACCTGAGCCAACACCAAGATTCAGATGCTTAAGTGACTGAGCCACTCTGGTGCCCCTGATAAACCATTTCTAAATGTATGTGGAAATGCATATAAATTACAATAGCCCAAACAATCTTTCAAAAAGGCCTACCAAGCTGGACAGCTTGCACGACTTTGTTTCGAGACTTATGATAGACCTAAAAGGCACTGGCGAGGGATCAGGAACGAGGCGGGTGAACCCACATGAAGCTGCATGTTAGCGATGAGGCAGCAGAAATTATGTACGTTGAAAATCAGGATTCTAGAATTCAGGACGCAGCCAACGATAGACTGGGAATCGTAACAGATTGACGTGATAGCTGTGACTCACCTGTGCTCACTGGGCTCCAGGCCGCGCCAAGTATGGTCCGGGGTGGAAACGCAGAGGCCCTGGCTGCCCGACACCGGTGGGCTTTCATGCAGCTAAACGTCCTTACTAATCTCTCATACCTCCCCTTCGGGGTCTTCCCAAAATTTGCTGACTTCTAAAGAGTTTCCTTTAAAAATTGCAGAGGCACGTTTTCTGCATATAAAACAAACAAACAAACAAACAAAAAACCCATAAAGGAAGAAAGTAGGATTTGGTTACTGAATAATAAGAACAAACTCTGTAATATTCTTCCAAAACCGTGAGTAGAGATATATGCACGTGGGAGACAAATGTTCGATGACTATTTAGAAACCGGTTTGGACTTAGCTGTAGCGATAGAAGTCAAAATAGTAGTTGCCTTCAAGAAGGTACTGAGCAGGAGGGAGCACCCAGGAGCCTCCAGGGTGATAGGCATGTTCTCAGGGCACAAGGCTGTGAAAATACATAGAGTTTGCTGAGTTGCATCTTGACGATTAGTGTACTTCACCCTACGCATGTCTGCCTCAATAAGAGAGCGAAAGCAAACGCTTGGTGGCATTTATCTTGCTGCGTATGTGGGTTGAGAGGAAATACAAAATTAAATTTGGAAATGTTTTCTTTTCCTGGAGGAATCTTTCCTCTCTTAAATAGATCTAAACCTGGGGTAAGGAGCAGGCAGGCTTTGGTTCATCACACTGCTCGGTGGTCATGCGGGATCCGATTTAATGAGAAGAGAAATAAAGTCATCCCTCATCAATGAAAGCCCCCCCCACACCCAGGCCTGGAGCTCCGCTGAAAGGCAGCAGTGTGCCCAATGAGCATGCTGTGTCTGTCTTTATTTATGACAGCTACCCACTATCTTAACACAGGCATCCCACGTGCAGGTTGTATGCGCCGGCAGATTTTTAATCGCCAGGATCACTATGGATCATTGGATGCCAGTTCTGTCTCTGAGAATCAGTCTTTCACCTTTAACTGGCGCTGCGTTCGAAAGAAATACTCAAAGCAGCAGCAAATTAAGGAAGACCAAAACCCACATCACTGCGAGGCTCTCTCCACACAGATAGGTTTGTCTGTTCTCCTGTATTACGAAGCCAATGAACAATAGAACTAGTGAACTTGGCAGATCCGAATGGGACTGCGGATTATGATGACCCACTCAGGGAGAGCCCGCCTCGCTGGTATACCCTAGAGTAGGGAGATCCTGAGCTGTGGGAACCAGTGGTCCTACAAGGACACGTGGTTGACAGTTCCGAGTAAGCAATAAACTGCTATTTCAAGACAAGCAAAATACTTAGAGGAAGAACAGAGGAAACTGACATGTCAGTGACTCAGCATAATAGGAAGTCGTTGCTTGCTCCCGTAGAGTACGATGGATGCGTTCAACCTCTTGCGGTCGTTCAGAGGCCCATGCCATTGGAAGCTCTGCCACGTGCAAGCGTCCCCGGGTCACACTGCAGTGGCGACCTCCCGGCTGACGGAGAAAGAGAAGGAGTGGATCACCCGTCCAAGAGCTTTTAAGGGTCAGAACTGGAAGAGGCATAAATTACATCTGCCCACCTCCAGTTTGCTAGAAGTCAGTGTCCCCATTTGAATAAAAAGGGGCCAGCAAAAATAGTTACGTTATGGACGAGGTGCATGAGTGTTTGGCGGCCAGAGAGCCGTCCCCACCAGAGAACTTCAAGTACTGTGTGAAATTCTTCACAAGACTCGCAATGCAGCTGAAGACCTTTCAGGGATCCGAACCAGAAAACGCTCGCGCTGAACATCAAAAAAAAAATCCAGTCATCATTAGATCAGATTGAGCAAAACAATCTGCCAGAGGGAGTCGTTTGGGGGATAAGATACTCTCCACTTTTAGGGAAGGGAAATAAGTAAAATGTAATAGGATGTGAATAGAGACAGAAAAGAGGGAGCAGATGCCAATATTTCCTAATCAGGGAGAGTTCTGAGTTCAGATGTGGTTAACGAATTTCTTTATTAGGATGTCTGAGCAGAAATTCTAAAATATGTACAGAATTTACTTTCAAGTGGCTGTTTTATTGAAATGTACTGTACAGAAACTACGTGAATCATAAGGGTGCACATCAATGGATTTTCACAACAGGAAGGCCCCCCACAACCAGCACCCATCAAGATAAAGCACATGGCCAGTGCCCCCCTCCCGCAGCCTAAGCCCTCTTCTGCCCCACACAAATCACAGTGCCAAATAAAGTTAACGGCTCTCTTGGCTCTATCTGCTACGTGCCCCAGGCCGCTCTGCAGTTAGGTGTGGCCATACAACTGGGTGTCAGCCAATGGCATGTGTGTCTTAGGTCTGAATGTATAGTTTCCCATAGGAACCTCTCTCATTTGATCCTTCGGGCCCTTTCCCCCCATCACTAAGCAGGTGGATCCCGGAAATCGCACGTTCGAGACGGCAGAAGCACAAGATAAAAGGAGGCTAAGGTTTCTGAACCACCTGTTGAAGGAGAGCCTTCTGCCAATCGGGAATACCAGGTATGGGATTCACATGAATGAGAAGTAGCTTTTTAATTCATGCTTGAGCTATATCTGTGTGCTTTCGTTTGCTCCAGCAGTGAGGGTCACCTTAACGAGCACACCCGCCACCCCCTGACATCTCCCCTGTAGGTTTCAAAGGCTCCTCAAGCTTGGCAGGTCCAGAATTGAACCTGTTTCTCCTTCCTCACCTTAATCTATTTCAGTTTACTCTGTATCAAATCCACCCACACACCTGGAAGTCAGCCCGGAGCCACCAGCCCCCCAGGGTTAGCCACTCCCCATTTTTGTGGATTCTTCCCCCCGAGTATCTCTTGTGCCCATCTCCTTCTCTTGCCCCTCGTCCCCATTGCCTAGTGTGAGTCCTTAACATCTCTCATCTGAACCTCCTTGGTATTTCTGCTCTCTGATTGCTCGCTGTATCAGTCAGGGTCCTCCAGAGAAATAGAGCCAATGGGATATATATGGACACATAAGAGGATATTTATTTATGAGAACTGGATTCTGTGATTATGGAGACTAAGATATGCCACCCGCATAGCCAGAGAATCAGGAAAGCCGGTGGTATAATTTAGGCTGAGAGCGAAGGAAAGAAGAGGGATCCCTGGTGCAGGACCCAAAGTCTGAAGTTCTAAGATCCAGGAGCCCTGATTCTGAGAGCAAGAGAAAATGGACGTGCCAGCTCAAGAAAGAGAGAATTGTCCCTTCGTCAGCCATTTTATTCTATCTGGGCTCCCAACAGATCAAATGAGATCCACCCACAATAGTGAGGACACATCTTCACTGGGTCTGCTGATTCAAATGCCAATCTCTTCCTGAATCATCCTCACAGCCACACCCACGAAGAAGGTTCTACCAGCTGACTGGACATCCCTTAGCCCAGTCATTTGACACGTAAAATTAACCATCACACTGTCTATCAGAATATTCTTCCTATAATCAGAAACATAAATCAAGACAAACTTCAGAGTCCCTCAGTGGCCCTCAATTTCCAAAACAAACCCCGAGTATACAGGGCTTTTTATGATCCATGATTATTCTCCAAGGTTGTCTGTTTACACTTTTCACCCACCTTCCCCCATGCCTAACCCCCTACCACATCCTGTGACTCCTCAGGGCTAATGGACTTTGTCGGATGCCTCATGATGTGCATTTCCTGGAGGGTTTCCTTATTCTGTGTTCTCTGCTGGGTACAGCAGGCATCATGTTGTGAACTTCTGGGTAATCTACTCAGAGCTACCCATTACCATGATCTCCTTTTCTTAGAAGGAAGTCAGTGGTATTCAAATCATCTGCTTCCTACCTTATTTTTAATTTTTTTTGCTTCCTATTTTATTGCTTTAAATTGATTTATTTCTTTTGAGAGAGGGCAAGGGAGGGACAGAGAGAAAGGGAGAGAGAATCCCAAGCAGGCTCTGCACTGAGAGCATGGAACCCGACGTGGGGCTTGAATCCACGAACTGTGAGATTATGACATGAGCCAAAACCAAGACTCAGGTGCTTAACTGACTGAGCCACCGGATGCCCCTGCTTCTTATTTTTAAAGGATCTCTCTCTTCCTCCCTTCTTCCCTCCCTCCCTCCCTCTCTCTCTCTTCCTTCGTACTCTTTTCCTTGGCATGTCCCCTTTTCCCAGCATTTCTGATCCCGGAGTCCCACCCAGCTTCACTTTGTTTTGGGTTCACACCCAAGCTATTTAAGCCGCCATCCCAAATATGAGGTTCCATCTTTCTTCATTAATAATTCAGTTCACAGCAACCTGGGTTCCCTGTCTCTTTCATGCCCAAACATTTCCTTTGATTTCCTAACATAAACATTTTTTTAAACTGCCTGTAGTCCTCACCATACATCATCTCTTTCATCCGTGTCATGAAGACTTTAATTCACAACGACTGAGCCTTCTCTGCGTCGGCTCGGGACGCTTGCTGAGGCTTCGCTTCAGTGGCTGGCCCCCAACAAAGACTCTCTCTCATGCCCTGTCCCTGACTCTCTAGGTGTCATGTCTGTGGGTCAAACACCACCTGGGTCATAGGAAAATGGGTACTGCAGCCCTCCGCTGGGCTCCAGCCACCACCTGCATCTGCCCAGGTGCCGAAACTCATCAGATCTCAAACGAAACCCACTTTGTCTACCTGCCAATGTCCTCCACCTTCCACTCAGCCTTTCAAGCCCTAACACTTAAGCCTTCGACCTTCTTCCTCCTCCCCTCCCCCACATTCCTCTATGTCTCACATCTCTCTTGTCCTTCCGCCTCTGCCTCCATTCTTCACCACATGAGTCTCTGCCCAGATCACCTGTCTCCCGGACTACTACTTTTGTTTCCCTTCAACTCCCAAATGGCTGCCAGAAACACCTTTCTGATTTGAAGCTGGGGACTTCACCATTCTGTCTACAGTGTTCTGTTGGCTCTCTATTGAATGCAGGGTAAATATGGCGAATCTTAGAGTAGTTTGGGGGCATCCAACTAAGTAACAATACCAGTATTTGAGCCCTGTATTTGAATGTTTCCCTGCTCTGCTCACCTTGTGTGTTCTACCCCAGAGGCCGTCACAGTATTTTACCTTCATCTGAGCTCACCATGAGCATTCTCATATATCCTTCTGTCTAAAACCCTCCAAAAAATGTCTCTGGTGTTCCTTTTAAGTCTCCAAAAAATTTTTTTTAATGTTTATTTATTTTTGAGAGAGAGAGAAAGAGAGACAGAGCATGAACATGGGAGGAGCAGAGAGAGAGGGGGACACAGAATCCGAATCAGGATCCAGGCTCTGAGCTGTCAGCACAGAGCCCGACACAGTTCTCGAACTCACGAGCTGCAAGATCATGACCCAAGCTGAAGTCAGACGCTTAACTGACTAAGCCGACCAGGCACCCCTTAATCTCAAGAAATTTTTAAAGATGCAACTCAGATATCACCTGTGATGCCTTTTTATCTATCATTTTTTGTAGAACTGTAGCACTTTATTAACATCCTTACTGTAAGCAATGATACATATACATATCTGTTTCACCTTCTAGAATATGATGTCTTCAAAATTAAGGACACCATATTATTTACCATTGTATTATCAGTGCTTAGAATAGTGAAAAGAATATTATAAATTCTTTGTATACATTTGGCACTTCTATTTTGTGTTAAATTTTCGTATTGGAATTTAAGATGCTTCTAAAGCAAAGCCAAGAAAATTTGTATGATGTCATTATTACCTTGAAGAAAATGTTCTTTATTTGCATTATTTTTTTAGGGTCCCTTTTTCCTCATAAAGGCTGTAAGGTAACAATCCGCACAAGATGCCTGACTACTGTGAACTCTGAGCTAATGGTTTCTGAATGAGATTTTAGGACATTAAAGTACTTTCTACCCTGAAACAAGATGACTGACGTATCAAAAGCACACACACAGCATTTGAAATTGAAAATTCAAGTCAAGTGAATCGCTTGAAATAAGCAGTAACTTAATCTATAGATGAATAATGGCATTGGTAATGGCAGTGTTAAATATAATTTTGTGTACTTTAAGTCCTTAGCTATCCGCTTCATCAAGATGGAGAAACCTATGGCAAGTACAATGAAATCCAGTGAAAAGAAAACAGTAATAAAAAGAACAAAAGCAATGATAGTCAATTAAATCAGGTTCATGAGAAAACCATCTGAATATTCTTGCTAAGACTGACGGAGGAATGTATATACGGAACAGCCAATAGCTGGGTACATCCCAGGCAATCTACAAAAGCAGAGACTCAACCCCAGGAGAATTTAGATGTAGTTTGTACACCAACCAGGAGAGAAAGAAAACCAGGGTGAGTCACAAGACCTTGAAATCTTATCCAAGTAGGATGTGAACGTTCCTTGCCTGGAAACCATCAGAACACATAAAACTAGAATTTTGCCAAGAATTCAAGTCTTGAGCTATAGATACCAAGCATTCAGCCTCTCGGTAGCCTATGTTATGAAGGATAGAGCTTGATCATATCACCTTGTTTCTTCAACAAAAATGTACTGCTCTGAAAAGAAGTAAAGAGAAAAATTCTTCATCCTGAGCAACTGTACGTTTTGTCTCCCTGCAGTGTTGTTTTCCACTACTATTTCAACTAAGTCACATTTTCTTCCTAATCCTATGCTTGGACACTCATCCGCCAGGATGACATCTTTGCCAACACCTGTTGTTTCTTTTGTTGTTAATTTTAGCCATCCTGACAGGTGTGAGGTGGTATCTCATTGTGGTTTTGATTTGTATTTCCCTGATGACGAGTGACGTTAACCATCTTTTCATGTGTCTATTAGCCATCTGGATGTCTTCTTTGGAAAAATGTCTATTCATGCTTTCTGCCCATTTCTTCACTGGATTATCTGGTTTTTGAGTGTTAAGTTTCATAAGAGCTTTATAAATTTTGGATACTAATCCTTTATCAGAGATGTCATTTGCAAATGTTTTCTTCCATTTTATAGGCTGCCTTTTAGCTTTGTTAATTGTTTCCTTTACTGTGCAGAAGTTTTTTTATATTGAC
Organism: Lynx rufus; assembly: GCF_022079265.1. Lineage (NCBI taxonomy): Eukaryota > Metazoa > Chordata > Mammalia > Carnivora > Felidae > Lynx > Lynx rufus. The sequence goes on along the minus strand of NW_025814823.1, from coordinate 232,909,385 downwards.
AAGTCCCAATAGTTCATTTTTTTCTTTTGTTTCCCTTGTCTTTGGAGTCATGTGTAGTAGAAATTGCTATGGCCAATGTCAAAGAGATTGATGCCTATGTTCTCCTCTAGGATTTTGATGGTTTCCTGTCTCATATTTAGATCTTTCATCCATTTTGAATTTATTTTTGTGTATGATGTAAGAAAGTGGTCCAGTTTCATTCTTCTGCATATCACCGTCCAGTTTTCCCAACACCATTTGTTGGAGAGACTGTCTTTTTCCCATTGGATACTCTTCCCTGCTTTGCTGAAGATTAATTGACCATATAGTTGCAGGTCCATTTCTGCATTTTCTATTCTGTTCCATTGATCGATGTGTCTGTTTTTGTATAATAACCAGTATTATATAATTGAAAATATGTGCATTTCTTTTCTTCTATTAATAAGTATGATATTTTCCATCTTAGTAATTGAGTTTTTTGGGTAATTAGTTTTCAAAGAAAAGAACTGGTTTTGTATACACTATTTTAACTTGATTTTTAATTGACCTGAAGATTCTTCATTTGTTCCTTTTTAAGACTGCAGACTAATCTGCATCATTTTCTTAAATGAATCGCTATGATTTTCTATAAGAAATCTTTACAATAGTTTTGTCCCGTAAGCAAGTGGCTCAGAATCCTCCATTATTAACTCTGTTGACTTGCTTCTTTTCCTTCAATTCATTCTTACAGCTTCCTGGAGAATTTCTTACAACCAGTGGATGGATAAAGTGAAGACTCAAGCCTGGTTTACAAAGGGAGCTGCACAGTATTGTAACTGATAACACTTGGAAATCAAAGCTTCAGTATTACAGTCCCACTTGGAGAATTTTCTTCTACCACTGTCTTTCAAGGTCACCTTTAAGTTTTGTGGGAGGCCCCCTCTCACTCTCACCTCTGCCCAGCAACAACCTACCTAGATATCTAGCAGCTTTGAGAACTTCTGTGTGTTTTTTTATGAACTGAAGCAGGAGGAGAGTCCTTGGGGCGCTGTGCAGTCAGTGTTCTAGTCAGTGGAAACCTTCTCAGAGAGAAGGGCACATAGGGCATCCCCGAAGAACTTCCAGAAATAACTGGGGACACCTGGGAGGAAGGACCGCTACTCAATCATTAACACAGAAGGGATTTATTAATGCAAAGGCAACTGACTATACCCTTATTTCACACAACCATGTCACCGTTCCAAGAATGGTTCGTGTGATCTCAGTTGAGATGGTTAGCACCATTCATACAGCTGGGCTTCACTTTCTCCTCACATGGAGAAAGGGTGGAAACACAAATTGGCATAACCTTTCTAAAAAGCAACTTAAAAATGCAATCAAAAGCCTCAAATAAGTGACTGGGTTTGAACCCATAACTCCACTCATAGGAAATGTCTTAAGACATACTTTCACAGCTATTAATCTCAGCCTTGTTTGTACTAATGACACTGGGAAACCACCTCACTTCCCACAAGCAAGGATTTCACATTCTTGGCATGAATGTGACATGAATGAGGCCCCTTGACATGATGGGGAAGAATACCTAACAACTTATTGCGTGAAACATTTTCACAGAGTGTTAAGAGATGAAAAGCAGGTTAAAGAGCTCCCTATTTATAAAATGTGGATATATCTCCAATAATATACACATTCCTCACTGGAACAGACACATTCTAGATATGAATTTACCTTGACCGCACCACCAACCATAGACTAATTTATCATCATGATGTTCTGCACGGTGACACATCCAATCAGGAACTCACTTCACTGCAGTAAGTACAGCAATGGGCTCACATCCATGGAATGAACTGGTCTTGTCCTCTATCTCAGGACTTGGGAGCAATTGGACTAATTCAATGGTGGAGCGGTTAGCTGGGGGTCCTGTTATGGTCCAATTTGTTTAAAAAAAATTTTTTTTAACGTTTATTTATTTTTGAGACAGAGAGAGACACAGCATGAACGGGGGAGGGGCAGAGAGAGAGGGAGACACAGAATCGGAAGCAGGCTCCAGGCTCTGAGCCATCAGCCCAGAGCCCGACGCGGGGCTCGAACTCACGGACCGCGAGATTGTGACCTGAGCTGAAGTCGGCCGCTTAACCGACTGAGCCACCCAGGCGCCCCTGTTATGGTCCAATTTGAACACAATACACTAAGAGAACTGTGTCTGTCTTACAGGACGCAGTATTTTCTTTGAATCAGAGACCACTACATGATACTTTCTCCCCCACAGTCAGAATACATGAGTCTGGGAAGCCAGGGGTAGATTATGCCTCCTGCCAATGTTATTCCTAATAACTCACAAAAGTTTTACTTTCTGTCCCAGAGACATTGAGTTCTGCTAGTTTTGATGTCTTATTTCCCAAAGGACACTGGTTACACCAAGAGAAACAACAATGGTTCATTGAATCGGAAAATGAGCCTGCCATCTGGACATTTTAGTCCTTTTATGCCATTGAACCAACAGAGATAAAAGGAGTTACTCTACTGGGTGAAATAATTGATTCTCATTATCCCTGCTACACAATGGCAGACCGGGAAGACTGTGTCTAGAACCCATAGGGATTCTCTGGGTTAACATCTAATACCACCATACTCAACTGTAAAAATTAATAGAAAACTGCATTAATCAATATGGTCGAAATTTCCAGTATCAGTACTATACAGGGATGAAAGTTCAAGGTGCCTGAATAGCTCAGTTGGGTAAGCAAGCACCCGACTCCTAATCTCATGGTCTGTGAATTCGAGCCATTTATCGGGCTCCACGCTGACAATGTGGAGCCTGCTTGAGATTCCCTCCCTCTCTCTGCCTCTCTCTCCTTCTGACCCCTCCCCCATCAAAATAAATATTTTTTTTTTAAAAAAAGAAAGTTTGGACCACTTCCCTAGATAGGGAACCCGGACAAGCTCCGATTATAGCTGAGGGCAAGAGAAATGTAAAATTATCAATGGAAGGAAAAAGCCAGAGATAATCAACAACAGCTTCATGATCAATTTTAAAAATTAAGATTATCATATATTTCTATATTTTATCATACTATATGTGTTTGCTTTTTCTTTCTTCTTTCCATTTTTGTCCATTTTTATTTTTTATTTTTATGGATCAGTTCTTGGAGGTAACTTTACTGTCTTTAGTTGTCATCCTGAAAGAGGAGATAATTGGCCACAGATATACTCAAAGTTTCAGTCTTAGCCTTGGGGGTGGGGCGCTGAGGGTCTTCCAAGTTCCTTCCTTCCCTCAGCCCCAGAGTTAGTGGTTGCAATTCACATCTCTTATTCTTATATGGCTTAAGGTTCTCTTTACCCCTCTTAGAAGTCAATCCAGGGGCACCTGGGTGGCTCAGTCGGTTGAGCATCTGACTCCGGCTCGGGTCATGATCTCGCAGTTTGTGAGTTCGAGCCCCGCGTCGGGCTCTGTGCTGACAGCTCGGAGTCTGAAGCCAGCTTCAAATTCTGTGTCTGCCTCTCTCTCTGCCCCTCCCCTGCTCATACTCTGCCTCTCTCTGTCTCTCAAAAATAAATAAATGTTAAAAAAAAATTAGAAGTCAATCCAATTTCACCATTCCTCGTGGATGGATACAAGAGCACAGCATGCACAAAGAGATAGAGACATAAAAGCAGCATTAGGGTTATATCAGCAAAAATGCCACAGTAAGGACTTCCAAAAGTTTTCCTTTCTAGAAAAGCAGTGAAAAATCCAGAAAAATGTGTCAAAATCAACTATTTCAAGAGTCTGAAATTAACTAACAGCTTGCAGTAACCCTGTGAGTGTGTGGGCCAGGAAAACAGCCAAATCTCAGGAAGAATAGTGCACTTTGTGGCACTTCAACGTACCTGCTCCCATCCCCTGCTGCCCAGATCCACAACAGCCTTGGAAGATAAAATCCCAGCTCCCAGTACCAGAGGGAGCAGAGTGGGGCTGGGAATCTTTCCCAGCCTCACTCAAAATGGGCACCATTACCTGATCTGAGTGGTGTTGCACTGGAAGAACCAGAGGTTCCAGGCAATTATGGGAATCTTTTTGCAATCCTTAGCTGACCGCTGAGACAATGGAATGAAGACTTGAGGAAAGATACAGACTTTACAGAAATAGATTTGAAAGTCAATAAACAAACAATGCCACCACAAACAGCAACACCAACAAACCTTGAAAAGGAGTGACAAACTGATTTCCAGAGTTGCCAAATTATATTATTTGAAATGTTCTATTTTAAAGAAAAATGACATGGACAGAAACCAGAAAGTATTGCCCACAAACAAGAAAACCAGCAGCCAATAGACACCATCCCTGTGCAAGCCCAGGTATTGGCCTTTCTTGACAAGCACTTTAAAGTAGCCATTGTAAACATTTTTTAAAGGACTTAAAGAAATTGTGTCTAAAGAAATAAAGGAAAGAATGGGGATATGCCTCGCCAAATACAGGTCAATAATGTGATGGAAAATTCAAATGGAAATTCTTGAGCTGAAATTCAACAAGAACTGAGATTTTAAAAAGTCACTAGAAGGGCCGAACAGAAAATGTGAGCAGGCAGAAGAAAGAATGGGCACGTTTAAGGATAGTTAATTGAGGAACAGAAATTTAAAAAAAATTAATTGAAATAAACAGAACTTTAGACGCCATCAAACTTCACACACCTACGGGACATCAAGCAGAGCAACATACGCATAATAGGAGCTGCAGAAAGGGCAGGAGAAAGGGGTGGAGAGGATATTGGAACAAAAGATGGCCAACGGTCAGAAGACAAGTGTTGAGAGTGCACCTACCTAATCACTGAACACCTGCCTTTCTCTCTTTCCGGTGCCTGGGTATCAGTCTGTTAGACCAAGAACAAAATTAATCCCATGTGCATGTTGCCTTGCAAAACATGCAGTGACAGAAAAGTCACATTTCTCTATTTCACTGAAGTTAAATCTGCTCAGCCCTTCACCTGCTGGTTATTGAGAAGTTCAGCCAATTCACTATTCATGTTCTTTGCCCTGATCCCTCCCTGTACGGGTTCTACAGAAACCCTGGTATGTGTTACCATAAGCTTGCTGACCGATTCTAAATCCACCATCGTTTCTTGAAGATATGGACACAGACGGAGTCTGTTCCATTACAATCAAGAACTTCACTCCTCTGCACCAACTCTGGGCTTTTTTCACAGACCCTGAGTATGTGAACTCCTCCCACACATCACAGCACCTGTCACCTCAGTGCACACCAGCACACTCAGTTCATGTCCCAAGTTCAGGATGGCCACGTTCCACATCCCGAATCAGGACCACTTCTGCTGCCTCAACGCTAAACATACATCTTGCTTCTAGAAAAATCCAGGATGGCCTTTAATGGACCTGAACCACCCAAGCTGTTCCCCACTGCACCCCCCTCCACACCTCAGACCTTTAGAACCAAATGGAAGACTTTAAATCATAAGACACGAGTCAGGGATAGTACTGCTTTATTATTCCCAGGAGAAGCCCCAGCTCTCCGGATACCACCATGACCAATGATTAAATAGCGCTAGTTGGTGTTCTTTCTTTTTGATACTTCACTCAGTCACATGCATATAGAGATGGCTACATGTTGACACATTTAATTTACCTCATCCCCAGCATCTATTTCTTCAGCTAGCCCTCATTACCAGAACGTTACTTTTATTCAGGCAGTCATTATGTTCAGGTGATTTATCAAAATGTGATTCTATCCATCACCTATTCATTCATCATCCACTCCTTTAACAACTCTTTCCATAGTCCTGACTAAGCCAAGTCAAGTAGGTTCAGCCCATCCCCATTGTCACTGCTTGGAGCTGGAGTGGAAACATGGCCGCCCTGGACCAGTGAAGCGCAAGGAAGGTTTGCTGCTTGCTTCAGAGGCCACTCCTGTTTCTCTCCTGGGGAATGCCCAGAAGGAGCTCTTTCCATTCACAGGTTCACAGGTATGAATGAGGAACCCTGTGTCCTCGGGTCCTAATGATTCTCCCTTCAGGGAACCAACGCTGGCAGGAGCTGGACTGTGGTCCAGGGACTGGAGAGACAGAAGACCTGGCCTTCCCAGGAGTGAGCCTGGGGGCTTCCTGATTTCCTTGCTAAGCAGTTAGAGGTGGCTTTCTCCTTCTAATGGTTGATACCCACCCACCCCACTTGTGTCACAGGCCTCTGAGCTGAGAGAATCAGGGTGTTCTAATTAAAGGGACAATGTACTTTGATAAACAGAAGGGCCCAATGGACTAAGTCTAGGAAGTTTTCTCTAAATAGGAGACCTGCTTCCTGAGACCAGCTTGCCTTTTCATTACAGGCAAATTCATTATTTCCCCTGTCTGTGCTTTGACCCTTCCTCAGTGTTCACATTCATAGGGAAGAAAAATTCCACGGTCTTGGTGAACGTGCAAATGAATGTCAATACCGCCACAAAGTCAATTATAATTAAATTTATCATGCTTGGTCTGATTCATTATGGTAAGTTTTTACACAACTCTGAATTAATTCTAGACTAGAATTTTGGTTTCCAGCTCCTTCCCTTAAAGCACTAGTAACAGTGAGCCAGCGGCTGAGATTTAAAATGCATTTCATTTGGGGGGCCTGGGTGGCGCAGTCGGTTAAGCGTCCGACTTCAGCCAGGTCACGATCTCGCGGTCCGTGAGTTCGAGCCCTGCGTCGGGTTCTGGGCTGATGGCTCGGAGCCTGGAGCCTGTTTCCGATTCTGTGTCTCCCTCTCTCTCTGCCCCTCCCCCGTTCATGCTCTGTCTCTCTCTGTCCCAAATAAATAAACGTTGAAAAAAAAATTTTTGAAAAAAAAAAAAAATAAAATGCATTTCATTGGGAAGCCAGCTAGAGGAGCTCCCCGACAGGAGCAAGAGGAAGTGAAATAACTTGGCATTTTCATAGGCCTCTTTCACATTGTATATCAGCAACATCTCTCTTTCTCTCTCTCTCTTTCTCTTTTTTTTTAATGTGTCTAAAACTCAGCTTCCCAATTGGTTGATCCTTGTCCGGTCATGTTTCTGACAAATTTCTTGAACTGGCACATGTCTTCCCAAATTCATGGATGAAACCTCTCAACCTTCAGCAGAAAAACATCAGGTTGCCATGCAGCTCAAAATACACAGCTCTTACTGGTTGGCAAGAGCCAGGGGCAAGCTAATAATCATCCTTCAGGCTCACGTGCCTCTACCCTATAACGGGAAAAAATGATCAACTTCAAGATTCACGCGATCATATTTATAATACAGGCACCATGGCTGTCTCACAGTAGCTGTGTAATTGCTATGTGCGTTCACCTTCTCTGCTACTCACAAACTTCCAAAACTAGCATCTACTCAGTCTAGTACCCAAGTAGGTCCTCAGCTTGGCTCCAGCGCAGGCCTTTAACTTCACCTTTAACTTTTCTCCTGCTAAGTCCCCGCTGTCTCCAGAACCAACTCTGTACCATTTTCCACTCCTTTTCCACCTCCAGCCAAGCTTCTGTTCTCACCATTCTCCCTCCCTCGCAAGCCCTCCCTCCTCTCAGGCTCATGGACTTTGACAAACCAGTTACCAGCCTGCTTCTTCATGAAGGCTCTTCCCTCCCATGCAGCAGTCCATTGGGCCTTTCTTCATTGTTGATCACTCACTGTGAGTCCTTCCTCCTCGGCTGTCCACACTCCTTCCTGTGGTCCCACCCTGTGGCTCAACTTTGGAGGTCTGTTTTCTCAATGACTACACACCAGGTTTCTTCACAGCAGGAAAGAACAATGTAATATTCTGTCTCTCACAGTTACCACAGGACCTTACGGTGTTTCTCTCTACTCATTAATGTTTTCATTCCTCAGCTATTCCCCAATAGGACACCAGACAAAGTAATTCATTCCCTCTATCTCTCTCTCCCTCTGTCTCCCTCTCTCTCTCTGCTTTATTAATTGAGCAGGACACTCTTTATTAAACCTGGAAGAATTGAAGTAGACAACATTTTTCTTAACTTGGACCTCTATATTTAAGAACCACAAAATAAATTTCTAAGATCAAAATTGATAATTGGCTTCAGAATATATAGTTTCATTTTGAAACTATTTTCAAAATGATAAAAGAAACTGGTTGTTTTCTGATCCCTGGTATTTTGTGGGCATAATCATTTCACTGTGATGGCAAGCCCGGGTAAATGGGGTAAACAGGGTAGGCTGGGGATCTAGAGCATCTGGTTTTAAACTAAGCTCTAATTGTGTGATTTGGGCAAATTCCTTAATGTTGATGAGTCTCATGCCCTTAGCTCCAAACTGTGGTGATTATAATATGTATCTCCTGTGTTTGCTGTGGGCAAGAATCAAATGAGTGAACCCACCTGAAACCCTCAGAAACAGCCCTGCAGGTAGCAGGTGCTCAGTGATGTCAGCGCCCAATGGTGTGCAATGACACGGAACCTCCATTAGGGGCCAAGTGACAGATGGCCTATCCCAAGGCTCTCAAGGAAACAGGATGGAAAGATCTGAAAGTGGGCACCTCCTGATATACGCAAAATACCGCAGCTATCCACCAACGACAGCAAATAGGTTTCTAGAACAATGCAGATGGAAAATAATAAAATAATAAAACAACGTTACATTACCTTCAGGTGTATGACCTAGTGACTATACATCATGCTCTGTCCACCACAAATGCAGCTACCTCATGCAACACTGTTACTCTATTATTGACTATACTTCCTATGCTGTTCCTCTGTTCCCATGATGTGTTCATTCCATAATCAGAAGCCTGTACCTCCCACTCCCCTTCACTCATTTTGCCCACCACCCCCAGCAACCATCACTTTGTTCTCTGTACTTATGGGTCTGTTTCCAGTTTTTGTTTGTTATGCTTTGGGTGTGGCTTGGATGGACTTAAAGGTAAGTGAAATAAGTCAAGGAAAACCAAATACCACATGGTTTCATTTGCATATGGAATCTAGAAAAATCAGTATATATTTTTTATTAGCAACATTACTCCTCCAGAAAACTCAGAAACTTATAATGAATGAAAAAACAAACTGCCGACTTTTCCTGTTAATCGTATTATCTAGTCTATACAACATAGTTTAGTAGGAAAATATTAACCTGGACTCTGAATCTACCTTGAAAACTAACTGAACACACGACCTTAAAAAAGTAATTTCCCTTCAAGAAGCTCATTGTCTTTATTGAACACAACACAAATTAAGCAGATGCCTTTACCACCCCCGTGTATTTATTGAGAGTTTGGATTGGAATACTTTACACGAAAGATATGTGAGAACTTTGAACTACAATAGGTCTATCAGGAAGCTGAATTTACAGCAATGCATTTAAATTAAAATGTTCCGGGGCGCCTGGGTGGCTCAGTCGGTTAAGCGTCTGACTTCAGCTCAGGTCACGATCTCACGGTCCATGAGTTCGAGCCCCGCGTCAGGCTCTGGGCTGATGGCTCAGAGCCTGGAGCCTGCTTCCGATTCTGTGGCTCCCTCTCTCTCTGCCCCTCCCCCGTTCATGCTCTGTCTCTCTCTGTCTCAAAAATAAATAAACGTTTAAAAAAATAAAAAGTAAATAAATTAAAATGTTCCTGGCAACAGATTTTCACTAGGTCCACTGCTCAAAGTTTTAAACAGAGCAAAGTGTTATTACTTTAGTCCAGTTATGATGCTGGCTTTTTGGAATTCACATTCAAATCAAACCAGATAGTAGGATGAAATATGACTTTTCCCTTTCAAGTCTCCTTAAGTTGGTTATTAATGAATCAGTTTTGATTTGGGTGGTTTTGTGTACGAATAAGACACACAGCCATATATGTGCATGTCATGGCTCTCCTGAAAACCCATGGGAAAAAAACGACATATGCTTCTTTGAAAGCACATGAAGAGTGATCCAACAATTGTTTAAAAAGCAAAAAAAAAAAAAAAAATGCACACGATTTGGGATCTTCCACTCTTCTTACTGTTTCCAGCTTCCTGTGCCCAGCAGGGTTTCCCTTCACAGCACACCAGAGTAGCCAGTGTTATGGTGGTGTAGTTGGTTCTCCTTACCTGCTGTGAGCAGGGGCCAAGAGGCAGGAGGTGACAAGAACCCAAAGAGAAGTGGTGTTGGTCTGTGTCTTTCTGCTGCTCATGCTCTGTCCGTGTTGGCAGAAGTCGAGAAGAGTCACCGTGCTGATGGAGAGCTGTTTAGCAATCCTGACCTCTGTTGCCTCATCTATGACGTGGGCATGATGGGACCATCCTTCACAGCACTGCCATAAGGATTAAGGGAGAATACACGGTGTCATGGGAATCCCATGTCTGGGTTCTCTTTCCTCTGCACCTCCCTGGACACGCACTGTCTGACTGCAGGTACCTGGTCTAGACAGGATGCCCGGATAGGAGGCACCAGAAGGTGCATCTGCCATGAAAAAAACGTGCTGTCCGTATCTGTGTTTTCCATCAGGGCTTCTTTATTTTAAGTATTGCAGAGCATGTAAAGCACCAGGCAGAAGTGCCTTCCTGGGGTTTTGTCCAGAGTAAAACAGAACAGGGAGCAGTTCCGTCTGTCCCCACAGCAGGAGATAGAGAGTACAGGAGAGAATCAAGAGGGAAATGGAAAGAATTGTAATCCCCAGACACTTCCTTCTTCCATTAAAACCTCCCCAACGGTCACTCCAAGTGGGATCATGGTTCCTCCTGGCAAGAAGAAATTGGAATGGATAAATGACTTTCCCAGAGTCACATAGACAGTATATGCTACCCCTGGTTGGCTGGCCTCAGACTAAATCTTTTGGAAGAACTTGCATCTCCCTGGAGAAAGAGGGGACCGGCCCACCTCCAGGCACCTGGTCACATGGGTGAGATGAAGGTGGGCGTGGGGGGGCTGGTTACTCTGTGGAGCACAAAGTTTTGGCTTGGGGAGACTGTCTCCTTTGTTGGCATGGGCAAAGGATGTCTGTTTTCCTTTCTTCCTGTCAAGGTCTTTATCATTGTCGTCAGTAGCTTGGAGCCAACAGAAGGTTGCCCAGCCCGTGTAGCTCAGAATGAATTGACAGGTGGCGCATCGGAGGGAAGGGTTTTGATGAAATGTGTCTCAGTCAGACCACTCACCTGGTAAAATGTTGCCTCCTTCACCATATGTCAGGCCTCAGTTTGCCAAAACATCTCTTGGCCAAAACAAGAGCATGCCTTTACGTGAGAGATTCTTCCTCATTGTTGGAAAAGAACGAAAGAAATATTCATTTAGTGAATTTGAAACTACAGAAAATGGGACAGAAAATTGGCCAATTTAATCAAATTTACTTGCACATTTATCACAGAACAACTAAATTTATTCTGGATATTGCAAGAGGATACTATTATAGGAACATTTATTTCCTAGTTGAAACTACCTTCTACAGAGAATGCATTTGTTGGCCGCAATGAAGGTCTTTCAAACCAAGAATATAATGATTTGTAACTTCGCCAGATTCTGAAGTCCTGCTTTAGTGAAATGCAATCAGTCTCGATGTGGTTAGAAACTGAGCCTCAGAATGGTTTACAAATCAAACTGACAAGCGATTGTCTCATCCATATATTATTACTATTAAACATTTATAATTGAATTCTTGATTTAAATGCCTTTCAGTTGCATGCATTGAGGAACACTTCTCGTAAATGGAGAAAAACACTAGACAATTTGGATCTCATGGCATACATGTTTTAATACGTTTTTGGAACACTGTGAATTTGCAGAGGTGACATTTATAGCTTGGCATAAATTCTGAGTATAATAAAATAAGACGTACGGCTTCGGAGTTTGTATACTTAAATATTAATCTAAGTTGCATGATACCAAGTAAACAGGAAGAGCAGATACCTGATATGTCCAGGGCTGCAAAGCCATGATACACAAAACATGAGACCCCTCCCGTAGAAGCCACAGGGAGACTGTGCTGACTACCTGGAGAGATGAGAGCAACAGTCTTTGTATTTTCACGAAAAAGAGGCAGTAATGGCACATAAAAATTATATGCGGAGCCTATGCCCGGCACGGCGCTAAGGCATGTTGCATTTCATCTTCAGGATTTCTCAGTGAAACAAAGGCAGACATCAGCAACAGTAGGAGAAGGCAACCAGAGACTTGGCTTAGTGAAATGGTATCAGACATGATTCCCTGCCATCCAGGAAGAAAAGAAAGAGTTTCTCGCTGGACAGTGTATCTATGTGCCAAAGAGTTTCAGTTATTCTGAGCAACCTGCGAATTAGTGAGGCATGGGCATAATGAATAAACAGAAAAAGCACTCAGGAGGAGAGAGAATTCAATAACACTGGATCGTAAAACAAAGTTGAGGACTCCCTTGACTACACCCCAGCAAATGTCAAGTGTAGATCAAACACATGAAATTCTATCTCGTTGTGACGTCATATGTTCGGTTGGGTCAATGGTTAATTGGAGCCGAAGCTGAGGATATGTATTTTTTTAAGTTTATTTATTTTGAGAGACAGCACGAGGGGAGGAGGGGCAGAGAGGGAGGGAGAGAGAGAATCCCAAGCAGGCTCCATGCTGTCAGCGCAGAGCCCAATATGAGGCTCAAACTCGCAAAACTGCGAGATCGTGGCCTCAGCCGAAACCAAGAGTCAGACGCTTTACTGACCGAGCCACTCAGGCACCCCCAGCCCCGTACCTGTATTTTAAGTTTCGGTCATCCGACGTTTGGGTGCGTGGCAGATGGAGGTTGTTTGGGGAGACAGGTAAACCGAACGTAGGTCTTCGTGCATGCCTAAGGAGAGTCTGTACTGCGGGATTCCGGGGTATGTGAATTCTCAACATGAAATTTACATAGTGCTAAATATTCAAAGTATCGGATGACTTTTTCAATCTCATAGCTTATCCCAGGAAAAAATGTGTTGGGATTTTCACCGAGGATATGACGCACTGATGTATAAAACCCCTGGCACACGCATCACACAGTACTAGCAGGTGCTGCATTTCTCCCTGCTGTCTGCTCCCACGGGATGCGAAAGGTTATACTTAAGAGTGCCCTAAAAATTATTAATATTACCAAATCTTGACCCTTTAGAATATATATATCCTCTAAAAAAATATTTTGGGTGTTAAAATGAGAAATGTAATGGCTTACCCAAGAAAAACCACTTGTGTGATTATGTGAGTTACAAAGTAAATCACATAGCAGCTATTTTTTTCCACAGCACCTTTTGTATTTGGCAAAATAACTGACAGACCAACCGTGGTTATTCAAACATAGATATTTGGCAGTTATTTTCTTCAACATAAAGTGAGACATTAGCTTCAAGGGAAACAGCTGACAATATTTGTTTCCCAGGATAGGATTTGAGCTTTCAAGTGAATATTCGAATTTTGGAAAAATTGTGTCTGCCATGGTAAGCTTGATAATTTCCCAATGTTTAAAACGTGTTCTTAGGTAGTCGTGTTAACAAACGTGATTGTTTGTGCTGTGTTCGTAACATGGCAACTATCAATGGATATCACACTCATTAACAAAAGCTGTTTGAGAAGATTTGTTAACTTGTGAGGAGCACGAAGAGGTCCTGAAATCCAAACATTGGAAAATTTGGGTAGTACGCTCTCACAGGAAAACAGAAGAGGGTCGGTGGAAACTAGGCTTTGATCAGACCAACCAGAAGAGCAACAATTTTCTGAATTCAGTTTGGCTAAGGGTTTTCATCAGCACTGTAGTGAGGAAGAACTAGAAAGGCATATCATCACCAACAGTATTTTTTTCATATGGAGCCATTTTTTATATGAATGCTATTGAATCAGTGTTACCTGTGCCCAAGGGAAGGCGTCCTCAGCGGGTGACATGGGCTCAGTCTGGTCTGGGGGAGCCACACTGACCATGGGCGTAGGTGACCTGGCAAACGGAAGCACAAATGTCAGGATAGGAGGTACCAATGCTGGCGTCCTGACTCTGCTGATAGCCGTTCTGTGACTTAGACGAGCTGTGCCAACACCAGTTTTCTGCCTTTATTATAGGATAATATCTGTACTTAATTCCTGGGTTTGTGGGACAATGAAATGCAATGCTCTGACAAGAGTACCTGAAATAGAGCGAAACACCATCAATGCTCTCTGTTGGCAGCATTTTAGTGGCCAGAGTGAACCGAAGCAGAATCCATCTTCCTTACAGTGTGGTTGTCAAACTTGAATGTTTTGGCACCCTCAACAGGACACACCAGGCACCTCATAATCTGGTGCCCAGCTCTCTTTGAGCCTTCGCTCCCACCATACTATGATATAAACAGTCTTGGCGAATCCTCTGTCTGGCTGTTCCCGCTCCCCGGCTCATGCCCTTCCCCTCCTCCCCAGTTCCCTCCAGTTAAAATGGAGCAGCTGTATTAGTTCATCAGGAGCCTCACTTACAGCCAGAATCAGTGCCCCGTCTTATAATCCATCACTGCCCCCGTGATTCCTTGGTTACATAATTGTTATAACGTGCGCCGTTATTATACCCGAACATGGCCGACATGGTACTTGACACACACATGACATTCTAGAACTATCCTTGCACCGCATTGAGAACGTTTTCTCAATAAAGTGGTATATTATCAGAGAAGAGAGAAACAAGATCATGTCTTGATAACAGTGTCATTGCTATTTAAAGGTGCCATGCCAAGCCACAAAACATTGCAACAAACTGTATTGCTTTTTTTGATTAATACAGGAAAATATTTGAATGCAGAGACATTTCACTCTTTTGACGCAAGTCCCATGTAATGATGGAAGAAACAAGGAACAAATAGACTCTTAAAACATTAAACGAGCCTGGGCGCCAGGTGGCTCAGTCGGTTAAGTGTCCGACTTCGGCTCAGGTCATGATCTCGCGGTCCGTGAGTTCGAGCCCCGCGCCGGGCTCTGTGCTGACAGCTCAGAGCCTGGAGCCTGTTTCAGATTCTGTGTCTCCCTCTCTCTGACCCTCCCCCGTTCATGCTCTGTCTCTCTCTGTCTCAAAAATAAATAAACGTTAAAAAAATAAAATAAAAATTAAAAAAAAAACATTAAATGAGCCTGGGTTCAGTCGGTTGAGCGTCTGACTTTTGATTTCAGCTCAGGTCATGATTACAAAGTCATGGGATCGAGCCTTGTGTCGGGCTCTACACTGAGCATGTAGCCTGCTTGAGATTCTCTCTCTCCCTTCCTCTGTTCCTCTCCCCCACTCACTCTCTTTCTCTCTCAAATTAAAAAACAAACACACACACACATTAAATGAGCAATAATATTTATGTTTATGTACACTTTCAAAAAGCATTTTCTGAATTTTGGTAACTTACAAAACTATTGCATTATGTCCAGTCCCTGAAATACCAGCAGTTCTTTGGAGGCCAGGTTTTGTATGTATAAAAGGATAAAAACAAGTCAACCGAAGATATGATGTGGTTGCCTGAATTCAACCTTGTTTTACTTCACATCAAAACCAATCATTCTTGGGGCGCCTGGGTGGCTCGATGGGTTAACCATTCAATTCGGCTCAGGTCATGATCTCACCGTTGGTGAGTTCAAGCCCCTTGTCGGGCTCTGTGCTGACAGCTCAGAGCCTGGAGCCTGCTTCGGATTCTGTGTCTCCCTCTCTCTCTGCCCCTCCCCTACTCTCTCTCTTTCTCTCTCTCTCTCTCTCAAAAATGAATAATAAAACATTTAAAAAAAACCCGATCATTCTCAATCAAGTAAAATATGATTTATCTTGTTTAATATGCAGGTAAACCAGTAGACGCTGCTGAAAAATCCAGGGGCATATCTAGGGGACATGTAGAAATCAAGTGTTTTATGGGATCATTCTCTGATTCACCGTAAATGCATTTGGTTCAGCTGAACGATTCAGACACATGAAAGCTTATTCTCACAGGTCTGACATTATGTTGCTTATGACAATTTAGAAATTTGTATGGATTCTTTTGCACAACAGACCACACTGTCCTAGAAAGAAGTCACTACCCCTACGTGGCTTTTGAACACTTGAGATGTCCCAGTTCAAACCGAATCGTGCTTATAAGCATAAAAGACACACGAGATTTAAAGACCAAATATGAAAAAAAGAGTGTATAATATCCCATATACTTTTTTTTTAATTTTTTTTAACCTTTATTTATTTTTGAGACAGAGAGAGACAGAGCATGAATGGGGGAGGGGCAGAGAGAGAAGGAGACACAGAATCGGAAGCAGGCTCCAGGCTCTGAGCCATCAGCCCAGAGCCCGACGTGGGGCTTGAACTCACGGATCGCGAGATCGTGACCTGAGCTGAAGTCGGACGCTTAACCGACTGAGCCACCCAGGCGCCCCTCCCATATACTTTTTATACTGAACACATGTTGAAATGATTATCTTTGGATATACTGGGTTAAATAAATATAAATAAATAAACAAGTAAAATACAACATTAAATTTTTTTAAAAGGAGTAAATATGGGCTTTGGATGAAGTCACGGACACCTATCTTCACATTCTAACCCTAACATGTACAACCACTCGCAATTCCAGTCATTCCTCTGACTTGGTTTTCCTCATCTCTAACTGGACATGCTTACTTCTTGCCTTGTTGAGGGAACTAAACGTGATATAATATTCAAAGGGCCCAGCAGAGCACTCATTGCTTTTTATTCTTTGTTTTTTCTGTTTTTTGAATGTCACGGACTTCTAGGATCTCAGACATTGTAGAGCCCAAATGGGTGATCCCACTTCCTTCCTTATTGATACATTTAGAATATGGTGCTGACATTGGAGGCAAAGGAAGAATCAAAGAATGACCAGCATTTACTCATTTGCCATCATTGCTGTGAAGAAAACTACTGGGCATGCACGCAAATAAGCTGCATTTGGGACTTCGGTAAAATGGGTGTAATTGCCCGTTTTTTCTTCACGGATATTTGGAAGACGCGAGAAGCAAAGGCACTTTTAAATACACACACACACATACGTATGCACATGAAAGATATTGATTTTATTCTAAAAATCAAAGACAAATTATATTATAATGTAAACAAAAACTATGCAACAAACTATAAAAAATAACTTTTCATAATTTTCTGTGGGTTCTCTTGAGGAGTCTAGAATATCATTATTGAGCGCTCATATCACGCATTCCATCAACCAACTATTTGGCCCACTCTACACTGGACTCAGTGAGAGGCACGATATCCACCATTACTCTGCCTTCAGAGACAGGCAGAAAAGAGGAAGTTAACCAAAGAAGAGAAACATTTTTCGCAGTACGTTGTGGTAAGTCTTATAAACAGGCAGTTATGAAAAGTAGTACCTGGTGTCAGGGCCCTGATTTTAGACGGGGGTCAGGACTGTTTCAGCCAGGACCATATTCACACTGAGCCGGACAGGATGGATGGGAGGGAAGCAGGTGGGGGAAGGGGTGATATAAGGAGGAGGAACAGAGGAAGAGGGGGTGTCAAGAGGTGGGGGCAGTGAGAGGGCTGGGCTCAGCCGTGCATGGCCTTGAAGGGCACATGAGGGATTATTTATTTTAGCACACTTGCCGTTGGAATCCATGAAGGGTTCACAGTAGGGGACTGGCAGGATCCAGCCACGGGTTGACAAGGTCACTCTGGCTGCTTTGCCCAGAGCACACAGGAGGGGAGCAGGTGGTTGAAGGTGAAATCGGCAAAGATGGCTTCCCGAATACCAGGTTTGAGAGAAGAAGGACAGCATCTCGCTGCTGGGAGGGGTCGGGGGAGGATGGCATTCTGGCTACTGGGATAGGAGGAGGGAAGACCAGACCCAGAGGGAGGGAAGGAAGTAGGTGGAGTGCGGATATATTTTGCAGGTAGAATGGCCAGGTTGGTTTCCTTAAACGGTAACAAACAGGCAGCACGGGTCACCTTCCTATATGGAGAAAGAAATGGTGTAAACAAGAGGAAATAACAAGAATCTTTGCAAAGAAAAGGTCTTGCTGGACTAATGCCTTTGAAAATTGTTTGCAAATATGTTTTGAAATGATTGGGTAACTCTCCATTTTCCTCATAGGAAAAAATAACAAAATTCTAGCAATTTTTCAAAAACAAATATCAGCAGAGTATTGGGCGATACTAAGAGAGGCTAGGCTATTGGTAATTATTGTACTCAATATTATCATTTCATTTATTCTACACTGAATTACAATCATCATAACTCTATCATAATCATTTTTATTGTATCAGGTTTTGTGATTATACTTCAGCTGCATTATCATATGTTTTCATTTGCTACTTATACTTTTCTTTCCAATTTCCCTACATATATTTTATAGAGGTTTTTATATGAAGTATCCCGTTGTCATATGATCCACACTTCTGTTTGTGGTTTTTATCTTATTTTCTTTTTTTTTTTTTATTTGCTTTCAGGGAAACACATTACAAGAGATGGCAGGTTTTTATAACAGTTTTAAAATAGGTGTTTGTAGGACAATGTTTCAATGTAATTTTGATAAAACAGTAATAGATCTATGACTATTTTGCCAAGGAAGGGAGTGAGGAAAGAGTACTTTCCACTATAGACACATAAATCATATGCATAAGTCACGCAGGATTTTAAAGTAAATTGACCAGCTAACAGCGTCTGCGATAAACGTCTTCAGGTTTTAGTCGTCACTGCATTTAAGCTTGTTATCTCCTCTGCATTATTAACATAAACCCAATTTTCTCTCCTCCAGGTTTATCTCTGTGCATGGTACTCCCTTTTGGGGAGCTGGACAGGGAGGAACGATGCCTAGTCTCTCATATGAGGTGCTTAAGCCACCCATAATTCCTCGTTCTCTTGGCGATTTTCTCCCAGTAAATGTTTCCATATACTCCTTCCTTTTCAACTTATCCTGCGATTGATTCTTTCTGGAATGTATCTTTCATTCACCCAGGCACACATAAAAATAATTGACAGTTTAGTCTATGGCATCAATAATAGGACCACTGCTTCTATTTGGTGCCACAGAAGACACTTCGTGTCACCCGATTTGCGTGAAATGCATTGATAATAGCAGTAGAACTAGACAGGTTTTATATCCGTTTCATGTGTATTAAGATCTTGAACTGTGGCCAGAACAGCAAATAATTAAGGATCACTTAACTCTGTGGAGATCAGTGGTTTCCTTTTTACCAAGAATTTCATGAACCACCCTTAAGGTGCCAGCAATAAGTCTTCCCGATTCCCAAGAGCTTTAGTCCCTGACTTTGTTGGCACACTCAGTCCTCCCTGAGGGGCACTCTTGAGGAAGGAAGAACCAGAGAATGAATTATCTTGGTCTCTCTTTGATGTTTTCAGGCTGGTCAGAACCAAGCAAACCTTAAGCCACTCTGCTTAGGATCAGGGACATCAAATGCGTTTATCTTCCCTCTGAGCCCTTTAAATTCATGTAACTTCAAATACTGGGGGTAAAATAGAGCATGTAGGGTAGCCTCGGCTCTATAGATAATATAAAATTACCACCCCAAATAAAGATTTGCTTCTTCTCATTCTTTTATTCTCTCTGCGGAACAACACAAGTATAAGGAGACACTCTCTGCATAATTCTAGAAAGGTGGTCTAGACCTTATCAGTCTCTCATTTTTATTTTATCCACCTAGCAATGCTGTGAGGAAGGTCGATTGGTTGCTGGCTCTATTCCACAGATGAGAAAGATCAGACAGTAAAGTTGTGGGGTCTCCTAAAGAGCTGGAAGCTCAGAAGACGCAGAGATGGATTCATACCTAGATGTCTGACTCCCAGTTATGCTCTCTTTCCACAGAAACTTGAGCCTCCTCACCACCCCTTACTCCCCATTGGTTCCCAGTGCTTTGGGGCAGGGGACTCACATAAATTCTGTTGGATTAAGGGATAAAGGTACATGACAATCACAAATTTATTTAAATGATATTAGTGCCTATATTCATTATCCAACTTTGTGCTGACTTGGCTAGGTTTCCAAGTTACCAGTGGATTTTCACTCTTCTGATAATTGTGGATGAACTTGTTGCAATGCACCCCTCCCACTGAGAACAACTAGACACAAGGAGATATGTGTTTGAAGGCTTCCAGAACTACCAAGACAACAGAAGCCAAAACCAGAAACAAAGTACAAATAATTACATTCACCATGAAGCATTATTTTCACCTGGTTCAGCAGACAATCAGGTCACCAAAGCTGAGAGGTGAAGAAGTTGAACAAAGCTTCCAGAAGTCTCCTTGCATTACGAGACTAAAAATGGAGTTCATGGCTCAGCAGAGAAAAGAATGCCTGGCAGTTAACCAGGAGTTCAGTGGAAATCCTTGAAAGGCTACATACATGAGGAAGAACAAACTGAAATGGACCAAATATCAGGATAATAAAGGCCAGCTTCTAATCTGTCAATCCCTCATCAGATTTCATTTTTGACTGGCTTCTGAACTACTAGGCTCTAAATTTTTAATTCACAAATGTCTCTAGGGGAAAAATGGTTCTTAATGATGATTTATCAGAAGTAAAAATAGAACCTCTTTAAGGGTGTGAGCAAATTATCTTTATAACATTTTAAAATATGTATGGCATTAAATTAAAAATTACTTCAGAAACCAGAAGATAAGACCAAATGACAGAAAACAAAGAGAAGAAAAAAGAAAACAGAGACTCTTGAGAAATTCAAATATTGATATTAAAACTATCAGACACAAACTTTATATACATACACATACTAATATGATCAAGAAATTAGCTGGCAAAAATGGAGATTATCAACAGAGAAATTGAAGCCATAAAAATTAATCAAGGGGAAAAGAGAAAATTAAAAATACTATAAATATGGCACACCTGGGTGGCTCAGTCGGTTAAACATCCACCTTTGGCTCAGGTCATGAACTCACAGTTAGTGAGTTCAAGCCCCACATTGGGCTCTGTGCTGACAGCACAGAGCCTGGAGCCTGCCTCAGATTCTATGTCTCCCTTTCTTTCTGCCCCACCCCTGCTTGGACTCTGTCTCTCAAAAGTAAATAAACATTTAAAAAAAGTTAAATCCTATAAATATAATTGAGAACATCATAGATTGATTTGACAACAGGATATTGCAAGCTGAAAAGAGAGTTATTAAACTGGAAGACAGATAAAAAAAAATAGCTTTAAAAATGGGGAAAACAAAGTTAGGGGTGTAATAGTCCCTTATAAAAACAAAACAAAACCAAAACAAACAAACAAACAAACAAAACCCTAATACATGTTCCATTAGTGTCCCAGGAAGTAGTGAAGAAGAATAATGGAGAAAACCAATAATAGGAAGAAATAAATGACAGGAACTTTCAAAATCTGAGAGGCACTATCAAACTCCAGATTCATGACATAAAATACATACCAAGTGGGGTGCCTGGGTGGCTCAGTCAGTGAAGCAACTGACTTTGGCTTAAGTCATGATCTCATGGTTTGTGAGTTTGAGCCCTATGTCAGGCTCTGTGCTGACAGCTCGGAGCCCGGAGCCTGCCTCGGATTCTGTGTCTCTCTCCCCCTCTCTCTGCCCCTCCCCCTGCTCACACTCTGTCTCTTTCTCTTTCAAAAATAAATAAACATTAAAATAAATAAATAAATAAATAAATAAAAATATAAAATGCCTACCAAGAAAACAATTACGAAGAAAAACACACATCAGCATAAACGTTTTTAAAATTTAAGACAAATAGGAAATTGTAAGAGCTGCCAGTGGAGGGGTGGGGGCATAAAACCTTCAACGAGGACAAAAATTTTCACAGAAGACTTCCCAACTGAAACAATGCAAGCCAGACAACTCCATAATAAGATCTTCAACTTGTTGAAATGAAATAAATGCCAAACTAGAATTCCGCATCCATTTAAAATGCCATTCATTTTTAAAAGGCAAAATAAAGAGACGATCAAAACTAATGGAATTTGTAAGCTTCATACTGAATAAAATTGCCCAGAAAATCTATATTTCACAGAGATACCAGTAAGAATAGAGCAACAGAAAGAATAAATATGTGGGGAAAATGCTAAATGAACATTAATTTTCTAAAACAATGATAACGTTTTGAGTTTTAAGTATCTAAAGTATTAAAATATATAGCAACAATAGTACAAAATATAAAAGGAAAGTAAATGGAAGTAAAATATTCTGAGTTCCTTGATGTATAGAAGCTGAAATCACAAATTCACGTTGCAACCTCTATGGTTGTTCTCAACCAGGGATGATTTTTGCCTCTCAGAACATATAAATAGCTGTAGGCGTCTTTGGTTCACACGGCTGGAAGGAAGGTGGTTGCTTCTGGTATCTACTGGGTAGAAGCCAAGGAGACTGCAAAACATTCTACATTGCAAATAACAGTCCCCTAAAACAAAAAGTTTTCAGCCCAAAATGTCGATAGTGCTGAGACGGAGAGACCTGCTCTCTCTAGAGTTTCCACTAAAGATCGATTAGAAAAAACCTGATCATATGCATGTGCTATCACCTGGCCAAGTTTATACCTAGATTTATACCCAGCAGTAATGTGTGCATATGTGCACCAAGAGATGCATATAGGAATGTTTTAGCAACATTATATGTGAAAGGGGAAAAAAAACCTGAAAATAACCCAAGTGGCCATCAGCTGTAGAATGTCTAAACAAAGTAAGTATGGTTTATTTATTCACACGGTAGAAAATTACACAGCGATGAGAATGGACAGAAAACAACATGAGTCTGATTAACACACAAGCAAAGCACAAGAGAGTACATCTTTCACTATTTTTTAATAAAGATTTCAAAAACCGTCAAAGCTTAGCTACGACATGAGAAGTGAAGATAGTGTTTTCCACCTCTGGGAACAGAAAAGGCACAGTGCCAGGGAAGGGCAGAGGGCAGTTTCTGCTTTGCTGCAAACGCTCTATTTCTGAATGTGGGTGACACTTACACGGATGTGTTCACCTTACGACAATTCATTACATGGAATACCTGTGGTTTCTGCACTTTTCTGTACAGATGGCATACTCCAATTAAAAAAACAAGTGAAGATGTCTTTGAAAACTAGCAAGGAATGAAAATCTGAGGCCCCTGATTCCCAGAGTAGAACCTGTTGTCCTTTTCCAAAAGGCACAGCATTTGTACCATGCTGGGAATCCTGCTGCACCTGCTGGAAAGTTTGGTTGTGTTTTCCCCCATACTGATACGTTATCTTTCCTGTGGTGCTGAGGGAAGAAGGAAGGGAAAGGCGGAATGAAAAGGGATACGTCTGGGATTGCCTGGAGTGTGAAACGTGTAGTGGAAAGCTCCCACATGACTGGTTTAACGCTGTGCTTATAAGGCAGTTAATTAGAATACTTTGGTGTATGTTAAATAAAGTGCTTCAGAATTCAACTTATAAATTAGAACAGTATTGGGGCACATGGGTGGCTCAGTAGGTTGAGCGTCGGACTCTTGGTATTGGCTCAGGTTGTGATCTCAAGGTTGCTGAGATCAGGCTCCTTGCTGAGTGTAGAGCCTGCTTGAGATTCTCTCTCTCCCTCTCTCCCTCCCCTACCCCACTCACATGCTTATGTGTGCACGCAAGCACCCTGTCTCTCTCAAAATAAATAAACATTAAAAAAAATAAATTAGAATAATATTATTGATACTTAAAACAATATTGGTATTACTCACTTATAAATGTACTTCCCTGGGAACGACATCCACAGTGCAAAAGTCAGTGGAAATGACTTTACAACTCATTAGCAACTGAATTAAATGATGAGAAATCAACCACTGAGATTTTTCTAGGAAGATATAAAATAGAAAATACATACAGGTTCCAGTACTTCTCACAAGGATATTATGAGTAAGACTTTTATAAAGTTAGTTTTTTCCTTAACCTTTTAAACATCCTTCTCTCTGCCCTTTTTAAATGTGGGATCAAAATAACTGAAGCTTTTCCTCCAAATGAAAAGTAAAGATTGAACTACATTATTGTGAGTTTGTTCTTTTGCGTCTTTTTTTTTTTCTTTTTTTTTTTTTTTTTTTTGGTCTCTTATGTATTTGTCCTATGAAACTCCTGGGCTTTATGAGTCAGGATAGAAATCAAGCTCTACCAATTTCTTACAAAAATAGTACGTGGGAAAATATACAACCGGTCGACACAGAAGCCATATCATATTCAGAGGACAGTTTCTTTGTATATTGATTCAAAATCATTACTAAAATTGTAAATTTAAATAAATAGTGTCTTTTACAGTAAAGACGGCAAGTATTTAGCAGAAGACGCCGTTTAGATTAAAATATGCATCCCAGAATAAAATGAAATTTTATTCCCTTCTAGGCCATTTGAGTCTCTGAACTATAACAGACTCATTTTTCCATTCTCCGGATTATTTTCAGTATTTTTCCTTCCACTAAAACTCTACCTCCATTTCTCCAGAAGCTCTTCTTTCTACCATCACTGGGAATTTAGCCATTATTGGATCTATGTTAGATTTTTATCAGCAGTCCATTACAGAATTGCTTTCATTTGTTTTCACCATTTTCTTCTTCTCTCCTATTGATTGGGAGCAGATGCTCCTGGCTTAAGCTAAACTCCTCCCCAGGTATCCATCCTGCAGACCCATCTACACTGACACACCCTCTGTTCTTGACAGCCTTGATCTAGCAATTATCTTCTTTCTGCCCTATCTTTAATCGCACCCTCTGTGTCCCTTCATCAGCATTAAAATGTCAATACTACCCAATGCAATCCCAGTCAAAATTGCACCAGCATTCTTCTCAGAGCTAGAACAAAGAATCCTAAAATTTGTATGGAACCACAAGAGACCCCAAATAGCCAAAGTAATGTTGAAAAAAGAAAACCAAAGCGGGAGGCATCGCAGTCCCAGACTTTAGCCTCTACTACAAAGCTGTAATCATCAAGACAGTATGGTATTGTCACAAAAACAGACACATAGACCAATGGAATAGAATAGAGAACCCAGAATTGGGCCCACAAATATATGGCAACTAATTTTTGGTGAAGCAGGAAAGAGTATCCGGGGTGGGGGGGTGGTGGGAGGAACAGTCTCTTTAGCAAATGGTGCTGGGAGTACTGGACAGAGACATGCAGAAGAATGAACCTGGACCACTTTCTTACACCAGACACAAAAATAAACTCAAAATGGATGAAAGACCTAAATGTGAGACAGGAAGCCATCAAAACCATAGAGAAGAAAACAGGCAACAACCTCTTTAACCTAAGTTGCAGCAACTTCTTACTCGACATGTCTCCAAAGGCAAGGGAAATAAAAGCGAAAATGAACTATTGGGACCTCATCAAGATAAAAATTTTCTGCACTGCAAAGGAAACAATCAACAAAACTAAACGGCAACCGAGGGAATGAGAAAAGATATTTGCAAATGACATATCAGAGAAAGGGTTAGTACCCAAAATCTATAAAGGGTTAGTATCCAATATTTACCAAGCTCAACATCCAAAAAACAAATAATTTGGTGAAGAAATGGGCAAAAGACATGAATATACACTTTTCCAAAGAAGACATCCAGGTGGCCAACAGGCACATGAAAAGATGCTCAACATCGTTCAGCATCAGGGAAATACAAATCAAAATCACATGAAGATACCACCTCACACCAGTCAGAGTGGCTAAAATGAACAACTGAGGAAACAACAGATGTTGGTGAGGGTGTGGAGAAACGGGAACCCTCTTGTACTGTTGGTGAGAATGCAAACTGGTACAGCCGCTCCAGAAAACAGTGTGAAGGTTCTTCAAAAAATTAAAGATAGAACTACTCTAAGACCAGCAATAGCACTACTAGGAATTTATCCAAAGGATACAGGAATGCTGATTCATAGGGGCACATGTACCCCAAGGTTTATAGCAGTGCTTTCAACAATAGCCAAAATTATGGAAAGAGCCCAAATGTCCATCAACTGATGGGTGGATAAAGAAGATGTGGTTTATATATACAATGGAATACTACTTGCCAACGAGAAAGAATGAAATCTTGCCATTTGCAACAACGTGGATGGAACTGGAGGGTGTTATGCTAAGTGAAATAAATCAGGCAGAGAAAGACAGATATCATATGTTTTCACTCATATGTGGAATTTGCAAAACTTAACAGAAGACCATGAGGGAGGGGAAGGGGAAAAATAGTTGCAAACAGAGAGGGAGAGAGGCAAACCATAAGAGACTCTTAAAGACAGAGAACAAACTGAGGGTTGGAGCGGTGGGGGTGGGGGCAGAGGAGATGGGCATTGAGGAGGGCACTTGTTGGGATGCGCACTGGGTGTTGTGTGTAAGCGATGAATCATGGGATTCTACTCCTGAAACCAAAAGCACATTGTATACACTATGTTAGCTAACTTGACAATAAACATTATTATAAATAAATAAATAAATAAATATGCTCTGGAGTCTCCTATCCTTAAAAAAAATGCCCTTGGTCCTATATATTCCTCCAGTTTCCCACATGCTTCTCATTTCCCACCAAAAACATGGCAGTGTTGATCCCCTTCATTGCTTCAGCATTACTCCCAAATCACTCATACCTCTCTTTTCTCCCAACACACAGTTCACCCTACCATACGTAAGGCCCTGGTGACTCTATGGAGCCCCAGTGAATGGGTCACATTACCTCCCACCCCGAACTTGATCCTTCTTTCCCAGTTTCACCAGGCTCTACCCAGCTGCTGAAGCCAGAAACCTAGCAAGGAGTGCCACTGAGATGGGAGTAATTATCATCTCCCTCTTTGAGTGCCTGTTCCTCATGGAATTCTGCTATGGAGTAAATGCCAAGCACATTTTTAAAGTTTTTAAAATACTTTGCCAGTTATCTCTGAAAATGTTGTGTCAGTTTATCATTCTCCTAGAAGTGTACAAAAGGGCTAAATTTGACATCAGGATATTTTAATTCTGTTTTGTCCTGATCAACATGGTGTGTGAGAAATGGTTTTCTTTGTTGTCTTTTCTTTTTCTCTTCTTTTCTTTTTTTTTCTTTTTCTGTTTTTGAATCACAGTATGACTTGATTCTTTTTCCACATAGCTATTGGCCCTTTGTATGTTTGGGTGTTTGCATTTTTACCCTTGGCTGCTTCATTATTCTGTCAATTGCGTATTGTTTTGTAAACACTCTAAAATTGATATGAATCTTTTGAATGTTTTGTTTACCAATGTAATATGCCCAAATTATACAGTTTTAAGTATATATATATATATATATATACACACACACACACATAAAACTATATAAATATATATATATATTTATATTTATATAAATAAACATAAAACTATATAAATATATATTTATATTTATATAATAAATATATAACTATATAAATATATATTTTATGTATACACATATAGATAAATATATACATATGCATATACATATATATATATACACATAAAATTAGCTCAGTGTATACTAGAACTTCATAATATTGTCCTTAAAAAATATTAGCATTACCTTAATCCCAGCTTTTGGGCTGGGTAGGCAGAAGTAGGGCCATAAATTATGGTCTTTCTCAGACTGAGTGTTTTACTGGTTCATTCTAGGACACTCTATTGCTTCTCAGTGAAGCTCAGAGTTATTGGTTATTGATTTCAGTCAGTCTCCGAGGCAAGGAGATTGTGGTCTTACTTTACAGTGAACTGGGAGGTGCTTCCAATCTCTCCCACTTGGGTGGACCTGTCCCTTTGATGAGTGTCGCTCTGTGCCTCCTGCTGGTCTCAGGTGGGGACAATATTGGATGGTGGGGGGCAGGCTGCAGAAATGAACAGCAGGGCCGTCTCATCAGCCCCCGGTGCCCAGGACCATCTAACATTTACGCTTCCTTTACAGTTACGTAATCTCAGTGCTAAAAAGCAATGATATGCAGAAATCTGCACTAAACAAGGGATAGTTTTCAGCTCTTGTCAGGTGGCTGCCCTCACCCCAGCTCCCTCCACCTGCTGTCTAGAAGAGGCCTCTGACCTCCAGCCTCCCTGCCTCCTCCCAGTCTTCCTGCCTCCACACTCCCTCCCAGTCCCCTACAAAGTCACCTGGGAAGTCTTCCCAAACCCTGACTTTGGTGCTATCACTCTTTATACCCCAAAGAACAAGAAGGATCGGTGTAGGAAACGTAGTGCCATGGTGGTGGTTATTCCACAAAGAAAGTACTAGCTCCTTTCCCAAACTTTTAACGATAATAATTCCATGAACCCTCTCTTTTACACATGGGTTTTGAAGCATCTCAGGCCCCCATTAAAAGGCCTTCCGTCACCAGAGATATGATTGCCTCCCTTTCGCAGACACGGCCCCCAATCCCCACCCACCCACCACTCCTAAAGGACCTCGCTGGCTCTGTCTTCACCATTTCCAGGGGTCCTGGTGCCTGACCAGGGCCTCACGCCTCAAGCCAGGGAGACCCTGTGTGTCCTTCCTCACACGCCCAATGCTGTTTTTCCTCCAGCACCCCCGTCCCCAATGACCCCACACACCCAGCACAGCTGTGACCCCGGACCCCAAATCAGAATCTAGCAATGTCCCCCGGCCACTCTCCATGTGTGACAGAACACTCGTCCGTGTTTTATTAACTACTTGCCAGAAGGGCAGCTCTTGGCAGGCCCCCTCTTTTCCTATGTTCCTGGGTGCTCCAGGTCTGGGCAGCAGTCACAGATGCAACACTAGGTCCCCAGACCTGTCCCTCAGCCTCACGGATGACAGGTCACACAGCTGCCTCCTCGTCTCGCCTGGAGTTTGGTCACCTGGGTGACCCCTACTTGGATTCACTCACGTCCCTCCTGGGTCACCAGGTGGGATCCCATCTTCCTACATAGTCTGGCTTAGTCTGGACTCAGCCGTTTGTGGCCCTGACCTACCCAAGAACCTACCCTGGAGCTCATGGCTTTCCAGGTGATGAGTAAACACAAGCTTTATCTAGGTCACCCCCACTGAGGCAGGGGCCCTAGCCACAGGGTTTCTGAGAGCCCTAGAGCGGAAGGGGTTTGGTGGGGCCGCCTGCCTTCACTGAGCACCTCCTGTGTGTGGAAGAAGGCAGTAGCTTGAAGAAGCTGAAATCATAGGGGCATCCTTTCTCTGAGGCTCCTTCCTCTACACGACAATACAATTAGAAAACGCAATCTGAAGAACGCCTGGATGGCTCAGTCGGTTAACGTTAAGCGTGTCTGACTTCAGCTCAAGTCATGATGTCACAGCTCATGCATTCGAGTCCCACGTCAGGCACTGGGCTCTGTGCTGATAGCTTGCAGCCTGGATCCTGCTTTGGGTTCTTTGTCTCCCTCTCTATCTTCCCCTCCTCCAGTTGCATCCTCTCTCTCTCTCTCTCTCTCAAAAATAAAAACTTTAAAAAAAATTTTTTTTAAGAATAATAAGAAAGAACAATTTGAGCAACTGGAAAATCTAAGCTTTTATTTAGGATTATGATCCACCAAAAATGGCTTATTTCAGTGAGACAATACCACTTTCCTGAGTAGGGGTGTGCAAAAGCAAGCTGTCATTGCTATAAGTTCTAAATATCCCTAAGATTGGTGTGAACACTGTAGGCTTTCCTCTTCCTCAAATGATAAGAAGTCCAGGGGTGCAGTCTGCTTGCTCAGAGACCAAGGGTCCTTCTGACTGTCCATTCCAGCATGTGGCTTCCAGCGTAGGGGGGACAGGACGGCCAGTTCACATTCTGGGCAAGGAAAAGTGCAAACAGATAGTTTTCTTCCCCTGAACTTTGGAGGCTCACTTTGGGCATTGTGCCTGACTGTCCGGATATGTGTCTCTGGTTCACACAGGTAAGATGGATGAGTATTTTAGCTGGGAACATGTTACACACACCCCTCACTCTGGAAAAGAGGGTTTTGTTAATAACAAAGATGGGAATAATGAATACCAGGTAGGAGGAAGCAGTGATTGCCACAATGCGCTCACTTTCTTCAACCAAGTTGACAAAAAAGGAACTCGTGCTGTTGTAAAATTTTATATTGCCTATGACACTATATTAAAAATATGAATACTGTTACATTGTTTGTGTGTGTCTGTGTCTGTGTCAGATAATTTGGCAAACCTCCAAGTTTATATTTAGTCAATGGACACCATGTAAAGAAGGATATTCTTAGTTTTAGACCCTTCACACATGTAACATTTCCAAGGTAAGACATGTATTTCATTTTTGTTGTTCACTAGCTATTATCTTTTTCAACCCTTAAACTTCTTATTTTGCTCATGTATTTCTCATGAACAGATGTGGAATTGTGATTCCAAGAAAAAAAGGAGAAACAAAATTCCCACTTTGCTACTCTACATCCTACCTCTTGAAGCCGCACACATGATTCTTAGCAAAGAGGAGGCGAGTATGAGTACAAAGGAAAAAGCAAATGGCAGAAAGTTATTCAATGTCTGATTCATGTCGTTTTGAGCATGGTGAAAATTGCTTAGCTCATTCAGATACAGAAGGTGCTCTGATTAATTCTTATACAATTTTAGCACATGGAACACTAGTACAATATTTGGTTTATGAGTTAAGATATCACACATTTATAACAGTTTATATACATACAGATCAATTCGTAGTGACTTCTTCTGAAGGCTGATTAGATCAAATTGAGGAAGAAATTCTGTAATCATGCAGTTACTGTCAAAGAGGGTAATTGCCGAAATGGATAATTCAGGTAAAGATGGCCTCCATTTCAGGCCTCAGTTATCAATGTTCACTGGTCTTTATAATTTGTGTTTAAGAGGACAAAACAGAAAATGATTCAGTCTAACCACTTGACAATAAAGACAACTGCTAAGAATTTGAGTTCTTTCTGATTTGGGCATGTCCTTTCTTCTTTGATTTCCCTCAAAGAGAATGGGGAAAAGGTTTGCTGTTTTCCTCCAACATCTGTCTCACCAAGCTTACAATCGTAATAACCAGTGAGACTATTGAGACTATTATATCAAGAGAAGATAAGATGGGTGTGTGTGTGTGTGTGTGTGTGTGTTATAAAAAGTTAAATGCAGGGCGCCTGGGTGGCGCAGTCGGTTAAGCGTCCGACTTCAGCCAGGTCACGATCTCGCTGTCTGTGAGTTCGAGCCCCGCGTCGGGCTCTGGGCTGATGGCTCCGAGCCTGGAGCCTGTTTCCGATTCTGTGTCTCCCTCTCTCTCTGCCCCTCCCCCGTTCATGCTCTGTCTCTCTCTGTCCCAAAAAAATAAATAAAAACCGTTGAAAAAAAATTTTTTTTTTAAAAAGTTAAATGCAACCAGAGGGAGTTTAAAGAAAAATTGAGTAGATAGCAATTACCCTACATCTGTCTAGCTCTATGTTTCCTCCCTGACTTAGCTTCTAAGAAGTACCTATGGTCACATTTGGTTGCTTTCTTTCACGATGATTATTAAGATGTCCAGAATCTACTTTTCCTCAGATTATTTTTTACGTTTTATCAGAGTTACCTTCCACTGCAAGTAATATAAATTGAATGAAGTGATTCAACCAATTACGTATTCTCCACAGGCAACAGAAGGGTAGAAGTATATACTCTGGATGGAAAGAGTATCTCCAAACTGAACTAGGGAACCATGTTCCTCCTACGTTTCTGATCTGTGATCCTTAATGTTTGACTTTCATCCTCATGCTCACAGAATGGCTGCTGTGCTTCTAGGCATCACATCTGTATTTCAAGCAGCAAAAAGGAAAGGAAGAAAGGGCCCAAAGAGTGTGATAGCTAAGTCTGACCCTTTCTATGAAAGAAAATAATGGCTTTCCCAGAAGTCCCACCACCCCCCAAAAATAGTCTGATTATTTCTTATTGGAGAAACTACATCACATGGTCACCACTAGGAAGAAGGGAGTCTGGAAAATTGAGATTATTAGCTGAACACAAGTCTGCTCAAGTAGCATAGGAGTTTCTTTATCACTGGAAGAATGGTAGTAAATATTGGGTAAACCAATCAGTGTCTTCCACGGTTTCCTTTGTGGTTAGGGTATAGTTTTATATTCACTGTTTACTTAAATAATTGATACTGGACATGAATTAATAATGCATAACTGGGGCACCTGGGTGGCTCAGTGAGTTAAGTGGCTGACTCTTGATTTTGGCTCAGATCATGATCCCAAGATCAAGCCCTACGTCAGGCTCCGTACTGAGTGTGGAGCCTGCTTGGGATCCTCTCTCTCTCTCTCTCTCTCTCTCTCTCTCCCCCTTTGCCCTTCTCCCCCACCTGTGCTCTCTCTATTATATATATATATATATATATATACACACACACACACAGTACAGTATATGGAGATGTACAGTATATGGGTGTGTATATATATATATATATATATAAGTTCTTCAGGGTGCCTGGGTGGCTCAGTCAGTTAAACATCTGACTCTTGGTTTTGGCTCAGGTCACAAGCCCAAGGTCGTGGGACCGAGCCCCATGTCGGGCTCCCGCACTGAGAATGGAGCCTGCTTAAGCTCATTTCTCTCCCTCTCTCTGCTCCTCCCCCACTTGTACATGCACATGCACTCTTTCTCTCTCTCAAAATAAATAAACATTAAAAGAATGAATCACTAATTAACTTCATAGTGAAAGCTAAGATTCACAACATTTAGGGTATTGTGAAGGGGGAGCTGTGATCTGGAAGGGAACTCTCAAGCAGGGACTGACTAGTCAGCAGGTGGGCCCCGGGAAAGGCCTCTATTCTCCGTCTGGGCTGTGATGACCGTGTTCCTTAGGTACTGTGGGGCAAGAGTGGGTGGGAAGATGGCAGGAAGGAGGCAGGGGCGAACTGAGAAAGAAGATGCGTGAGAGTTGCCAGCCGGAGGGGAGAGATGTACAGTATATGGGTGTATATATCCACCCAGGAAGCAGGGCAGGGGGAGATGGGGAGACAGCGGTACCCACTGAAAATGCCAGAACCCCTGATTTTAGTGATGCCTGATGCTATTTCTGCTCTGGGAGCCACTGAACTCTCACTTCCCATGTTAAACTGCGTTCAGCAGGTACCTCTTCTCCCCCAGTTGCAAAATGGATAACCAGCCGTGCACATTTCCCTTTGAGGGATCCTTCTTTCGGCATACACGGCCCACCCCCAAAGGAGGGAAAAAGAACAAGTCAAGAGCAGCTCACACAAAAAATAAATGTGCACCGATTCACTAACACACAGTTCTCAGCCATCAGAGAACTATCCCTGCGGGTGTCTGCGTAGCTAATTTTGAAGTCATGATTTGGAAAAATGGATTCATTCTCTTTGCATCTGGAAAATGTGCTCACTTTCCTTTTATTGGACCTGCTCATTTCGGTTGTTCTTTGTCAACGGAAGACAAATTAGGATTCTTCGGATAGTTGATATTGTCAGACCACAATTAAATAATTTTGCATCAGGAAAATTAGCGGAGCTTCAATCTCCGGTAAAACACAAGATCTTTCCTTCCCATGTCGGTCCTGATACGAACAGGTCACACGGCAGCTGTTGTCTAGGCCGGCACCACAACACAGATGACATCTTGAAAGAAACTCATTCTCTCCCACCTGGCTTGCTGTGAAGACTTCTCCTCATTTTCCATCCCCCCTTTGAGAAAGAACTCAGCTTTCTCACTATGTCCTTACATGTAGTCACTTCAAATATAACCAACTTAGTCTATGTTTAAAACATCATTTTAAAAACTTTTATAATTTTTGGAATTCGTTGGTCATGTTTCACGCTGACAAGAAAAGCGCCTGATTATATGACGTATATATATATTCCACATTCCATACATAAATTGCCAGTCTTATTCTTCAGAAAGTAATTTAGGAGCATCAGTTAAGGACAAGCACATTTATACATCTAGAAATAAATGTTGAATTCTCTTACGCCTTGAGTAATTTTCCAAAATTATTTTCCTTGTGTCTCAGGACTTTAAATCTGATGGAATGAGCCCCCATGCCCTTCTTCCCGCACCTGTATCTACCAGGGAAAGTTTAAATTTCTGTTAATCGTCTCAGATGTATCACTACCTCCTGGAGCATTTATTTCCGACCAGAACATTATACGCTCTCACCAAACTTCCCTCTCTGTTGGCACTTAGCACCCCTCGGATCCGAAAGCAACAGCTAATTTACAGGCCATATTGCTTCTGCTTCTAACTAGTTCTAGCACCAGATTTTAAGAACCCCTTAACTAAATTACTGTTGAAAATTGTCAACCTTAAACTGACACTATTGGAACCAATTATTAAAAACCACAGTCGGCGATTTGTCTTATTTTCTTTGGGGCTTCAAGAGGTAGAAAGGTTTGTGTGTTAGATTAAATGATAATCAAATCATTCTCTGATCTTCTTTCCCACCGTGTGAAGGTCATATAGCTAGTCGGAGGTCATCTACATTGTTTCTGAGCTGGGACATCACTCTGATACAGGTGAAGACAGCCATATTCAGAGTGGAAATGTCCTACTTGGGGAATCATCTGGAATGTGTGTATCAAGGTCTTGTTTGCGTGATGCTTGAGAAATCTGTGAGCTCCAAGTGAACTTTTATTTGGGAGTCTGCCAAGAATGTGGCTATGAAGACATAGTTGTGGGGTTTCCAGCAATTATCTTTGGAAAATCTTTGGAAAAACAAGTAGGATCCAAGAGATTGGTAAAGCATAGAAAAATACACTTTTTTTTATAAAAGGAAAAAATGGCTAGAAGGAAAATCTTCAAAAAATCTACACATAGATATTCAAATTCACACGTAAAAATACTGGAATGAATTGTCAAAGACCCAATTTATTCATACTTTCAATATCATAGGGGACTCAGTTCAGAAATCCATGGAACTTTGTGACGAATGTGTCCAAGAAGCCCAAACCAATTTACTCCAACACACTGGACAAATATGGGAAAGTTTGTCCAGAAGAAACAGCAGACAGGACCCAGACACATAGGAAAGTCATGGTTTCCTCTTATGGCTCCTTGTCCTGCTGAAAGTTACAAAGTTTGACCTTTAAGACTTAGAAAAGAAACACAAACCTACTGTAAAAGTAACCAATACTGCAAGCCAATAAGTTGAGAATGTAAACTTGATATCATTCCCATCCACTATTTACTAGGAAAATCATTTGTCAAAATCAACTAATTTCAGAAGAGTTTCTCAATAATGTCTGCAATGAAATCAAGCAAAAACACACCCCATAAACTGTATTGTATTAATATAACTCTATTGGGACATCTTCTGGGATTTTAATGACTTAGTCAATTTGGGGCACCTGGGTGGCTCAGCTGGTTAAGGGTCCAACTTCAGCTCAGGTCATGATCTCATGGTTCATGTGTTCAAGCCCCCTATTGGGCTCTGTGCGGACAGCTCAGAGCCTGGAGCCTGCTTTGAATTCTGTGTCTCCCTCTCTCTCTTCCCCTCCCCCACTTGTACTCTGTCTCTCTGTCTCTCTCTCTCTTTCTCAAAAATAAATAAACATTTAAAAATATGTTGAAACAATGACTTAGTCATCTTCATTCATCTTATATTTTAGTCAATAATTCAATAACTTTGTCATTTTTATTATTATCAATAATATTGAAGCAATATTACTATCTGCCATTTCACATACAACTTAATCACAGTAATGATGCTGCCACAATTTCTGATTTTACAGATTAAGGATCCAAGACTTCATTAGTTCCCGTAAAATGTCCAAAATGTACATGGTGGGTGGTGGCAGGGATCAGAGTCAGGTGGTCTGACCCCAATCCAGGCTCTGCACACCTGTTTGTCCCTGCCTCCCAAGTCCCCATTGCCTATTTCCTGGGATTCAAGCACTGGGCAGTGTCTTGAAAGCAAGTTCTTTAACTCTACCCTTGTTGGGTATTGGACCTGCATAGTTGTAGAAAATCTGCCCTCTGAGAGTGTCCCCCTCTTAAGATGTGTGAATCAACTTTTATAGCAGGGATTCAAACTAAACGTCCACAGTGTCAGATGGGTAACCAGCATGTGTGAGTTCCCCGGACCTAAGAAGATACAAGAGTGGAGAGGTCAGTATGCAAACACACACACACACACACACACACACACACACTGCCCAAGCATTCAAACACACTTCGATATCACTACTGCAATCAAAGAGAAGCCTTCCGAAATCCAGGTTGTTCTTGTGGGCAGGGACTTGTGACCCTAGATCTGATGTCTGCAGTAAAATCAATTGGTAAAACAGCTCAGTTAAAATTTTGCTCAAAGCACAGATAAGGAAGAAGATTCAGACTTTGAGGTATGTTTGTGAATGTTCCAAATAAGTACAATGTGAATAGATAATCTTGTACAAGATTGAAAAGGAAAAGTATTAGAATGGAAGAATAAAACTGGGCCATAACACTGATGGGTAATGAACTAAAAATTGGGTCATATGAATATTCTAATAAGATGAATTTTTTTAATACTGTCACTGTTCCAGAATTGTAAGTTTTCAGAGGTTAAAATCCTTTGTTCTTACCTGATGAGACTGACCTACAATTGTTAAAAATGAAAAACTAGTTGTGCCAAAATGGAATATCCCAACTCATGCAAACCCCTTGAGCATTTGACTCTATTCTGTGGCATGTTTACTGAGGACAACAAGATTGTTCACTTCCATAATTCATCTTTGTTTAAATTGTACAATAACCTGGTGATGTGTCAAAGATGATGAGGGGTTATATTTACCATCATTGGACAACATTGAGGTGCAGTGTAAGTGTAGACCTGCAATTGGGATGTACCATCACGATCTCCCCCAGTCATTGTTTTGGAAGGAATGGCATTTGAAATCTGGACTTCTGCCTTTTCTTCTTGTCTATACCTTACCTCAGGAAAACATTATATTGGCTACTTGAATTCATACCAGTTTTCTACTGCAAATGGAAAAAGGAGACATAAAAAGAGGTAGGATTGTATCAGAGGTTGTCCAAATGCAGACAGAGACATGGGGGAGAACGCCATGTGAATGTAGGGATTGGAGTGATGTATTTATTCCAATGTATTTACTCAAAGAATGAGTATTATTGTCAGAAAAGCACCCAAAGTAGCAAGGAGCAAAGGAGGGTTCCCTTACAGTTTTTGGAGGGAGTATGGCCATGCCAACACCTTGATTTCAGACTTTTACCTTCCAGAACTGTAAGACAATACATTTCTGTCATGTTAAGCCACCCAGGATGTGGTGCTTTGTTGTGGCATCCTGGGAACTAAAGCAGTGGGGAAGTACAAATGAACCTAATCCATACAATTGCCCAAAACATCGCATTTGACATTGGCTGTCTTGATACGATCTTTACTAACATTCCTTAACTCTTAAAAGTGACCCAACTTGGATGAAAGCATTAGAGACCCATTCAATGCTTTGCATCTAGCCAGCTTCAATTAATCTTGAATTTAAGTGCCCCCCTTCTTAAATGTGTGTGAGTGATGTGTAAGGAGAGTTAAGACATCAAGTGAACATCATCTTGGTATGAAGGGGTAAGTTTTTTAAATCTCTGTGGTAGAAGACAGGTATAGACCACGAACACTTAGTTGAAGTGTAGGAAGACTGGTTGCTTCAATTCTTAGTTCAGTTCACCTGCTTGTGAGTGGCCGAGCTCTCTAGAGACCCAGTAACCGTGAGTTGAAACTCAGATGAAGGGAAGAAGACTGGTTGAGTTCCCATTTTTGACAGCTTATAGGTGAGGGCAGGCTTCTGCCAGGGCCATGCTGGGCATCTAAAACTCAGAGAAAAACACAAGGTCTTGTGAGCTTGAGAAATGAGAAGACAAAGTCCAAAGCAAACATGGCAACAGAAAAGAGAGGAAGGAAATCCTGAGAAACCACAGTGGAGGTGCCACATTTCTGTGCATCAACTCTGCCCACATCCCTGGTTGATGCCTGACCTCCTCACGTGTAGCTCTACGTGTAGACTGAGTCAGCTCAGCTAAGAATAAAAGAACAGACCAGAGATTTCAAATGCTGCCTATTTCTGGGGAGACAGGAGGGAATTTGAATTTAGTCAAAACAAAGAAAATTAAATTAACAGTTTTGAGAGAAACATATGAAAATTCATAGTTGTTATGATGTCTCAGTCATAATATCCAGTATGCAATCCAGAATTTCCAGATGTACAGAGAAACCCATGCTCAAGGGAAAAGGCAACCCACGGGGACGTTATTGCTTTCAGCAAAGAAAGTGGCCGGAAGCAAAACCTCAGCTAAAACCCTGGAACTCTCTGCCATGGAGCAGTTCGGCAGGGCCCTCAGGCTCCAAGTGCCCGGGACATCCTGCTTTCTCTTTGGGAGGGCCATGGTTCAAAGGCCCTTAAGTACCCCTGGTCACTTAACACATCATGCTTTGCCATTGCAGTTAAAGACAAGGACAGCCCTTGTGGGGAAGAGTGGGGAGGAGGAGGGCAAAACCTTTCTTCTACCTGGTACGTTTGTCTTCACCTTCTTGGGTCGGAGGACACAGCCCATGTGTGGGAGCTGCCAGAGGACAGCTTCTGAGCTGTGGTAACTCTGAGCTCATCTCCTGGAACCCTGCGGGACCGAGCGGAGGAGGCTACTATGTGCCCAGCAATGACTGAGCATTGCTCCATTCCCCTCTGGGCCACATTATTTAGATGCTTCATTAACTTCACTTTGTAAGAGCTAAAGGGCCCTGGGGATCATCTAATCTCTGCTCATCTTGTAAAAATTAGTCCCAGAAGGTTCAATATGTTCCCAAGTTTAGACAGCCAGGTAGTGTCAGTACTGGGGCTACGGCACCACCTCTTGATTCCCAGTACCATGTTCTCTGCCCTTTGGCCTCTCCCACCAACCAATCACTTGCTTAATATATTGAATGTAATGTTTATCACATGCCTACTAGGAACCAAGAACTGTCCTGGCGGATAGAGGTGCATTCATGACTGTGATAGAGGAGGTCTGTCCTCAATCTACATTTGCCCCTGTCTTAGAAGCTATACGTATGCCGACTTGGAAGCTGTCTGTCTCATTTAATCAGTGAATAAATACAGTATTATAATTTTCCCCTCCTATAAAGGAATTCCATTTGTTGGTATGCCTAATGTGTTATTCTGCTGCCTCTGTTTATCTAAAAGAAGTTAAATAAGGGGCATCTGGGTGGCTCAGTCCGTTAAGTATCGGATTCGTGATTTTGATTCAGGTCATGATCTCACACTTTGTGAGTTCAAGCCCCATGTCAGGCTCTGCACTGACAGTGCAAGATTCTCTCTCTCCCTCTCTCTCTGCCCCTCCACGGCCTGCCATCTCTCTCTCGCTCAAAAAATAAACACATAAACATAAAAGAATAGGAGAGGAAAGAAAAGAAAAGAAAGAAAAGAAGTTAAATAAAACCAAACATTGCAAAGAAAGGTCCCTGTTAAACTTTAGCTGTAACTGGGCCTGCTTCTAGGCATTACGCCATTTATGCTGGACCTGTGAGTCACTTATTCATGGGACGTCTGACCCATAGGGGCAATATGAGTGAATTAATCCTCAAATGACTCTAGACTTTGGGCCTCCCATATGAGGACCTGGATATCGTGGAGAAGAGATCAGTTGTCCCCAGTGTTTGCTGTTTAAATTCCAGACCCACGGAATATATCATCATAATAAATGTTTGCTTTATGCTGCTGAGTTCCAGAGTACTTGTTCCAAAATTTTAGTGACCATTCACAATTTCATGTCTTTATAATTCGCCTAATGTTGATTATTTTGGCCTTCACAACTCAGGACAAGAATATGAATTGCTACTTTTCTCCCAACATTTTCTTTTCTTTTTTTAAGGTTACTTATTTATTTTGAGAGAAAGAGATGGGGCAGGGCAGAGAGAGAGAGAGAGAGAGAGAGAGAGAGAGAGAGAGAATCCCAAGCAGGCTCCACGCTGTCAGTGCAGAGCCCAACACGGAGCTCAAAGATCTCCAAACCGGAAGATCATGACCTGGGCTGAAAACAAAAGTCAGATGTTTAACAGACTGAGCCACCCAGGTGCCCCCATTTTCTTTTCATTAGAGAATCATGCAAACAGATATACACGTATTTGCTACTTAACTTTGGATAAGTAAATTACAGGCATGTTTTCATAGTCAGGGTGTTCAGAATATTTTTTCCTTAAGATATATTATATGTATAAAATACAGGTGAGACAGAGAGAATGTTTTTCTCACACCTGCTCCGTCTTCCCCACAAGTCCAAGGT
This sequence comes from Lynx rufus, assembly GCF_022079265.1. Classification (NCBI taxonomy): domain Eukaryota; kingdom Metazoa; phylum Chordata; class Mammalia; order Carnivora; family Felidae; genus Lynx; species Lynx rufus. Next base: position 232,869,467 of record NW_025814823.1, on the reverse strand, counting down.
TTAATTGGACTCTGGTGTCTGTATAAGCACACGGAAATGTGCCCTCACTGCACTGATGCTCTGCCTTCATCCACGCATAAACTCTCGTCTTCAAAAGAAATAGAGTTCTAAGACTGAATCTAAGTAATTTCCATATCAACCAGAAATCATAAGGTATGTGGAAAGTGAATTCAAGTCGGAATACATAATCTTTTTTTTAATTTATTTGAAAGTGGGCTTTTCTATGAATTCTAGAGTCATATAAAGACATCGCAGACTGCTTTTTGGATAGTCTTATTTCTATGAATAAATTAATATTTTTGGAGTCCTTTGGCATTTTTGTCATAATGCCCTTTATTCTGAAGGCAATTCAGTCACCCGAATGGCATCCCAAAGTGCATGACGGTGGTTACTTGTCAGCTGCTGTTCCTGGCTGTATCTTTTTCATATTTTCATTAGACTCAGATTTCTAATTCACTGACTTCACATAATGTCCGTTTGATTTCCTCACTTGAGTTGTCAGGTACGCATTTCTGTAGATGAGAACATGAGACACAGACTCTTTCAGAATAGACTTCAGGGGGTCGATTTTAGAGCTGTGCTAAAATCATGGTTCTTATGGGTTCTGCTGAGACCGATTTCACTTTACTGGCATCATACTTTACAAGAAACAGTGATATAAAATGAGATCTGGTTGAACACCTGGGGTGTCTAATCAGGGTGATAAAGATGGAACGAGTCAATTTGCCCTTGGTGTTAACGAAGCCTGGACGTTTAATTCCTCAGTTCGGCTGATGAACGTCTTTCTCTAAGGCCTAATAGTATCTCTCCTGTTGTGACTGGTTACGCCATTGTCTTCGCTGTGGGGAAAAAACATCCATTTTCCCTGCAAGTCGCCCATGTCAGTGTTGTGTCTGTCTTGAAAAGGGTTCTAAATTGTCTCCAACCTTCTGTGTATTCCTACCTGTTTTCTACTCCCATATTTCTTTTGCGTCAATTAAAAACAATCTGGAGACTTCAAACAACATGACCATATGCCATCTTATCTACGAAGAGGCAGGACACCGCCCACCATCAGTTCATACCCCTGACGACTCCATGGGGCGCATCTACAATGAGCTGGGTAAGGCCAGTTGTAGCAAACTGTCAACTTGCAAGGTGAGTATAACTCAAGCTGTGTGTTGCCAGGGACTCTTATAATATGGTTCCAAAGCATTGAATGGTAGATCACTAAAAGTGGAATCCTACTCTATTTATTCTATTTTTTTTTAATTTTTTAAATGTTTATTTATTTTTGAGAGAGAGAGGGGGGGGGGATACAGAATCCAAGGCAGGCTCCAGGCTCTGAACTGTCAGCACAGAGCCCGATGCGGGGCTTGAACCCATGAACCGTGAGATCATGACCTGAGCCAAAGTTGGACGCTTAACTGACTGAGCCACCCAGGCGCCCCAGTTTATTTCATTTTTAATCTAGCTTTCTGGGAAGACCTGTTGTGTCTTGTATTAGACACATTAGATGTGAAGGAAATAAAAATAAGATAAAATCTTTTCATACAAACAGGGTCTAAGAGAGCAAAAAGTAGATGTTAACTAAAGGGTTAATAATGTACAGGTCAAAGCTCCCTTATATCACCCCCGTTCTTCAGACAGCTCTTTCATTTGCCTAAATTCTGTAGCAGTGTTGGTCTTGCATCTGAAGTGATGGGCATCTGTAATGGAAATGGGATGGAGGTCATCACAGGAGCTTGGGAAAAGGATTATCACTGGAGATAAAAGAAGCCAAACCAAAGGCATCGTATTAAAACCCAATTTAATATCTTAACATTAAGTCTATTCAAATATGCTCCCTTATTTTTAAGCATTCAATGTGTATTTCCCTCAAAGTGTTCTAATTCACCATCTGCTCCAAGACATCCATTGAGATGATCATTTCCAGGTGAGGAGGGACTATTCATGTGATGACTTTCTGGAACTGTGGGGAGTATCTGTGTCGGATACTGGAACACACAGGTGAAACTCTCTTCCTTACATGAAGTCTCAGGAAAGCTCATGGTGTGGTTAGTCTCTTCTGACCAATTTTGCTGAAATCAGGAGATGTGAGGGAATGGTCTTCTCTCTCCTTCTACATGGCCCAGTGGGAAGTCAGCTGGCTGCCTCTCCTCTGCATCAAGCTAGCACTTTTTGCCATTCTCTCGGAACGTGTCAATGTCTCTCTTGCATTCTTACATAAGCACGTAACGAATCGTGGCTGCTGGAGAGCAGAGTCTGTGCTCATCTCGGATCCCAAACAGCCCCTGTATGAATGTATCAATGCTTTGTCCGCAGTTGACTCCCCTCGGTGGCTTCTTGAATGTGAAAGGATTAGTTCCAGGATCCTCACAGATGCTTTTAATCCCCATCTCTACCCTCACCAGAGCAATAGCAGCCTAGGAACGGTTCCCTCGTATTTAATAAAATCTTTCCAAAACATGAAAAAAAAATTTTTTTTTTACTTGTCATAATACCCGATTGTGCAGTAAAGCTCTGCTCTCTGCTCTGTTGATAAAATATACTTTACCCAATCTACCAGCTTGTATTGGTGGCACGCTGTCTATTTCAGCACTCCTGGTTCTCTATGATACTGCAAACCCACGTCAGGTGCAGCAGAGCCCCATGAACTTGTGACGGCCCCAGGAGACAGGGGTATTGATACATCTCCATAATCCAGCCAGAAGATAAGCCTCGTCTACAGGCGACTAGGGTCAGAATAAAGACAGGGCTGAGTACAGGGCATCGGTATCTGTGGCTTCATGTGGTTTGGGCATGTCATGCCCTTTGTCTGGCTGAACAGAGAGGGGACCTTCTTAGGGACCTGGATGTCACCAGTAAGGGACAGCCGCATGGATCCTCACACGTGCTAGGACAAAGACACACTCAGAAGACCTCATCCCAGGACACTGAATGTAAGAAGGTGGGGTCCCAGCCCTGACTCTGCCCCAGTGAGGTCTGTAACCTGGAAAGTCACTGTGCCACTCCTGCCTCAGTTTCCCCAAGAGTGGAATGAGTGGGCTGTATCTAGATTAGCCCTAAAGGCAATGCCAGCTTTGGTTCTTTGCTCATTCAAACATCAGGGACAAACAAAAGTCATCTTAAACCCAAGAGGTTTAGGACTGGAGAAGATGTCCCTCTGCATAGGAAAAGAGCCACCTCAAGATGTGTGTGGCCACGGCTGCCAGTTTCTTGTGACCGAGAAGCTCGTAGATGAAAGTAAAGGGTCACATGACAGTGAGGAAGCAAAAGGCATAATGTCCCAGGATTTCTACTTTCCTCCAAAGATTTTAACAGAAGCCAAGGCCCATAGCTTTTATTCTCAAATCAGACAAAAGAGAGGGATGTTTCCCAAAGCAGCACAATCTGCTCTATCAAGTAGTTATTGAAATAAAGTTGGGAGTTTAATTTAGGGGAAGCTTTTTTTTTTTTTATGAGACAAAAGGATTCTAGTTCACTTAAATGGCATCACCTCAAAATCCAAGAGAAAAGTTCCAAGGTGACAGAAATCAAAGAAGCATTATCAAAATCTATTTATTGTATGTTTGGTCATTTTAAAGCATAGAAAGAGTTAACATTGATTTTGCTACAGATGTCACTCTTCCTAACGATTATGAAATTTTATAGCCTACAATGTGGAATTCAGTTTTCTTTAAAACTATACATCCCTAACACACACTATGTGTAAAATATAAGTGCTATTAAGCATATGATGCAGCTATTTTTTTGTAGTATTCTTCTATGATTCAATTACGGATACAGTAGATTCTTACAAGGCACTTTGATGTTCAAGACACTGCTCAATGAGGTGATTTAAGGATGCTTGTTGCCACCTTGGTCTTTCTTCTGAATTACTACAATCTGTGAGAGATATCGCACACATATAACCACACATCCAGCCACAAAACAGGGCAGTGAGAGAAGACTGCAGATAATGGTGTTTCCTGGTCTACATCGTTTATTATTAAACATTAACTTTATGAATCTCTCTACAAATCTGTAGACGACAAAAGAGTGGATGATAGTGTTCCAAATTTACCAATGAAGATGTAAACTCTAGTCACCCGAGGGCAGAGTCATCAACTAAGAAATGTAGGGTTTTACTTGCTCCCAGGACACCAAGCCATACTTACAGCTCCGAAGTGAGGATGGTTATTATATGCCCTGTCAAGATTATAGTAATCAGAGAAAGCTTTTGGTTTGAGTCAGAAGGAAGAGTTGTGAGTTATCTTAATGGAGGGGAGGGTATGGGACATTCCAGATGGAGGACGAAGCATGAGCAAAAGGACACAGACGATCAAGTTTAAGGGGCTCCTCAGGTTATTTACAAGAAAACCACTGACCAATGTGTGAGGTACCTGTGAGGTACCTGGTGAGGAACAGTGGCAAAGAAGTATGGAAAGGAAGGTAGCAGGTGTTGGATCTGGAATGTTAGGTGGAATTGGAGATGCAGATTTATTCCATGGAGATTGAGAATCACTGGAAACATTTCAGCGAGTGAGCAATCAAATGAGTGATCTGGGAGGCATAACTTGTAGAAGCATAACTTGCGTCTTGTAGATTCACCTTGAAATAATCTAGCTGGTGGAGACAGGGGGAGTGAATTGGGAATTAATAGGCATGTAGGGTAAGAAACTCAACCGAGATCACGTAGCAACCCAACACGAGCTCCACTTTTACATCTAGATGTCCACCAAGTCTTAACCACTCCAGAGGTAAAGTTGGCCAGTCCCAGTTGGAGAAACTGGGTTTATCAAACATTTGCCTTTCCTGCTTAAACAAATAAGAAACTCTGGGGCGCCTGGGTGGCTTGGTCGGTTAAGCGTCCGACTTTGGCTCAGGTCATGATCTCACGGTCCGTGAGTTCGAGCCCCATGTCGGGCTCTGTGCTGACAGCTCAGAGCCTGGAGCCTGTCTCAGATTCTGTGTCTCCCTCTCTCTCTGCCCCTCCCCTGTTCATGCTCTGTCTCTCTCTGTCTCAAAAATAAATAAATGTTAAAAAAAATTTTTTAAAAATAAACTCATTTTTACATGTATTTTTAGATGTTGGATGAATATTTGATTTTACCTCTTCCTCTGACAGCTGAGGGTTCCACCAGAATTCTTCAAAGAGCTTTATTTGGTGTCATTTCAAGAATCCTGAAGTAGTGGGAGATATGAGGGCTTTCTTGATCCCCAAACTTCGACAGGCCTCAAAGTACTCATAATTTTCTAAACAATGGTATCAGATAAGATCTGACTTTTTCATTGTGCTGGCATTGCTGAATTTATTTTGTTATTCTGTGATTTCTTTAAAAAATAGGTCTTTGAAAGGAGGAATCTGACCTTTTTTTGGGGGGGTGCAATATTTGGTAAATATTTTCACTATCAATCTTTGTATTTCCCTAGCACTTGCTTCATTTTCACTTATTGTTCCTCTGTACCAAGTCTTGTCTTGCATTTCCATTTTGTTCTATATTAGGTCTGTTGAGCATATAAGGGAATGATCCGTACATAGAGATAGAGGTGTTGGCCAAATAAGCCTCTATTCAAGTGCATCCCATAGACTGATGGTTGGAGGTCTGCAAGAATGGCAGCAAATTTGTGCAAAGGCGATCAGTCAGTAATGTTTGGGTCCCTCTGTCCCCATCCCCACCACCAACCAAATATATGTGAGGACATTCCTTGTCTTATCAAATCGTGAAAGACAATTTTGCTAACTGCATATTCTGAGGTCAGTTTGCCAGCTCGCCTATCCTATAGCTTCTACCTAGCCTGTATTCATTGAAGAACTAAGACAGCATCCATCAGACCTTTGACGGAGTATAGCTTCATTTGTGTTCGTCATGTATTTGCCCACATCCAAGCCACAGCAGAACTCCTATTTCCCATATGACTTCTCAAAATAATCCTGGTGACTTACTACCCTGATAACTGGCAGTGGTTTACCAAGGAAGACTTACACTTATCATCGCCCTTGGGGAGGTATTTTGATATACAAAGGGTACATTTAAAAGGAACTCTGGAAAAAAGACAAAATGTGAAACAGCATGGCAAGCTCTCTCTGATTAGATGCTGAAGGCTCAAAAGAAATAAAGACGCCAGGAGAGTCTCCCTCAAAGATTCTGTAGGGAAAAAAAAAAAAAAAAAAAAAAAAACAAGAGAAATAGTTCACTGCTATTCAAGCCCTCTGAAATTACCCTCCATATCCAGCTGTGTCTTCACCACCTACTCACAGCATCTCGGTCCCTCCTGCTCATCCTCTTGACCTTCTTGAAGTCTACATTCCCCTTCAGGATTCTGTGTGTGTTTGTACTTCTGAACAGGAAAAATCACATTGAATAATTTCCCCTTAACCTTTCTAGATCTATAGAAGGTGAACTCAAACCCTAGTTGAGAGAAGAGTTGTGGGCTTTAAAAAGTGTTTTCCTAACTTTAGAAAGTAACTCTGCCTGTTTCATGAAGACAGACGAATCAGTGACAGAATTCAGGATTTTGTTAGGTAACTATTGTTCTCGATTGTCATTATTGCACCAACTAGCTCCTCTCTTCTTAGGCCCCAAGATAGGGAAAATGGTTAGAAGCAGCACAGTGGGACATGCCCGGAGAGGATTTAATCTGGATGTGCATACATCTAAAAATGGCACTAAAAAAGAAATGTATTGTGTAAGGTCATTTCTGAAGTCTTTCCCTTAAGTTCAGATTGGGCAAAGACACAAAATTATAAACCAAATAATGATGAATATCTTTTAAGATGGACTTCAGAAATATTTCAAACAATATTCTGGGGGTACAGAAAGAACTGAAGTAAAGACAGATGCGTTCCTTTTTAAAAGTGTTCAAATATTGATAAGGCTTAAAAATAGAATTTGACATTGCCAACCTAGAAGACTTGGAACACTTGGATGAATATTTTCAAAAAGTCTTAGAAATTATTAGCAAATCATTGTCTGATAACACATTAGTATTCAAAATATATAAAAACTCCTAAACCTCAGCAATGAAGTGACAAACAACCCAAGTCACAAATGGGCCGGGGACTTTAATAGACATTTCTCCAAAGAAAACATACAAATAGCTAATAAGGACATGGGAAGTTATTCTGCATCACTATTCGGGAAATAGAAATCAAACTGCAGTAAGATAACACCCCACACTTATCGGGATAGCCATTATCCAAAATACAGAAATTAAGTATTGGTGTAGATATGGAGAAATCGGGATGCTGATGGCGTACTGCTGGAAATATAAAATGGGGCGGTCACTGTGGAAGACAGTATGGCATCTTCTCAAAAAAAGTAAACAGCATTATCACATGATCCAGCAATAATTCTTCTAGCCACACGTCCAAAAGAATTGAAACCAGAGACTCAAGCAGAATGTCGTGCACCAGTATTCACCAGTATTATTTGCAGTGATGAAAAGGTAGAAACAACCAAATGTCCGTTGACAGGTGAATGGATAAGCAAAATGTATATACATAAAATGGAACATTATTCAATCTCAAAAAGGAATGGAGTTATGACGTATGGCACAAAATAGATAGAACCTGAAAACATCAGTGAATTAAGCCAGACACAGAAGGATGAATATTATACGACTTGACTTATATTAGGTATCTAGAATAGTCAAATTTATAGAAACAGAAAATAGAACAGTGGACACCGATGCGATATCGTTGAGCTCAAGGGTCAAGAAAGAATTCTTGAGATGTTTTACGGTGCAAAAAGGTGCTTTTATTATAGCTTGGAGACAGGACCTGTGGGCCAAAAAAGCTGCATTGTGATTGTGAGGAATGACTGATTATATGGGGTTTTCTCTCTTATGGAAGTGAAGGTGATGTTAGGGCTCCAGGAAATTGAGTCTATAGGTTCCTGGAGGTCTGACTATTATTGAAATTGTGTTTTTCTTGTAAATCTTTAAGATGGTTACAAACCGTAGTGGAGTTTCATGTTCTGCATGCCTGCGATCTTTATCAATTGACCGTCTGTTTCTCCCCTGTCTTAGTTCTTACAATCATGTGAATGTACCTAATGACACCGAATTGAACACTCAAAAGGGATTAACTGGGTAAATTTTATGTCGTGTATACTTTACCACAATCTCTTAAAAAAGACTTTGTTAAAACAGCCCTAGAAAATAAGCAAGCTAGGAAACAAATGTAATGCTTTATGTTTGTTTTCTAGGTTGATATACATACATAATATATATGTTATGTATATAAACATTATATATATGTTATATATATAAACCTGGAGGCCAAAGTAAAAACTAGACCAGAAGGTCCTCTGCTCTTTAAGAATTAGGAGGCTGTGAATCAGGGTACTTATGGATATGATCATCACAAGGACTACAGGAAGGACTCGTGTCCCACATTGTCTAAGAAAGAGAGGACACAAAGATTCTATGCCAAAGAAAACATCGGCACCCCCAGATTCCAAGTCTATAGTCCCAAAACCTCATGTTGAATTGTTTATAAACATAAGTGTAAAATAACATGACTTTCTGTTGGCATGAATGCCTCTATATCTACCATCTATCTTGATCGGTGATGACTTAAAGCATCACTGATTTGTGCCTCGTCCTTAATTTATAAAAATGGCTTAATGAGGATACGCAGAGGTCAAAGCCATTGAGAGAAAAGTTTAATGTTACCCACAGTTCCCCTAGAAGGGAGAAGTGTGCTTGCCATGCAGGGCCACCATGGGAAGCACCCGGAGACAGAGAGAAGAGAGGGGAAGGAAGCATAGACCAGAGCCTCTACTGGAGTTTCCATGGGAAGGGCAATGCAGAGAAGAGTAAACAGTTTAGGATTTGCTAATTTTAGTGATTCCAACTGGCTGTAGATCATAGGGGCTGTCTTTAGTTGTCTAGTACCGGCACTGGGTCGATTCAGGGCAGGGAAAATACTGGCTTGGTGTATGAGTGTCCCATATGGGAGGTGGTTGGGGGTGTGGACTTGGAAATGGGGGGGTCCACATATGAAAGGCAGGCTTATTTCCATGTTGTTTGCTGTCTCTAGGAATTAGGTAGCCCTGGGGGGGCGGTCAGCGACTCTCCACCCAGATGGCCCCCCAGAGATTTCAAAACATCATATCATATAGAAAACAAGACACATGATTAGCACAATCAGATTCCTTAGAATTCTAAAATCACTCGAGTAGTGGAAATTTCTAACAGTCCTGTCTTCCTTCTTGACACAAACTGTAACTGTTGTTTTGGGCTCATTATCAGATGAACACAGGGTCTCCTGAAGTACAGCCTCTATAAAATTTAATGAGTAGAGATCTACTCTGCAAAGGAAACAACCAACAAAATGTACCGCAGAAGGACTAATTTTAGAATGTGCCAGAAAGCTCTCCTACACCTGGTCAAATTATAGCCAATCTAGATATCAATATAATGACATTATATATGATTCAAAATATAAACAAAGAATAAGTGATAGTCCCAGAAACCCTATAAGCAAGACTTCTCAGAACTAGGCAGAATGATTTCTGAAAGTCCTTAGAACACCAGACTGATTTTTTCCCAGATAATCATGACCATTCTCACTGCATAGCACATGAAATATTATACTCTGCTCTAGGGGTGTGAACTCAACAACACGGAAATCTCATAATTGTTATTATGGTTCAGAAATCTGATACATGCCCACTCCCATAACAGATACATGGGATACTTCCATACAAAATTCCAACTTAATATTGGTTGTGTATTTTAAAATGAAAAGAGATAATATCAGACTTATTCTGCAATAACACTCCCAATTCCCTTGTGGAATCAGGCCTTTATGAGATTACAGATCATCTCAAATGGCTGAGCCTATGGCCTTCTCTGGGGTGTATTAAATTGTTAAGAATAAAAACGGTAAATATATACACATAGTCTATGTGCTTTGGGAATAGTCCATGGCTTCAGAATCCTGCAGAAACAGTGTTCTTAACTTCCTTAGGCACCCCAGTGAAAATGGCCAAAAAAAGTAAGAATTAATTGATGTTTCAATAATAGCCCCAAAACTTATGCTCATAAACTAGACGTCCACAATGAAAAAAAAAAAAAAAAAAAAAAAAAAGGAAGAGGAAATAATTTAGCAGAACTCCATGCCAAACATGCCCTTTGGACTAAAAAGCTTTTTATAGAAAAGAAAGAGACATCCATGGAAAAACTGTAAAAGTGAGACACTGTCTATAATCATAATTTAAGGGATCATCTCAGCAAATACTTCCAAATGGATTTCATAACAATTGCCTCCTTCCATGGGCTGTGGATACAGACTAGTCATAATATATTTATTTTCTTAGATAGGTTGAAACAATCTCCTGTTTAAAAAAAAAACAAAACAAAACCCTAGCACTCACAGTCGTTTAAAAATGATAATATATGGTGTCTTCTATTTAGGGAGTCTAGGTGCCTGGGCGGCTCAGTCTGTTGAGCATCCAACTCTTGGTTTCAGCTCAGGTCATGATCTTGTGGTTCATGAGACTGAGCCCCACATTGGGGCTCTGTGCTGTGACCTTGGGATTCTCTCTCTCCCTCTGGCTTTGTCCCTCCCCCACTCACGTGTGTGTTCTCTCTCTCTCTCTCTCTCAATCAATCAATCAATAAAATTTAAAAAAGAAAAAAAAAACTTATACTATCACCATACAGCGATAGACCGAAACATTTTCTAGGAAACTGATCTGTGATTTAGTCAAGGCTTCCTCCACTTATCAGAAAATCCCTTGCCCTTATAACCCGAGAGCCTCTGCAAAAGTGGAATGAGCAAATAGATTCTGGAAACTAAAAGTACTTAAACTCTCAGGCACCTTTGAAATCTCATTACCCAAAATACTACCCTTAGCTTTCATGGCCCTGCATCAATCCCCCTCAGGAATTTATATAGTTTCCCTCTTTGAACTGATCATTGGCAGGCCCACGCCTAAAAAACACCTCCCCTGACACTCCGTTCCTATATTTCACCGCTGATGTAGCTGAATGCTGCAAAGGAACACCCTGTATATTGAGTCTTCTCGTGGACTTTCACCGCGTGTTTTTCTTCACCAATCATTTAATTAGCCCCTAGGCGATCTAAAAGTAGATGATTTGATGTTCTGAAAAAGACATCAGAGAAGGGCTATCTTCTGACCCCACTGGTAAGGACCACACCCTGTAATCATGCCTAGCATAATAGTAATTAAATTTGCAAGGAATTAATCTTTAAATGCACGTTTCCCAATTAAAACAACATCGCCCATTCTCAAATGACAAAAGTGAGAAGATTACAGCAATTAGAGATCTTGAACTGAGGTTCTCCGAGAAATGCTGGAAGTAGATGGTCCATGGGGGTTTAATGATGACATAGGATCTTCAGAACAAGCAGACAACTGTATGAAGTCCGCAATTTCTCCCTAAGACTATCAGAGCAGATCCTCTCACATTCCTAGAGCCACTGTCACCTTCTCCTTTGTGTACTTCCTTTGGGCATAAACTTGAAACCGTTTATGTTACACACGTTTGACTTAAATGACAGCAACTTACCGAAGGCTGTGTTTTACTACAGACAATCACGACCCTAACTCTGAAATCCCGATTTCACAAGTTATTGCTAGCACACTCTTAAGAATTGTCAGCCGCATCATTCCTTGCCAATTCTTAGGAAAATTCACATAACGGCCATAGTTTCAGGAAAGGCTATTAGAGTACATATTCATCAAGGATATTCTAATGATTAATTATTCTTAACAAATGGTAGACTGATTAACACTCAGGACAGGGTGGCTATAATTTTACTTATATAAAAACCATAACTCAACCTGACTGTGCAATTTTACCTATCCCTTACCATACTTTGATGGTTATTCATGGTGCTTTTCTTGTAATAAAATTACAAACCAAACTCCCAAAAGACTCCAACATTTGCAGCCACGTCTTTTGCTATAAAATGACAGAAATATAACAATGTATTCAGGCCTATGGGAAACTAGAGAATGACATAAAAATGTGTCTGCCACACCAAATGATCCAGTAATGATTCAAAGGCAAACGCAGGGCAAAATGTTGGCCCACAAAGTATAAATCAGACATGTAGAAATGAAACCTTAACGCTGAGGACAATCAGCACCTCTGGTTATAATTTAGGACAAGAGATGACCTAAAAGGCCGATTCTGAATGAAAATCCTCTTGCCCTGGGGAAAACATGGAGTATCCTGCAACCATGATGACAAGTAATCACCAGAGAAGTTTTACTTTTTTTAGTTTTTTTTTTTTAAGTTTATGCATTTATTTTGAGAGAGACAGAGAGATAGCAGAGGGGAGGGAGAGAGCGAGAGAATCCCAAGCACCTTCCATGCTCAGTGCAGAGGCCAACACGGGGCTCCATCCCACAAACCATGAGATCGTGACCTGAGCTGAAATCAGTCGCTTAACCGACTGAGCCACCCAAGTGCCCCCACCAGAACCAGTTTCACATGCATCTCAGGGTCAGTGCCAACTCAGGGTCATGACGTCACTTTTTAAAGCCAGTCAACCAGGCACAGGACACATTTCTGAAAGTCCACCAACTGGCAGCACAAATCAGTCAGGAGCTACCCTCGTGAAAGCCCCTTGTCAGCACCATATACACACCACTAAGTAACACGAATTACCGGGATCACAAAACCAAATAAATGGCTTTGGGCTCCACCTTTCAAAGGCTACCAATCTCTTAACTTACACTCTTCTCAGAATCCTATAGGAGATTAACTCCTTGCTCTACCTGCAGTGATTGTTCCCACAAGTGTAGTTTTCTTTGACTTCAGAATGTAAAAGTTTGACTTCATTGAATGTGGCCCTCCTTCTTTGTCAATCTCATTTAAAGATCTCATAGATTGATTTAGCTTTTTATACAGAGGATGTTGCGCTCCTGCCTTCTTTTAAATGTGCAGACAGTTAATGCGAGACAAGGAATGGTAGAGAACATGTCTACAAACTGGTGGATAGATCTCTCGAATGTTTCGAATTTCCCCAAGGAAAAACCATTCTCTTATTTAAGGGAAGGGGGAAAAAGCAATAAAAAGGTAATGATTTTATTATAGAAGGTTCAGAAGCACTTGCCTGGATTTCTGTTAAGAGAAACAAGAAAGCAGACATTTCTCAGAACAGCCTTTAGGGTATTTCAGGTTAACATGCTGACCACCCTTAGTCCTTTTTGAGGTCTTCTCTTACACTGCTTTCTACACCTGAGCTTTGTGAGCTCAGAGTTTATCTGTCTTCCTTTACAGCTTGGCCTGAGTTTACATGAGGGAAAGGCAAATAGTAAACCTTAACATGCAAGAAGATGATTATATATTATATGATATCATATGTCCCAGATATTTTTTCCTAGAATAACCACTGCTTTTTAGATCTGAGAACACACAACACCTTGCCTTCCCCTCCATTTTCCCAACACACAAATTATAGACAGGTAACTCATTCAAACTCTTACAGAACAGAAAAAAACATATGGCATTTAGACTCCTTTTGAAGGAAAGGTATCAAGGGAGCAACAGAGGATCATCTAGTAACTTGTGTTAAACTCATGGACCTTAATCCATTTGTTGTTTATAGACTCATACCTGCTTCTATAAAATGTGAAACACCAAAAGCGAAAGAAGAGATGATCTTATAATAACAAAGTACAAAACACTTGATTCTTCCCATGGTGGGGTAAGAATTGAGAATCATTCACATGAGGCACAAATGAAGACCCATTAATATGCTATTTCTTGTAAGTTAAAAGTAATATAGTCATAAAACATTTCCTTAAATGTTATTCAAATGTAATTTAAGTTTTAATACCGGCCATTTTCCCCTGATCTCTAAGTGATTCATAATTACTGATTATGTGATACGGGAACCAATGAGTCGGCCCTCTCTGTATTGGCATAATTTAAGAGATAGTAAATACATTTAATAATTTCAAAGGTTTCCTTAAATCCTGGTTAACATTCTTCCTTTTAAATTGCATTACTCCTTAGAGAATATGCTTCAGTATAGTTTTTCCCTCCAAACTCTATCATAACAGTTTGCTCAATTAAAACTAGAGCATAAGCTATTCCTAAAACTGTAGATGGAATAGGAAATATGCAGCTTGAATGGAAATACAAAGACACTACATATTCCTTGTTTATTGCAGGTTGACCTTCTTTGAGACCCCAAGTCCTGGTTGGCATTGAGTACAAGACTATGCATGATAGAGCCTTTAAAATTGATAGAAACAGAGGACACATCTTTCTGAGGAAATAAACAAATTACCATTGTGTGTAAGTTGTGTATTTCAGAAAGATGGTGTGTACTTTCTGTATCAGTTGGTGTCCTGAGATGAATCAGATATCACAATGAGATGGGATATTTATAATGATGTGTGCAAGGTTAAGTAAAGCCAAAAGAGATGCTTTAGCGCCCTGAGTTTAACAACTGCAAGGACCTAAGACCAGACATAGTTATTAGCCATGGGGAGAAAGCTGCTTCCAGAACTTAAAGAGGGACACCTAAATGAAGCAGTGACCTTCAGTGAAGGATCAAAGTCACTGTCTCCGCAGGGACTGGCAGGTAGGGAACCCTAGGAGCAAACATTCAAATCTTCTCCCAGATTATCATTTGCTCCATTGCACAAGTTCAGTTGGGAGCTTGAGGACAAGGGAGCCCATTGAAATAGTCCATAAACGTCAGCCCAAGAAGGCAAAGCACCGTGAGGAAACCAGGTTTGGGGGAGCATATGGGGGATTCCCAGCACACTAGCTTTGCTACGCTTAAAGGGACAGCAAGAAAGCCGCCTTTCCACTGAGGCTGTCTTCTCTGAAAGACCAGCTGCTCTCCCAGCCTTTGTACTGACCACACTGTGTTGTTTCTCTCTTGCTCAGTGTGAGTTACCGTGCACAGAACACTATCTCATTATCCGTGTCTTCCTAACATCTGGCAGAATACGTGGTGTCAAGGATGTACGATGAATATTTGTTGATTGAACAAATGTATAATCTATTGGCATAACCATTTTTTGGTTGTTTTTGGGGTTTGTTAGTTTTTTGTTATTGTTGTTGTTGTTGTTTAGGTAGGCTCCACGCTCAGTGTGGGACTTGAACTCACAACCCTGAGACCAAGAGCTGCATGCTCCACCAACTGAGACCCTGGCATAATCATAGTTTTCAATATTAATTTTATAAAAGAATTTCTCAATAAGTGGAAAAAAAATGCACATCGTGGAACTTGGTTCTTCCAGATATGTGACTAGCGCTGTGTTTACTTCAGGTGACAATCACAGCTTTTTCCTAAGATCCATTTCATAGCGCTTTCAGAATATTGTGTTTCCCTGTCATCCATTACTATTACACATCCTCAATCAGAGAGAATATCCTCATAAAATTTATCCATGATGAAGAAGCTCCAAGATTCCTATTTTCTCCTAAGTCCCGTCCAAGACCCTGTTTGTCCTTTGATCCTGGTCTGGTGCTGTGCCCCCCCGACTCATCACTAAACACAGAGTATACTCCTTCAATGGTCATCAGATTCATTTTTCACCAGTATCTTCAAATCAAACTAACATTAAGGGAATTTTCAAGCAAATGCCCTAAGTGCACGATTGAAGGATCCAAGTCCATTGTCTGCACACTCAACTCTAGTAGTTTTTCCAGCTAAGCTGGGGTCTCCTACTCCTGGGCCTCAGGGCTCCTCTGTTCCTTCGTGGGTTTCTCCCAGAGAATTCTGAAGCCCTCTCTCTTTTATTCCCCTACCCGAGCATGTTTCCAGAGTGCCACCGGCTACTTGAAGTGGCTTTTTTATCAACATATTTCTTCCAAACAGACATAGCATGAAGCTCAGTCTGATGTAACTGCCAACAGCTATTTAATTTGCAGATGAAATAATAGTTTACATTTATCTAGAGCCAGCTTCTTTTTTCCAATTAACTCATCTAATACTCATCAGCCACCCTATCCAATAGATGCAACTATTAATTCCATTTTTTGAGATGAGAAACTGCACATAGTCAGTGACTTCCATCGCAATGACCCACATTGGCTTGGCCCAGCCTGAATCGATACCCAGCAAGAGGAATGAATGGGTGACCATGAACTTTGGTCCTAATCAGGACCCACTCCAGCTGCCTGGTCAGGAAACCCACTCTGCAACTGGGTAGGAGTGCAATGTAATTAATGCTGAGGAAGGAACAAAAACATCTCACTTACAAGGATCAGAGTGCTGTGGCTAGGAACCGACTGTGGGGCAGGTCTGCCTGGGTACAGATCCTGGTCGCCTCACTTACTAACCATGTGACTTCAGGAAAGTTATTTAACGTCTTGGAGCTTCAATGTTTTTCATCTGAAAGTGAGGATTGTAATGAGACATGCCTCCGTAAGCGTGATGTAAGAATTAAATTAGCATATGTGAGTTAATATTGATAAACAACGTATCGCCTGGTACTGTGTAATTCCCAATTCCATTGTATTTACCATGCACATATATAACATTTATTGTCTCCGTTTGTTAAATGCTAAAGTGGAGATATAGCTTCAGGCTAGCAATAAAGCTTCTCAAACTTTCACATTTTAAGAGTCTCTAGTATTTCTCACAGAAAGGAAAAAAAAATCACAAATGAGGGTCTTTGTCAGCCAAGTGGAAGATAGGTCAGGAGAGTACATTTTCATGCTACAAACAAACTTGAAAGTCTTTAGCAAATGCTCTCCTGTTACGTAACCTCATTTCCTACTCTTACAAGCCAGGAACTAGAAATGATTCCCATTTTAAAGGTAAGAAAACTGGGGCTCCTGGGTGGCTCAGCTGGTTAAGCGTTGGACTCTTGGCTGTGGCTCAGGTCATGATGTCATGGCCTCGTGGGTGCGAGTCCTGCATAGGGCTCTGTGCTGGCAGCACAGAACCTGCTTGGGATTCTCTCTCTTCTCTCTCTCTCTGCGCCTCCCCTACTCATGCTATCTCTGTCTCAAAATAAATTAAAAAAAATCTTTGTTTAAAATAAATAAATACATACATACATAAAAAAGTAACAGTTCCAAAGGATCAGAAACTTCAAGTACTAGATACAGAACAAGATGGGAGTAACATCTGGTGTATTGGTTTCCTTGGGTCCAACTCTAGGCCAGAGACTGAAAACTAGTGTCCCACCAGCCATTTCAGCACTGAAGACATGTAGAGATGTTCTCTTTCCCGTGAGTGATTTTTATCTTTTTTTTTTCAAAATTTTAAATCAGTTCATACTGAAAAATCAGGAATCCCAGGCTCTTTGCAAAGAAACGTCATGCGATAGTTGTCTGGCAACACTGGTCTGTTTTCCTGCAAGATGAGAACACGCAGAAGCCAAAGAGCAGCACCCCCAGGTGATGGGAAAATGCTACTCAGCTTTGGTTCTGCTCCTTTTATACCCAGCCCACTTAACAGCCAAGGTAGGTAGATGTTCACACCTGGGCTAATCCACCTTATTCTGGGCTAATATCCCAAAACAGTCCAAAGAGAGGGGGCTCCATCCACAGCCTCCCTATAGAAGGGAGGAAGGAGGTAAAAAGAGGGGAGCAAGCCTGGGTGCAGCTTGTAGGCAACTGTTGAAGAAACAGTGGGGATTGTCCACCTGGGTTTGGAAGGACACAGGGACCTTAGGAGAGGAAAGTTTGGGGACCAGGTGTGAGAAGGTCTGAGGCATGTGCTAAATGAGCCAGGAAACAGAGGGGCTAGAAAGATTGGGGTTTTACTGGTTTTTTTTTCAATAATGAATCAGCTAAAAATAATAACTTCTAATAGTAACTGAGCATTTCTAGGTGTCAAACTCTTCTTGGAGGTTTACAGGCATTAGCTCATTGAATCCTCCCAAAAGATGTTATGATGCAGCTTATAGTTTTATCCCTTTCAATAAGGAAAATTTGAAAAAATTTAGGTGTTAGGAAAATTTGTCAAAATTATAGAGGTGGTAAAAAGAGGAAGGAAGGAAGGAAGGAAGGAAGGAAGGAAGGAAGGCAGGCAAGGAGGAAGGAAGGAAGGAAGGATGGAAGGAAGGATGGAAGGAAGGAAGGAAAGGAGGAAGGAAGGAAGGATGGAAGGAAGGAAAGAAAGAAGGAAAGGAAGGAAGGAAGGAAGGAAGGAAGGAAGGAAGGAAGGATGGAAGGAAGGAAGGATGGAAGGAAGGAAGGAAGCAAGGAAGGAAGGAAGGAAGGAAGGAAAGAAGGAAAGGAAGGAAGGAAGGAAGGAAGGAAGGAAGGAAGGAAAGAAGGAAAGGAAGGAAGGAAGGAAGGAAGGAAGGAAGGAAGGAAGGAAAGAAGGAAAGGAAGGAAGGAAGGAAGGGAGGAAGGAAGGAAGGAAGGAAAGAAGGAAAGGAAGGAAGGAAGGAAGGAAGGAAGGAAGGAAGGAAGGAAGGAAAGAAGGAAAGGAAGGAAGAAAGGAAGGAAGGAAGGAAGGAAGGAAAGAAAGGAGGGAAGGAAGGAAGGAAGGAAGGAAGGAAGGAAGGAAGGAAGGGCTGAAGGAAGGAAGGATGGAAGGAAGGAAGGAAGGAAAGAAAGAAGGAAAGGAAGGAAGGAAGGAAGGAAGGAAGGAAGGAAGGAAGGAAAGGAAGGAAGGAAGGAAAGGAAGGAAGGAAGGAAGGAAGGAAGGAAGGAAGGAAGGAAAGGAGGGAAGGAAGGGCTGAAGGAAGGAAGCAAGGAAGGAAGGAAGGAAAGAAGGAAAGGAAGGAAGGAAGGAAGGAAGGAAGGAAGGAAGGAAAGAAAGGAGGGAAGGAAGGAAGGAAGGAAGGAAGGAAGGAAGGAAAGAAGGAAAGGAAGGAAGGAAGGAAGGAAGGAAAGAAAGAAAGAAGGAGAGGAAGGAAGGAAGGAAGGAAAGGAAGGAAGGAAAGGAAGGAAGGAAGGAAGGAAGGAAGGAAGGAAGGAAGGAGAAAAAGAGGAAAAAAAGAAAGAAAAAGTAAAAGAGGGCAGCTCCATCTTCTAACGGTTCTGCTGCACTGTGTGCCTCACCGTGGCTCCCTGCTACGCAGTGGCCTTTCTTATACCTCCCGGTAGCTCCAAAGTGAAAGGACAACACTAGTCACGTCTCTTCTTTCATTTAAAACCTACTCCATTTATCGTGGGCTCACCATAGTTTACTTTGCTCCTTTGCCAGGCGAATCCTGGGAGAGAGCACTTGCCGAGGGCATCTGAGGAATTTGCAAGCCAGAAGAGAAATCAGGCTGCGGGCAGCTACGCATGAGAGCGCACTTGGCTCCAGGTGTTCCGGAGCATCAGTGGCCCACGCGAGCCCTCAGTAGGATCCTTTCTTTTCCATTTGCACCCATGGTGCTCGATGTGGAAAAATAGGAGGTGGGGGGAGGTTCTGACGAGGGAGAAACAAAATGGGAAGAGGACTCTGAGGAGTGAGGGACATCTGCTCCCCCTGGGGTCTCCTCTGCTGGTTTAAGCCTACAAACAAGAGAGCTTCAGATGCTCCAGACCGCTGACGTGTCTGAAGGATTTTCTTACTCGTGCTGCCGAGCAGCTAACCTTCTGCCCAGAGTTGCAGAGTGAAGCGCCAGGACAGAAGAGGCCCCTCGCCCCTCCCAGCCCCTGCCCTGCCGCAGACTGCAGCCTGGAGCTCCTACAGCTCTGAGACCTGCTGGGAATCTTCAGTGTTCTCATGAGATGGAGACAGACCGCAAGGCCAGTCCTCCGGGGGCTTTGCAGGAAGAGAGCATAGGGCAGCGGGGGGTTGTCCTGAGAGGAGGACAAAGGGATAGGCTCATTTATTTGGGGGGGCACGTGGAAGTCCTTGGAGGACTTCCAGAAATCACCGGGATGGGAAGGGTCTTTGGAGCAAAGGAGTGATGCACCATCACTAATACAGCAGGGATTCTGCAATTCAAAGCCTGCCAACTAGATAAATATTCCATCTGCTTGCACTGCCCCACGAGCGGTGCCTGTAATCTTTCAATCGAGATGGTTTACACCAGTCATGCATTGGGCCTCAGCTTCTCCCATTTAAGTATCTGTTTCTTTTTAGCGGCCCCCACAATTTTAGAAGGATTTCACCAAGGAGATTTGCTTTAAATGATCCCCCCACCCCAGCACTAGTGAAGGTACTTGGAAACAGGATGGAAATATAAATCAGGGTAACTTTTCTACAGGGCAATTTAGCGGGGCGCCTGGGTGGCTCGGTCGGTTGAGCGTCCGACTTCGGCTCAGGTCATGATCTCGAGGTCCGTGAGCTCAAGCCCCGCGTCGGGCTCTGTGCTGACCGCTCAGAGCCTGGAGCCTGTTTCGGATTCTGTGTCTCCCTCTCTCTCTGCCCCTCCCCGCTCATGCTCTGTCTGTCTGTCTCTCTCTCTGTCAAAAATAAATAAACATTAAAAAAAAATTTAAAGGGCAATTTAGCAATCAAATCAGAAGCCTTCAATACGTGCCTAACTCTGACCCCGTAACTTCATTTACAAGAAATATCCTCAGCCATACTTACAAAGATACTCATCACAGCCTTGTTTCTAACAACACTTGGACACCGCCTAAGTTCCCCCAAACGGAGATCCTACATTTCTGACAGGGGAACTGGAAGCCAATTACCATGATGGAGATACAAACAGCTTGCTGCCTGGGCCATATTCACGCTCAATGTTCAGAGAAGAAAAGTGGATGTGAAAAGTACTCGTATCCATATTTATAAAAATATTTGTTTACTCCTAATAAAATGAGCATTACATGTTAGCAATCACCTCTGGATGGCAGGTTTATTCCCCCAAAGAATCCTTCCTTTGTTTGGAATTGCAAGGTGCCAGGTAAAGACATTCTCCAACCTCTCTCGCACCTGGACGTTTCACCACAGGGGACGACGAGGCAGTGCGGTGGTGGTTCTCAGGAATCTTTTCATCCTCACCCCCTCACCGCTTCCTGTCTGGAGTAGAGACAGCACTTGAGTTGCAGGAGGGAAAAGACCACTTGCCAAGAAGAGCAGAAACATTTCAGACGCCAGTGCTGCAAACATTCGTGCACAGGTACTTGTGTGCACATCAACCTTCATTTCTCTGGGAATGCTGTCTCTGGCTGAAGTGGAAAACGTACAGGTAATGAGAAATTATAAGAAAATGATAAATCATTCTCCCCAGAAGCTGTTCCATTTTGCCTTCCCATACCGCACCAGTTGATGATGGACTGGGGCTGAATCTGCTGGTGGCTGGTCCAAAGATCTTTCTTCAAAATGACCCTCTCCTACATTTACTTTTCAGGATATTCGTATGTCCTGTAATCCAACATTTTCACATAACTCTACTGCGTGAATGCCATAAAATGACCGACGTTTGTTGTTATTTTAGTATATTTCCACGTGGAGGCACCCGCACCTTCTCATCTCCTACATCAGTGACTCGCCATCATTTCTATCTTGTCCACGTTGGAGAAATGCAGTGAGACAAGCAGGTGGATGCCATGGCGTCTTTGCAGTCAGTGGCAAGCAGAAACGTGGCGACATCTAGCAGCTTCTGTGAGAGTTGGTAATTAATGTTCCTAAAACCTCAACTCACGGCTTCAATCTTTAGAAGATTTTTCTCCTTTGGGCTCCTGGGAGGCTCAGTCAGTTGAGCTCCCAAGTCTTCATTTCGGTTCAGGTCATGATCTCACAGGTTCGTGGGTTCGAGCCCCACATCGGGTTCTGCTCTGCTGGGGCAGCCTGCTTGGGATTCTCTCTTTCTTCCTCTCTATATTCCCCTCTCCACGCAAGCACTCTCTCTCTCTCTCTCTCTCTCAAAAATAAATAAACATTAAAAAATATATTTTTTCTCCTAAAAGTCCTTAAAGTATCTTCTTAGTAGATGCTGAAATTCCTCTATTCCATTTCTCATCAATTCATAATTCCCATGAGCCCAGCAGTGATCTTTCACAGGTGTTTGACATTCTAGGTACTGGAATAGGTTCTGTGACCTTGGGCATTTCAAAACCATAACGTAAAATCTCAGTGCCTTCAAGAAAATAACAACTTTTTTCTTCTTCTAATAAGGTACTTTGATTACTTTGGGCAAACATTTGGAAAAACATACAATGCACAAGATCACGTTCTGTTTCTGAATAGAAGCCATTTTCCCCCTCATTTATCCCTGTTGATACAGCAGGCAGAACTTACTGAGCAAACAACAGCCTTGAAAAAGGCTACAATTATCTTCTAAGAAGTTCAAAGGGGTAAATTCCTAATAGAGAAACCATGCTTCTTTTTTTTTTTTAAAAACATGTTTCTATAGAACTATAGAAACATTAAATGATGCTTTGGTCACATTTAGGATAAGCTGATTTGTTTAACAAATAGACCTCACACTGCACGATGGTTCAAACACCATGAAAGTTTAGTTGTTGTGCACATATACCCTTCCAGATAAACACGCGGTGTTGGGCTGCGGGGGTGGGAAAGGAACCGTTGATATGTCAACAACACGAATGACCCTCAAACTGGTCATGCTGGGTCTTTTCGGGTTCTTGGTGGCAACACCAATGCCTCAGCCAACATGTGACCTTCTAAGGACTCACAGCGTACCTTCAACTGGTACATGAGCGAGGCTGGGAGAGACTCATAGCAGTAGAGACACATAATCATTTTCTTTTCTTTTTAGAATTTTTTAATGTTTATTTACTTTCGAGAGAGAGAGACACGAAGCACGAGCAGGGGAGGGGAAGACAGAGAGGGAGACACAGAATCCGAAGCAGGTTTTAGGCTCCGAGCTATCAGCACGGAGCCCGACATCGGGCTCAAACCCACGAACTGTGAGATCATGACCTGAGCCAAAGTGGGACGCTCACCCGACTGAGCCACCCAGGAGCCCAACACCTACCATTTTCCACTGTTCACGTTCCTGGCCATTTAAAGGCACTAGGATAGGGAAATAAGGCCCCTCCCTGGGTAGCCACTGTCTGGGGATGACTATGGTTGGGGAATGGCAGTCTTTGATGGACAGACAGTAATCCCCGTTTGACAAATTACTGTTCGAAGAATTTGTCATTTGTTTGGTTGATTTCTAGAATATACAGGGACATTAAGACAGGTCTTGGATTTTTTGCCCCTAAATCTTTTCTTCTCTATGTTTTCCAAACGTCTAATGGTTTCATTTTTATTAACCATAAGCAATCTAGGCAAGATAGTATAAGCTGGTACCCGACAGTGTTTTTAGATCTCGCTAAAAGAGATCTCTTACTGTCTTTCTCTATTCCCATCTTCAGCCTTAGGTGTACATTAAATCCTCTCTATCCTTATGTGATGACTCTTAACTCTCATTAACTCTGGTCCTGTTTGCTGTATGTCCTCAGTTCTACCCTCTAATTACAGACTTCCTGCCAGTAATATCCAATTTACCATTTACCCTTTGAGATTTTTCCCCCCAAATTACAGATTTTTTTTAATTTGATGATTTCTCTGAATTTCCCTCTTCTTTGTGCATCATGCCCCATTCTTGACTTACAGATTCTACCCTATCTATTAACTTTTCGAGTATATTAAGTATACTTATTTTTAAATCCTTCCTTGAGATTTAAAATAGCTGCAAACTAGAAATAACCCAAATGTTCACCAACTGAAGGCCGCATTCCTCATGGAGGGATGTTCTCTGTGTGCTTATGTTCTTTCTTTACCTTATGGGTTGGGGGGGAGCTGTTTCAGGGAGATAACAGTTCGTCTCTAGTTGTGGAAACCTTGTAGTGAGAAAGTTTTACATTTATCTCTGCCTGGCCCACAACATTTGCTAGTTAGATGCTGGACATTTGGGCTGTTTTCACTGATTTGCTACTATGAACAAATGCCCACAAATCTTTGTATCGACAGATGTTCTCATTTCTTCTTGAGTAAATATCTAGGATGGATTTTTGGGCTTCATAATAAACGTATGTTTAGTTGCATAAAAAATAACTGCCAAACTATTTTCCAATATGGCTATTCCATTTTGCATTTTCACCAGTTATGAAACAGTTCTCCTTGCTCCGCATTCCAACCAATACATATTGCCAGTGTTTTATTTATTTTTTTTTTAATTTTTTTTTCAGCGTTTATTTTTATTTTTGGGACAGAGAGAGACACAGCATGAACGGGGGAGGGGCAGAGAGAGGGGGAGACACAGAATCGGAAACAGGCTCCAGGCTCCGAGCCATCAGCCCAGAGCCCGACGCGGGGCTCGAACTCACGGACCGCCAGATCGTGACCTGAGCCGAAGTCGGACGCTCAACCGACTGAGCCACCCAGGCGCCCCTCCTTAGATTTTTTTTAGCACATCTTTTCTTCCACAATATGGCTTGCCTCTTTCATTTCATGAACCGTCTTTTAAACAGTAAGTTTTAAATTTTGACAAAGTGTCATTTGTTACAGTTTTCTTTCACAGGCTCTGTTTTTTAATCCCAGAAATCTTTTGCCTAATTCAATGCCACAAAAAATTTTAGCCTAGAAGGCCTGTACTTTTAGCTTTTGCCTTTAGATCTGATATGTTTTGAGTCGGTTTATGTATAAAGTTTAATTAAGTATTGTGACTTATTTTTCTATACGGATATATCCAATTGTCCTTCAGTCATTTTTTGGAAAGGACTATACAAGTTTGTTTCATAGAAGACCTTAACTAGGAGTCTAATTCTGGACCTAAATAATACATATCCATGTCCCCTCCTCCCTTCCACTCTGCTGCCCCACGCACTGTATACTATTTCTACACATGTAATCAACATGTAACACATTGTTCCTATTTTTACTTTAAGCAGTCATTTATCTTTTAGAGAAACAACCAATACGAAAAATCTCTTTCCTATTACCCATACATTAATCATTTCCAGCCCTCAACATTGCTTTGTTTAGAACCATTTCCCCCAGCTGGTATCCTCTTTTCTTCTTTTTGAGGAACTCTCTTTAACATTTCCTGTAGTGAAGGTTTATTGGCAAGGGATTTCCTCATCTTTCACTTGCATGAAAAAGTGGTTTTTTGCCTGTTTTTAAAACATATTTCCCCCATGCTAGAATTTTCAGTTGACGAAATTTCTTACCAGTAGTTCAGATGGACCACTCCATTCCCCTTGTTTGCATAGTTTCTGTCCAGAAGTCTGCTGTTCTCTTAGTTTGCTTCCTCTATCGAATGTCTTATTTTTCTCCAGGTGCTTTTAAGGTGTTGTCTTTCTTCGTGGGTTTCAGAAATTTGGTTATGATGCTCCTTGTCATTTTCTTCAACTTTCTACTTCAAGAGGTTTGTTGATCTTCCCGACTATGTGGGTTTGTAATTTCCCTCAAAGGTGGTACATTTTTGGTCATTATTTCTTCCCCTTCTTTTCTTCTATTCTTTTCAGACAATGATTATGTATAAGTGAGACTATTTGATATGATTCACAAGCCACCGATGCTTTGTTTATTTTTCTAGTCTTGTTTCTCTCTTTTCCTCCTTCTGGGTGACTTCTATTCACTAATCTTTTCTTCTGACACATTTTTTATTCCAGGTATTGTATTTTTCATATCTAGAAGTTTCATTTCTATCTTTTTCATATGCTGATAATTATAGCTTGCATTACTTTCCTCATCAAGTATGTGCTTCCCTTTATATTCTTGAGCATCAAGGATTATTTGTAGCTGCTGCTTTACGTTTCTATCTGCTAATTTTATTACCTATCTCTGTAATTTGCAGGGTGATTGTTAATTAATGTATCATTCTCCTTGCTGTAAGTCATGCTGTCTTGCTTTTTTGCATGCTTGGCATTTTGCTAATGGGTGTTGAAATTTGTGAATCCGTGTTGTCTAATTTAGAATTTCATTTTGGTCCTGTATAGAGTAGTGGGACTGGTCCTGATCAATTGTATTATTTTAGATTGGCTTAATCATTTTAGAGTTTGCTTTTAAAATGTTGTGAGGGTGCGTACAGAGAAGATCTTCTCATTACAGGCTGGCTCTAGGCATTTAGTTCTGTATTAGCCCTCACAGGGAATGGGTTCTTCTTTCTCATGGACAACCCCACACAGGCATGAGGTTCCTATGTGTGAGCACAGGCTGTTCCTCTTTACGTCGTGGATAAGACTGCCTTCCCAGCTTTTGACTCTGTACAAGAGGTTCATTTCCAGTTGCTTCCAACACAAAAATACAGTCCTTGCAGAAACCCCGTCTTGTTCCGAGTGTGCCCCTCCACCTCTCCCCAAGGACATCTATCTCCTCAATTAGAACATGCACAATCCATTTTAACAAAACACTTAATTTAAGGGACATTAGGGACTTGGGTAGCACTTTCTGGATGGTAAAGTCTTAAGTATGACAACCTCTTCTGTAAATTCATTGAATTTCCTCAGAAATACTCTTTGAGTGTGTCCAGAGGGGGCAGCATGAAAATGGGGGATTTGGGACATACAGGTCACGCTATTCAGGTATTGTAAGAGCAACACAGGGCAGCTTTTTCCAATGTAATGTAACAAACATGATAATTATCGTTTCAAAGAAGACTGAATATTGGCAATATTCCCTCTAATGAATCATTTGTGAGTTTCCTGTGTTAACCTGCTTAAGGCTGTCAAAATTTTGCAAATAACAATGCCCAGTTATTGAAGTATGGATGTAGGAGTGAGACATACCTGGATTCCCCCCCTAAATCCCTTCCTCTCCATTGTTTCCAAGCATCTAATCCTTTTCTGTTCATTAGCCGCATTGAACTTGGCAAGGTGGTGAGCTGTCACCCCTCAGGGTACTAGAAACAGATTCAAAGGGCGTTGTCTCATTGTCTCACCAAGAGTAACCTTTACAAGCCCCAGAAACTTTTTATGCAGTCCAACAATAGGAATTAGTGTTACCTAGGCCCCCTTTTATATTTTACTGCACTGTTGAAACTTGTTTTCTGAAGAGCTTCCAGAAAATAGCCTGACTGCATTGGGAGGCTAAAGTGATGGGTTGGAAGATACACAAGACAGTTGGCTATTTTCTAGGCACTGAGCTCACCCCACATCCGGCTCTCCAGGTTATCAGGGGGACAGCTGCTGACTGCCAGGGACAGAGGGCCCCTCCTTAGGGAATGCCCCAGCCCTGCCCAGGCCCTTCATTCCCTCCCCACCTCCCCTCTCTCCTTCTCTCTCTCTCTCTTTCTCTCTCTCTCGGTCTGAAATTGCAAATCCTCTTAACTCCGGCGGCGCCCCGGGGTCTGCGATGCACCACCCTTCCCAGCAGGGCCTCCCAGTGTGCGGGGTCCTCCCAGAGCTGACCGGGAGGGTCACCTTGGCCCTGGTAACAGCGCAGCAATGGCAGGTGTCCCCGCGCCTCAGCCATACCAGCCCCTTCACTGCCCTGCACCCGTGGTTGTTTCAGCTTAAAAAGAAACGAGCTGCACAGCTGACAAGGGATAGAGCCGCTGGTCCACAGGGTGTAAGAGTCGTTTTTGTGACTTGACAAAGCTGCTCCCCCCCCACTCCCCCCTGAGGGGCTCCTCCTGATCTGACTCCTCCTGGCTCCTCGCCCCCTCCCCACACACTCGCTGCTCCCTCAGCCCCCCCCCCACACCCGGCCCCCAGCCTCACTGCACCGCCTGGGGCCCCAGGCGCCCTGCTTCCTCCCCCCACCTGCTCCTGCTTTGCCAGAAAAGTCCACCACTGGTTTGTAGCCCCCCTCCCCGCACCCGCCCTTCATCTGCACCATCGCCGACTTTTCAGGTCAGCGGCCCATTCCCATCTCGGGGATCCCCCTGCGCCCTGACCCCCCCCCCCCGCCCTCGCGGTCCCCGGGGCCGGCACAGAGGCCTCCTCACCCGGGCTCCCCCTCAGCCCCCTGAGCACACGCGGCAGGTGGATGCGACCAGTAACGAATGCCCAACCCGCAGCTGACTCCGGCCTCGCAGCCTCGGTTCCACGTACCTTTCGGGAAAGACGCGGATTTTCGGAAAGGCGTCTTCCTAGGGGACTGCTCCCACCACACAGGAGATTCGCGTGTAGACCCGGCTGCTGCGAAGACGTCGGTTTGCGCCAAATTCTGTTGGTTCAAGTGGGTGCAGGGGGCTCCTCGGAGCGGGGGCAGCTGGACGAGGTCGGCGGCCGAGGCAGCGAGTGGCCTCCAGTGTGTGAAGACGCGAACACGGGGCGGAACACGGAGAGGGAGCAGCTCTGCCCTCAGGTGCTCCGTGACGCACGGGGGCCCCATCTCCGCACAGACGGCGCCAAACCCGGGGACAGGGGTGTCGTGCCGGCCTCACCCACCTGTCACTTCCAGGAAGGGGCTCTCGGGACACCCCCCCCCCCCCCCCCCCCGTGCAGCGATGGGTCGTCCGCTTCCGGACAGACCCTCCGATTCCTCGACTGCACGTGGCGAGCAGGTGCGGTTCTCCCGTGACTCCGGGGTTCACGCGCGTTCACACTCACGTGCGGCTGACAGGTGCACGTTCTCTGACCCGGGCCCTTCCGCGGGGAGGTCGGCAGCAGGTGGGCGGGAGCGGGTGCGCGTGCAGCTGAGGGCCACCCGTGGGTTCACCATTCACGCCCCGCCCGCTCGGAAGATGCTGCCGGGTGCTCCCGGGGTGCTCCATGGGTGCTCCTACGATGTGCGAAGGGCTCCTCGGGTGCTCCGCAGGTACTCGGGTGCTCCGGGGTGCTCCTCCGATCTGCACAGGTGCTCCGCAGGTACTTGGGGCGCTCCGTGAGTGCTCTGTGGGTGCTCCGCAGGTACGCGGGGTGCTCCCGGGGTGCTCCGGGGTGCTCCTCCGATCTGCACCGCTGCTCCGCAGGTACTTGGGGCGCTCCGTGAGTGCTCTGTGGGTGCTCTGCAGGTGCTCCTCCAATCTGCACAGGTGCTCTGCAGGTGCTCCGCAGGACTGCACGGGGCCTGCCCAGGCGCTCCCGCCCCGCTGCCACGTGTCGCCCAGGACAGCCGGAGC
Source organism: Lynx rufus (assembly GCF_022079265.1). NCBI lineage: Eukaryota > Metazoa > Chordata > Mammalia > Carnivora > Felidae > Lynx > Lynx rufus. The sequence goes on along the minus strand of NW_025814823.1, from coordinate 232,840,689 downwards.
CCCGGGGGCCGTGTTCACGGGCGGAGCCAACCCGCAGCCACATCACAGGAAGGGCCCGTTCTCCTCAGCCGGGCCGCCTCCCTCCCTCAATCCAGTAACTTCTGCCCCTCCACCTGCCGGGAGTTGGGCCGCCGCACACACCCCTCTGGGAAACCCAGCGGTGTCACCGAGGGTGCTGACGCTTGTTCCCTGGGCCCCAGGTCTCGGCGGACGGACAGCTCTGGGTCCCACATACAAGCGGAGACAGCTTTCTGCGCCACTCGTGTCACTCGGCACTGCGACAGCGAGCCTGCGCTGAATTTCCGCTGAGGCTCACACAGCCCTCACGGAGAAGGGCTCCTTGAAGCAGCACCCCAGCAGGGGTCTCGGTTCCAGGACTGGGGAAAGGCCACATGTGCCCTGTGCCCCGTCTCCCTGCTTCCCACCCTCTCCTGCCAGCATCCCCATCCAGCCTCCCTGGCACACGGCCAAGACTCCAATGCACCTCCACCTTTCCCTTAAAATACTCAAAAAAACGTTTAAAGCCGCACAGGGAACAGTTACACGCAAGAGCCATGCGTTTATCTGCGGCCGAGGCCTGTGATCTCGTGGAGATTCAAGGTCAACATTCCATCCAACCCGTTGCCTACCGGGCCACCCCTGCCTGGATCCCTCCCACCTGCACAGCCCCTTGGACTCTGCCCTGGCTTGTCTTGTGCCATCTCGGGGCCGCCTGGTTTCTCACCACAGTGGGCCCGGGTCCCTGGGGCCTCCAGCACTTTCCACAGCAGGAGCCGGCAGGGGGGGCCTCTGTGGCCCTGGACAGACTGGACACGGGAAGGGCTTGGCCTCCTCTGGCCTCTCCCTGCTTGCACGTGGCTGTGAGCGCTTAGTTCAAAGGGCACAGGTGACAAGGGGGGGAGGGGAACCGCCACAGAATAACTGGAAGAGAAAAATGGAAACTAAATTATTGCACAAGTATTATCCAGGTTCCATTGTCCCTTTCAGAGAAGCCACTGAACCCCTTTCCAGACCCAGGATTCGGGGTCTTACCCACATTCCCACACTTTACCCCACAACCGCTCTCATTCTCCTAAAAAAAATCTCATCTCCCAGGTTCCGGAAACTTGCCAAAGGCTGAGTGGCATCGGCCGTGCGGCTCGAAGCCAATGCCGCTATCCGTCTTCAGGCTGGTTCTGGATCCGGTTCCGTCCCCGGGGGCAGAATGGCCTCAGCGCAGTGAGGGTCCACATGCTTCTGTCTTGGCTGGCCACAGGTATCCAGACTTTTGATTCTCCTGTTGGTGCCTCTCCTTTGGACTGTATCACAACAACTAAAAACGCATGTTTACGTTTACTTTTATTTTCTAAGAAATTCTCTTTTTCCGCCGCCCTTGAACACCAGCATTTGGCGAAGGCTACTTTATGCGTATGCCAGCGTGCGCAAGGAGAATCCCGCCGACGCTTTGGTCTGGCTGTGGGTGAGACGTGCTCCTTTCCTCTGCAGCTGACTTTGTGTTTTCACATCTTGTCTCTTACTCGCGGCCCCCTTCATCCCAGTAACACCCTTCTGGTAAATGCCACGACCCGTGCGGTCTGAATCCGGGAATACTTTGCAAATTTTCCCAATCGTGGTTACTGGAAAACTTTAGAACATACGAAACGGTGAAAACGCACAGTAAAAAGGTCAGGTGAGAATTCGTATATCCTGACTATAAAATATGGTTTCAGTGGCGGATTTTCGTCTCCTTTTTTGGAGCAGTTAGGTGAAGTGATGAGGACCTTAGTCCCCATGTTCTGAAGGGAAGTTCGGAGGCTGGATTTTAGGCTTTTTTTTTTCACCCCGAGGGACTTTCCATCGCCATTTCTTTTGACGATAGAAAAGGAGAATAGAAATGAACACTCAAACCACCTGTCTTCAAAAAAAACCTTCTTTCTCTGGTTATCTCAAGGGCTGACAGCCCAAGCTAATTAGCAACCTTAGCTTCTGACCACAGAAACTCTGTTCTGTAATTTTTGAACAAGTTAAAGTATCACACTCTTTGTTTAAATAATTCATGCTAAAGGAGAATATTACCTTAGGTATAAAGAAAGCCTTCCTTCCTAAGAGCTATAAGAATGGTCGTGTTTGAACAGGTCTTTCTGTCACAATGCGAAGCCAGGGGACAGCTTTCTTCGAACAGGTTATTCTCTATTCCACAGAACAATCGAGAGTCTAAACGTTTCCCTTCCCACGGGCACCTCTATACTAGATAATCATAACTTATTTACGTGTTGTGGAACTCTTAAACAGTCCCCCAAATATGCATCTGACCAAACTGGTTCACTATTTCCCCATCACGGATGCGGACAAAAGCACATTTCCCCTCTTCCACTGCCATGGGATTAAAAATTTTTTTTTAACTGTGCTGTACAATTTCACTGTAACCGGGGTGCCTGGGTGGCTCAGTTGGTTAAGTGTCAGCTTGTGGTTCGTGAGTTCGAGCCCGGCGTCCGGCTCTCCACTGACAGCATGGAGCCTGCTTGGGATTCTCTCTCTCTCCCTCTCTCTGTCCTCCCCCGCTCATGCTCTCCTTCTCTCCCTCTCCTTCAAAATAAATAAATAAACTTAAAAATATTAACCGTACAACAGCCCCAGGTGCCAGAGTGTTTCGTGAAATTCTTCATGTATTATCCACATGATTCTCTCACTCATAATAAAAACAATGATAGCAATGACATATTTGTTGAGCAATTTGTATGTGTCCAGGCCTTATGCTACATGCTTTCCTTGTATTTGCTCAATGAATCATCAAGGGAACCTTATGTTGTAGGTGCTCTTATTGTCTCCATTTACAGGTGAGAACTTGAGGCCCAAAGAAGTCAACAGCTCCGAAGTCACCAGCCAGTAAAGGGCAGAGCTTCTGGGGGAACCCAGCCCAACATCACCTCCCTGCCATCAGGGGTCCAGTCTCCTGGAAGAGAACTGCATGTACATTTAGTTGTCCTCACCAACTCTGACTTCTCAATATCCAGCCCGGACCTCACACCTAGGGGCGTACAAGCGGGGGCCCCCGGACCCTCACCTGCACGCGGCCGTGTGGTCTTCTGAAATGTGGTCAACGATTCCACTGCCGTGGAGATCCCTCCCCCATTCCGTTCTGGTTCCCTCTCTCTCCATCACATGTCTGCTTGTATCAGGAGGTGCTGAAGTGTCTGGCGGCATTTCCGGAGGGGGGTTCTATCGGGCGACTGAGATGGGGATACATTCAGCTTGGGCTTGGAGACACGTGTGCACGAGGCTGGCAGTCACCTCCGTGTCACCTCCCTCTCTCGTGTCCTCCACGTGCCTGATGCAGAGGTGAGGGGTGAGAGGGCTGTCCTGGGCACAGCCCCTGAAGTCTGCCAGTAGTGGAGGAGAAAGATCCGGTCTGTGTAAGTAATCATCTGCTGTCTCAGCTCGCACAGAAATGAAAGTGGACAGAAGTGTTCCAAATTTGGAACCCTTGAGAAATTTTAGAAATGTTAGAAAATTTTAGAAATCAAATCCTCAAATTTCACCTGTGATTCCACATAACACACGTTACTGATAAAGATAAATCAACTTGGCTTAACAATTATTTTCTATTCTCACGATGGAGAAAGACATTACAAGTGTTATTGTATGCTGGGTCCAAGGGCATGCAAGCAAGACATATGGGAAATTATTCTAGAATGGGTTGCCAGGTGATTAACACAAGCACTCTGTTGTTTTTCTTGACTTGATCAGATAAGCAGTTTCTATCATTTTTTTAAATTTGAAATTTGTCGCGCTTTCTAAAATCGAAATAAATACTTATTTTCACATTTGATTTTGCACTGGGAATTTTGTCCTCCTTTCCTTTCAAAAGTCCCCTTTAAGTTATATAAGCTTCAGATGCTCTAAACGTGGGATCTGGGCTTAGGTAGGTGCTTAAAAATGTTGTATTTTACGGTGAGTTAAGCGTAAGTGACTACAAGTCCATGAAATACGTTTCTCCAAATTCATAGAGGAGCCCTTCTCGCTGTCATGCTTACGTGAGCGAGTGTGTGTTCCCTTTGTCCCTGCAGCAAACAGGAGCACGTTCTAGATTCAGAACAGAGACTTTCCAGCTGTCACGCGTATCTGCGGGTGTGTGTAAACACCCACTAGTCTTCTCTCCTCAACCCGTCTACCCAGAAGACATCGCCTGGGCACCTTCTAGTGCTGGTGTGCAGCGGGCCACCAGGTAGAAACAAGAAAAAGGTAGGTGGTAGCCCCGTGGGGGCTCCTGGTATAGAGGGGCCATGAATTTCAGGATCACACAGAGAAAGCTATGGCAGCCACGAGGATCCCGGGGAAGAGAGGAGCCAGTGCTGAGGGGACCTCCCCCTTCCTCTTTCTTCCCATGCATTCCCACACTGCCTTTCTCTCTTGTTCTGGAGGAAGTTTCTAATTCCTGGAGCCCAGACTGTCTGATTCGCCATCAGTCTGTCTGTCTATCAGGCACTGTCTCTCTCTCTCTGTACTCTTTTTACTGTCTCCCGCTACCTCTTCCTGTTTTCTTCCTCTCAGGCTGACCTTTGAAAGCATTTCACATGTTTTTAAACACCAGGCTTGTTTAGGGTTCAAGTGCTCAGACAGTTGTAGGAAAGTTTTGATCTAGCCACGGGCAACCTTGGCTTTGCTGTGTGACCTTAGGAATGTCACCAAATAATCTTCACTCCTAAAGGGACAATCACACCTCCTTCCATGAACCATACTCTGAAGATTCCATTCCTTAAAAGATATGCGTATGCACTTTGAAAGATTTAAAAATCTGTCATCTATCTATTTATCATCTATCCATCCATCCATCCATCCATCTACTTAACATCTAGCTATAATTATTATATTTAGTGTTATCAAGGACATGCAAATAATTTTTCATTTTTTTCTTCTCAAATAATTTAAACAAAGGATGGTCAACTAGTTTGAGAAAATTAATATGTTTCACAAAAGTTTGGAAAAAATGTTTCAGAACACACGAACTTAATACTCTCAAGCTATTAAAATGTGAAGTATTCCAAAGGCCTGAACTCACGTCAAAGAACAAACTGTTGGGGAAATTAACCATAGGCGTTGGGCAACCCCATCGCTCCTGACCTGAGCTTCCCACAGCGGTGTGATTTTAGCCATGTTGTATTATGTTTCATGCACAGAGTCCCTCTCTCCCCTTGCATCGTGAACTTTCGGAGGGCAGAAAACTGAATGTTTTTCCCTATGTTTCATCACTGTTACTCCTGAACTAATAAAAGTCTTCATGTTTGAATGGACTCAGTGGCCTCTCTTAACATACCTCAAGCTAGGAGCTTTCCAGCATCTTTTTCCAGTCTGGTCAGTTATCTTGCTCTGGTGCCATAACAAAATAGCATAGGCTGGGGGGTGGGGGGGGGCTGTTAAACAAAAGACATTCTTAAGGTCTGGAGGCCAGAAGTCCAAGATCAAGGTGCCAGCAAATTTGGTTTCTGGTGAGGACTCTCTTCCTGGCTGCCTGGCCACCTCGTCACTGTGTCCTCTCATGGCCTCTCCTCAGTGAATGTGCAGAGAGCGAGAGAGTTCTCTGGTGTCTCTTCTAATAGGAACACTAATTCTGTGGGATCAGATCCCCACAGTTATGAACTCGTTAATTATTTCCTTCCAGGAACCATCTCCTGATACAGTCTCACTGGAGGTTATGGCTTCAATAAATGAGTTTGGGTGGGGGAGAAAGAAGCCTTCGGTCCATAACAGCTAAGTTGGCAGAATCAGACACAAGGTTGTATTCTCACATCAAGCTGAGACTTTCGATGTGTCTCCACCTCTACTGCTCCCGGGACTTCGCTGGTACAAGTTGTTTTTCAAATTCCCACAGTTTTATTCAGGGCCGAAAACCACTCAGAGGCAGAGGCAGACATGGACCTCATCACGGATGGGGGCGGTCTTGCTCCCAACATTTGACATTTTTTCTATATCATTCTTTTCCAGTACAACCCTAGTCCTAACCACAGACACACATTCCCAGATGCCACCATATGTCAGCCTCGGTGAGGTTGAAGCTGACAGCTTCTTCCGGGAGGTTGAACTGATGGGAGACTCCCCAGCCTGGCACACAGCTTAGAAGATGCCTTCCAAGAGCAATAACACATATGGTTATTTTGCAATCGCCTACGGGTTCCCTGGATTATGACCTACCGGGTTTCAGGGAGCCATTTTCTTCTTCTCCCTTGGTCCTTTCAGGCTTAAACACTTTGTGCCCTCAGCAGGTTTGACCACCTGAAACCTGTCCCCTCTCTCAGGTCATCGGAGAATGCAATGATACCGCCTGTCATGCTGACACCAGTGACCTGTCACTGTTAACTATGTGCTCTAGGAACTGGCCATCCAGTCAGATATGGTTTCTCCCTCACAGACCTGTTTAAAATAAACAGTTTTCTTGTCTATCACTATGTGGATTGCATCTTCCTTAGTCTCTTATGAGGGAGTTCACAAAAGTCTTTCAAATCTAGAAAATGGTGTGTGCCCAAAAACATGCTGTCTCCTGAGCTTCCCTCAGCCACTACGTCAGCGTCAGAAGTTCAGTGATATATTAGTTTTAGAAAAATCAGCATTCTCAATGTTTCCACTTTATTAAATCTGTGTTGGCTAAGATTTTACTTGGTTTTCTTTCTTGTTAGTTTTCTCTTGCTCCCCCTGGCATTAGAGGTCAAAACTAACCCGTCCACTGGACTCACGCTCATTTCAGACTCTCTTTTCTTCCAGTGTTCCATTCCTCGCTGAATTGGCAATTCTCAAACAAACACCACACCTTTGGATGCCCATTTTCGAGATTTGTAGAACAACTCCCAGGGCATGCATGTTGGTCTTTAGAGTTTGTTCATCAAAGAACGTGTACACTAGGTGGACATCTGGTCACCCAACATACACACAGCTAGCTGGTGTGTAACAACCCTGCTGTTAAGCTGGGTCATGGCCATAATGATGGGAACTTGTCCCAGAGTGAAGCTAAAGAAGGCCCTTTCGATTTCTTACCCAAGACATGACATTCCCATTTCACTCTGGAAACTGAAGTATTAGAGGCTGTTAAATTGGGAAATATCCATAAGCAAAGCTCCAATTACTTTCTCTGTGGTCCATGTGTCTTGAAGATGTATCCAGTAGACCGGAATTCCCATGTGGAGCTGCCTTAGGACAGCTGTGGGATCATGCAGTACCCATCCCTGACGGCGATGTCATTCTCTGTCACACTGTGTCAGCACAACTGGAGGAGACTGAGGACCATACATACAGCATGCTGGACTGCTCAAGAAGGAGCTGCTGCCCACACCGCCTGAGCTGACAGCATTTGGACACAGGTCTCACAAGTTCTGAGGGGTAAAGGTGAATCCTCAGTCGGGCCCGCTCCTCCCCTCCTCCCAGGTTGGATTTCTGCTTTTAACCTTGCCAACAAAAGCACTGGCACCAGGCCCCGAGTGATGGTCGCAGCTTAGGGCTGACCAGGAAAGCACATTGAAGAGAGACAGAAGGAAGCTGATCCGCTTGGAAGGTTTCTAAGGGAGGGCACCCCAGAGAGGACGAGGCCTAATTTAGACTGTATCTCATGACCCCGGCAAACTGGAGAACCTTCTGGTGAAGGTGATGCCGCCTCACTGTCATCCCAGATCTTATGATTGATCATAACACAGCTCCCTGACTGAGCCGACCTACTACAAGAACATTTGTTTATTTCAATGTGGCAGAATACAGAGGTGAGGGGGCAGGAAAGGGGAGGAAGCCAGAGAGGAGGAGGGCGAGGATGGGGGACAAGAGAGGGAAGGACTGTGAGGTTTAAGGAGTGGACAATCCCTCGGTGGTCACTGGGGAATCCTGAGGAGTGGCAGTACACTCAGTGATATCTGGGAGCCTCAGTTCTGGGCATTCATCCAACATTTCTTTTATTCCTATCAGCTTATGCCTGTTGATAGGTCCTTCCCTGTGCAGCTCAGATATCTTGGCCCATCCCTTCCATTGCCTACCAGGATCAGTACTATCCTGTCTTAGTGCCCTTCCTTCTCAACTGATCAAAACTCCAAGGGAGATAAACAGCAAGCTTTCTTAAATTCTAAAGAACATAATCTTCAATGGGGGAAAAAAAAGAAAAAAAAAAAACAGGGCGCCTGGGTGGCTCAGTTGGTTAAAGGTCCGACTTCAGCTCAGGTCACAATCCTGCAGTTTGTGAGTTCAAGCCCCATGTCTGGTTCTGTGCTGACAGCTCAGAGTCCGGGGCCTGCTTCGGATTCTGTGTCTCTGTCTCTCTCTGCCCCTCCCCCACTCGTGCTCTGTCTCTGTGTCTCAGAAATAAATGTTAAAAAAATTTTTTTAAAGACTAGAAGGTATATAAATGACTTAGAACTACTGTTTCTATAACGGGAAAAGACCAATATCTATTTTCACGTTTTTCTGGAACTGACAGACTAAATTTCTTTAGCAATTTTCTATGATGAATTGATGGTATTTGAAATGTTAGATAAAAGTAGTGAATCGTGTTTTCCACAGTTTGATTTGATGACCAAAGTGGAAATCAAGATGAGAGGTACTTAGATTCTGAAGTACGGGCTGTGTTTTTGGACTTAGCTAATCAATTGGTGATAAATGTACAGCATCATCTAATTTCTGAATTCTGATTTTTTTAACAAGTATGAAAATCAGCAGAGTTCATATCATCTGTATGATTTAGAAATTTGTGCTCAGAGTCTTTAAACACAACAACCTCCTTTAAAAGCAAAACAACTACAGACCCTACAGAAATCCATCATGCCAGCCTGCACTGGATAGTACTTTATCTTGCTGTCAGCCCTTCGTGTATTTTGAGGAAAATAGACCTAAATAATCTCAACCCCCCCCTTTTTTATTATCATTAAGGTGTAATAACTCAACACTTTAAAAACCTTTAGAAAAATTACATAAAAGATGTAGAATTCTTACTTTGGGAACACAGGTACAATCTCCATTGTTCATTTCCATGTTTTGGTCTATAACCGAAACTGGTTACATTTGACTGGTTACAGTCAAATGGTTTGTACCATTGACATAAATTAGAAAAACAAAACAATTTATTGGTTTCTCGAAAGGCATTCAGAAGCAGGTATTACATTTTCCAAAAAGAAAAGCAGAGCAACTAAAAGTCTGTATGCACCGAATGAGATGAAAGAGTGATCCTTGGGCTGGTTTCTGTCCTTTGTTTGTTCCCTACCTGCCTACCTTAGGAGGAAAAACAAACAAAAGATTCAGTTAGAATCTTCACAGTCACCTTTTCCAATTTTCTCCTCTATCCAGGTTACCTCCTTTCCGAGTATACCAGGTGTTCCAGCAAAATATTTGTAATTTACCCTTACTTTTCAATCTTTGTTAAGTGTCTGGTTTAACGACTATTTCCAAAGAATCATGGCTTAATTAGTTGCAGGTATGGGCAACAACATGCCTTACAAAAAGAGGAGAATGATAAGCCCAAATTGTGTCACTTTTACACAAATCTTATTAGTTACTCAGCACAGTAATGTTCAGTTGTGGTGGGATGGTTCCCCATCAGCAGGCTAACCATTGCTAAAAAGAGGCTGCTTGGCTGTCTTCAAGCAGAATGAGCATTTTCCCTATTTATGGGACTCACTGGCTTAAAACACCAGGTCTCGTTTATCCAAACTCAGAAGGGATAGAACATGTGTCAATTAATTATGTTGTTGAATTATAACTGCCAAGATTCGTGGGAGGACACCTTCGTTTTCTTCTGAGAAAGGCCCACCAAGCCTGGACCTCATAATGTATTCTGGTCTCAGGAAAGGGACGAACCAGAAACAGATTGTTATTTCCTTGGGGGCAGGTTGAAGATCTAGGAAGCTGGGTGAGGAGAAGGAAGACAGGAAGCAAAGCCTATATGCGTGTCTCCCCCTCCTCCATTTTCTAAGCAGATTTGGGGCCACCAAATCTTCAATACAAGGTGATGATGACCTCTTTGAAAGGGAGTATGTGCTGTGTCCTCCCTGACCTCGTGCATTTACCTCCTTATACTTCTGTCTCCACAGAAGACACAAGGCACTTGAGAGAACAGATCTTGACATGTACACCATCCGTCATTTCATCCCCCTCTTTGAGCCCAATGGTGGAGTATCGTGTGATTTCCAATTGTGTGCAAACTTGCTAATGTCTTGTTCTGTCTTGTTTATTTTTAGATTATGTCTAGATTCTAGAATAACAATGGGAAGGCCCCCTACATGCAGAATCAGGACACTGCTTGAGCAGAGGGAGTTGGATAAATGTACACCGTGAAACATTCTCTTAAAGAGCTCGTAGTTATTAAAGGTGATGACTGAGATTCTCAGCAGGAGTAAGAAATTCACTTAGTTTTTTCCAGGTGAAGGGAAGTCTGAAGAGATTGAGGCTGGGGTGGAAAGCACTCTTGGTGGGGAGTTGCCAAGCCAGGTTTGAACCTGTGTCTCTGCTGCACCTGCTGGGGTCCTCAGGGCATCCTTTCCTCTCTGTCAAATGAGGGGACTTCACCACTTTCTCCTAAAGTTAACCTCACACTCAAAAACTCCACTCTTTCACAAAACTTAGATTCTTCTAGTGAGCTTCTAGTGAGGAACTTCTAGTGAGGAAAGAAACAGAGGAAGGGGGATAAAATTATCGAGGAAGTCACAAAGGAGAATGGTGTGTTTTGAGGTGCTGGGTGAAGGGGTCCTGTGAGCTGTAGGGTTGCCTTGAATCCACTTTCTGAAGGGCTGTTTGGGCATCGCTGCCTGGATATCTTCCTGACAGGATTTTCCTCGTGACTTGATGTGGCCGCCACCTTCCTTCTCTCAGGGAACGGCGAGGCATGTCGACCAGGGGACACATGATCTCAGAGGGCACACAGATCCTGTAAGGAGCATCTGTTAGCAGGAAACAGGGAGTGACAGCAATTGTGAGGTGAAGGCGTGGGAGGAAATTGAAGGGGAAGAGAACTGTGGTTGGGCATTTACTGTCCTCACCACTCCTAACTTTTCTGAGGAAAGATGGCCTCTGAAACCGCTACCGTGATGAACAATTGACTCTTCCACAATCCCAAATTCAGCCTATATCCATCACGATTGGAAAACAGTAATTCAGCAAAGCCTTCTCTGTCTCTACAGTGAGACTCATTTTCAAAACATTAATAGAAGCTTTTCAAACTAGAGATGACCACTTATAATTCTGTATATTGTGTGAGGAATGATTTTACAAGGGTGACTTTTGGACTTCACTTATTCTGTTATGCCTTTGGTGGCTGGCCTTATGAACTCTGAACCAACCAAAACACACAGTTGTTTATCAAATGCCATCTTGTTTCGGTTCTGGCTCTGTGATTGCAGCGGTGAGGTGAGGGCTTCAAATGCTTCCTAAGAAAACTTATGCCAAGCTGATTAATGAGAGAATAGCCATGTTAGCTATTCATTTTATAAACAAAATCATACCTGCTGTAAAGATAAACCAAGTGTAATTCCAGGAAAATAATACTATTATGGGTATTGTTTATTTTTTTTTAAATTTTTTTTTTCAACGTTTATTTTTATTTTTGGGACAGAGAGAGACAGAGCATGAACGGGGGAGGGGCAGAGAGAGAGGGAGACACAGAATCGGAAACAGGCTCCAGGCTCTGAGCCATCAGCCCAGAGCCCGACGCGGGGCTCGAACTCACGGACCGCGAGATCGTGACCTGGCTGAAGTCGGACGCTTAACCGACTGCGCCACCCAGGCGCCCCGTATTATGGGTATTGTTTAAAAGATAATTTCCTTTTACATTAAATAGCTATAGTCGGGTAGTCAGGAAGTTCAATCATTTCTGCTTATTCTTGACAAGCTGGGTGCCAGGAGACACTTTAAATGGAAATTTACATTATATATTTCAAATGGATCCAAAACAGTACTTTAAATCGTGTTTCAATCTTATTTTGTTAAGAATGAAGTAGACCCTGAAAAGAAAAGCTGGACACATAAGCACGTGTGAGATTGCGCAGAATGGATCTCTATAAACACGAAGATTCTAGAAAACAATCACAAGAAAGAAAATTGTGGCACAGCACTTGTTTATCTCCCTCGCTTTCTAAACTGACCGCCAAATGTAGGTTCTTTAAGGGATGCTTTAAAATTTTAATATTTCATAGAATAGAGATGCTTAGAATCCAACTGAATTGGTCGGGGATGGAGTCTGGGTGATATTTATTAAAAACAAAAACAAAGCCCAAAACAAAAAACTCCCCAGATAACATGCAGCCAGAGCTGATAACCACTTTGACTGTCAACAAGCTCAACTGGGGGAGAACAGACCTCCCAGAGAAGCTTTAAGAAATTCTTCTTCTGGGACTCTTTTAGCACTAACAGGCGTCCAACCTTGCAATAGGAGTGAGGTCTTTTAAGCGTGCGGGCAGCCTGAGTGATCAGGGCAAATACAGATTTAAAAAACTTAAACAGTAATTATTTCATTACCTGTGGTTAAGAACAGCTTAATCATTATAACATGCTTCACTATATGTTTTTATTTTATTATGTTAATTTTGGCCTCCATACTAAATGGGCTTTTTCAGCGTTTTAGTCAATTCAAAATTATACATACATATGAAATTATGCATATTTTGTCTATACGTGTGTGTATATTATGTATGTACATGCATATATATACACGCATACAAAGAGTTGGCTGTTGAACAATGTATGCATGATTTTTATTTTTTATTAACATGGAAAAGGACTGTAAATGTAAATTTTCTCTTATGATTTTCTTAATAACACTTTCTTATCTCGAGCTTACTTTATTATAAGAATAAAGTATATAATGCATACAACATAAAAAATACATGTGTTAGTCGACTTTCTGCTATTGGTAAGGTCAACAGTAAGCTATTAGTTGTTTTTTACGGGGGGGGGGAGGAGGGTCAAAAGTTATATGCGGATTTTCAACTGCTGACGTCAGTGTCCCTGACCCCTGTGTTGTTCAACTGTGTATTGAAAAGTTGAGAAAGAAAGAGGTAACAGGATCATGAATAATGAAATATGAAATGTGGCTTTCACTCAACAGAGTGGGCTTCCTGGGCCATGCATCTTCTGTGCTCATGCTAACTGACAGTCAGCAGTTCATTCTAGAAAAGTCTTGTTTTATGCAAGAAATAACGGAATATGGTGTGCTGGAGAGATGAATATAACTTAACAAATTAACCTTCCACAGGATCTGACACCAACTCCTAATAAATTAAAACCCTGATTGGCTTTCCTTGTCACATATGTCCCATTACCCATAGAAACATTGCTAACGCTTCTTGACTGTATCACAGAACCATCGTGAGGCTGGTGGGGCCAGTCTCGGCCACCACTCAAGACGCCTGAGGATCTGCAGAACAAACAGGAGCTTGATAGGGGATTTCTGCAGAAGGCTGTCCAGTCTCACTCTGATGGAACCCTCCAAGGAGCTGTCACGCCTTAGCACATCCGGGAGCACGGAGACTTTGCGGCTATGCGAAGAAGAATTGCGCTAAACTGTTTCCTAAATGGTAGGATTTATTTCAATGCTCACATACAATTGCATGAGACAAACTATTTACATAAAACATAAGTACAAAAAATATAATACAATTTATACTGTACATAATCGGGATTCTCTTATTTCGTCCCCCAAAGTGTTGGCAGGTAGAGATGGGAGGGAGGGGATGCTATGGAAGGAAAGATGGCACTCTGCGCAACACTCAGGGTCATTCTTCCTGAATTTGTTTGAAAAAATAAAATGAATTGGTTTGGATCGTAGAAACTGGCAATTCACCGAGAGCAGTGAGTGAGCACGGCATTCTCCCTTCTGGAATAACAGCTCATTTTCTTATAAATATGTTTGCTTTCCTCAGCGTTGGGACTTGGAGGAGGTGTGAGTTGGTTTCTGCTGATTGGTGGGTAACACCTGCCCCCCACCGACTGCCCCTTCTCAACATTTTCCATAGCTGACCCAAATGCAGCAACGGATGAGCTCCCGGCCTGGGGTGCCACTATCGGTGTCTCAAACTGACTCTTGAACGCAATGCACCTGTCAGGTGTCATTAAACAACATTCTTGGATACAGTGCTGGACAGCTCTCTCCAGTGAGCATTTAAGACCAACAAATCGCTGAACAGAAAACATGAAAGTGAAGACTATTGGAAATTTGTATTACACATTTCTAATGACAAGGTTTCAAAAGAAACCTTGAAAAACCAAATGTAAGGACTAAAAAAAGGGGGGAGGTGGCACCCAAGAAAGTGAAGACAGATCTGCAATCCATGAGGATTCCAACTGGGCAATCAAAACTCCGTTTTCTCATTCAAGGGAAGGGAAAGGCAACACTGTCTCATCTACAAAGCTCCACTATGATTCATACATATGGTCTTTTAAAAACTAATTTTAAGGTCAGTAACTATCTGCAAGTTTACCGTTTACCAAGGGCTGAAGTTGGCTTTGGTTGGAGAAGGTTCAGTGAAAAAAAGCAAAACAATCCCAAGGAAGTTTATTTTGTATCACAAAACAGCAACAGCAAATTCACACAGAATGAGGCATTTAACATTTCATAACGTCTTCAAAAGTCACATCAAGGGGCGTAACACGCAAGCTTCGTTATACGCTTTTGAAGAATCCTACAAGGGAGCAAGTTTGTGCATTTTCTTTGCAGATGATGTAGAGTCTCAGTGGTGACTGTAGGTGCCTGGGTTGAAGTTTGATTTTGGCCAACAGTCATGGTATAAGAGAAAACACCTTCAGCAGAGAAAACACTGTTAACTTTCTTAACCCAAATTGAGGGTGACAACTTTGTGAACTTGTGAAGCAGTTTTGAAATTGCCTTAAAACACACACACACAATGCTCTAGGTGGTTCTCACTCCGCTCACGGTATCTGTGCCAGCTGCCACGAGCCTGATTTTCCTGTACCTTGGACTTGCCTGAAAGGGGTCAGTAACAAAAACTCTAACTTCTATAGACACCACATCGGCATCCCCACTACAGACCAAACACTAAGGTGTTTTCGCGGAAGATGTAAAATTAAGGTGATGTCAGTTTCCGGAAGGCTGAGACCAGATTAACCTGAACTCTGAGCACACTTCTGTACCTGTTCCGGTGCTACATGCCCTACCCAGTGGGGGCAGACATGACACCCGACTTGGATGTGCTCCTTGGTCATTTTCTATTCCTGGGTTCAAAGAGACAGGTAAGAATGATTTTCTTCCGAGTGTAGCCAGTCAGTCCTCTGCTTTGAACCAACAATGTCCAGATGGGAGGACAAATCACCACCTTAAACAAGGCACTGGCAACTTTGTATAGAGAAAATGAAACTCTCTGCACTTCCAGAGGATGGCTAACAACGCTCTCTTCTTAGTGACATGGCAGAAGGACTGTTAGGATTTTCCAGAATCCAGATTGGGCTCCCAGCCTGTATTTGTCTAGCATTTGAACTGTTTTGAACTACCATTCGCACCACCGCTCACCTAACGTTTGGGCCACTTGGTCTTTCAACCAAAGCTAAAAAATAATAGGGTCGTGGTCAAACTACTGGCCTCAGATTTCTTACTGAATATGAAGAGATGGAGCGGATGGTATTGCCAGCCCAACATGGTGGTTTAAGAAACGCCACAGCGTGGTTTTCCACCTCTCCTTTGCTCCTTTCAGGTTTTTAAATGTCCTTGACTGGTTATCCTCATCATGTCAATACAGTAAAACCTGTTTGCTTGAACAAAAATGGATTCGGACTCTGGTCATGGGTAATAAGCTTGATTGCTTTCTGTGGCAGGACTAATACGATCTTTTGCAAATACTATGAGACAGCTTACACTAGGAAATGAACATGCTGTCAGGCTCCGCTTTGGGTTTTGATGATGTTCTAAGTCCCTGTGCGGCATAAGCTATATTTTCAAGAGAAAACAATCCCTGTTCCTGATGCTTTCGTAATATAGACCAAATTTTTGATAATGTGACATATGACATATGAAAAAACTTTGATTCATCTACTTCCCAAAACATGTATAACACACCCTTAATATAGTCCATAAAAAAGGAGTATAGAATAGTCATTACAGAAATTCCTGCCAATAATTCAACAATGCATCTTGTTCATTACTTGTCAGTTTCCAAAAGAGAAAAGCAAGGATTCCAACAACGTATTTCCCTGTGTTTTATCAGGCTATCAAAACAGATAACATGAATACCTCGAGTCGGCATTTGCAGAGTTACAAAGCATCTTTAAATCAGTTCTTATTAATGACCTCAATAGGGGAGAGCAGCCGAAATAAATTCCGCCATGGCTCCTGGCCTCCAAATCTCTTCTCTCACACGGGGATACACCGTGCAATGACTGGCATTTCTTTTTGTGCATTTCTCAGGCCAAAGTGACTGTTACTTTATGTTCTTCCATTTCATTCCCATTGAGAGAAGCAAGGGCTCAGAATGGCTTTCTAGTTTCTGATAATCGTAGGTAATCAAACTTGCAACATTGTGTCAATGTATTATCACCAGGTCAACAAGAATTATCATGACATAATGGAGACATTAGAAGGGATGGATGCATGGGGTAAGCCAACGCGGTCTGAGAATTCCACTTTGCCCCATCCTATCCTGGAAAGCACAGCAGAGAGTTTGCATATGAGTTGATTCAAGGTAATCATTTTAGTCCCCACCTTCATGAACATTGATTATTGGAGCTGGAGGCTTAGGGACAATCCTGTTCTGTGGAGCACGGCTGCTTTGAGGCAGAAGTTCACTGCATCCACCGCTGGTAACTGCTGCCCCTGGGGAGGTGCCCCAGAGCCCTCTTTTGAGACAGAAATGCGAAATTTGGAGTTGCCCCCAAATGCCACACAAGAAAACCCCACTGGAGTGTAAAAGACTTCCTGCTGGAGGTGGCGTGACAGTGCTGGGGAAATGTTCGCGGTTTATTCGGAGAGCAAGTAATTATCATAGAGAAGCATAAAGATACGTGTGAATTCAAGCACTAGCAAAGCTGCACTTTGTGCATCAAACAGGTATTTGGACAACATGACTAGCTGAGTGCAGACTCCTACAGACTTCGAATAAAGTCTCCTCTGATCTTCAGTTTCACCCGCGTGTACCCCGGCAGGTGGCCCTGGGGACGCGGCATCCCCCGTTGGGACTCTGTCACAGCTTGGAAGGCTCTGCCCCGCCAGTGCCACCGCAGCCTCGGGTGCAAACGCGCACCCTCGTGGGCCGGGGGTCCCCACGGCCTCACCCTTGTGCGGACAGAGCAGGACACGAGGGCGCCCGGGGCGGAACCCCCTGCGGTCTGCGCAGTGGATCCCCCCAGGGTCCTGGCTTCAGACCCACAGAGCCGGCGGGTCCGGGCTCCCCACCCGGGACCGTCCCTCCCACTCGGCCCGGAGCCGCCGGGTCCCCATCTTCCCACACCCCCCTACTTCCCGCCCTTTCCCACCTCCTCTTCTCTTTGGCATCTGCCCTCGAGGCAGTGGGGCCAGACCCCGGTCCCCCCGGGCACGCGGGCGGCCCCTTCCCGGGGACCGGGCTCCCCCCGGGGCAGGGACACCCCGCTGCCCCCGCCGGCCGCCCCTGCACCTGCCCTGCACACGAGGCAGCGCCGGGGGTGAGCAGGCTTGGGGCGCCCCCGGAGGTGGGGGCTCAGGGGCCCCCACAGAAACGGGTCCCCGGCGAGGGGGGCAAACGTGCGGGGCAGCGCCCAGTCCCGTGACCGCGGGGCCTCCGTGGGGCAGAACCCACCCGGCCCCAGACTCCTCCGAAGTTCCAGTCCTGTGGCTCAGGGTGACACAGGCCCGGGGCTCCTCACTTCCACCGCCCCCCCCACCAACCCCACGAGGCCTGGGAAAGGGCCCTGCTGTGCGGTCCTTCCTGCGGGAGGATGCAGCCCCCGGGTGACAGTCCCCTCTGGAGAAAGGACCCTGAGCAGCACTGCCCCTGGGACTCCCTTCCAAAGAATTTGAATGTGAGACTAAAAGCCAGTGTCCTAACGAAAACCAGCCAAGCTTCAACCCTATCCAGAAATAATCCTAGAGATTAAACTGGGATTAGTGTCATTTGAGGTTAGGTTCAGAGGGGGTGCAGCTTTAAAATATTAGTCTCTATCTGTGCTGCTTGGAAGGAAAGAAGGAAGGAAGGAAGGAAGGAAGGAAGGAAGGAAGGAGGAAAGAAGGAAAAAAACAGAAGAAAGGAAAAGAAGGAAAAGAAAAAGACAGAAGGAAACGGTCATTCAGAAACTTACAACAGGACCCACAGAGAGGGGAATCCCACACTCAGCCCCCAGGGAGGCTCCTTAGGGAGGAGGTCCCAGGGCAAGTGGTAAACACCCACCTGGGCTCACGCAACACAGGAGGTGTGAGGGGAGGCACAGACACATGAAAGCTAGAAAAGCAAGTTACTCCATAGCTGATGACAATACTTCGACTATATCTGAAATTATTCTAAACCAATTGAAACTCTGTGAAATAAGAATGCGAGAGAGACAGAGGATAAGACAGAGAGAAAGAGACGCCAGAATAATCTGTCTTTGAGGGGAGTGTCCGGGAACAAAAATGAGGGCCTTTCTTTGCAGTGATAAATCCAGGATGTAGGCAATCGCCAACATGACAGTTCGGTGTGGAAGGTGGATGCTGTCACGGGCCACAGCATGACACTGACTGAAGTCCAGCCTCGACAGCACTGAGAAAGCATTTCCAATCAGGTCCACTGAGGCTTTCTTGAAATTAGTATCCTCTTTCCTTAGGGAAATAAAATGACCTTTTAAGCTTAGAAAACACTCGGGGGAGGGATTCAAAAAACAACTATAACATGCTTCATGGTGAAGGCGTTTTTCTTATAGAAAAGTGATAACACCAGCTGAAAATCTAGCTCTGGAACAAAGAGGAAACCATCGGACTGAATTCCACCTCCTGAGCATGGACTTTGGCTCTGTGCGTCCAGACAGAGTCGTCTCAAACGGCAGACAACAATGCAGGAGAGGCCACATGAACTCCCCACCAGAAAGACCCAGAACACCATTCACTTGCAATCTACCAGGCCTCTCTGAGACCACCTGCCATTTAAAATTGAATTTTAGTACAGTAGCTCCTGGAAGCCTGGGTACATGGGAGTATTTTCAATGCAACAATATTCATTAGTAAACATGGGATTTTTTTTCCCCCAACACTTTCTGAGATTGTTTCTTTACATGGGGTAGGATAAAAACATGTGTGCTAATAAGTCTGTGCT
This sequence comes from Lynx rufus, assembly GCF_022079265.1. NCBI lineage: Eukaryota > Metazoa > Chordata > Mammalia > Carnivora > Felidae > Lynx > Lynx rufus. The sequence continues at coordinate 232,821,490 of NW_025814823.1, read as the reverse complement.
CCTCAACGCCCGTGCTATGTATCTTCGGAAACCGGAAGGTTCATTGAGCAAAAAGAACACATTTTACTGACCACTTAGGCATCAGATGAACAGTTTCAATCTTGTTCTTACTTTCGAAGACTAGTCAGTCAACTGCCATGTATTATTTATCAGTTGCTTATGAGTAATTTATCCCGCTTTTTTTTTTTTCCCTTTCTGGAGACCTCTATGAATAGTATTATAACACTCTGAAATGCCTAGCAGTGATCAATGCTCAGAACCACAGGGATCATTAAAAACCTCACATCCCTGCTTTCTCAAGGTACATCTTGAAATGCTGTTGCCTCCATGCAGGGAGAAGCGGGAGGGGGCAGGTAGGAAGGCAGCACTGAGACAGAAACCAAAGGCACCAGAACTGGACGTCTCCTCCTCACCTGACCCGGAGGCGGCAAATGACAGCTTGGGGGGCACTTTGCTATTTACAGCGCGGGGGTGAAGAGAGCCAGCTTTACACATCAGTAATGCTCTGGGAAGGGGATGATGGCCATCCACTAGTTCTATCGGGAGACAGAAATCAGAAAGTTGCCTTTCATTAAAGGTCAGTTCTTTCAATCCTTTCCATAACACGGAAGATAAAAAAAATAAAAAAGTCGGTTCCCATTACATTCCAGTATTTTTAATGCTTTCCCCCATTGGTGTCATGGATGTTTAAGATTTTTTCTTTGCGGGGACACAGAAGGTGTGGCGTCTACCCAAATGGTGAGCAAGTGCTGGTTCTACGGGTCGTCTCTTCAGGATGCTACTATGGACTGGACAGGGGTGCGGCTTCCAGACCAACCGCACGGCAAGGAGCTCCCTGGAATGCTGTGAAATCCAGGAGGGAGACTATGGCTAGCCTCATAGCATCGCGCGGAACGCTGGACCCTTCCTTGTGTCTGTGGCTCTGGTCTGTGAGTGCGCCTCCACCAGGGATAACACAGTAACTGCATTAAGACCGGGGAGAGCGTGTGTCATGCCTCGCACCATCACCTCCGCAGATACAAGCCGGGGTGAATCCCTGCCCTTCCCCCAGGCACGGACCGTTCCAAGTCCAAACACGCAAGTCGCTTCCACGGATTCCACAGAATTATTCAGGTTGGGAAGACAGGGGATCCAGGGTGCAGAACTCTATGGCCACATTCGTATTCTTCGTTTCATCAAATACTTACAGACCTAACACGCCTTGTGGAGAACGGGGACTCTCAGCCGAAGTGTCTCTTTTGTTGGATTAAAACATCATAAAGATTTATGCCCCAGAGCAGGAAGACATTCCTATTTCTAAAGACTCCTTCCCATGTGGGTGGTACATTTAGTAAAAAGCTCAAGAAAACAAGTGACTTGTTAGAAAAAAAATGGACTGAACACAGTAAAACAAAACAAAACAAAGCCTCACACCATGGCTCACTCAACAATGATCAAGCATTGAGACCAGATTTTCACGACATCATATTTAGATCTGTGTTGCTTTTAAGGATGTCTGTTTTTGGTAGCAATGGGAAACTCATGGCTTGAAATGCACTTGAAATGTATCCAAACTTCAACTCTGAAGTCTTGGAAACATGGGCAGTCATGGAGCACAGGCCTTGAGGAACTGGGGAATTACAAGAAGCCAAAAATATAACAACTATTAGTACTCGTCGTAATTGTTGAGATCTGTAAAGTAGGCATTAGAATAGGTTTTCCCAGTGAGATGCGGGTTGAAGTATTTGTTTCTTTCCTCTAGGATCAAGTTGTTTTTGTTAAATGCCTGTAAAAAGGAAAATGATTAAGGAAAAGATTTAAGAATACTCCATGGGCAGTATTTCAGGAAAAAAAAAAAAAGAATATAATGAGGGCACGGTTATGCTGAATATGAACTCCCTGCTAAGGTTCCATTGTCTTAAAAGGTGTCTTCTCACTTATTTGCTTCCTCACGTTATGTGCCTTCCTGAAGACCTGACTCGTAACTACAATGAAGCTGGTGGCTTTTGATAAATAGATTTGGAGTATTCCAAACCTTCAAAAAACCTTAAACTCTAGTGACTTCAAATCGACACTTTGAATGCTGTGTAACTCTTTAAGCAGCATTCTAATTATCATGGATACGTAGGTGGAAAAGAGATTTTGAAGTAAATGCGTGAAATTTCAAATGACTTCGTTGCTCGTCATTCTCTACACTTGTTGAGCATGAGACGAGGAAACAGCCATTCTGAGTCACCCCCTGGGCATTTGCCAGCACGACAACCCTGCTCAGACCCAGCCAGGGTGTGCACGCCTACAAGAGAACCGGAGCTCCTGCCATAAGTTCCTGCTTTGAGCTGAGCCTGCAAAAAGTCAGTGACGCCTGCCCCAACCACCTTGTGAGTAACAGGTGCCTGCTACCCTCTCTCTGTCTCCTGCTCACTGCTGACCTGGGACGGGGGACTGCCCTTCCCCAGGCTCCTGGGATGTGTAAGTAATAAACCATGGGACTTGACTTCTTTTGGGCGAGTGTATTGAAACTGTGCCTTCAGTCAAAACAAGCCTGGGGTTTCCACTTCCCCAAAGTGGGAGCTCGGCTGCAGAGGGAGCTGCCTGCCGATCCCATGGGGGTGGCCTGTGCCTCCTCACTCCACAGGTCAGAGTACGCATATTCTTAATTTGACACACCAGCTATGGGCCCCCTAACGCAGGCTCCTGTAGCCACTTCTGACACAGATGCCCTTCCTTATTAGGTCATTAAAGGCACCTATACTTCCAAAATGCTAAACTATGCCAGGTGGAGTGCAAATATTGAAAAAACTGAAATAAAGATGCAGGATGGTCGGCAGAGGCCAACTGTCCTGGACTGGTCTGGGGCAAGGTATCAGAAGAAAGTTCCAGAAGGATCCTCCGCGCTACCCTGCTGCCCTCGTAGAAATGAAATTTCTTATTATCTCCAGTGGCTACTGGATCTTAAGTGAGAACAGAAGACCAGCTAAATCATCTTGAGACACTTGGAGTGACACACAAGTTGATAGGTTGGAATCACATTTAGAGGAGCCCCTTTCTGGGGTTCTGAAGGCTTGTTTGGAAGGTTCTTGCTCATGAAAGGAGCTCGTGTTCCTTCTCATACCCCGGGATCTCCGCTCTGAGACATTGTGAGGGGCGTGTTATTAGTGCCTGGTGCTTCATTCCCCAGCCCTAGCACGTGATTACTATAAGGTGCTGAAGGGTTCTCGATCCTGGGGGTAAGCAAAGCCCATGGGTAAAAGTCAGCTGGCTCTGTCTCTGTCCAAGTGCTAGAGAGGGGGCCTCGTGGTAGGAGGGAAATAAGAGAGGGCACTGTGGATCCCAGGACACAAGCCCTTTCAATCACCTGAAGTTGTAAGTGCTAAAGATGTTCCATATTCCCACATGGGAAGGAAATCAAAGGAATTTCAAAGGAGATCATAGCAGAGAAAGAGTCTCCACGTGCTCCCTAAAAATGCCCAGGGGAACCACCAACTTAACAGGAATATCAAAATGAGAATTTCGTTCCTTCACATGGGTGGTAGGGCACATTGGGTGAAGCAGACAAGAGTCCTTGATGTCCTTCCAGTTATACCCCCGACCTCCTGTATGTGATCTCATTTAAACCGTGCAACAAAGATATGACAGTACACATTGCTATACCCATTTTAAAGACGAAGAAACTGAGGTTCAAAGAAGTAACTAACTTGTATTCCAAAACCTGATGCACAATGCCTCAAATAAAGACCACATTTATTTTGTCAGGCACTAGTCAAGACATAGGAGAAAATGGAGGCTCGGTGACTGTGAATGACTAGCATTAAGTTTACTCAGTTGGTGACTCATGAACTCAGCTCTTTCTGGTCCAAAGCGGATACCCTTTCCACTCTTTCTTCGTTCCTTAGAACTGGCCTCTATTTCTGGGTGGATCACTGAATTAATCACCCGCTGGGAAAATCTAACAGAACACTTCACCCCACACCAGCCACATAGCACTTTTGCAGCATGCAAAGCTGAAGAGACTTCATTATGCATACAAATTATTTGAAGATAATTTTCATAATAATGTGACAGTTTTTCTCAGGATCCCATCGGGGTGATTCCAGCAATGAACCTGTACATCGGATTACCCAACCCCGGTCCTCATTACCACTGTCTGGCAAGTACAGGTCCTCGGCCTGGAGCTCTTCTCTTTGACAAGACCTCTCTTTGAACATGGAAGGCACCGTGGAGGCAGAACTGGACAGTGGCCAATGACTCAGTATTTTCCAGCATTTTATTTGTTGCCGCTTCTGTGTCCTGTTTCTAACCCACTTCCCCATATAAGATGCCACCTTTTTTTTCAGGCAAAGGAAAGCTGAAAAGGCAGCTCATCATAAAGCACACCTATTACCTTACCCTCCCCTCCTTCACTCAAGCCACCACCCCCGGGGTGCTGCTTGGCCATCCGTCTGCTGATCCCTTACCTTGATGGCTTCCACTGAGTCGTATTTGTCCAGTTTGTTAATATGGTTAGTTATGCTGGTGTTGAGAGGGGCGGGAGCAACAGGGTGGATGACGGTGGCGTCGTGGGACTGCTGCTGGTACCGCTGGCAGTAGGTGTAGACGAGTAGGGTAAGGAGGCAGCCCAAGATGGAGCTGCTCAGCCCCACGGCAATCATGTGGAACATGTTGAACTCTGGGAAGACAGCATCAGAAGTGACGCTACTTTGGAAAAGAACACGCTACTCAACAGCTCAACGCACTCGGATGGGGACAGAACAGCAAAATGAAAGGCCCCTGACCAATTCCAAACTTCAAGCAATCACAGGACCTTCCTTTGAAATGTCACGGCCACCAGGACACTTCCCCCCAGGAAGTACAGCTTATTTTGCGTTAATGCTCTTACGGATTACAATCGGGTTTTTGGACATCACCTGAATACACTAGCAGAAGCATTTTTTTTTTTAAAGGCTTGTACAAGTCTGCTTGTCTGTTTCAAGTGTGGCATGATTTCTGGTCTATGGGGTTACTTGAGAACATGTTTTCCATGCTCCTTAACCGGTGGAGGATCCCTGCCTACGGCCTGGCTGTGTCCCATGTGAGAAAGCATTTACTGCTTCCAATTACTGCTCAAAATTACTGTATTTTGGAGACCTTGTAAAGAAAACGGTTTACACCAAAGAAATAAAGGATTTGTGCCAAAGGAATAAAATATGATCTTTTGATGGTCATGCAATAGCCCTCTTTTACATATTTTTGTTTGTGTTAAGTAGCATCTTTGGGTTATTTTCCTTGAGTTATAAATACAAGATGTAGAAAAAAATGAGTGGACGTGGATTTCTGTCTCTAATATGTGATTGGCTCGAGGGACATCAAGGTAACATAATTAAGACCTCTGTAATGTCCGAGAAACAACCAAAACAAATTACAGATGTTCATCATGTCTTGGTAAAATGCGATACAAAAAAGTTTCAAGACTTTCAGGGAATAAAGACATTTGAGTAATGCTCATGAAGCTGGACTTAGTGAAAATCAGGTGAAGGACAACTCAACCTTAGTTTTTCTATGCTGTGTTGGCTCTATGTGGCCAACCTGTTGCCTGTGGGTAATTGGTCTCTGTCACCTGCACAGGGCACATCCCGAGGACTGCCTTTCAGCCACGGTGTCCCCTCCATCCACCACCAGGGGGCGCAGTGTCACCCACGCTCTTCCCAGATCTGTCCATCCTGCACCCAAATAGAACCATGAGAATGCCTGCTAGGCACACTGCAGACACCAGGTGAGTCCCAGGGTGATAGCAAGAGGCCCCCAGGCTCTCAGGGAGAGGAGACCTGCAAGTTTGTCCCCTGCACCCAGGCCCTGGGGTGTATGTCCCTCAACTACCCTGGCTCCTCCCTGAGGACTTTCAGAGTCACATTCACCTCAGCTGGGTCCACTCACTGAGGTGCCCTCACTGTCCCCACATCCTGACGTCTCCCTCTAGGCTGTGCCCTTTGCTGCTCCCGGATGCTGCGTTCTGGGGACCCCTGAGAGAGGGAGCCGCCTGCCCAAGTGAGCACAGAGCCTGGGTTCGCTGCGAGCCACAACCCACTCGCTCCTACCTGAATCCTAATGCAGGTGTCCAGTGTCTTCAGCACCAGGACCTGGGTGATCCAGGCGGAAGTTACTAGAATATTCTACAAGTATCATCTACGCCCCAACACCCACCTGTTTTTCACTTTTTGGTTCTTTGCTCAGTGGTTTAACAAAATGGAAGCAATTCATAAACCTCTGGCCTTTCCCGATTTTGTCTGGAGCCTCTAGAACTGGACACCCCCAACCTGGGAAGGGTGGACAGAGCATCCGCGGAGCTTTCCACCAGCAACCGCCCGAAATGTCTACTATAACGTTGAGGCGGTGCCCAAGGTAAGCAAGAGCGGATCTCACATATGTTGCCGTTGTTTTATACTTTAGCCAATTGGACTCCCCAGGGTCAATGCCACCTACCGATAAAAGCACTGTCTGCTGCACTGATAACAGTTTATTGTAACATATGAAAGATGTATGATGCTTTCCATTTGCAGATGCTTTGTCATCAGTCCAATGAATCATGCTTGCAGGTGCCTGGGGAAGGCTGGGGCCAGCTGACATCTTTATGAGGATTATATAGTCTTTGTGTCTCGTGCAACTAAAAATAGCTAAATTGAAAATTTTCAATAGGCCTATGCTTTTCCACATTGGGAAAAATAGTGCCTATTAAATCTCTTTTGAATTTGCTTAGCGTGGCTCTTTCCTCTGAATATGTTTCTTCTGTTGTTTTTGGTCAGTAGTGTTGGAATAGAAACCCACTACCCAGTTGGCTCAACTAGCTGTTTTTCTGTACAAAATTTGATGGATTTTCCTTCAAATGGAAAAAAGACATCTGTGTTGCTCCTGAAACATCCCGAAACATTTTGCTAAGTAATTCCTTTTACCTCTCAGCCCTACACTCAGATCCATACAACCTCTTACTTGCCTAACCTGGTGGGTCAATGTTAGCAGCCTAAAGATCTAAAAACTCAGTTCTGAATATTATAAGATCTCTGTGACTTAATCAACCGCATGTCAAGGTTTGATCTTGGGTTGGGGAGCCCAAGCTGACCCAGACACACAGAAGCAGCATTTCAGGATTGGGAGTGGGCTTTGCATCATGTTCTCCCAAGTGCTCAAGGCCTCGAAGGTCTCCTGTATCATAACCCAGAGAGGGCCGGCCAGGGAAAATGGTTTCTAAACCTGTGGCAGGCGTGGAGGGCCAGTCAACTCTGCAGAGGCAACTTCTGGTTGACTCCAGGTTCTGCCTTGGCCTTCCCAGAGGACAAGAATACGCCTCAAGAATTCTGGTTCACGGAATCTTGACCTACGCTGCCTCTGAGGGCAGCAGGCGCCCCCAGGCCCCGGGCCCGGAGTGTCCAAGAGTATTTGGAGCTGCTGTGGCTCCAGCCCCTGGACACAATCCTCCCAGACACTCACTGCCAGGATACTCTCCCTGTGGCGCTCTGGCCTTCAAGCTCACGCTCAGACCCCACTGCCTGGGTCCGCACTCTGGCTCCGTTGCTGACTTCCTGGTGACCTTCACCCGTGGCCTCCTCTCTCTGACTCTCAGCAACCCTAATGCGGACGACAGTGCCTAGCTGCTATCCCTTTCCTAGCATTTGCAAAACCCAAATCTCCGGCACCTGATTTTTCCTCGCTCAGCTGGCAGCAGAGCATGACTTGACCTGACCCAGTCCGCTGCAGAACGGACTAGAGCTGCAGGGGGAGCGTTAGCATTTTCACTTTGCGCGCATCTCACGACAGCATCATTAAAGAGACTGGTTACAGAATGTGGCCCCGGGCGCTGCAGCGTGTTATGTAACAGACATCGCATGCCCTGTATTACCCATCTGGAATCTGGTGAAGGCTGGATTCCGAAACCCTTTCCTATCTGCGAAGGTTTACATTAAGGAACTGTGGGCTGTGGCACCTCCATGAACACTGTGAGGATCAAATGGGACGCTTCTTGCCACTTAATTCAGTGACATATAGTGACTGATCTTACAGCTACGATTATTTTTATGGGAGCTGGTATATATTTATCTTCCAGCTGGATCTCAAGTGAGTAACTGTCAGTCTGTGAACCCACTGAACTCGTGTAGGTCAGACACCAGACCCTGCATTTCTCAGGCACTGGGGTCTTTTATGATGCGACTGTTGGTTCCAGAAGGGCTGGGGCTATTTGTGTCTCCACGATAAACTCAATGTCCCTCACAAAACTCCAAGAGTGGGTGGTCAGCAAAGATTATTGAATGAACAGATTGACGGCTACCTAAACAGAAAAACTGTGATGGTGGACTCTTAATTAATGTAGCTAATCACAGTAAGTACATTCCTAAAACACACCTACGAAGCTCCTGATTCCATATGAACACAGAGACAAAAGCCTGTGGCTGAGCTGTCTGGGACTCCCCTGATGGAATGGATTCTGGAAGGAACGGGTATTTGTAGGTCACCAGCCACATGTATGAATATGCCATCCCGGTGTGGATATCGGGTCGGTTTAGCAAAGGTGGACGGACAGAGGGTGGGCTTTGATCAATGGACCGTCAACCCATCCTGCTCAGACAAGATAAACATAGACAGTAAAGTCTAAATTTATCATGAACTGGAACCAGAGATTGTGATTTATATCATTCGGATCTGCAGAAAGTTTAAAAAATACCTCTAGAGGTGTAGGTATAACCTTACGCCCCATTATAATTTTGTCGCTCCAGCGGCCTGGAGGTTTGAAGCTGGCCGCCATGGATTTGTGATGATCCCAGTCTAGCTACTGCACCTGAGAACCACTGATCCAGATGTCAAATATTGACTATTTGTAGTTACACTACCAAAGTGGAAGGGGTTTGGATCAAGAGTTTCTCCAGTCGGTTTTTCTTGGCCCAAACATCATATGAAACATATGGGAAGAGAAATGATTAGAAAATAACGGAAATCAACGAAACACTAGTTTAAGAAAAAAAGTTAAAAAACATTAGTTAAAAAGAGGAACTTACCCCCACACCTTTTCTCTTCTACACTACTGGATCTCGCCACGGATACTTCTGGAAAAAATTAAATCATGACGTTGGGTGTTGGGAAGGAAGCAAACATCAATGGTTCATTTACAAAATATCTAATGATTTCGAGTTTTATGTGAGTCCAAGTTCCAAAAGCTTGACTAATTGTAAAAAAACAAATCACATGTGTTTCTTTGTTCTAACCAACCTGAGCTGTACTTGGTCAAGGTCATCTAGATGGGGAACGAGATTCATTACCACAGAAAGAAAAGACTATGGTCCTTTGGCTGGAAACCAAGGCACTAACTTCGAAAGAAAGCCAAGTATGTGCTGGTTTTCCGCTATCATATGTTCTGCCAGCTGTGAACCCCACAGCGTCTGCCTCGGTCTTCCCACCTCCGATCTCTGGTTGCATCAAAGCCAGTGTTGTCAAATTCCATGCAGGGGGGGGACTGATCCACTGGAGCTCGAAGAAAATTGCCACAACAAATAAAGTCCCCATTCAGAGCTCACTCATGCTCTTTGCCACGACACACACAAATACACAAATAAGATGCCAATGAGGGAACAGATCCCGAAAACATTTTAACCCACAAGGGTCAAGGATCAAACACCATGTCGGAAGACCGGAGACGTGATTCTTTCCTGTAACGAGAATTTTTCTCTGCATAACAAGAATTAGCAACGTGTCTCTGGTTAAGAAGGAAAATGACACAATGCTTGCAGTTCTACACCATACATGATGGAAGTGCCATACAAGACTAACGCTACTAATTTTCTGTAACATACGATTACCTTTTTCCGTAAGTGGAAGAAAACAAGGTAGTTACCTATTATTATCTTGAAACAGGTGGCTCTCTGTTTTGGTCGACATCAGTAGATGTAAGGCCCACAGTGGACATGTACAAAATGACTTACAAGTATCTAACACTGTGCTTACAGTGAACATGCAACAGATGATTTGTTACCATGGATAAGTAAACATCAATTTCACGTGGAAAAGCCTATTGGCAAAGGGCCAGCTAATCTCTTCTCCAAGATGAGCCCCCTGGTACATTTCCATTTTCCCAACTATATCAAAGTTGCAAAAGAATTGTCCCCTTTTCTCTGTACAAACACCTGCACACAACGTTACAGAAGCATTTAACCTGTTAAAATAACAAAATAATCTATTTTAATTTTTTTGAGCAGAATCTTCTCGCTGTGTTATAGTCAGTAAATTGTAAAAGACACCGTGCTAAAAAAAAAAAAATCGTAAAACTCATGGCCTAAATGCAACCCACAGTTATCTGTAAATCTATTGTCTAATTACCTTGAAACCACAACAGTCGATAGGATCATCTCTGTTTCACCAAAAGTGACCTCCAAGGACAGCTAACACTCCCACCTATGACTCATCTCCTCTCTAAACAATGGAAACGATTTTGTTCACCCCGATAAGCATCTCTGCTCTTACCTGGGATGAAATTGGAATCAAACACACACGGCCGGCTCTCCGTGGTGTTTCCAGAACACTGGCTGCCCACAGGGAACAGAAGGATGCACTGGCGGGCACGGATCTGGACTCCAGACACGTCACACTCAGACCAGTCTGACCACTCCGACCAGCTCTCTGCAATGACCAGAAGGGGACGGGACAACATTGCCCACTGAGATCGATCGACCTGGAAGCACCACAGGTCACATACGTTACATTAAATTTTCATACTACAATTTTAACGGGTCTGTGTATAAATAAGATGGACAGGTAGCCTCTGACCGCTCCAGTAAATAAATTACACACGGGCATGGATAGAAGAGCTGGTATGCCTTTGATCAAAAATCAAATGTGCTTCAAACACATTTTCTAGAACCCATGTTATTTTACTGCTTTCAACTCATTGTACTAGGCACTCAATAAGCTAATTCGTGAGGTCCAGCAGTGTAGACATGGGTGGTGGTTGGGGGAGAGAAATCAGCAGTGAGGACACCATTTTCCACCTGGCAATGCTCCCCGATGAAGGCCAGCCCTCAAAGGTTTTCCCGCAAAATTCCTACAGGCCTCAGAGCTCGAGCAAGAGAAATGACAATGTGTGAATGAGAAAGCCCTGGTTGCTGAAAGGGGTGTCGAATGCTTTCGCTTCTGTTACAAAAACAATTGTGCAGAGTCAATATACCAAAGTCAGGCTGTACTTGAGGAAGAATTTATTTTATCCTGTGTTTACTGTTGCCTATGTGCGTAAGATCGGTGCACTAGTCTTGAGTTAAGGCCCCAAGCTGAGCGATAAAAGGTCACTTCACCCCGAAGTGGAAAATTTGCTAGGATTTGTTAAATTCGCCCAGGCTTACGGATGTGTGAAAAGAGAGAGCAACCCTTATGTTTTAAGTAAGGGGTTTAAAAAATATAAATAAAAAAGAACTCTCCGTATTTTTTGAAAATATTAAACACATTAAAAAGACATGTTTCTATGCGGTTTGCTTTTTTCCTCTTTTTAGATTTAAGCATCATCTTTGCATTACAGGGGAAGTTTGGAAATCAGACGTGTGCCTTGACGCACTGTAAAGACATGACATTTTTCCTCAAAAATGTGTCAAGTGCCAGGTTTGAGGATGACTGAGAATCTGGTTTCTAGGCACTGTTCTGTATAAATGGAACCTTCCAGAAAGATCTGCAGGAGCAAGTTAAAAACAAAAAAGGATGAGCATTTCAATGTCAAAGTTAGACTCAGAAGAGGGCGCCTCACTCATTCCTAGCGGGCCCTGTTGGGTGGGGAGGCTGTTCCAGTGCACCCCCTGGGCACCTGTGCTGGCCAGCCTCGGAGCTTGCCCACCCCCGTCCCCCAGACCTGAGGCCGAGTCCTTCCAAGGGCTCTCCTTGCTCCCCACTCTGATTTTCAGATCCCACTACCAGGTTAAACCTTCTAATGAGACATCGTGATAACGAGTTTCTGTTACTAGTTGTGACACTGTTGACGTGCTGACAGCTATTTTAATGCAGAACAGTGGGATATGGTCAAGGATAACTGTGAGGGATGAGGTGCTCCTCTCTTTCAGGATTTGCTGTCGTGGGCTACCATCAATTTCTCCGTTTCTACATCAATCGAGGGAAGAGGCGAGTCTGCCCAGAATCGCGCGAGCCCCCTGGCTGCTCACCGGGGCAGGGCTGCGTGTTGCAGAGAGCTTCCTCCGTATGTAGCCCCAGGCAGATGTCTCCTCCGTAGGCTGGGGCCGGGTTTGTGCACGAGCGGGTCCTCATGTAGTGTCCACCGCCACAGGTCGCCGAGCATTTTGACCAGGGAGACCAGCAAGACCACACGCCATCCACTGGGAAGGGACACAAAGGCATATGACTTCTGAACTCCTAATGTGACCAGCCTGATGCGGCCGCAGATAGAACGTGCATCGCGGGAGGCCATCTGCACACGCCCCTGACCGCTCCCAGGGCTGTCTGGCCTCTTCCTCCTGGTGACCAAACCAGTTTTGTGCATTTCTCCCTCTGCTTTCTCGGTTCCTCTTACTTGCTCTTTCAGGAAATGTTTCCAAGCATATACGAAGCAAGCACGAAGATAGCCGAGGAATGCTATGTACGCGTAACAGAGTCCCAGTTCTGGGAAGGACCATTAACCACATTCCGTGGTCATTACTGGGAAGGCCAGGGAGCGCTCACCTTTGCTAACCACAGGGTGGACCTGCAGCCAAGGATCAGCAGTTGTGGACACAGGCTTCCTTACTAATTGCATTACGATGTGCTCCACGAGAGCGGGATACAAAAGAGCTAATGGGTCCTGGCAGGAACCGTGAAGGATGCTTCTAGATGGGGGCATCAAACAACCCAACTAAGCATAAACCATGCTGCCTTGGAAGTGCAGACCAAAGACAGGAATCCCCAAGATCTGCGGCCAGACTTCAGGATGATAATGCAGGTGAGTTTCACACGAAGGGCGTGAGGCATAACTGGTTCCATGACTGCTGGTGACCCAGAGCATGACTCCCGTTCTCCCCAGGCCGGGCTCCTGATACCTGCCCACGGGCCTCCTGAATGCTGGGATCAGCGGCCCGCCTGGCTCTGGGACCTCAGGGCTTGCCTCGCGTTAGGTGAAGTTGCTAGAACAGACACCTCATCTGGCTTCGGTCTCTGCTACTGTCATATCTGACCCGAGACACAGAATCCGAAGGAGGCTCCAGGCTCTGAGCTGTCAGCACAGAGCCCGACGCGGGGGGGCTTGAACCCACAGACCGTGAGATCATGACCTGAGCTGCAGCGGGATGCTTAACCCACTGAGCCACCCAGGCCCCCCTCATTGTTACAATGAAAAAAAAAACCAAAAAACAACAAAAAAAACCAATTTCAAACCAATTTTAAAACGAGTCTGTGACCTAACTGGGAACTTTGTGACTCAAAAGTTTATACATTTTACTTAATAGGCAATAAGTTAGATTAGAGCCTAAGGGGGAACCCGTCAGATACATGCCACAGGCTGTAACACCAGCAAAAGGAGGCAGTTAGGTGTTTGCCTAGAATTGTGTAAGTTTCAAAAATCCTCTCCCACATCCAGTCTTACTGGGAGGATGCTTGCTGGCTGTTTCTCCCGGAGCTGAAGTTTGGTCTCTATCACATATACTTGCACACCCCCAAAAAGGGTGCCCCTAAGTCATAGTGCCTTAGAATGACAGGTGTCAAAAGTGTCAGAGTGTACACGGGAAAGTCTGGAGCTCAGAAGGGTCTACTGACTTGTTCTAGACGGTTCCAGAGCCCAATTTAGAGCCAACCACGTGATCTGAGGATTCTTCACTTAAAAAAAAAATAATAATGTTTATTTATTTTTGAAAGAAAGAAAGAGGCAGTGGGGGGTGGGGTGGGGGAGAAGGGCAGAGAGAGAGAGACACCTAGAATCCGAAGGAGGCTCCAGGCTCTGAGCTGTCAGCACAGAGCCTGACATGGGCCTCAAACTCATGAACTGTGAGATCATGACCTGAGTCAAAGTCGGACGCTTAACCGACTGAGCCACCCAGGCGCCCCTTGTGGCTAATGATAGACCTGCTGACCAATGGCCAACAGGTATATGAAACAATGCTCAACATCACTCATTATCGGGGAAATGCCAATTCAAAACCACCCTAAGACATCCCCCCACCCCTGCCAGGATGGAGATTATAAAAAGAATGACAGACAGATAATAACGCTGGTGAGGATGTGGCAAAATTGGAACCGTTGCACACTGCCGGTGCAAATGAAACCTGGGGCGGCCGCTGGGGAAAGTACTATGGCGGTTCCTCAAAAAATGAAAACCAGAGCTACCGTGTGATCCAGCAGTCCTGCTTCTGGGTATAGATATCCGAAACAACTGAAACCAAGATTTCTAAAAGACATCTCCATTCCTATGCCCACTGCACCACTGTTCACAGAAGCCAACACTATGCGCCTGTGTGGCACCGCATCTGTAGTTAACGGTACCGTCTGGTGTTGTCCGAACAGTACAACTGTTCAACAGTATCGTCTTGTAATAAAGGTTTAAGTCTTTGCTATCTCACGTGGGTGGCTCTCATGTTAAATATTCTTACTCAAACACAAAAAAAGGATAAACACTTTAAAAACAAACCAAACATCGAGTGCTTTCCTTCACAATCATTTTATGATCACGCAGGATCTAACGGTCACACACAGCAGGGAGCCAATAAGCTCCTATGTACAACCCACCTTGCGGTCTTTCAAACAGTGTTCGCTCCTATCCACATTTCAACCAGTACGCTAAGTATCATCTCATCTTGTCTAATAAAGGCTGCCCGCCCCCGCCCCCCACACCGACTGTCCGGTGGGGATCGTGAAAAACATCCCCCGGCCCAGGACTGTTGGTTGTTTGACAGAGAGAGTGTCATTCTCGCTCAAAATGTGAGCAGTGTGGGGGCACATTTGTAAACCGAACCCAGTTGCGAAAACGTTCCCACTTGTCAGTTTAAACCACAAGATCACATCGTACCCTCTACCAATTGCCACGGCAATTGCTTTGCTCCAAGGGATATCGAAGAGTTGGGGAAATAGATGCTCCCTGTACAAAAGGAAATCAAAGGACAATTCCAGCCACTTCATTCCATCAGATAGTCGCCCTGGTCTGTAATTGTCCGATGCCCCCAGACCGATTCTACCCTGCTCGTCGCCCCCCGCCACGTCATCCTCGTGCTTACGTTTCAAATCTCAACCTTCCTCTGGGGGCAGTGACACTGGGGAGAAGGGGGATGGTGCTTTATACCGGGTGAAAAATGACATTGAGTATGGAAATGCCATTTCACATTAGGAAGGCTAACGTGTTTCCAAAACAGAAATAACAGCCTATTAAAAAGCTCCATGACGTAGCCTTCACTGCCAGGGAGCATGCAGAACCTGGTCGGAAAACAGGAACTTGGAAGCCAAGAAAACCATACAAATGTAGACTCCGTGCTAGCCATGCACACCAGGGGAACTGTGGGCTGAGCACATGAAATCTTCCTTTTCCGCTACATAAACTAGGCTGGACTAACAAAATAACTACACGAGTGGAAATAATAACTCGCTCAGTATTGCCCCCCTTGTCCTCACCGCCAGCCTTGGTGGGGGGGTTGTATTCTAGAAATGTGGGACTGAAATGAAGAAGGGTTGGGGCGCAGAGGGAACGCGTGGGGAGCAGGCCTGGCAGGCTGAGCCCAGGGCTCCGCACAGTGTGGGGTTTCACGTAACTTCTGTCCCGTCGCTAGAACTCCTGCGGGAATCTCCTCCTGGCCAAGAAAGACCAGCTCGTAGGAAGATCGGACAAATATACGAAAGCTCAGATCCCAGGTTTTTTGCAAGGAGCAAAGCAATCAATTGTAGGGAATTATTTTTGAGCCAATGGAATGTATGGATTAGGTCAACTTCATAGAAGAAGATGCCAATTCGTGTTGGCATCTACCTACTACAGTAACATAAGAATGGTGGCCACGGAAAGTACAGTTACTAGTGATCTAAAGAGCAAAGCAAAATGGAATGATTAATGTCTGAGTGTCAGGCATCCTGTGTGCTGTCAGAGATACAAAGCCCGACATTTACAGTTCTCCAGGATGTGGGCGTGTTTGACGTGGATTCCCCAGCGTCCGGAGGCCTGGGCCACACAGGTCGTCACTGTAGGACAGCTGTGCTCTAGACTCCTCCAAGGACCCCTGGGCAGAAGTTTCCTGCAACAGCTGCCCCTACTCCGATCCTCAGTGCTCCTTCTGGACAGAAGCTATGTCTCATGAGCCACTTTTGTCGCCTGTGGTTTACAGAACAAAGCGTGGACTCAAGGAATTCACGAAGAGAAAGGCAGAGTGTTCTAAGCTCATCACAGGTGTCTAACATGTTATCTATAGAACACACATCTGCCCCAACTCATCACTTTGATTCACAGTCTGTCGTTCCCACTCAGGATCCTCCTCCCTCATACTTAAGGTTTTCATAAATATACACAGACTCTTACTTGAATTTGAATAGTACTTAGTAACAAGGAACTACCTGTTGATTCTACCTTTGTAGGTCAAGATCTGGAATCTTTAGTTCTGAAATAAATGTGGATTGACAAAGGGAGTGAAGAAAGACCAAGCTACTGCTCAGTGTTGGAGGAAAATTACATAGGTGAAGTTACTACCAGACCAACCCACGGGAGGGGAGAAAGGATCATTTCAACATGATCACGACTTTACAACCTTACTGCAGTTTAGTATACAAATTGGAATTGGAGATCAAATTTTTCATTGACTGATTTAAAGGATTTTCCATTCATCTAGCCTTTGATTTTCAAATTTCATCATAATGAACAAACTTGTTTTTAAATAAGATACAGTGTCCATTTGTGGCTGTTCTTTATGGGCCCAATAGGACTAAGGATGAGTAAATTCACAGGGAGGAGAGTATCCTAAATGGGGTAAAAAAATAGCCCTATTGCTGGATTTGCAGCTTGGCACCCACATCCCTGATCGCTTCCAATCCCCCCTTGCCAAGTTACATCCCGTCGTGTGTTCAGGAATTTTCTAAAAGGTGGGAGAGAGGATAGACATTTACCCAACTCAGTCGCCTGAACTTGCTCATTCCCAAGTGGAAAGTGACGGGAACCCGTCTGAATATTTCCACAACCCTCTGGAATGTTGGCTTTCAGAAAGAAAATGAGGACGGAGCTATTTCAAGACATTAGGGTTATGTGCACATGATACTGGCTTGGCCATCAAATCAACTGAAATACAAGTAGCCCCCGAGTCATGTTAAGGGATGTGTCTGAGATGGGCCTGAGCCTTACGTGCAAGGACCAGAGCGGCATCCGAATATTTGGAGGAGACTTGAAGCTCGTTGACAGTGATGAGGACTCATGTCTGGATCCTGGGGAGGCGTGGGTGGATGGAGGGATCCTGACATTCCCCTGTCGCCCTCCCCATTCGGTTTATAACACGTATCCTAATCTGATGATGTCACCAACAAACTGTCTCCCAGCTCCAGGGAGGAATCTTACTCTCCGTGCTGGGGCTGTGGGAAAGAACTGGCTTTGTGACCTTTCCCACCCCCTCAACACCACTTGGTTGGGAGAACTGAGTGGCTGAAGGGAAAAGTCCCCTGAGGCTGGAGAAATACAGGAAGAGACAGCCTAAAAGGGGCTGAGCAGCCCTAGGAACAAGGGCATTATTGGGATTCTCAGCTACAAAGCTGAGAGCTATGTTATTTTCAGTTTAATGTACATTTATTCATCCAGCCATCCAGCCATCCAACTATTTATTCATCTACCAATCCACCCATCACCCATTTATCCCCCACCTATCCATCCATCCATCATCTACCCATTATTCATCTGCCCATCCATCCATTTATCTATCCATCCACCAATTCACTCACCACCCATCCACCAATTCACCCAGCACCCATCCATCATCTATCCATCCACCTTTCGTCCATTCACCCATCCAACAAATGTTCACTGAGGACTGCTGCCAGAGAGTTCCTTGCTTAAGGAACTAAGAAACTTATTTGTACCCACTGAAAAAGATGCTATGCTTGCAGGCTTCTGTACCTTTAAAATCACTGTAGCTGGTGTTTGGAATAACCCTCCCTCACTCACCATCCCTGCTTGTCTATTTGGTCAACTCCTATCTGTCCCTCAGGACCCAGTTCAGGGGCCACCTGATCGGGGTAGCTGCCATAATTCCAGCTCAATGGGTCCTTGGCTGATACAGTCACTACATCTGGTCATCAGCCCAATAGCCAGTGACCATACTGGGTTGACATCATTCCCAGGATGCCTCCTCACCGAACTCTAGGTTCTTTTCTGCCCGGGACCATATCACCATGCCCACGTATTCCCCGTGAATGGTGCACAGTGGGCTATCCAGAAATGTTTGCTGACAGAATTGAAGCAAAGAAGAAAGGGAGGGAGGTCAAGTAACCACGGGCTTGTTTTCTCATCGTTCCGTGAACAATCACTGAGAGCTCTTCCGTGGGTGCCAGGCTGATGCTGGCAGCCGGGGACACTGCAGGGAGTGCAGGGAATTCCGTCACAGAATTCCCGGCTGTCCTGGAGCCTTCACTTGACAGAGCCAAAGACAACACGCACAGCCGTCAACAGGGTTCGGGTGGCCGTGCGGCATCGATGACAGACTCTGACCACGGGAGCATCAGGTGGAAGCGAGTCAGGTGCAAGAGCCACATCCAGGGCTGTAGCAGTGGGGACACAGAGAGACTGGAGCGCTGACTAGGACAGACGGTGCACACAGCGTCCTGTCCTGGAGGAAGGAGGCTCTTCAGGCTCATTTATTAACCCTGTGATTTTCTGGGAGCTCGTCGAATGAGACGCCAGGTCTCAGGACACAGACAACACAGCTTCTGTCAGCCTCCAGGGGAGAAGAGTGTGTGTTTAGAGGACGGAACTCAGCACAGAGTGGAGGCCTGCTGACTGACTGATTTGGCTGGTTGGGCTGGCACCTGGTGGGTCATTCTCGATACCTGTCATTCCGGAAGAGGAGCCTGTGCTATGGGGGGGGAGGGCGGTCCCGGGACGGCTGGGCCTATCAGTTTGGGAGGAGGTCAACCTCCAGCTTCAAGGACACAACACATCTCTCCAGGCCATGACGGCAGGGCCGACTTCTCCATCAGGCATGATGCCTAGGGCCCAGGATTTTTATAGGGATTCACAAGAATGTTGTAGTTGCTTTTAAATCAGGAGACATAGGGGCGCCTGGGTGGCTCAGTTAAGCATCCAACTTTTGGTTTCGGCTCAGGTCATGATCTCACGGTCAGCTCTGCACTGACAGCTCGGGGCCTGCTTGGGATTCCCTCTTCCTCTCTCTCTGCCCCTCCCACACTCACTCTTTCTCTCTCTCAAAATAAATAAACATTTAAAAATATCAGGAGAAATAAATGAATATAATCCAGCCTAGGTTATATGTGTCTTTACACCAATGCAGTTAGAAAATATAGTCCGTGAGTCTTTACATACATATAATCTCAAGCCTAAGGCTGGGGAAGCTAAACGAGCCTCCCTAAATTAGAAGGTCTTCTAAGGCCCTTGATTTTTCAGAAGTTTTCCAGATTACTCAATCCACTCACCTGGGCAGGGCAGAATGTTGCATTCCTGGTATTCCAGGGAGGGGCCCAGGCAAGGCAAGCCCCCATACTTGGGCTCGGGGTTGTTGCAAACCCGCTTCCGGTTCCGGATGCCCCTGCTGCAGTCGCGGCTGCACTGTGACCACGACGTCCAGGCCGACCACGCCCCGTTGACGGTGTGGGCGGAGTATCTCCCGGCACGCAGGAAATCGCCAGACAGGCCTGCCAAGGAAATGGCCCAAGTGTGATTCTATTAGAAGTCCTTAGAGGAAGCACAGTGCAAACCTTCACTCTGCCTCGGCTGCCTGCTTCGTTTCTAGAACTACACTCTCAACATCGGTTGAATACTTCTGATGCTTCACAAACCAAACAACTGGCGGCGAATGATAATCTCCAATCTCTGAAGCTTCTTTCTCTGCGGTTGCTATTGCATAGGATGCAGCTGACAACTAGATTTGTAAATGTGGTAACTTCCTTATACAAGGAATAGGTCTTGGGTTTGTAGGTCACTTATTTTCCTGGGAAACTTCTTACAAAGAAAACACAACTTTCTCCCTTCCCTTGGGAATCCTGCAACAAAACCGGGCTGTCCAGGACCAGGCGATGCTCACCATTGGGGACATCCGTCTGGACAAACGGAAGCATGATTCAGACATTTTTCTAAACCCGTTCCTCTATCCGTGAGCCTTTCCAAAGTGAATTAATGCTGGTGAAAGTCTCGGAAATAATTCAGAGTTAACTGCTTCGGAATCACAGGCCAGGGCGACAGGTGTCTGTTCAAGAACCAGGCAAGAACCAGGGAGCTCCTGACCCGGAACTGAACACACATGTGAATGAACTTGCCCAGTGGCACCCGCTCCCATGCAGTTCACAGCACACTTACCAGCAGGTGTGTTTCCCCAGGTACACATGTGGCGGTAAGAGCACAGCAGCGAGGAAATGTCTTGTTAAGAACAGGTTCTGCCTATGTACTGGGGTCTGGTCTGCTCTGAGCATTCTACACTTGGGAAGCCATTTCATTAGCCACAGTCAAAATTCCTGCTTGCTTTGGTGAAAATGGCTGCTCGCTTACAATATTACAAATATTCAGTAATTCTCTCAAACGCTGGCGATGTGATGCGGGTTTTAACAAAAAACGCTGAGGATGCCACGCAGTTCCCGGGAGGTGTGACAAGGCAAATATACTCACAGCCTTGTTGCTAAGCTCCTCTGTTGTTAAAAACTCTGGCTCAGAAACCTAGGAAGGATGCTCTTTTGAGAAAATGGATTAGAAATGTCTTTCTGTAATGAACCGGTACTCTGTGCTTAATCAATACAGAAACAACTATGCACAGGCAAACCTCATTTTGGGCAATCAGAGGCAAAGAAGCCCGATTCTGTATTTTCAAGATGTCCATACCAAAACGTGTGGATGGTCATTAGAACCAGAAGCCCCTAAGACACAAGGCAGAGGAAGTACATTTTAAGGCTTGCTCAAGATATACTTTTGGAGGAAATATGGGATATTTTTTATAAATGTGTATCAAACTTGTTCTTAGTTTATATTACTATCATTGAAAACAAATATCAGCTATGGTTTTATATGCATCTGAGAATGAAAGGGTTAAAAAAATGTATGTTCAGAAAAGACAATGACATTCCTGTAGGGACACACTGCTATTCACTGTCTCTTTTTTACTTAGATGACATAAGAAATAAGAAAATTCACCGCCTGCTCTGAAATGAGAAAATAAGTGAATGACTCAGAGACAGCGTTGCCAGATTTTGCAAATAAAATAGAAGAATCCCTGTTAAATCCAAGTTTCAGATGAATTTGGATATTCAAATTTTAGCAATATTTTAGGGTAAGTATGTCCCAAATATTGCATGGGTCATACTTATCCGGAAAAGATTCATGGGGCATACTCACATTTTTAAAAATTCTGAAAAAATATCTGAAATTCATCTTTAACTGGGGATTTTGTATTTTATGTCACAATGCTAACATGACATCACAGGATGATCCCTGGTGGAATGCAGATCTTTCAAATGGGTCCTCAGTTTTTTCTTGATATTCTATCATATATCTTTTCTTCTTACAGCAGGGTTTTACAGAATTAATAAGAGTGAATATCATTTTGCTTGATTTTCTACATGTATGGGTGTTTGCTTTATGTAAATTGTAGACTTATTCACACAACATTTTTCACTAAAGCAGACTTTTTTTTTTTTCAAGAAACAATGAACAGGCTTATATTTAGTTGGTGAACTACAGTGAGCAGGATGGTTTGAGGTCAGGAAATAGTTAATGTCAGAACGTACAATTAGGTGTGGCTCTCGATGGCAACTGCCAAGCCTCCAGTCATGAAGGCTGGCAGATCCAAGATGCCCCTGCTGTTCAGAGGCTCCCGGAGGAGACAGGGACATTTGTGGCCAGTGTGCCACCAGTGGTCCTCACGTGGAGCCACTCCAGAGCCATTTCCCTCTGGCAATGAAGGAGGACGTTTATCACACCCCCATGAATTTATCCCATCCATGTCAGTCCAACATGGCGACTGCCTCCGTGGTTCATCAAGGCCACCCACCCTGGGTCTAAGGATCCTTCTCTAAAAGTGTCACTGACGGTGACTATGCTTTCTATGTCACATTCATGTTGGGAGAATGAGGTGGAATCATAAACACAAAAGTGCTGAGAAATGTTCCAGGTGCACGACATTACTACCACCGTCCTCATCACATCATGTTCTGAGAACCATCTGTGAACACCTATTTCCTTTCCAGAATTGGACAAATTTTGTGAAAGTAGATGCGAAAGACAGAAGTGATGAATAAGGAAGCGGAAATGAAGCTCTTTGGGAAGGCCAGGCTCACCCCCTTTCCTGCAGTGGAGACAGCTGAGCTCCAGGGGGAGCAAGTGAGTTGTCAGAGGAGAGTAGCCCACTGGGCAGCGGGGCCAGGCGGAGGGTGCATCTTGTGGTCTCTCTTAGAGCTTTCCCTTCCGCTATTAATATGGTATTAGAGGGATTAAAAGGGCAGAGCAATTTCAGAGACTATTAATGGATCCCCACAGGCTGAACTTTTTCGCAGAAAGATCCTTCTATAGACAGAAACACAGAGATGGTCTTTCTTTGTCTCTGTCCAGTTTGGGGATAATCACAGGAAAAGCTTATCTGCAGCTTACATTTTAGTGTCAGAAGATTCATGGAAGACGACTGAGCCTTCCTTGATATATTTTCTGATATTAAATAAATCCCCCCCCCAAACTCTTCTGGATGTATTAAGAAGGCAGTGTTATTTTGAGGGCTGAGTTCACAGGACCACCTCAGTATAGGACTCTTTCCCATCAGTTAGCCACAAAAGGCATTTGTGCACTTGTGGGATCACTGTCGTAGATTGCTAAGGGGAAAGTAATCAAGAGGAAAAGAGCCCCTTGCTCGCCTGTGACCTGAGAGATGGGGTCGCACGCGGGTCTGTGCAAGTTGGGTCGGTCCTGGGGGGTTGGCTGCTCACCGTCTGTAGAGCAGCCGCTGGTTCCGTCACTAGAACAGTATCGCATCTCGATTCTCTGTCTTCCCACTTCCAGCAGATTTGGGTCAGGCAGGCGGGCTTTGCACGTGTAGCGAAATCGCTGCTCATAGTGGCCCCCGTTGTCCGAGATGTTGACGGGCGTCCAGGGCGTCCAGGGTGTGGTCTTCTTCAGCTCGGGGCACGGGTTGATATTGCAAGGCTGGTACTCCTGGGAGAGAAAGGGTGCGGCAGGTGCTTATCGTAGGGCATAAACTGGGTCCAGGGCTTCCTTCCCTTACTGAGAGACAGGGCTCTCTAAAACGTCACACCCTGACACCCACCGGCTACTCTACAAAGTGGAAAACACATTTTTGTTAAATTGGACATTTAAGAGGATGATCAGTGTTCAGGTCAACCACAGAAGGAATCTGCACAGGGGCGCCTGGGTGGCTCAGTCGGTTAAGCGTCCCACTCTTGATCTCGGCTTAGGTCACAGTCTCAGATTGCCTAATGGAGCCCCACACCCGGCTCTGCGCTAACAGCACGGAGCCTTCTTGTGTTCTCTCTCTCTCTCTCTGCTCCTCCTCTGCTCATGTTCTCTCTCTCTCTCTCTCAAAATAAATAAACTAAAACAAGAGAAGGAATCTGCACAGTTTATCCTGTGTCAACAAGGAGAATGAGACAGTAAGTGTAACCGTACGTGAATAAGAATGGTGATCCCATAAAAACCATCTTCCGTCTTTCACCTGATAAATAACCAAAACTGCTGACTATTCCAATGTTAAGCTTAGCTTTTTTTTAAAAAAAAAAAAAGCTTGAAGTTCAAATGATGGAAGCAAAACTTCTCATTTTTGGACCACATAATGCTCAATGAGATTTAATGAGTATTTTAAGCTCTGGGATCACAGATTCTAAGCATAAGAGTAATGGAGTATTTATTTATCCAAATAAAATACACAATACGTAATAACTTGTTTGCAAAAATATGTTATTTATTTATTTACTTACTTATTGAGACAGAGCACAAGTGGCGGAGGGGCAGAGACAGAGGGGGACAGATGATCTTAAGCAGGCTCTGCAATGACAGCACAGAGCCCTACGTGGGGCTCCAACTCATGAACTGTGAGATCATGACCTGGGAAAAAGTTGGACGCTTAACCGACTGAGCCACCCAGGCGCCCCTGTAATAACTTCCACTGTGTAAGTTTCACAGCATTTCCCTCGTTGATACAGCCATGGTATTTCTGTTTCTCCTCCCTTCCCTCACTACCAGACATCTCTGTTGTAAGCACAGGCAGGGAGTCCCGGTCACTGAGTAGGGTACAGATGAAGGTCTGGCAAATGGGGCATGGGGTGGGGTGGTGGGGGGTGGAATTCAGGACTCCAATTATTAAAATTCTTAAAGATTTATTTGTCAAGAATTCTAAACATAAGAAGCGCCACATAGGAGGGGTACAGGGTTTGACCTTGGACACAGCACTACCTCAGTGTTCTTCCATTTCATGATAAAGCAAGTTTCATTTAACAATACTTAATGCACCCAGTTATGACCATACTTTAAAAATCATTTTTATCGGGGCGCCTGGGTGGCGCAGTCGGTTAAGCGTCCGACTTCAGCCAGGTCACGATCTCGCGGTCCGTGAGTTCGAGCCCCGCGTCAGGCTCTGGGCTGATGGCTCAGAGCCTGGAGCCTGTTTCCGATTCTGTGTCTCCCTCTCTCTCTGCCCCTCCCCCGTTCATGCTCTGTCTCTCTCTGTCAAAAATAAATAAACATTGAAAAAAAATTAAAAAAAAAATCATTTTTATCAATGTTAAACATATACATAAAATAAGTGTTAAATAGCCCTCGAAGCTTTCTTATGAAAAAGAGAACCACTCTATCTTTTTTTTTAATGTTTGTTTATTTTTGAGAGAGAGAGTAGGGGTGGGGCAGAGAGAGAGGGAGACACAGAATCCGAAGCAGGCTCCGGGCTCCGAAATGTCAGCACTGAGCCCGACGCAGGGTTCGAACTCATGAACCGAGAGATCGTGACCTGAGCCGAAGTCGGACACTTAACCAACTGAGCCACCCAGGTGCCCCTCCCCCATACCTTTTAGTTGAATATTTGCATATTTATCCCACAGATCTGACAACTAGAATATTCCAGGATTAGGCATTATCCATTCACTGTGCGCTACTGAAAAAAGAGGCTCTGGCCCTTTACTCCCTACCCCACCCTTGGGCCTGGAACATCCCTGTCTCCTGTTATCTGAACGCAGTTAGGCTGTAATTTTGGTTAGATCAAAATTCAGTGTCTTCACTTCCAACAAGGCGAATACCACCCACAACCGAGGGAGGTGGTACACTGACGGGTTGTTGCTTCTCATCCAGGTCCCTCACACACCAAGTGTGTTGGGGGCGGTTTTTTGGCTTCTAGGAATCTACCATTAATTCATCCCCCCTCCAATCAGGGATTCAGGCCCAGGAAGACCTGCCTTTGTTGCTCCAGGCTTTGAAAGAATACTCCTTTAATACGACATTAGAGAGTTTCCGACAGGAGAGAGACTGGCCACATGTGTCCACAAGGCCAGCTCGCTCTGGAAGCCTATTAAAACACCTATTTCGTCATGACTCGAATTGTTCTCACTGCTTTTCTTTACTCATAACCCATTTTTAAAAGAAGTTTAGAAGTGATACTCGGGAGTTCTTCATGTCTGTGACATCATAGGCCTTCAGCAGAGAATCTGGAAAGTGCTTCTCTGATTTAATACCTTCTGGCCATCCCCCCGCCCCGCCCCCCCAATGCTGGTCCTTCTCATCTCCACACCAACACACCAGAAGATGGATGACTTCATTTCCCTTTGTTTATAGCATCTTTTATTATGGTATTATTTAGATGCTGCTCCAAAATGAAGAAATAGCCCCAACGAATGCCATCAACCCAGTCATGTGAGAGACTAGACGGGACATGCGTGAGCCCTCTCGTTTTCTCTCGAAATGGAGGCCATAGGAGAGGAATACAATAAACCCTTGTCTGGGGTCTTCCAGGCTGACAGTGTGACAGCATTGCCACCCCCAAATTGCAAATGCCACACGCCACCGTCGTCCCCTTCATCACTCTGTGCCAGCCTGGCTGGGCAAGTGTCCGGGGCTCCTTGCTGAAACGGACTCAGCACATATGTGGTTTATGGACCCCTGCTTAAAAAATGCAGGTCTTTAACCCTTAGTAAGTTCGACGTCACCTATAAAACAGTAAGATCCCACATCTTAATAAATATACAGGATGCTCCCAATAACTCTTAGCTTCTGTACACTAGATATTTCACATTTCCTATGGAGGTGAAGTTTCCTTTTTGAAAGATGTGACTAGCAAATATATTCAAAACCTGGGCCAAGTAGCTAAGTTGGTCTCTGTGTGCTGGTGATATATTGAGCGGGGCAGGGGGTCACGTGCCCCAGGGGTGGCCCCAGCTCCAGAATAAAGATCAACTCGAGCTTCTTAGACCTGATCTCTGATAACCAAGTTTGTTCTTCTGTTCGTTGTCTCTTCATCGTACACAGTCTACCATGAGACTCAGAACTTCTCTTTCCACCTGCTTTTTGAGGTTTGATTATGATGCACTCATTTAACATATAGAATTACGACGTGCCAAGAAATAGTATGACCAATCAGTTTTATATTAATGGCCAAAATTATAAAGTGATTGGATTCAAGGGGGAGTAGTTCTATGGTTCAGCTGAATATGCACACTATGATTGGCTGAGGAACCCCAACAGTAACTACCCAACCCTGAACGGGATGTGAACAGCCTTACATTTGATGCTAAAAATAGAAATTGTTTTCCAAGACGTTTCAGGGAGCTAATGACTATCACTTGCCACATAGGATTCTTGATATTCTGGTGGAAATCATCAGGTAAGAATGGTTACTAAAATCAATCCCGCTTCTGGGTATATATCTGAAGAAACTGAAATCAGGATCTTAGAGTGATGTCTACACTCCCATGTTTATTGCAGCATTACTCAAAGTAGCCAAGATATGGAGACAAAATAAGTGCGCAGCAAAGATGGATGGATACGTAAGATGTGGTATGCTGGGTGAATAGAATATGTACTATACAATACAATGGATAATACACAATATATACTGTAACATATACTATTATTCAGACATAAAACGGAAGGGACTGTCCCCATATAGCCAGGCTTTTATGCTTCATGTTAGATTATTTGGGTCTTATGAGGCTCTCAAGGCTTATGGCCAGTGATAAAAGTTATCACTGGATAGACTTCATTCTAGAACATTCTATGGCCTTCATTAAGAACAAAGGAGGAACACAATTACTAGGTTGTCAGCCATCCTATATTTAAATCTAATTCTTCTATAGACATACAAAGGCAGTGTCATGATATTCCAGGCAACATGTGAAGGAACACAGATCCGAAGCTTGAAGGTCTTCCCCATGTTCTCCCATGACAAACCTTTCATGTGTATGTCACAAGGTGGTCATGAGGGTCAACTGAAACCGTTACGCAAATGCCCTGTAAACCATGGGAAGCTATACGAATGTAAGATATTGTTATTACTCTATGGGGAAGCCAAAGTCTAACATGGATATTCTGTCCCATTTCACTTTTCTTGACTCCAAGCCACTGAGAAAGTCCTCAAGCAAAGAACTGATCCAAAACCTGAGTGTTGCTTTCTCTTCATCTCACCAAATGGTTTGGCCCAATATTACCACTTAGAATGGAGATCTCTTATTTGGTCCCTGAAAACTCCCTGCAATAAGGCTAAAGAAAGAGTAAATGATATTTTCTGTACAAAGAGAAGAAAGAGCAAAGGGGAATATTCAGAGGGGACTCTCTCTTGCCACGGTTTAGCTTAGGCCCTCAGAAAATATTTGTTGATGTAGCTCCTTCAATTCCACTACCGTTGGCTAGTGTTCACAGCGATACCATAAACTTTAAGGGCGGTGATGTCAGCAAAGCCTCATCGAATAACAGCAAGTATGTTTGGGGAGAAGGTTGCTCTACCCAGCACCTAGCTTTCGGCACTTCTGAGAGAAGAAGCCAGAGAGAGCAAGCTGGACCGCAGAACAAGCTGGACCACAGAAGCAAATGGTCGGTCGTGACTGAATCGATATTTTGAAGCCTTGTGGAGAAAGAAACAGTGGAGAAGGAGTCAAAACTCCTGTGCAACAATGATCTTCTGAAAACAAAATCCACCATTTTCTTTTTTCTTTTTTAATGTTTGTTTATTTTTGAGACAGAGAGAGACAGAGCACGAACGGGGGAGAGTTAGAGAGAGAGGGAGACACAGAATCCAAAGCAGGCTCCAGGCTCTGAACTGTCGGCACAGAGCCCGATGCAGGGTTTGAACTCATGGAATGTGAGATCATGACCTGAGCTGAAGTCAGACGCTTAACCGACTGAGCCACCCAGGCGCCCCAAAATCCACCATTTTCAACAACTTGGATGGACCTTGAAGACATTACACTAAGTGAAATGAGTTGTACAGAGAAAGACAAATTCTGCATGATATCACTTCTATGTTGAATCTAAAAAGTACAGACTCAGGGTGCCTGGATGACTCAGACAGTTAAGTGTCTGACTCTTGATTTCGGCTCAGGTCAGGATCTCACAGTTTCGTGGGTTGGAGCCCCACATTGGGCTCTGCACTGACCCTGCAGAGTCTGCTTGGGATTCTCTCTCTCTCTCTCTCTCTCTGTCTCTGCCCCTCCCCTGTTCATGCTCTCTCTGTCTCTCTCAAAATAAATACATTATTTTTAAAAATTATTAAAAAAATACAAAAATACAAAAGAGCAACATAGATATTGTGGTGATTGGAGAGATGGGTAAAATGGGGAGATACGAAAGGGTGCCAACTTCCGGTTATGAGGTTAACAAGTCTGGAGATCTCATGGATAACATGGCGATTATAGCTACTCACACTGTATCACATAACTGAAGTGGCTAAGAAAGTAGATCTTAGGGGCGCCTGGGTGGCGCAGTCGGTTAAGCGTCCGACTTCAGCCAGGTCACGATCTCGCGGTCCGCGAGTTCGAGCCCCGCGTCAGGCTCTGGGCTGATGGCTCGGAGCCTGGAGCCTGTTTCCGATTCTGTGTCTCCCTCTCTCTCTGCCCCTCCCCCGTTCATGCTCTGTCTCTCTCTGTCCCAAAAATAAATAAAAACGTTGAAAAAAAAATTTAAAAAAAGAAAGTAGATCTTAGATGTTCTCACCTCAAGACAGAAGTGGTAGCTATGTGATGGGATGGAGGCGGTAGTTTAATAGTATTATTTTTCAATATAAACGTATCACATCAACATGAGGTGCCCATTAAACTTATACAAAGTTATGTTCGTTACTTCCGGAAAAAAAAAATAAAGCTGGAAAAACATGAAAATCAATAAAGGAAACGGTTGATGCAAGGAAAAAACATAAATAAATGGTCAAGCACAACTAAGAAAAATAAATCAAGAATGCTTACTAAAGCAATATTACACAATTCTCTAGATATGTTCCCCCACGCGCTCTCTATCCCAGTCAACACTGAAAGAACCATTCACTTAATGTCTAGGAGGCACCTACAGAAATGGGCCCTCCCACCTGAATCGGCTTTTTGGTCATTCAGGCCACCGTCACCTCAGCCTTGGTTCAAAGAATCAAAGCATGAATGTCATGGAAGTTTGTCTATTTCTATGCCTGCTTCCACCAACACACGGGAAGTTTGTCGTGTTTACTTTATATTACCGATCTTACTTACTTATTTATTTTTTGGTGAGTGGATACATCATATTGATCAATTCACAAATAAGTCCATTCTGAGGGACTCTGCATAAGTTTGGGGAACACCTTTCGGTGGTTAAGAGGGGCTCTGTGTATTGCTGTTCATTTTTCCTTTGAAAAACACTACAATATCTATATTCCATAGGTTGAAGGCAAAATAAATGGTGACAATTCAAGCAAAATTTTGATAGCATATGCTCAGCCCAAAGGAAGAAAATTACCCTTAAAGTCATTTTATGAATAGCTGAAGAGATGAACTAAATGTATTCTCATCTGGAATACGCACGGTTTTCGTATGCATTTATCAAGTTCTCTTCCAGCAACGAAGGGTGTCTTGCTGAGACAGAAAGCCATTCTGCACAAAACAAATAAGGAAGAAATGCAGTCTGGCCTGCAAAGGGCCAAAGCACTCAAGCTTGTGCACAGCAGGAGGTCTGTGATCCCCAACCCCTGGGGCAAAGAGAACATAGATTGACTGGAAGTCCTGGAAATGAGCTCTATGGGACCCAGTAAGGAAGAGAAGTAAAAACGAGATGATGGAGTCAAAAGTCTGTGGCCACAGGATGACTTCTGCTTTTAACCAAGATGGAGTAACAGAAGTGGGATTAACCTTCTCACCAAAAAATAACTGAAAAATGTATGAAACAACAGTGCTTAAAACACTGGACACCAGGTAGTGAAGGACAGTGATTGCCAAGTGATGGGAAACATGAGGGAAGCCCCCCTACTGGCCTAGCCTACAACCTTGATGAGGTCTCCAGGCCGTGGTGGAGGAAGGAGAAGCCCAGGCACACAGATGAGGGATTGAGGAGACAAAGCTGAGAGCTGGAGGAAGCCAAAAGGCTGGGGTTCTCAGAAGGAGAGAGATGCACAATGAAAACTCCAGTATTATGCAGAGGTCCCACCTCAAGTACTCAGGTGGGTACAAATCAGTGAACGCATGTGAGGAAACCACACGGGTGGGGAAAGACCCACCTGCAAGGATCAAAGGGAACAGAGTACATCACTCACACAGGGCCAGACATAGTGTTCGCTCCTTGGAGCAAGAGTGGACAACCTTACGATTCCCTGGGCATCCGTTAGAGTAGCAAGCAGGGTCTTGCCTCCACAGTGGGAAAAATCACCCCAAACTCTGTTCTGATCTCAACAAACGAAGCCAAGAAAAAGCCAAATGATCATATTGGTTTCAAGTAACTTGATCATGTCCTAGAGGAGAGCATAATTTCAGGAACACAGAAGTGTCCCATACACAACAAGGAAAAAAAAATCACAATGCCTTGCACCTAATTTATAATGATC
This sequence comes from Lynx rufus, assembly GCF_022079265.1. NCBI lineage: Eukaryota > Metazoa > Chordata > Mammalia > Carnivora > Felidae > Lynx > Lynx rufus. The sequence continues at coordinate 232,790,390 of NW_025814823.1, read as the reverse complement.
AGATACACAAGGAAGCTGCTGAAAAACACAAGCTATTATGAGGCGAAAGATCGGTCAATGGACACTGGCACAGAAATGACACAGATGACAGAATTTGTAGTCAAGAACATTAAAACAGTTATGATAACTGTATTTCATGTGTTCAAGAAGCTAGAAGCAAGACTGAACATGTGAAGCAGGGACACGGAAGATAAAAAGAAGAAATAAACTCAACTACACACACCATTTCCAGGAACATGAAAAGGAGGGATCACATCTCAAGTCATTCTCAGGTTGACTTTAATCTGATTATCAGAACCAGACAAAGACATTACAAGAAATGAAAACTACATGTGAATATGTCACATGAACTTAGACGCAAAAATTCTTGATGATATTTTAATAATAAAAACTCCAAACTGCATAAAAAGGTTATTTCTCAGGATTAAGTGGTAATGATGTCAGGCATGCAAGGTTGCATTAACATTTGACATGTGATCACTATAATTCACCATTTATTAACAGTCTAGAAAGTAAACCTATAAGATCATGTCAAAAGACGCAAATATATCACTTAATAAGATCCAACATTCATGCCATATAGGAACTCTCCAACAACTATGAAAGTAAATAAATTTCCCACATCTGATAAAGGACATGTATTAAAAATATACAAAAGTGACATCTTACTTAATGGTTAAAGCCTGCATGCTTTCTTACTAAGATCAGAAACAAGGCAAGGGTATTTGCCCCTACCACTTCTAGTCAATCTTATACTGACAATTCTATTTGGTACAGCTAGGAAACAAAAAGAATTACACTTCATCTATAACGGAAAGAAAGAAGTAACTATCTCTTTGTACACAAACATTGTGATTGTGTATGTAAAAAATACTGCAGAATCTACCATGAAGCTACTAGAAGTAACATTAATTTATCAAGGCTTCAGAATACAGGATCAATATAAAATATTAATTTCATTCCTATGTACTAGCAATGGGCAATCAGAAATTAAAAGAACGCCATTTACAGGTGCACTGGGTGGTTCGGTTGGTTAAACGTCAGACTTCGACTCAGGTCATGATCTTACGGTTCATGGGTTCCAGCCCCACGTCAGGCTCTGTGCTGACAGCTCAGAGCCTGGAACCTGCTTCAGATTCTGTGTCTCCTTTTCTCTCTGCTCCTCCCCCACTCATTCTCTCTCTCTCTCTCTCTCTCTCTCAAAAATAAACATTAAAGAAATTTTAAAAAAAGAATGCCATTTACAGTAGCATCAAAAACATGAAACACTTAGAATACAGCTCACAAATTATGTCCATGACTTGTACACTAAAGGAAACCAAATCCCCTAAATGATGTACTGAATCAATGCAATCTTAATCACAATTCTAGAAGGCTTTTGGGGCGGGGGGAGGTAAAAATTGACAAGCTGGTTCTAAAATTCATACAGAAATAAAAAGTATCTAGAATACTGAAAACACTTGGTGAAGGAAGAACAAAGCTTGACTTGAAGCCTCATAGAACTACAATAATCAACATGCCATGGTGTAAGGATCAAGATAGAACACTAAGCAAAGGAATTCGGCACTGGAAAGTCCAGAAGTAGACTTGCATGTGTGTAAATTATTCAGTTTTGATAAGGGAGCAAAAGCAATTAAACCTCCATATGTGAAAAGAAGACCTTTAACCAATAACTTGCTGTCCCTTTGATAATAAACTCCAATGGCTCATAGACCAATCATCTAAGACCATGAAACTTCTACAAGAAAACCTAGAAGAATCCCTCTGTGGGCTTCGGTTAAGCAAAGATTTCCTAGCTACAATGCCAAAAACACCACTCCTGTAAGAAAAACAATGACAATTTGAATCATTCAAAATCAAGAACTTCTGTTCTGGAAGAGACACCGTGAAGAGAAAGAGACACGAGCCACACACCGAGAGAGAATATTTGCAAATCAAATCAAAGATTCATACCCATTACATATTTAAAAAATGAAAATTCAACATTAAAAAAAGTTAATATAAAAATTGCCAAGTGATAGAAATAGACATTTCACAAGATTAGATAGAGAGATGACCAAAAGAGCATATATAAAGATGCTCGACACCATTTGTTGGAAAAAAGGAAAATTAAAACCCTAAGGAAACCACCACACACCATTAGAATGGCTAAATTAATCACAAACCCCAAACCTGACATCAACGCTGGTGAGCTCACAGAGCACCAGGACCCCCTCTCTTACCCCGCTGCTAGAAACGTAAAATGGCACCATCCCTTTGAAATCATCTGACGCCTTCCTAAAAAATTAAACATACACTTACCATGTGACCTTGCCATCTTCTTCCCAGACATTTACCCAAGAGAAAAGAAAGTAGATGTCCACACAAATGCTGGTACACAAATATTCTTAAAAGCCTTCTTGGTGATAGCCCAAAAGAGAAACAACCCACATGTCTGTCAGCAGGTGACTATCAAAACAGATCGTCTTCTATCCAGACAACGGACTGCTCCTCAGCAGTAAGAAGAAACGAACTGTTGACGCATATGGCATAGAGGGATCTGAAAATAGTGCCCAGTGACAGAAGCCAGCAGGATGAGTGACACTGTATAATTCCATTCACGTAAAATGATGGAAAATGAAAACTGTGAAGTCAGAAAGACCAGTGGTTACCTGGGATGAGCGACGTGTAGGAAGGCAGGGCTGCAGAAAGGGAAGGAGGAAACTTGGAGGTTGACAGACATGTTCATTATCTTGCCAGTGTCAATGGTTTCACGGATGTGCACAGTTACCAAAACTTGTCAAATTTTATATTCAAACGTGCAGTGTATCATATGCCAACCGTGCCTCAAGAAAACAATTAAAAATGATACGTCCACGGAAAAACAAATCTCTTTCTAATAAATGGTGGTTACCTTGCCGGTTAGAAGAGATACTCAAAACCCACTGTGCTTACACATACTTGCACACATTAAAATTACAGCTCTATTTTTTTCATAACATTCATGCTGGAGCACTGGCGACTGAAATGCTTTATAAATGCAGAATGTGCACTATTCAGCCCCAGTTGCCCATCATATATGCCTGCGAAATGCTACTTTCTATCCATAGCCAATGTGGCCACTACCTGTTAAAGCCTATATATGCACATGTATCAACTGCATGCTATTATCACCTTATTTTCCTTATAATAAGTTTCTTTAACTGCAGTGCATTTTCATGCTGGTATGGGCTTTTGAACACGAAGGAGTTCAAGTCATCTTCCATGGCATTTAGAGAAGTTTTTGAATCACAGGATGGCTTGGTGGAAGACGAAGTCAGCCCCAAGGTCAGCTTCTTATTGTCCAACCTTCCGCAAATCCGTAAACACTTGGAAAATGTCTTAGTGCATTCGGGCTGCTATAACAAAACACCACAGACTGGTTCAACAGAAATGTATTTCCCCCAGTTCTGGAGCCTGGGAGCCTAATGTTAGAGGGTTGGCATGGTTGGGCGAGGGCCTTCTTCTGGGTCACAAACTTCTCTTTGTGTTCTCACATGGCAGAAGGGGTGAGCTCACTGGGTACAATTTTATAAGGACACTAATCCCATCCATGAGGGTTCCACCTTCATGACCTAATCACCCCCAATGGCCTCACCTCCTAATACCATCACTTGGGAATTAGGTTTTCAACGCACGAATTCGGAGGGAGGTGGGGGTGTGGGACCCAAACAGTCAACCTGTAAAACATATCCCAGCGAGTACCAAATCAGGGGTTACCAAGATGATCTCAAAATCCTAAACACATTTTGGAATCCATCGTCTTGCTTTGGATTAGCTCACTGACCCAAAATAATATTCAGCACATACACCTAAATCTGTTTCACAGAAGGTGACAAGATTTGATACTCAAGGCTACATGTCTACACCAGCTACTCTGAAAAGGCTGAGGAATTAGAGATGTGTATGAATATTCCTGATTTCTTTCCATTATCATTACTAGTCATTACAGGCTCATTGAAATAAAACGGAAACTTTTTTTAAATGTGAAAGTGACATGATAATGTGAGTATTTTAAAGTAGGAAGTTCCACTGTTCCAAGTACCTGCTTGCACGTCAGTGGGCTTCCTCTGAGTTAGCCACAGTTCTATAAACCTTTACTGTACCAGCTGTTGGCATGGGGTCTCCCCGGCCCGCACGTTTCTCAAGGGTAAAGCCTGGGGTTGATGTAACTTTCACCCTCACTGGGTGACTGGCACCATCATTGGCTCTAACGGGGGAGAGGACTGGGCTGAACATCTCAGGGGCTTTCAAATGGGTGCATTCGCTTTCAACAAATGGTCATCCCAAGTGGTTTTTTTTTTTTTTTCTTTTCTTACCTTTTCTTTTTTTAAGCACAGAAAAGCAAGCAAATATTCCTCTGCTGTCTTACTAAAAAAGATAAGTGTTTGTGTGTGTGTTAGATTATATATGTGTGTACATATATAAAAACGGAGCTGGCTTTCCCCCTTACGCATTATTTTAGGCATTCTTTTTTATAACACAGTAGAAAGCCCAAGAGAATAAGAAAACCAGTGCTGTCGTTGGAAATCTTTATTATAGAGGCTGTGATTTGTGGGCACTCTATAAACTTACATCTCAAATGAGAAGATCCATTTATTTATTTTATTCTCTCACTAGAATGCCTTTAAATTCGTAGTCTCTGAGAGTGAACATCAAAAATTCAGACAGCTTTTTTTTTTTTTTTTTTTTTTTTGGCAAATACTGTGCAATGAGAGGAAAAACTACTTTTAGCTAGAAGTGAAAACCTATCATCGGGGGAAATGTTTCCTTCCCAACTCGACAACTGAAATGGGTGACCTTGAGCAAAGGAGCCCACCCTTTCCTTCCATCCCTCCGCTTTTGCTGTAACACCTGCTATCTGCTTATTCACTTGGCAAAAATTCCTAAAGATACCTTACAAAGATCCCGAGCACTCAGTTCTCCTGTGCATTTCTTCAGACATGTAGGGTTGTATCTTCAGGCCCCTGAGGAGAGTTGTCCTACTTGAAGGCTTAGGAACAGTTGGTCTGTTTTCCATTAGTCACCTGTACCCTGACACCTTGATTATGGTACAGCTATGATCTTAAGAGTACTGTGACAGCAAGCACCCCAAATTCCCATCACCTGGGTGTCATGCCCTGTGCAATGCCCTCCCCATGAACGTGGCTGGGTCTTGGGAAGACGATAGCTTTGTGGCTCTCTTGATGAGATTCCTCCTAATCTAAGACTTCCTTGTAGGGGACAATAGAGAGATTGTCCTGCTGGCTTTGAAGAAGGTAGCTGCCATGCTGTGAGGGGGAATGTGGCTGGGACTTAACAATGTCCTCCAGCCAATAGCCAGAACGAAAATGAGGATCTCAGTCTCCAAACTGCAAGGAACTAAATTCTACAAACAACCAGAGAGTCTGAAAGAGGCTCCCGAGCCTTGAAAATGTTTGCAGCTCTTGATTTCAACCTGCAAATCTGAGCAGTGGAGCTGGTTAAACTGGGCCCAGACTGCCCTCCCAAGGAACTGTAGCATAATTAATTGTGCTGATTTAAGCCACTAAATTGGTGCTCATTTGTTACACAGCAACAGAAAACTAACACACACTTATGTAGTTATACATTTGTTATTTGTACATAAGAGGGAATGTATTCCATGACCTGCCTTTTTTCTAATATTCCAAGGATTCAATGTAATAGACAATTCAAATGAAGTTGACTTTTCTTATCTCCAGCCTCTTAATCTGGTCTCCCTTGGGCAAAAAGATGAAAGGATTGGATTCCTTCATGGAAAACTCATTATCTTCCTCCCATGATCTTCCAATTCTTTCTAATGAGAAAGTTTTGGCTAAAAATTTAAAAAAAGTGACCATTACTTATTATTAATAACACCTAGGAAAGTCAAGGTATTAATGAGAGACCTACAGATTATCCACTAAGGTTGAGGTTGGTTGTTACAATTCATGTCTTATTAAAGATGCCAAGACCAGGGGCGCCTGGGTGGCGCAGTCGGTTAAGCGTCCGACTTCAGCCAGGTCACGATCTCGCGGTCCGTGAGTTCGAGCCCCGCGTCAGGCTCGGCGCTGATGGCTCGGAGCCTGGAGCCTGTTTCTGATTCTGTGTCTCCCTCTCTCTCTGCACCTCCCCCGTTCATGCTCTGTCTCTCTCTGTCCCAAAAATAAATAAAAACATTGAAAAAAAAATTAAAAAAATAAAAATAAAAATAAAGATGCCAAGACCATCCAGAGTCAATTTTTAAAATTTAGTTTTACAGAATAGTGACAATATACACGTGTTGACAATCAAATTGTACTTCAACTTCACCAGTTTCACTAAAGCTGTAGATTTAATGGAAATCCACTATGCTTGACTGAAATATATTGGGTTAATGCCTTTTTCTTTAAGGACACAAGCAGAATTTAAAATGGCGTTGTATTCATTCCACAAACGAGCTTTCCCTCGAGTGTGTCTCAGTGGGATGCGGACAGGTGCCACCAAGACAGGCATCTGTTGTCAGGAAAGAGAGAAGCCATGGGTTCAACAAAGTTAAATGGGGTTTCTTCAAACCAGGAGTGATCAGAGCTCGTTTTAGGGAACTGAACGAGACAGCACATTGGCAAACGCTGTCGGTGAGGAAGCTAGCTGGAATCACAAAAGTTCTCAAAGGTGAGAGCAATTTCATTGTTTATTACTGATTCTACAATCAACATCACTCATTCAAAACTGAAAATAGGGTGTATCATACAACTTATATGAGTCACCCCTCTCCTGCCAAACCTAGCGAGGATTGGAAAGATTGAGGATGGAGTCTTATGTTCATAAAACCCTTAGCCCATTTGACTCCATGTTTGAATAGGGAAAGCCGTCTAAAATATCCCCTTCCTTCAAGACTATTGGTGGGTGGCTTTCCAGTGAGCTTATGATGTAGAGGGAGCTGGCACGTCAGTAGTCATGCTTCTCAAGCAATTTCTTTGCTGAGTTTATTCATACGTGGGCTGGTCAGTTCTTACCGGGAAAGTCTCTTCACTTCCAAGTTTCCTGTGTGATAATCAGGAGAGGCCACCAGCTCCATCCAGCGGGCCTATTCCCTTCAGTCCCTTACACTAGCACTTCAGCTAGAAACACATTGTCATGATTTGGGAATGTTAATGAGGTAATATGTTTACAGCGGTTATCAGTGAGCCTGGCATGGGGGGCATCTTTAGTCTGCACAGAGACCTGGGAATGAAGACGGAAAGCAGAACATGAAAATAGCAGGGGATCTCCAGGGGCGCCTCGGTGGCTCAGTTGGTTAAGCACCGGGCTCTTGATTTCGGGTCAGGTCACGATCTCACGGTATGTGAGATGGTGCCCGGCCTCAGGCTCCGTTGGTCAGAATACGGAACATGAAAATATTAGAGGCGCTCCAAAGTTGGTCACTAGCCATCTTGAGAAATCATCCTTTCTCAGTGCAGATGGCCACAATAACCCATAACTCTCCCAGCCAAGTCACGCTCAGGGGAATGGATTTCTCTAACTGGTAAAACAAGTTTAAATCTAACTTCCATCCAACTTTCCATGCATATGTATCATTTGACTCCCTCTGTAATGTGATCATCTAGTGGAAAAGTTTCTTCCAAATTTGCTCTTATCTGCGTTTACATAAAGCTGGCTTTTAATCAGTTCATGTTCCTTAAATAATCAGCTAAGATTTCATGCTCTAAAAACTAGTAATAAGAACATTCGTTTAATCTAAAACCCTCACATCATGAATGATATATTTGGAACATTCACTGCTATGGCCAAAGCCCTTCTGTCATTTCATCTCACCAGTATGGGAACAGTTAGAACTCTTGGGTGTTGCGGCTTTCCAACCTGGGATCCCATCATTAATGGGTCCGGGAAACAGAAAACATGTTTTATCAGCATCTTTTGCTGATAATTTAAATCACAAGGGACTGCATTTTTTTTTCCTCTTCTTTTGGCCAATTTACTGTGGGAGAATAATTAATTCCTCAAATAAAGATCCTTAAATGACTTTCATTTTATAATTCAGATGGTTTAATTAGATTCCTGTTACCTCCTGACTATTTCCTGCCAGAACTTATGGTTAATGACCTAAATATCTTAAACCAAACATTTATAACATTTATACTTTTGAAATGAAGGGTCACAGTAATATTGCCCAAATGACATTTTCAACTAAGAACATAGTTATGAAAATAGAAGTATCATGTTATTCATCCATCCATCCATCCATCCGCTCATCCATTCATCCATCTCTCAAAAATCACTGTCGGGGCAGTTAGTTACACCACATGCTAAGCTACGTCTTCAGGATTTCAGATGTTAGCAGTGAAAATAAACAGAGGAGGTCCAAAGGAGACATGTAGGATTATACACCCACACCAACTACGGGTCACGGGAGTTTACATGCAGCAGGAACTAACCAGAAATCACACAAGCATCTAGTAACTAAAGGCAGTGTGGTCAGTCCCATGGGCCACTCAGCATGAGATTCTGCGTGGGATTCTGCGTCAGACCGACTAGTCTCATCCTAAGGGTGCCGGCCTCGCAACCACAGCACCAGATGAGGGATGCACTCAATGCTCTAGTTGCCTTGAGCAACCAATTCTGGCTAAATTACCCATGTCTTCATGCTATAATGTCACTACTGATACAAAACAAAATGAAAACTCAAATGCAATCTTAGCTACTCGAAGAAAAGTTTCAAGTCTTGATCAGAGAAAATAAAAAGATCCACTAGTTGAAAAAGTTGTCAAAATATTGGGTATTTGTCCTTATTTTTTTTCTTAATACAGTTAAAAGTTTTTGTGCCCCAGTTTTATAAATGTTCAAAATATATGCACAGGGTCCCTACAGTAATCCTAATGAAAAGAGTAAAGTGCTAGGAGGGCCTGCAGGACATGTGGCCACAATTGATGGCTGCTTTCATACCAAGACCCAAGGCCTGGGTGGGTTCTCTGTCCTCCATCACTGTTCTATTGCTTTTCCTCTCAAAGCTGGGGGCGGTATTAACAAGAAGCCCCCCAGTGTCCCAGCAAAAGAGATGCATTTCCAATCTGAGGATAAAAGCCTTGTCCTTTCCTGCTAGAATCACCATCCTAGTTCAGTAATATAAATATACAGTGGCTTTAATATGATCTTTCCCAACTAAACTATCACAAAAGTGAATATTCTGTCTAAATGAAGCGACAACATCATAAGACAGTCATTTGTCTATGGCCGCTGTTTGATAGATTCATTTCTAAGATTTATAACTTTGTCTCTCAGATCTTAATTTAATGACTTAGTGATTTCTTAGGGGCTATAATTAAATCTACTTATTACTGACAATACCACTGATGGAGTACATTCTCTCTCTCTCTCTCTCTCTCTCTCCCTCTCTCTTTCTTTCTTTTTAACCACAGCCAAAAAACATTTCTTGCATCTACTTTTTTGTTGGTGTTATTGTCTATAACCTAAGTTTTCGGCCACAATTCTGCTACTTTATGCCCCACTTCTCATGAGTTTCTCTCTAATTCCATCTCTGTGACAGTGTGGACAAGAGAAGATCAAGCCTATTTGAGTAGGGATCAAGAGAATATTAACACTTTGTTGGGGCGCCTGGGCGGTTCAGTCAATTAAGTGACCATCTCTTGGTTTCGGCTCAGGTCATGATCTCACAGCGTGTGACTTCGAGCCCCACATCGGGCTGTGTGCTGACAGTGTGGAGCCTGCTTCGGATTCTCTCTCTCTCCCTGCCCGTCCCCCACTCACTCTCTCTGTCACTTTCAAAATAAATAAATTGATTTAAAAAATTAAAAAAAAAAAGACATTCCAAGGACAGAGTCTTTGCCACAAGGCTGGACAGCAAAATCCCTGTGTTTCTCCTGCTTCCTAAACCTGGCCTTGATCTTGGCCACTAGGTCTAATGTGGCTATTTTCCCACAAACGAGGACTTCAGTGGGATTAAATATTCAAGATGTTGAAACCAAACTTACAAGGTAAACTTAAACATTTCTAGACTCGGATATACTTAACACATGGCAATGATATAAAACTGTTTATTAATCTGGAAGTTTCCTATAAAAAATAACTGTCCAAATCAATGTTTGAAGACTAAACAGCACTGTGGATTTTCATCTATTTAAATATGATGAGAAAATTATTCTGCTGTAAATTCCTAAAATATAAAATGCTGATTGGATCGTGGAGTGGGTAAACTCCCAAATCCATATTTCTAACCACAAGTATCTCTAACCACAAGTATCCTAATGCATGCCGCATATCCATTTCCTAGTTTTTAGCCATACAAACCTTTCCCCTTTTTTGACACTATATAAAATATAAAGACTTTTACGGGGCGTAAATATATTTTATATGAAAATATAAAAACTCATGATGGGAGGTCACTTATTTGGAAGCTACTTGAAAGTTATCTGAACCAACAAATGCAGTTACAACTGTCTCATTCTAGAAGGTTGCTTCTTTAATAACGAGTGTTTCTTATTCAAAGCCATCTTTCATGCCTATGGAGAATGCCCCAGTTAAAATATTTAGGATTCTGTACTGTGGATAACTTTAAAATTCATTTTTCTATTCTAGGAGACATTGCAAAATTTAAGCAAGAATATTGACTTCTCTGTGCTTCAATTTCTATTCATTTAGGCAAAAAATTCTATAGGTTGGCAGAATAGAAATGTCTGCTCTCCCTAAACATGACTAAAGTATCTCTAAGTTGCTGAATTTTCTTACAAATATAAGTACACAGAAAAAGAAAATAAGTGATCCGTTAGGGTAAATGTAGACATCTGAGTTTTCTCTTTTACTGCGATAGGAATAACTTTAGGTTTCTTCTTTTTGAGCATTCCTCAGTATTAAAGGTTAGTTGGCTTTACTGCTCGATGAAACGTCCTGATCCACGTTTCGACGGAACATGTGAGGCAGGGGAGAGAGATGTGAGGCTTGTCCACACACATGGACAGGCAAGAATGACATCAGCAGGTAGAAGCCGAAATATTATCATAATTAAGATAGAGCTACAGATATAATATCTATAATTCCATAAAACTGCAACCAAATTAGTATGCAAGGCGATTCTAGTGTAAGAGATTTTATCCAGTGATTGGAACTGCCCCCCCAGGACACGGAATCATCAGTGTTAATTGCATTTCTGTGGTTCCACGTTACCCGAAGTTAAAAGCCAAAGTCCCCAGCTTTCCAGGTACTCAGAAACTCAGGCCCACCGCCTTGTCCCAACCCCCCGGCCCTGTGATCTGTCTTGAGGACCCAGCAGCATACGCTGTGGCTTCAGGCCCCTACGCCTTTGCTGCTGCCGCCTTCCCTGTAAGATGCTATTCTCCTAAATTTACCTGAAAATACTACTCTCTCCTTGGTGCAACCACTACACCCTACCTTGGAAAGTGACGGACGAAGGACGCAGAACACAATGACCTGTGTGTCAGCACAGGGGGCTCTCTAGTAGACTGTGAGATTTGTGAAGAGGGGGCTACCTATTTCTCGTTTTCCCCTTCCTCGCCCCGCAAGGACACCTGTCATTTGTCACACACGGGTGCTCAGCCAGCATCGGTCCTCCCAGCACCCCCTCAGTCAAACATGGCACTAACGGGCTCTACACATCAGGAAACAGGACAGTACCTGGGATTCGTTTTGATAACTTTTCCTCACTGGTGTCCAAAATCTTTAGAAATACTGGTGAACCTTCCAACCAATCAATAACATACAGACAGGTAATGATCGAGCGGCTATGGTTCCAGTGAGACAGGGGCCAGGAGCCCACCCAGCCAAGCACCCCTACCCCATTGCCACCTGCTGGGGCTCAGTACGGTGCCATTTGCCAAACACAGCAATGAGTGAATGTCACCCTCCATCTAATGACCAGTCATTAACTCATAGTGTCTGACCTTCGAGACACAAGTAAGAGAGCCGGCAAGAATACTTGGGATTAATTATTTCTATCCCTGACCTTACAACTTTTAATCTTTTTGCCTTGTTACACCGAATCGCCTGTGATCTCCAGTAGAATAGTGAATGCTGGCAGGGCTGACAGGAGTTCTTAGCTTTTTCTTGACTTTAATGGAAAAGCTTCTAATCTCTCACCACATAGTATGATGATATTTGCTATAACATTTTAATAGGTATTCTTCAGGTTATGGTTCTCCTGGAAGGTTAAAGCAGCTCTCATCCACGCTGTGTTGACTTTTATTTTAACTATTATGAGTGAATGCTGGGTTTCATCAAACATTTCTTCTGCATCTAGAGAAATGGTTGTAACATTGTCCGTTAATCTTCATAACATAAAATGTCTTATTTACTAGATTCCCCACTTGATCACTGTCATATCCTGAAGACGCACATATGCGTATAAGTGAAATGTAAATATTTACACAGGTATAATTTATATTTATACTTAAGGCCTGACGAACTGACATTGGGCAAGAAGGTACAGTAGGCAGGTCACACAAAGGAAGATCCTGGCCGAGGGGGTGGGTGAGGGCTGAAATTCCACCCACATCCTCTCCTAAGCCATGAGCTTTGGCCCAGAGCCGTCTATACTTAGAGGAAGAGGCATGGTTCTTTCCATAAAAACGTACTGGCTGCCGGCCAAAACCTGGGCTGTGGCGCCGTGACCCCCAGAAGGGGAAACGTGCTCAGATTCACACAAAGCCACCTTCCAAGTGAGTGGCGATCCTGGCTCTCAACCATTTCGTTCTTTTTTTTCCTTTTCTTAACATTTACTCGTTTTTGAGACACAGAGAGACACAGAGCGTGGGTGGGGGAAGGGCAGAGAGAAAGGGAGACACAGGATCCGAAGCAGGCTCCAGGCTCCGAGCTGCCAGCACACAGCCCGACGCGGGGCTCGAACTCAGGGACCGCGAGATCATGACCTGACCTGAGGTCGGATGCTTAACTGACTCAGCCACCCAGGCTCTCAACCATTTCTAATCCTCAGAGCCGACACCATTTACCAAGCAGCTCAACCACTGGACGGGTCAGCCTGAGAGAAGTCGGGACAGAAGTCCTTGCTTTGAAACGGCCATGTGTCTCTGTCTACGCTCAGACTCCCTGCTATGTGCGAGCTGGCACCACTAGCTATGTAACCTCCAATGCCTCCTCTCAGAGGGGGGTTCCTGAGAAAGGGTGCCCAAATGTTTAAGTGAGGGTAAGAGGCACGAATAAGATATTGAAGAAATGACTCTTCTCTGCATGCACACCAACGAACATGAGGACAGTTTCGGGCCTCTTGAGAGATCGCGTCGTCTCTGCTTACTGGTACAAGACGTAACGGCTCTCCCTTGACCTGAAGGCAGCCAATGCATTTCACATCATTCATTGAGCAGCTACTTTGCACCGGGCACTGAGAAGGTGCTGAGGATACAGCGGAGAGCCACAGAGACGGGCCATCTGCAAGCGGGAGCCTGGAATCTCGGCAGTGCCCTCCACAATGCAGCCCCGTGTCAGCCGGTGGACAGACCCCAGTCAACAAGCATCACTCTGCTCTTCTTTACCTGCAGGCTCGCCAGTGATTTCGTCCTGAGATCCTTACAGGACGTGACTTACAATTAAAAGCCATGCCCAGCCACCTGTTGGGATGAGCACTGGGTGCTCAATGTGACAATACATTTCATATATATATATATATATATACACACACACACACACACACACACACACACACACACGTCAAGCAAATATCTCTCCTCCCCTGAAATGCAAATAAAATGCCAGCAAAGTGCCAGGATTATAAAACTTTCTTTTGTAACACTAGGTCTTGCTATAAATATTTATGCGGAAAGCTTGTCTTTTTTAACGTGAGTACTTATGCTGGAGATTAATTCAGATTCCTTGCAAACAAATGAGGCAAATGCAGTACATTTACAGTAAACTCGCAGCTGTACTTGGTGGGACCTCCCTATGCAAATGTCAGCATAAAAGCAACAAACAGGGGGGTTACGTATTTTGCTAAGGAACAAGCAGAAATGTCTGCTGGGAAAAAAGTTACAACTTCCATTAGTTACCTTTTTTTTTTTTTTTTTTTTGCAAAGACTCAGGGAATAGGTACAAGTAAAACGGCAGAATTTTAAAAAATCAACAATTTGTATCAAGATGAAATAGGTTTCACTTGACCAGGCTCCTCTCATTATGCAGTGGCTTATGGGGCACATCTAAGAACAATGTGCTCTATGAGTGCCCAGGGTGGCAAGACAGTGGGAGCCCAAAAGCCTGAGAAGATAATATAAAATATGTGCACCCAAGTAAAAGCCTGCCAAACTCCTTCACGAAGGCACACACATGGAATCAACATCTCCGGAACATCCTCAGAAACTGTGGTTTAGACCACACTCAGATATCACCTCACGCCAGTCAGAGTGGCCAAAATGAACAAATCAGGAGACTATAGATGCTGGAGAGGATGTGGAGAAACGGGAACCCTCTTGCACTGTTGGTGGGAATGCAAATTGGTGCAGCCACTCCGGAAAACAGTGTGGAGGTTCCTCAGAAAATTAAAAATAGACTTACCCTATGACCCAGCAATAGCACTGCTAGGAATTGACCCAAGGGATACAGGAGTACTGATGCATGGGGGCACCTGTACCCCAATGTTTATAGCAGCACTCTCAACAATAGCCAAATTATGGAAAGAGCCTAAATGTCCATCAACTGATGAATGGATAGAGAAATTGTGGTTTATATACACAATGGAGTACTACGTGGCAATGAGAAAGAACGAAATATGGCCCTTTGTAGCAACGTGGATGGAACTGGAGAGTGTGATGCTAAGTGAAATAAGCCATACAGAGAAAGACAGATACCATATGGTTTCACTCTTATGTGGATCCTGAGAAACTTGACAGAAACCCATGGGGGAGGGGAAGGAAGAAAAAAAGAGGTTAGAGGGGAAGAGAGCCAAAGCATGAGAGACTGTTAAAAACTGAGAACAAACTGAAGATTGATGGGGGGTGGGAGGAGGGTGGGATGGGTAATGAGGAGGGCACCTTTTGGGATGAGCACTGGGTGTTGTATGGAAACCAATTTGAGAATAAATTTCATATATTGAAAAAAAAAGAAATTGTGGTTTAGAAAATATAAGATCGAGCCCCATGGGCCAGAAATATTTCCACTGGCAGCTTACTGGATGGCAGGCGAAATGAGTCATCTGTTTCCATGAGATTCAAGTGGCAAAGGTGTTGGGTCCACAGGCAAATCTCTATCCTGTAGTGTGAACACTGAGGGCTCCTCAGTGGACATGGTGGGGGGCACTCTCCTAGTCCTCTGGACCAGAGGCAAGCCGCCCTCCTATCACCCCCCAGCGCCCCCCTCCCCCCGAAAACGACAGATGCTCAGCCAATGCAGAGCGAGATTCTCTTGTGGAGGAAACCGCTGGGGACCCTATTTGTGCTCAAAGTCCCCTTGAAGCCCGGTCTTCCTAAGTCTTAGGAACACTCAAATGACTTCTGCTAAAACAGTGATGTGAGGCTTTTCCCAGAGAAAGCCATCCCGTATACAGAAGACTTAATGGTTCCTTCCATTCTCTGGACACCTGTAGCTTGGATTCATCTCTGGCACTTTCTACCTGAAGTTAATGCCATTTGGTTGCTAGCCTCTTTCTCCTCCCAGGCTGAGAGCTCTTGGGTTCCAGGACAGCAACGTACCCAGATTCACACTTCACCCAGCCCACATCCCAAGTGCTGGCTCAAACCCACAGTCACACGAGACTTGTTTGTTAAGGGGACAGAGCTGGACCAGACTTGGGTTGGTGGGGATGAAGTGCACCGAGGGAAATCAGACAACATCTGATTAGTGGGAAGGTTGATGGTCTGGAAAGGACCTAGGGTCACTACTACATCGAATTCCTATTTACAGAAGGGAGCTCAAATATTGGAATCTGTGCCACTTTAGGAAATTCAGATTTTCTTTTCTAATTAGTTGCTCTGCATTAGTTATATGTACTCACGTCTTGCCTGTGGGGATCTGATAAGGTCTTGGAAGGTCACTGCCAAGTATAATCTAATATCAAAACCAATTTTAATGAACTTCATACACTATTACTGCAGGCAAACTGGTTTTCAGTGCTCAACTTGACTCATTTAGAGCAGCCTTGTAAAGCTAATTAGAAAGAATTTGAAATAATTTAAGAATAAGAACAAGAAGTAAAATGTTCATAAGCAAACATCATGGGAGGAAAAATTAAATGTGAAATAAAGGCAGTCCCACTGAGCTGTGAAGAATCTCTATGAAAGCGAAGACCAGACACAAAATATGTTCTGCTGTAAATGACCGAGGGGAAACCACAGAGCAGACAAGGGCGATCAGATCCACAAGAATAATTACTTCATTTGAAAAGACGTTGACAATATTTCCCCAAGTTGCCACCACCTTAAAAAAAATTAATACACGAATTTAATAACTAGCTTTATCTTCCCCCTTATCCTACACTCTGCTAGATACTGAGGATACAATCATGAATAAAACACATATCGTGCCTGACTTTGAAGTCTTAAAATATCCTCTTTTTTGGTATTAGTTAGTTCAAAAACAAATTAGTTCATCTCATATTAGTGGGATGGGACTTTCCTCTTCGAAATACGACTAAACCCAAGTTTATATAACACATTTTGGGGCAATGCTGACCTTAAATTTAAACTTTTAGGTTGAGGAACAAGCACCTACTAAGGTTGAATCAATGGCTGTGGGACAAGAATGTACTTCAGGATAAGGACCACATGAACGTGCCCTCACATATTTGCATCCGTAACATTATGCATGCATTACAATTAGACAGCTTCTATCTTTCAGATGGTAAAACCAACATGACTTTCTTTTTCACTGCAAGGAAACATAATTGGAAACGTGATGTAGCTGAAATGTCTGAGATCACTGATGGAGTTGTGCTGTGGAAATACCAACCCACAAAATCAGTCCATCTCCAAGCTAAGCTCCCACTCCGTGTCAACCTGGCCAGATCCTGGCCACCCCTTGTGGGGCCCTTGAATCATCCTCTTGCCTCCTCTTGACCCTTTGGTTCTTCGTCATTGTTCCATTGCCATGTCTGACTTGGTCCTTGTGTTCCAGCCATGGGATTTATATTCTTCTTCCTGGGCTAGGAAGTCAGCTCTTGGAGGTTAGGAATTTTCTTGCACATATCTGCGTATCTTCCCTAGTACCTAACACGCTTCTTCACAAACGGTAGGTAATCTTTTTTGCCAGTCCGATCTACAGATGAAAAGCTCCGAAAGTTCTACAAAGGATAGGATGGCGGACACGAATCGGTGACTGAAGTCGCCGAGAGTTTTCTTTTCTGCCACGTATAAAACTATTTAGAAATTAACAATATCACAGCAGATTACACCAAGCATTAGAGAAATTAATTATCAAAGGAGACTCATGGAACAGGCACAGATGGCAAGGCCTTATCACTAAAAGCCATGAGCAGTTTCGAGATAAGAGAGAGAAATCAATTAAAGAAGCCTCATAACGGAAACTGCCTGGCAAACATCAGAGGGTTCCTCTTGATGTCTGGATCCCATCTGCTTGCCCTGCTATTTTTGTCTCTTCCTCTTTTGAGAGGCTATGGTTTCACAGACGCAGAGCTTGGATAATTTCATAAGGTAGATCCCCCAGCTTCCTTCTCTCCGCCATTGCCATTTCGTCCTCCCATACCATGACCCTGGAGTTCCTTCGAAGACTACTTCCGAATAGTCTCAAACGGGGCCAATTTCCCGGGACCAGGATAGAGTGGGAACAGATGTGGGAAATGTTTCACATCATGACAGAAGCACGACGCCAAATGGCAGTGTGTGGGATGTTACTTTCTCACGCAGCACGGCTTAGAAAATAATGCAAGAATGCGACATGGTACAAGCCAGTTCTATCAGAGCAAAACATTTAAGCTTCCCCCCCCCCCCGAACAACTTAAAAACTTTTTTTTTAATTTTATTTTAGAGCAAGAGAGTGCACAAGTGGGGGAGGGAGGCAGAGGGCCGGAGAGAGAATCCCTCACCTGGGGCTCGATCCCACGACCCTGGCATCATAACCTGAGCCAGCATCAAGAGGCAGACGCTCAGCTGACTGAGTCACCCAGGCGTCCCTTTCCTGACAACTTCTGAAGGCTCCCACACATGTCCTGGTATTTCTATTTCAAATTGTTCAAGAAAAAATTTAAATGTTCACAGGAGCCCCTGACAGTCTTCCTTGTAGTCACATACAAGGGTTCTGACGTGGGATCTAGTCCTTCAACATTTTAGGATGGCCAAAGGGACAACACTTGGGGAGGAAGGATCCCATGGCGTCTGTGAAAAAGTCAATGCTTTCAAACCATTTTTTCATGTTCCAATGCCTGTTGCTTCCTTCCCTCACTTACTTAATTACAAGTCGCTTTGAAAATTATTATGTATGTGAATTGTTTTAACAGCCAAAATTATACATTTAATAATTCCATTGAGGGCGCTCAGATACCAGTGATACAAAAGTGGGAAATGCAAATCTGAGGCAAAACACAAATTAAAACATATTGTTGATATAATTAAACACGCACGTTACTTCTCCGAAAGGAAGGGCTCCCTGCTGTGAGCCAGACCAAACGACAAGGCCAGTGTGATCAAAACTCAGTTTAAAATTCTCTGGCTGCATTTCTGGGCCTCTGACTACTCCTGCAACACACCCCCTCCCCGCTAGGGGAAACGGGAATCAAAATACACTGTGAACAACTGCGTCCACAAACAAGAATAAGGCAACGAGCAAACTGGTACGGAGACCATTTGGGGTTAAGCTTCACAAGTGAAGCCTTATTCCTAAGCTTTGACCAGGGACGGTGATTCCCTTATTCACCCTGCTATCCCCAGAAGCCATCACTGGGTAGAAGTTTAATATTCATTAAATCCCGGTGGAATGAAAATGGGTAGGGGCGTCTGGGTGGTTGATTCCAGCTCAGGCCATGATCTCACAGTTTCTGAGTCGGGGCCCCGTGTTAGGCTCTGTGCTGACAGCGTGGAGTCTGCTTGGGATTCTCTCCCTCAATCTCCCCCGCCCCCTCAAAATAAATGAATAAACTGGAAAAAAAAAAAAACAAAAGAAAATGGGTAAAAAACTCAAGCTGCTTACATTCTAGTTACATCAGTGTGAGTTGGAGAAAACATCTATTAAGACCGTGACGTATGTGGGTCTTGCCAACCTGAGTAAACCCAAAGAAGAACGCACGGCAAGAGACACAATCAATTAAGTAAATGGCGAAAGCCTCTGAGCAAAGGAATTTCTCCCCAGGTTTTTGTTAGCTTGTTCATGAACTTGATTTTAGAGCCTTTTAGAAATGAGTCAGCTGAGGCAGTATGTTCCACCTGTAAAGTGGAACCTGCAATGGGCCGGATCGCTGCTTCTCTCCAGTTCTTCCGTAAGTCAGCTGAGTAGACCCACAGGCTCAGATTGGGATGGTGGGGTGGACAGAATGTTCTACTCGTACAGCCCCAGAAACACAGCCCCGGAAACACAGCCCCGGCCTGTGCAGTAAGGTCTGCACTGAAATACAAACTTTCCAAAGTGGAGGCAGACGGAAGTATCCAAAGATGCAAATAAATGCAAGAGTCCATCCCCAGTGCTACCAAATCTGCACCCCCCTGCCCACACTGGCCAGCAAGCCCTCAGCTCCCAATCAGAGGGACAGCATCAGAGCACATCGTTTAGAGGCCAACTTGGCTGGACAATGCAGTTAGTTGCTTTTTAAAAACCACGAGCAAGCAATGCTTGCTCATATTCCAAGAGAACATTCTCTTCAATTGCAGGACAAACGCTTAATGCAAGTAGACGCAGACAAGGTGAGCTACAGAAATTGACCGCACGGAAGGACACCACGCTGACTCATCGACCCCGGAAGCTTTCTCTCTGGATAACCCATGATTAGCCCGAAAGCATCAGCAGGGCTATAGTCAAAGACTGGAGATGCATTTGGAAAGGATGCATCAAACAGCTCGCTGTTTTAGAGGAACTTCTATTAAGACTTTATGTTATATAGTCACATCTAAAATTTTTTTTAATGCTTATTTATTTTTGAGAGCGAGAGACAGAGAGAGAGAGACAGACAGACAGACAGAGCTCGAGTGGGGGAGGGCCAGAGGCAGAGGGAGACACAGAATCCGAAGCAGGCTCCAGGCTCTGAGCTGTCAGCACAGAGCCCGACGCGGGGTTCCGACCCATGAACTGAGAGATCGTGACCTGAGCTGAAGTCAGACATTTAACCCACTGAGCGACCCAGGCGTCTCTACAGTCACATTTAATTACTCGTTTGGTAGCAGTTACAAATCTGGCATCATTTACAGCGGAGACCTGGGTTTCCTATAGCTGAGAATTGCTACGCCTTTTAATGTCTGTTTGTTCTGGATGGAGAGCGTATACACACAGACCTACAAAAGACCTTTGGACCCATGGCCATTTAATGGAAATTCTTAGGACTGGGACCAGGACGTTGTTTCCATATGTAAACTAAGTATCTTAATGTCAGGCATTGGAAAATCTTTATCACGGAATTCACTGGCAAACTGTAAAGAAAAAAAAATATGTATGTGTGTGTCTCCTTTATCTAAATCCCTTCTACAGCAGAAAATCTCTATTCCTAAAGCTTCTCCTTCCAATTAACTTTGCAATCACTGCATCTGAATTATTATAGGCGGAGACAAACCCGATTTTTTTGGGAAGTCAAAGAAATCTGTGCAACAGACTCTCCCAACACTATAAATAAAACATTTTTGTAAAATACTCCAGATCTCCATACCAATTGCCATTTCCAGGGGTTGTAGATGATAATTTATACGTCCTAGAAACAGACTTGATGGATTAATTCCTATAATCCATCATTTTTCTTTTCTCCCCATCTGCATCATGCACCATTCTTAAACTCGATCACTGAACTTTCAGCGCTAAATTTCAGAAAACTTACACTTCTGTGGCCACCCGCCAAACCACCTGATTTTGTGTACTGATACTAACTTCGTCAAAATGCTCAACTCTCTTGGAACAAAATATGGCATTTTTGCTCTGACAATCTTTCATATTTGCAAGCCTTTCACGGAGCTATCTCATAACAAAAGAAAGCAATTTTTGCATTCCCATGCTAATGAAGGTGTAATATCAAATTTCAGCTAGGGAGATCAATCATTTCTCTGGGGAAGGATGTTTGGAAATACAAGTGAATGCATTTTAGGAGCACAGTGCAATACAAGATTTCATGCTGTGACCTTCATGAAGAAGGTCAAGGTCCTTTGTTGAGCCTTTGTGGATCACATGAACATTTTAGATTTTTGAGAGAGAGAGAGAGAGAGAGAGAGAAAGAGGGAGAGCACGAGTGGGGGAGAGGCAGAGAGAGGGAGACACGGAATCAAAAGCAGGTTCCAGGTTCTGATCTGTCAGCACAGAGCCCGATGTGGGGCTTGAACTCACGAACCGTGAGATCATGACCTGAGCTGAAGTCGGACACTGAACTGACTGAGCCACCCGGGCACTCTGAGCATGCCTGTTAATATTGTGAAGTGGTCTTAAGAACAGGATAAGAAGCAGGAAGCCTCCCTCCCTCTCCATCCTTGAGGATCTGGGATTTGAGGGGCTTCCCAGGAGGAAGAGGAAGAGAGGCGGGAGCAGGCACACCAGTTAAGATGATTTTGACTCAAACCAGCTAAAGTCATGGGGCACTTGGATCTCACATATCAGACAGTCCCCAGCAAGGGGGTGGCAGGGGGCGGGGGGCAAGGCAGACGGGCACACTGGTGCCCCCAGCTCTGCCTCTCTGCCACGCTACTGCAGTCCCTCTGCTCCGACCTGGTGACCCCCCCTCTGGCTGCCAGCAACTGGGGAGAAACCTTCCACCTCCTCCCACACGAGTCTCCAGAGGAGGAAAGGAGCCTCCCTTCCTGCCTCTTGTATCGACGGAATACAGGGACCTTCCCCAGGACCCCCTACCAGCTTTCCCCAAGGGAAGAACTGGTCCACATGATGGGAACCACTGAGCTAGATAAAAAACACCTGCTGGGAAACAAAGTGGAATCTGCCCCATCAGTAGCACCCACAGCCATCTGAGGTCTGGAAAGTTCCAGAGTCCACAGGACCCTGGAAGGCAGGGCTGTACCCCAATTAGTGGGCAGCCACATCCAAATTCCCGTGCCCGCTAGCCTGGTATGCTCAGGATTTGGTTTCACAAAGTCAGCCGTAGCGGGTACTTTTGGGGCCCACACTGTAGCCCCCACCCCATGATCCCAGCTGCAGGCATGGTGGCGGCATCCACCGAGGGCGCGGCCTCACTTCCCGTGACTTTCTTTGCCCATTAAGGTCTTCTCGGAGGTCTCCGGGGACTACCGGGCTTGGGGGTGTGCAGCCCAGATCATCTCTCTGCCGAGGGGAGCTCAGGAGCCCTGCCGCTTCTGAGAGCCATTGTGCAGTCTTCTCAGCCATCCTGGAGGGACTCCGCCCCACTCTTCTCAGCAGCGACCTTGAAAACAAACCCTCGTACGGCTTTCCTCTTCTTCCCTCTAAGCCCCCCTCCCCTTCATCTCACATGTGGCCGTAGACTCATCTCCAGCATAAACTATGTGATCGAGCTCTATTTTAAACAGAGCTCAGGCTTGCCCCCCTCAGCTCCCACCTCCATGGTGCGGAACACAAATCAAAGTGACGGGTGGCAGTCACCCTACGTATTTCAGAGGCTTTGAAGAACTTTGTCGTTTTCATGCACTCAGGTCAGGGCTCGGGGTGCCCTGCAGTCCCACATTCGGCACCCAGGCTTTGCACTGTCCTTCTACAGGGGCACTACTCACATTTTTAGATGATCTTTAACACCCCCTTAAAATTATGCAGTATACAACCTGCACAACTGTATACAGTGGTTTTGGAGGATAGGTATTGGAGTGTGCACCTCCCCCAGGCATCTGGATATCTAGTCCTCCCCTGAGAATCTAGTCCCTCTGGACTATATGCACTCTCAAGAAGCCACCAAGGGTCATCTGTTGTTTTCAGTAAGTGATAGAGGAGGGCTTCTTTGAGCTTTAGCGTGAATGATTCACTTTATCAAATTCAGTCGGGCAAAACAGATTTCTATAAGCACATGGGTGTTTATGGTAACATCAGAAAAACTGCTTTTAAACTTTACCCTTCCAGATTATTTTTCAAATATCAGATAAGGTTACAGAATGCCGCTGGGACACATGCGGGTCATTGATACGAAAGCCTGGACGGGAATCTGGCCGCCCCTCGTAGGAGCTGGGCCATCAGGTCCCTTGGTGTCTGTCATATCTCCATACCTATAAAATGGTTATTCTAACAATCATGCCACATCTCTGGTTCACTGGCAGGAGTAAATAATAAAATCCCTAAGAAGTTGTTCAAACAATGCCTGGCCCGTAGAAATGATCACGGTCATGACGAGGATGACGAGGATAGGAAATACCGTTTTTCTTTATGAAAGTTCTATATGCTTTCCATTGAGCTGAAATCAACTATTTTACTTAATTTTATCGATTAAATTTTATATAAGAAAATTGTTTTTTTTTTAGAATTATAAAATGGCATGTTCATAAACAATGGGCAAAACTAGGTGTATGTGTACGAGTTGTATATAGTTGTATATAAAACCGGTTGATATAACTAGCTAAAACTCATGGTATCCCTTAGACGGGCCAACGGGCTTGGGGAAGGAAGCAAAGATTCCAGACTCCTCGATAAGCAGCCCATGCAGGGAGCCCAGGCGCGAGGTTGTAGGATACAGTCAGCGTCAGCAAATAAACGTGCGGGAATGGATCTTGGCCCAAAGTGAAGGAACCCCTTAACACACATAACACTGTAAACTGGCAACGTCCGAACACCTGCAGACTCGTCCACACGGGGAGTACACAGCACACAGGGGCCAAAACCAAGGAAAAATGACGGAATGAGGGGAAAACCTCTCATGCACCTCCTCATAAAAACGTGCCTGTCTTCCACGGCAGAATCCGCATAACCACCGTTCAGAAATGGGGACACACTAAACACGAGCCCAAAGGACACTAACAAGCACCAACCAGCAAGAAGAAACTTAAAACTACTCATGCCTGTTCACAAGTTAGTTTCCCCTGCCTCACGTTTCTTGTCAGTTGTAGGCAGAGAGGACATGCGAGCTGTCCATTCGAACGGAAGCAGGTGCCCTTGCAAGGAGGTGCTGATTCTCGTGAAGATGTTCTAGTACTAAAAAATAAACAGGGCACTAGAGGGGATTTTATTAATTTAGGAGGAAAGGAGAGGAGTCTTTCCAATAAGTCTGTTTCAATCTACCTCGTTTTCTGGGTGGAGGGGTGAGATAAGCTTCTGCCAATTAATCTCACAGTTCTTGACCCAGGGTTTTCTGAGGAGGCCACAGCAACCGGACCTTTCCAGCACCTTAGTGCTGAGACGACCTGGACTGGGGTCTT
Organism: Lynx rufus; assembly: GCF_022079265.1. NCBI lineage: Eukaryota > Metazoa > Chordata > Mammalia > Carnivora > Felidae > Lynx > Lynx rufus. Next base: position 232,765,983 of record NW_025814823.1, on the reverse strand, counting down.
TGCTTGGCCAAAGGCAGGGCTTCCGGTACGTAAATCGTTTTATCGGGGCCCCATGTTCTCATTTGGAAAATCACCAAAGTGTGAGATGACAGTTTTCAAAACAGTTTCCTAACTCCTGTGTGCCACACAAAACTGAGGTATTACTGCCGTTATTTTCCTAGATCGCAACCTATTTAAACTTCCAATTGCCAGGTTTCACCTGCTCCTTAATTTATCTATAGTGCCATTATTTGGCACAAACATTTCCAATATGTTCTATCAACTTTGATTAACCTTCACAGAATCCCTTTGACAGGGTGTATTGATCTTCATGCCTCTCTTCTTGACCTTCAGGGTCCTCCTTCGGCTGGCTCTTTTGTATCTAGGAAATACATGCTCTCCTCTCCTCCCTGCGGAGAGCATAAATCACAGCTTTTGGTCCATTGTTTTACGCTTTCTATGATATTTCGGTAATAAATACAGTGCTGGCAGGCGCTAAGTCTGCTCCCGTCTTTGAATTATCTTTGTTGCACCTGACCCCGTCTTCAGCTCTAATCTTTCACACCTCTGCTAAAACCTTTGAGGAAATTTTGAGTTACATTAACTTGAGAAGCAATTCTATTCATAGGGCATAACGTCGCATGTCTTTCTTCCTTCCGTGTGTTGTAATCTTTGGCCCCAGCATAGAATTAAGACATGCGTTAGATGTTTAGCTTCAGGTAACGGCCATGGTCATCGGAATCTCTCACGGATGCTCTCACGGTTGGGTGAGAGAACGTGATCACGGCTGATCAACAGAGACGGATACAACAGACACGTAAGGACAAAAGGTCCTCTTTCTTTGAAGATAGGCTTTGTACTAAATAAAAGAAAAGAAAAACAAGGTCCTATCATTTATCGTCTAACATCCGACAAAGAAATCAGGCACACGGAGTCCTGTCGTTCTGTGTGTGTCAGTGGGCCCGTTCTCAAATGCTGCTACAGGAACCCACCAGCCACGCGCTACTGGCCAAGTTCACTCATCTTTCTCAAGTTGAGTCACCCACCTCCAAGTGAGGTAATAACGAAAACTGCCCCGCAGGAATACAGGGAGAATACACACAATACATTTTCATCGCTCTTAGTGTCGTTTATGGCACGCAGTAGGCGTTCAACCAGAGTTCCTTATTTTATTGTGTAACACAGGACGTCAGCTGATCACAACATACCTAAATAACAACTCCGCTATGCTCGCTCATACTGTCATTTCAGTACTTTGACACGATGAAGTTAGCATTCGTTTTTAAATATTTACGTATTTATTTTAGAGAGAGCTGAAGCGGGGAGGGGCAGAGAGAGAGGGAGACACAGAATCCGAAGCAGGCTCCAGGCTCGGAGCTGTCGGCACAGAGACCGACGCGGGGCTCGAACCCATGAACCGTGAGATCATGACCTGAGCTGAAGTCGGACGCTTCACCAACTGACCCACGCAGGCGCCCCTGAAATTAGGATTTATGAGGACTCGATCTAACGATTATTACAGTTCCTAGTTATTATCCAAAAAAAGGCGAAAAATGAAATGAAAATAGGCCAAAGATAATTAACCCCAAAATGGGTACTCTAAAGTGGTCTGGCTAACTATTTTCTTTTTTTTTTTTTTTTTTTTTTTTTTTTTAAATTTTTTTCTTCAACGTTTATTTATTTTTGGGACAGAGAGAGACAGAGCATGAACGGGGGAGGGGCAGAGAGAGAGGGAGACACAGAATCGGAAACAGGCTCCAGGCTCCGAGCCATCAGCCCAGAGCCTGACGCGGGGCTCGAACTCCCGGACCGCGAGATCGTGACCTGGCTGAAGTCGGACGCTTAGCCGACTGCGCCACCCAGGCGCCCCTGGCTAACTATTTTCAATTAAATAATTACAACTCTGAATTGTCAGGGCACTGACGTGATGTAGGCTTAAATCCTGGTGGTATAACTGCCCAGACACTGTCACCCCTCAGCCTACTTCTCACGGGTGGGATGGGAGAAGCCACCATAAAGGTGACAATTTATACTGGGGTCCCCGCCTCTCTGTAGACAGGCTCAGTACCCTCGGGCAGGTCCCCTACCTATGTAGTCTCATGTCCCTCACCCACAAACATGACCATAGTAAAGTCACATCGGCAGGGCTATCGTAAAAGAACCAGAGACAAACAGAAAGCATCTGGCTGTCAGCGGGTATGCAATAAATATCACTGTTTCTCCTTTCTCTGCACCACCATCCAGGGTTCCTGCGAGCATTTTACAAGATTTCAGTCTACCATAACATGCCTAAATAATAACTCCAGTGTGTTTAATTATAGCTTCCTGTCAATAATTCACTTGAAGTTAATCGGTAAGTTAAAATTTGTAAGACTTGATATAATAATTACCATTATGGTTCCTAGATAGTATCCAAACAGGTTAGACATAAAAGATAGCCATGCCAGATATAATTAGTATAAGATAATAACATTGTAGGGATTAAGTGTCTGACTCTTTAAAACTTTTTTAATGTTTTTATTTATTTATTTTTTTTATTTTTTTTTTAACGTTTATTTATTTTTGGGACAGAGAGAGACAGAGCATGAACGGGGGAGGGGCAGAGAGAGAGGGAGACACAGAATCCCAAGCAGGCTCCAGGTTCCGGGCTGTCAGCACAGAGCCCGATGCGGGGCTCGAACCCACGAACCGTGAGATCATGGCCTGAGCCATGAGTCAGATGCTCAACCGACTGAGCCACCCAGGCACCCCGCTTAAGCTCCTTATAAATGTGATTACTGAAGTCAATTTGCAATATGATAATGAATTGAAATGTTTACTGAGCTCATTATATTGAAAAGGTTTGGAATGTAAAGAGCCAAGATGGACTCCAGGCCATCCCTCCCTGTGGTTTCCCAGCTGATAAGATAAACCCTGATTTGTGAGTGGAGATCCCGGCCTCAGAAACTGAGGCAGCAGAAACAGGAAATGATGTATTTCAGCAAAGAATAAAGCTACCTCATTTAAATTGTTTTCCTAAAACGAGGGAGTGTCCACAGAACTTCCTTTGACATTTTAACACATAATTTTTTAAGCTCCAGCGTTTGAAATATCAATAAATGCATCCTTTTAAACTGGCACTAAGATTCTTCCTGGCCAATATTTAGTTCAGGCCAACCTGGAAAGAAGTGCTTCTCTAATCAGTAACCGCTCCTATCAAAGTTACTGCAATATTTGCCAGTGTGAAGGGGACGGCGTCTAACTGCAAATCCCAGTAACGGAAATCTCCCTGGGTTGGGCATATCTGAGAAGATGCTCATACCCTCTTCCTCTCCCTGAATTTTCCAAGGCTATCTGCAGGGTGTGGATTTTGCATGGCACAAAACAAGTTGTACCGCAGCACAAAATACGTCCCTCAGCCTCACGAACCAAGGTTAGGAAAGCAATGCAAAGAACGACTGGAAAGATCGGCCAAACAGGACCTTCTGGGGCCGAACTTCTCCCCCAGAACATCCCCACCCACCACGTGCCCTCCATGGTGCCAGCACCGGGGGAGGGCGAACGAGGTGGAAAACCAGCAGCCCTGAGCGCTCAGTCGTTCTTACACATGGCGCAAGAAAAGCAACGATGGGTCTTTGGAAAGGTGCCCGCGCGAGTGGAATTTTATTAGAGAATGTAGAGTGCTAAAGGAAATATGACCTGCTAAGGCCGAAGAAAATCAAAACCATAGGTTGCCTTGTATTCCCTCTGAATCGGCACCATTGTGCTCTGACAACAGCTGCACAAAGTTTCCCAGCCCTCAGAGTGCCTCAGGTTGATCCTGCATCCTATACGTCGGTGTGGAGACCTTATGCCATTTTCCCCAACGAAATATCGTGGGCAGAGTCAAGCAGACTGAAGCTTTTGCCATAACTCAGAAATCAGAACTGAAAACACCCCAGGGCAGTTCATCCCATAAGTGAAGCTTTGATTCAAGAAGCCTCCCAACTGCTATGACTTTCCAGTATTTCCTCCAAGCATCAACCAGAGAAACTTAACACCATTCACAGCACCTAGTACGTGCAGAGTATCTAGTGCCTGGGCACGTCGTGTTCGCAGAGTGTTTCCTGTTTGCAGAACTTCTAGTGTCTGTTGAAAATCGACTGTTTGCAGACTATCTGGTATGTGAGAGCATGCTACACCTGTGGAACACGTAATGTGTGCAAGCCATCCAGTGCCTAGACATGAGGTTTACAGAGCATGTGGTTTGCAGAACACCTAATGTTTGCAGCGCTTCGAGTGTGTGCAGAGCACCTAGCGGGTGCTGGCTCTGGACTCCCAGTGCTGCGTCAGGGGCTGGGAATGAGGGGACCGTACTCACCACATTGCAGCCCGCGCAGTCAGGTCCGTTCTCGCAGGTCCTGCGGCGAGCTTGAATGCCGCCCCCGCACTGGGCTGTGCACCGTTCCCAAGGACCCCAGCCTGTCCAGAACATGTGTGGGGGGCACAGCAAATGCTCATTGCAGTATCTGTGGGGGGGAAACCAAGAGGAGAAGGAAACCGTTCAGTGCAACCTGAAGCCACGGGTCTCTCCGCTGTCCGTCCCTGCACCGGGGTGTCGGACACATGGGCATGCTCCGCGTGGGGGGGTTTCCGTGCGCGGAGTGGTCGCACGATAAAGGGGGCAGATGTGGGCTGGCCATGCTGTGTGCACACAGACGATGGGATGCACGGGAGACAATGAAGAAGATGCTAAACTCACAATGCAGGATGGATCTTCCTGTGCAGCCAATTAAAGGAAAAACAAACAAAACAAAACCCTTCAAATAGACACCCAAAAAATGAGAACACATAGAAAATATCTAGGTAGGGCATTTATCTTCTACGCACAAATACGGAAAGATAAAGTAGGCTATGGATACAGAGTCAGCAACACTGTGTTTGGAATTCAGTTCTCATTCTGGAATCAAATAAGGTTCCTAATCCTATTAATATAAGTAAAAGAAAAGTTAAAGCCTGATTTTAGTATGAAGCTTCATGCCCTCCATGCCTTAGGTCATTGTACTTTTAAATTTATTTGTAGACTCTCAAAATGATGTCAGATGACCTTACTTTAAAAAACCACCAGTTATCCCAGGATAATTGAATTATTATTTACAAATCCTGTTTATATATTCCCTACTTCACATACACATTCATATGGTCAGTTATCAGCCAATTGTACATGGCCTTCTTTAGCCTTAGATGAGTCAGATTTCTCCTAAATCCTCAATTCTACAAGTGAAATGAAGCAAAGCGAGGGAAAGAAATGAACAAATGAAAAACAAGAAGGTAACGGCCTGGCATTCTACAGGTTACGGCCTCCAGGGTGGAAGGGATTGCTTTAAACATGGTCAAACTTGTGACACACACATATCTGGCAATTTAAAAGACTATTTCCATTCAGTACTCCATCTACGGAGCAGAAATTTAGCTTCTAGAGGACAGTAGTGTGCACGTCCTCTTCTGACCTCCCTCTCCCCACCCCATCTGGATTCAGACACAAGGCACAGACTCCCACCTGCGAGGCTAAGTCAGTCACCTGTGATGCCATCGTTATGAATAAATGCTTAATCCTGCAGGACACCACGCAGAGGGCATTACAAAGAGCGTTTCCACATGACAGGTGTTTACAACGTAAGATGAATACAGGGAAACGGACACAAGGCCACAACAGAAAATACGGTCTTCGTGAGTAGGAAATAAAGACAAGTTGTAGCTGGTTTCCAGAAACCAGGAAGAGTCATTTGGGGAGTGTAGTTTCCTGACAGCAGATGCTGACGATATTCAACTGGTTTCCCACCAAAACCAGGAGAACTCTATGGAGAACGTAAAGGCTTCAGAAGCAGGTACAGACGAAAGGTAAAAGCCAGGCCAAGCGGACGGGAGTCCACAGGATGAGGCAAAGTGAGCAATAGCTGACATCCTGGGAAAGAACGGAATATAGAAATGGGAAGAGTTAAGTAGAAAGGTCACTGGGGAGAAGACAACAGAAGAAGGTGACAGGACGTAGCAGCACCTACCTTCATGGGTGGGGAGGAAGAACTTGAACATTTACTTACAAGGAATCAAAAAAGTTCCACAGAGCTTGAGAGACAAAACAGCACCGTCAGAGTTAGAGGGTGAAGACTGGTCTCCAGGGGTCGGTGTCTCATCCCATTGGTGGCCTGGAGCTCCCTGAGATTTAAGGAGCTTTCCATGCGTGAGTGTGGGGTCTCATCTCCAAGGAGCCCACCAGCAGGAAGAGCAGTGGGAGCAAATGCCAACCAGGAGAGTCTGGGTTGCAACAGCGCAAGGGAGACATGTTCCAAGCCGGACAAACAAGATGGTGGTGGAAAGAGAAAGGGACGGGGCACGCTTGGGCTCGATATAGTGGGGTGAAGGTGTGGCAGCTGTGTGAGCACAGAGAGAAACAGACAAACGGCACAGTCACGTGTCAACCTCTCATTTGTGGGAACATGGAGGCATGCTTACTTCCGGCCAGAGAGAGCTGGTAAGTCGTGGCAGGAGAAGCCTCTGGAGGCAAGAACCAATGAGGTACATGCTTTAGCTTCTCTAAAGAGAAACTCTTCACATAGAAGAGTAGTCAGTGGAACTAAACAGTCCTCACTCTTTCTCATCTTCTCAATTTTCGTTAGGTTTCCCTCTTCCGAAGTCATGGACCCTCTTATGTGTAGGGGAGAAAGGAAAGGAATCTTCTAAGTAAGAGAGTGGGACCTCTAGGTAGGAGCACCAAAACAAAATTGAGGGCGCAACAGATTAAAAGATACAACAGACGAGAAGAATCTGGCCTCAGGAGGCATGTGCGAACAAACACACAGCCTTGCAGTAAGTAAAGCATCACGGCTACTCAGTGATCATTAACATAAGTGTTGGTACCTGGAATGTTCCAAGAGTGGGGAGCCATTCAAGAACACGTCTGGAAGAAAAGAAAACTCACAACCTCAGAACCCTCAGCCCTGGATTCAAAACAGCCACGAGTACCTTCTCTCACTGTGCACAGGTTGAGACGAAGAATTCCACCTCCCATTTCCAAGCCAATTCACCGGTCTTTAAAAGGTATGGACTACCTGGGCTCCTTACCTTCCTTTTTGCTTTCAAACACAAAACAAGCAATAAACAGATAGGGAGAGCAAAGGGAAAACTTGCTAAATATGCTTATAAAAACTTGACTTTTCATAAGAAGAACAGCAAGGGAGTTACCATCTCCCCATGGCGAAATCCATCAGTGTGCACAAATACTTTCTCATATTTGCCTAGAGCGGGCCACCTCTGAAAACACTCAGCATTTTAGCAGAGCTGAAGATGTACCGCAGGAAAGCCAGAAAACTCCACGTAGCATAGAACTTCTGACCGGTGTCAACACATGATGTATTTGGCCGCATTTTAAAGTGGTCTACCAGGAGCCTTCCTTTTTTCTCTCTTGTTACGGCAGTCCTGAGAAAATAGCTATACCGGGATAGGTGACCGGTCACCCACTGCAAGGGAGGTCAGAAGGGAAATAGAGATTGCTAAGCTATTCAGCTCTGTCCCTTTTTGTCTGGGTTTTCACTCACAGATCCACCCGAAGGGAGTCTGCTCAGAGGCAAAGCCCTTACAAGCCCCAAGCACTGGATTCTCTGCGACATCAAAGAAGTAGGGTCCCTCTGACCCCAACTAAGATGTGCTCCGGACAGAATGACTCTTCTTAAACCACCCACTGGGTTTCCAGTGTCTTTCCTGCTCACAAACAGCAACGGGGATCAGAAGTTAGTTGCTTTGATGACTCTGCTTGTTCAAAAAATTTTATTAATTTATGGATAAAATATCTCACAACGGACCAGCCCATGGTTCCTAATTTCTCTAGTTCCCTACACACAGCTAGCTTTTGCCAAATAACAGCTGAACATTTTTGAGGTTTTACTGGCTCCCTGGATCTCTAGTATCATAAAGCGTTGAAAGTCACAGATGCATTTCATGATGCATTAAAAATTAAGACTTTAATTTTTCCCATGACTGCTCATTCTCATTTTGCATTTAAAACTAAATTAATAACCCGGCAATATTTCTCTATAAATCATCAATTTTTCCACAGACCTAAGTCTCTGTGAAAAGAATTGCCTTTCATAGCCCCACATAGACTAGATTCTCAACACTATTGTTTCTTGTCATATCTTTTCATGGTACAAGTGCATTCTGTTCTGGTTTGGTCTGTAGTAGTTTCTCACTGCAACCTCTCACAGCCTGAACCAGTCAGAACCCTGTCACAACCATGTTCTCCCCACTTTGCTCTAAGTGACCGTCCCTTTGCTGGGCCATACTGGAATAATCAAATCTCTTGGCACAAGAGAAACTGCACATACACTGGGTCCCCCCCCCCATACTATTAACTTTTACTCCAGGAGAGACCCAAGAGAACCCATTAGGGGAGGCGAATGACTTTCACAGGAGCAGTACTTTGGCTCATCACAGGATTAAGCAAACACACCCACGGAGATGAAGACAAATGTGATAAATAAAAATCTTATGGTAAAAAATAATAATAAAAACCATATAATAAGCTCCCATTGGTTCCTGGGATTCTTAATTTTGATAATGCAGTGGGCAGAGTCTACTGTGGTCCCCATGGTCTCACCTCCTGGACATCACAGCTTGTGTGATCCACTCCCACTCAGTGTTTGTGTGTGTGTGTGTGTGTGTGTGTGTGTGTGTGTGCACCTGTGCATGTACGTTGGGGGTGGGGGGATCTGTGACTTGCTCCTAACCAACAGAATATGGCAAAAATGACAGGATATGACTTCCATGATTGAGCAACATAAGCCTGCAATGTCCCTGTTTTCAAGAAAACTCCCCCACCCTGCTTTGAGGAATTAAGCGGTTGGGCCTGAATGGCTTAGATGGCGAGGGATTCAGGGAGCTTCTGGCTCATGGCCTCGGCTGACAGCATCCAAGGAACTGAATGCTGCCAACAACCCTGGGATTTGGGAAGCACATCTTGTCCAGTCAAGCCTCAGATGAGACCACAGCCACGGTCCACAGCACATTGCAGCCTCGTGAGATCCTGAAGCGAAGGACCCATGTCAGTGTTGTCCAGGCTACAAACCCAGAAACTGTGAGACAATAAACACAGAGTGCTTCGGGCGCTGAGTGAGTGCTAACACTGTTACGTAATGACCCCTAAGCAGATGTTCATACCCAGACATGCAATGCTACTGTTGAAAACACCTGAAAAATATGAACGTGGCTTTGGGACCAGGGAACGGGTAGAAGCAAGGAGAATTTTGAAGCGCATGGTAGAGAGACTTTGAGGATGCTACCAGTGAGGCTTTAGAAGGAAAACAGGACAGGGGCGCCTGGGTGGCTCAGTCGGTTAAGTGTCCGACTTTGGCTCAGGTCACGATCTCGCGGTCCGTGAGTTCGAGCCCTGTGTCAGGCTCTGTGCTGACAGCTCAGAGCCTGGAGCCTGTTTCAGATTCTGTGTCTCCCTCTCTCTCTGACCCTCCCCTGTTCATGCTCTGTCTCTGTCTCAAAAATAAATAAATGTTTAAAAAAATTTAAAAAAAAAGAAGGAAAACAGGACAAAGAACTAAAACGCAGCAACAAAACCAATCCAATTAGCACATGGACAAAGAACTTGAAGAGACATTTCCAAAAGAGTAGACAAATGGCCAATAAGCACAGGAGAAGATGGTCAACGTCGTAGTCCTTAGGGAAATGCAAATCAAAAGCACAAGGAGGTAATAATTACTTCATACCTACCAGGATGGCCATCACGAAAGAAAAAGAAAGAAAAAAGAAAGTAACAAGTGCTGACGATGATGTGGAGAACCTGGAACCCTCACACTCTGCTGGTGGGGATGTACGTGGTGAAGTCACTATGGAAAACAGCTCCTTAAAAAACTAGACAGAAGTACCATATGACCCCAAAACTCCACTTCCAGGTTATACACAAAAGAACTGAAACAGAGATTTGAACAGATACCCACATGCCAGCGTTCACTGCAGCATTATTCACAGTAGCCAAAAGGTGGAAATAACCCACCTGGTAATTGATGGGTAAAGAGATAAACACATTAGGATACAGCCATATGATCGAGTGTTACTCAGCTTGCCGAGGGGAATGAAGGTCTGACACATGGTCCAGCATGCCTGAACCTTGAAAACATGATGCTAAGTGAAATCAGCCAGACACAAGGGTGCAAACAGGAGATGATTCTACTTACATGAAATATCTCAAAGAGGCAAATTCATAGCGAAAGAACATAGATTAGAGGTTACCGGGGGCTGAGAGGAGGGGAAAAGGGGGGAGTCACTGCTTAAAGGTTCCAGTATTAGGATGACGAAAAAGTTTTGGAAATAGTATTTTAGTCACACGTTACAGTAAATGCAATTAATGCCACTGAATCGAACACTTTAAAAAGGGCTAAATGGCAAATTTCATGTTAACTATATTTCACCACAACCAAAGTTGGAAAGAAAATAGGAGCCCGTGGTTGCAAACCGGGGGGAGGGAGGACCTTGTTAGGCAAGGCAGAAAGCTACCCAGGCTGTCGCTGCGGTTTCTATGGAAAGCGGAACACGTCAGCGTGAAGTGAGTTACACAGCCAAAGAAATTTCCAGGCAAAGTGTTGGAGGCGCTGCCTGGTTTCTTCTTGTTGCTTATGGCAAAATGTATGAGGAATGAAAAAAAAAAAAAAATGAGGGAAGGAATAACAAACAAGAAGGGCCAGGGCAGAATAACTTTGGAAATTCTGAGTCTCTCCCGATGACAACCAATGCTAAAATTAAGAAATAGCTTCTGAGCACTGTCAGGAATGGTTGGCAGAGAGGGAAAATCCGAACGTGTGACGGTACAACCTTCTGCTAAAACCTCAGAAAGGCCAAAGGATCAGAGTGGTTTCAGTTACACGGGGGATGCTCTGAGGCGGTCAGGAGCAAGGGTGTGCCTCACAGATGGTCTCGATCATAAGCAGGCCCCAGGGTGTGGTCCCTCAGCCATTAGGAGGATCCCCAGCTGGAGAAGGGCTATCTCAAAACGATCTGTGGGTGTAGATTTGTTTACGAGAGTAAACCTCAAAGAAATCCTCAGAAGACCCATAAGGGATATTTCCGCAGAAATACCAGCTTGCGCTGAAACGTACAGAGAAAAGTCCAAATGAAATGAATACTGGAATCCAGAATTCTACTGGCAGGAAACAGGTTGATAAAACTCCCCAGCCGCAAGCACATGCTAACCTTCATGAAAACGAAAAGATGATTCAGGAAGCAGCAACGAGAGCCCAGAAGGCAAAGCCAAGAACCGTGCAGAATTATGCACAGGCCTTGAAACTTAATCGAGCAACTCCCAACACTTGTTTGGCTAGATTTCAGAATTTCTATGGAGCAGTGATGCTTCTGCACTTTCATTCTCCCTCCCTTTTGAACAGGAATGTCTATAGCTGCTACCTTTCCCTTGTCCCCCCATCACACATTGGGTGGGCTGGTGGCGCAGATATCTCGTCTCTGAGTTTAGAGGAACAACTGCCAGGGCGCCTCATGCATATTTGAGGCTGACTTAAACGATAAGGTTCTGGAATATTCGGAGATGATTTAATGGTATAAAACTTTGAGGGACCTTGGGAATTGGTGAAATACATTTTGCATATGGAAGGGCCACGGATGACTGAGGGGCATATAAGTGACTGTGGCAGATACTCCAAGGTGACCCCAGTGATCCTTGCCTCCTGGTATTCATGCCCCGTGTAATGTCCCCTCTTGAGTATAGACAAGGTCTGTGACTTACTTCTAACCAACGGAATATGGCAAGATGATGGCATGTCACTTTGCAATCGCGCTGTGTAAGACCATCCTGTTCATCCTGCCAGGAGACTTTCTTCCTTGCTGGATTTGAGGAAGACAGCGGCTGTGTTGGGAAAACTCGTTTGGCAAGGAACAGGGTCTCCATTTGACAGTCCACACAGGGCTAAATGCTGACAACCAAGCCCATGAGCGTACAAGTAGCTCTTTCCCCAGTCGGGGCCCAGATGAGACCACAGCTCTGGCTAAGCAGAGAACCCAGGTAAGTTATACTGAAACTCCTGACCCAGTAAGACTGTGAAAGAATAAATGTGTGTTGTTTTAAGCCACGCTCGGTTTTTGGAACTATGGTTACCCAGGAAGAGGAAACTAATACAGAAAAAGACACCTGCATTTTGATAGTATTTACGTAGAGGTCCACTGCTTCATCCTTCTTGGTGCTTTCCACTTGGTTCTTGGTACTCAAGAACACCATTTTCCAGTAAATTTTAGAAAAGAGAAACAGTGTCCACACCTTCCAACGTACATGTAAAAGATAAGGTCGATTATTTTCTTTACCCAGTACTTCAGAAAAAATGATGTGAATATTTCTGAGATTTATGTTGCCATAAAGCTTCCATCCACATCCTAGACATTCTGATCCAATGAAGTCATTAACTCTAATCCTGGCCTTAACTTAGGGACTTTTCTGGGGGAATCAATATATTCACTCGAGGCCACTCAGGGGTTCTTTAGGGTCGATGGTGTTGAGAGCAGAAGGGTGCAACGGTATAACCCGGTACATGCCTAGTCATGTGTCTTTCATGGAGACCAGAGTCTCCCCAAGTTTTGAGTTTAGTTCTCAAATGTGTGTAAGGGATGGTGTTCTCACAGGTGGAGAGGCCTCCCACCTAAGACAACAACCAAAAAAATCTCAGAGCTATTTACTGGTGAAAACCAAGAAACAGACATCGTATGTACTCGTTTTTCTAGATTTCATTAGCCTCTTGATGGCTTGATTAGCCCCTAAGAAAGGCTGTTCAATAGGGAGGCTTCAATTTTACAGAGTCCCTGTTCTCACCATCCACACACTGACTAGGCAAATTCAAATAATCTTCCATGAACCAAATATGTCTTTTGCCCAAATGAGCAGGTTATTTTTTTTCCGTAAAAAGGGAACATTTTAAGCGGCAGTCCCCCAAACACAGTCTTCCCTGAAAACATAGCTTTACCAACAATCGCGAAACGCATACAGAACACGCATACATGTTAGCCACAGAGTTAAATGGCAGCTTCCTTCCTGTGCGTTCAGCCTAGGAAAGGTGCCAACGGGAATAAGATTCGCAGGGGTGCTACGACTGGGGGGCAACTTCACACTGATAAAGGTGACATTGCCTGGAAGGGCTGTATTATGTGACGGTGTATGGCATTTTAAAACTCCCAACCAGTTTTAAATCTTGAGAGGTTAGAGATAGCAGGGAGACAACGCACCCATAATCGGTCCTCCCGCTTATCAACTGGTGCTGGATGGGAAAAGGTAGGTTTGCATAAGACTATCTCGGGACTACTTCAGAAACAACCAACCTCGCTTTGTGAAAATCATCTTTCCTTTTCCTCTGGGTCAAAAGGGATGAAAACTTAATTGGTGATTTCGGCACACAGCGATGAAAGAAAGGAACGATTCTCCCAGGTTGTTTTGAGGTGGTAATAAACGCCTCGCAGGGAACTATCTGTACAAGTAAACCTGTTGATTTGTCTACATAAATATTGATTGCATAGCAAATAACTGCATGCAGTATTTTTATAAAAGGCTCACAGCGAACCCATATCGCCAGATACAGTCCTCACTGCATTTTCATTAAAAGGTATCGCAAGCCATTTTGTTTCACAGGGGTCAATGCCACACCCTTCTGTTAGTGTGGCAGAATAGGAATCCCAACTGACGTGAAATCCACCTGCTTGGATTTTCCCCAACAATCATGAACTAGAACGTACATTAAATATGCAAGAAAGAGCCAACCATCACAAGTGTAGATTATGTGAAGCCAAAGCCAAATGTCTGTTGCTATGAAAAGCTCCCCGAGGAGCTGAAGGCTTAGAGTCCACCCTGGAAAAGGATGCCGCTCTGGGCTATAGAGCCGCCTCCCTGAGAGGATCGGTTAGTAGAGGGGCATGCGGTTATAAATGTACCCAGATCCTGAAGACGTCCTCACCCCGCTCTGGCTTCTTGACTTAGTTCTGATGCAAAACCCTACTGCATCTGACCACTGCCATCCGGACCTGGGGCCGTCTTAGGTCCTACCTGGAACGGCGGGTTTGGAGACTGGGTCTAGTTGGATTTTAACAAGAACGGATTTTCCCCAGCGGACTCTCTTTCTGAGTCCCCAGGGAGACCAGCACCGAGGTGCCCGCTGTCCCCACACCTCCGCTCCCTTGGGGACTGCTCGGCCAGGCAACTGTGCAGGCACCAGGGTGGTAGTGAGGCGGTCGACACGGGGCTTTGATCAAAAGTCAACGACGTCGGGAAAGGAACAGGACGATCGGGCTCAACAGGAAGGGATGCCACATACAAGCTGAGCTACGTCCCCGACTAAAGCCGCGGGGAGTTGGGCCACACTGGAATGGCAGGCAGCGTGAGGATGGCGGTGTGGGGGCAGAGCGGTGCCTACCTCTCCTCGCGGTTCTGTCCCACGCACACCCGGCCCCCGTGCCGGGGGGTGGGGTTGCTGCAGGATCGCTGGCGCACCTGGAAGCCGATCCCACAGGTGGTGCTGCAGGGAGACCATGAGGTCCAGGGGGTCCAGCCTCCGTTCCTGGGGAGAGGAAGCAGCAGCGGGGTCACGGGGTCGAACTGGCGCAGCCCATCCCTGCGTGCACCCACCTCCAACTAACTTCCCGTGTCCGCCCCCCCTCACCCCCACCGTGGACTGCTGGGTTGCGGCCGGGAAGGGAAAGGGAACGGGAGCCATAGGACCCAACTGGATGGGCTGGGGCCCGGGAAATCTGGGTCCCTGGGAGACCTTCTCCTTGGTATCTGATTTCAGGGTCAAGGTTTGTTTTTCTTTTTTTTTGAGAGTGAAGCTTAAAGTGTGCTATAAATAATTTAAAATGGGCTGTATTAGAAACTACTAATAAGTTTTAGTTAGGAAGACGTTAAACTAATGAAAAATAAGTTTATTTTATTGAAAAGCAATTAGAGATGAATTCCTGAACCTCTAGGTTTCATACTTCTTTGACTTATACTATATAATTTATAATCTACAAGTGCACATTTGAACAAAATATCATCTAAAACTACCTATTATGCTTACTTTTAAAATCTATTAATAACGAAAATCAGTAATTCTCTTGATAGCATTCGTATTGATAAAGAACCCTGTAATATCCAAAGCTTTAAAACAAACTTTATTAAAAATGAAGGAAGCCAGGAACATCTGGGTGGCTCGGTCGGTTAAGTGACTCTTGATTTTGGTTCAGGTCATGATCTCATGGTTCATGACATCGAGTCCCATGTCGAGTTCTGCACTGACAGTGCATAGAGCCCACTTGGGATTCTCTCTCTTTCTCCCTCTCTCTCTGCCTCTCTCCTGCTTGCACACACACACACTCTCTCTCCCTCAAAATAAATAAATAAACATAACAATTTTTTTTTAATCCTGAAGGAAGTGTACTTTAAATTCAGATTCTTGGCTATTTTCTTACAATTTGACAAAGATATAGAGAGTAGAAACAAAGAGTGCAAATTGCACATAACTGTATTTATGTTATTACATATATAATATGATAGGCATATGAAATATAAAATTAAAAGAAAAGAAACAGCTTGTATAAAAGTGGTTTATAAAGTTAATTGCCACTGACAGCTAGAGGAATTTTTCTTTTTTGTTTAATATTGTACTTTTCCTTTGAAATGCCTGTACTCAGCATGTTTGTAATTTAAATATCTCCCTTAGTAGTTAGTCCCTACTATTAAAGAACAAATTGTAGGCAATTTTAAGGATTTATTAAAACATTTTTAAGGATTTATTAAATCCTCAAATATTTGTTAAAATGTCTGTTAAATCCAGAATCCAAACTCCCATGTGAATATTCTACTGCATGTGGAATATATTTCTCTAATCACACATGCTTTCTCTAGATATGTTATCCTCATCAGACTTTCACTTCCACTGAAAAAAATCGACTGACATTAATTGTTATTTTTACTTTATACATTCTTTTAAAAACATGCGGGTCCACCCCTGTGCCACTGGAGCTCAAGATATAAACGATAATCTGAATATATAATTTCTAAAATAATTTCAAGCGACAATTCCTCTGAGAACACTCTTGGTATATTTCATAGTTCTCTATTTTCTGCAACTTCTTCATGATAGACATAAAATAGACAGTTATGCTTTACTGTATGATATTATAAGAAATTGGCTTTATGATAATGTAACCAAGTGATCACAAAAAAAGACAGATTCTTCCAGGTTGCTCATAAAGGTAATTAGAATCTTATACCCTGTTACCTACACAATTTTTTTTAAAAATCCAAATAATTCATTGGATTCTATACAGAAATGGCCACTTTAACATAAATAGAAGGATCTTTTTACTTCCAAAGTTTCTTCATATGTTAGCATAGTGAAGGAAACATTTCTTCCAAAATTGTTTGGAAATTCTCCATTTCCTAAACCTGTTAACAAACACGACATTCTGTGATATATTCTACTTACGATACAGGGGGCGTGTGGTATACAGAGAAGTGGGTAAATGGAAGTGGATATAAATAACAGAACTACAGTGAGTCGGGAAATAAATGAGAGCAACCGTCTACGTGCACCCGGCTTTGCAGTCCTGGCCAATGTTGCTCTGAAGCACACGTTGTGGTACACAGCCCCTAACCAGCACCAAGTAAGCATGGATCAGCTGATGAGCCATTTCGAGGGTGAAATCAGTCCAAAACGACCCACTCGTGCACTGAAAGCACCACTAAGATGGGTTCCGTTCTTCAATTACTAAGCTGAAAATCACCGCTAGTTACATCACAGGTCTGTTTAGAGGATGAATGTCAAGTGGAACCAATGCCAAAGAGGTAGCCACAAACAAGCTGCGGTCATGCACTTGGTGGTCCTTTCCTTCCCATTGAACAGTGTAAAAAAGAATATCCATCACTGATCATCATCTTCGAACAGTAACAGCTCTGTAACTTTTATACAGCGTCTGCCATGGCTCCATGGAAACCACCTGAGTTTGGTGGAAAGAGCGCCCCGTGTAACGCCATGTGGACACGCCTCTGTTTTCCGTAACAACACAAATAATCTAATCTGTGTAGCCCTGCGGTCTCCTACCAACCTTGTAGTGACCTGGGCTGGCCTGAGAAGGGGAGCGGAGGGCAGAACGCACCCTTGCACCTCTCCCCTCCTCCCCCAACAGCTTCTCCTCTTGGGCAGGAAGCGCCCTCACGCTCTGGGCTCTCCTAGTCAGCGATCGCACATCTGCAGTGTCAGGGATGGCATAGAGGACTTGCCCAGAGGTTTCCGCGTTCCAGATAGCCTCGTGGAAACAACATAATACTTCTTAGAAATACTGTAAATTAACAAGCAAGTGAGGAGGGAGCTTGGAGACTGATTTGAGAGGCCTTCCTGATGTCTGTTTTAAAATATAAGATGCTGCTGTGGTCACGGCACTGAAGGTGCAGGGGAGGGGAGCAAACTGACTATAGTGAAATAAACAATCTAGCAACAACAAATTAGTAGGCAGGGGAAACAGGAAATCAACCCAGTGAATCATTGATGAAATCGTTCTCCTGGTTATTCGGTACTGGGATGTTAACTGAGTTGGGGTGTTCTGGGCTCAGGTCGACTAGAGAGCAGAACAGCGCTGTCTGGCAAGGACTTGGCTTCTTCCATCCCCCAGCTACTGTCAAAGCCCCCCCCCCCCCCCCCGGACTGCGGCCCTAGCCTCTCCAGCTGCTCAGGGTGCTAGGGGCTCAGAACTGCAGCTGAGAGGATCTAACCGCCATCAAGGGCTGTCCCAGCTACGGGGCTCCCCCTGCATTCAGGTGAGTCCTTTTTCAGGGCTGCAGCCCACAGCAGTCCTCCCTTGGCCCACGCTTCCTTCCTGCCTGCCCTCACAGGGGTAGGCGCTTGGGACATTCCCCAGTCTCCATCCTGCACACGCGTCTCTGTGTCCTGACCAGCCCAGGTCAGGCACAGGCTGTGTTTGCTCTTAGAGAAAAAGTTCCATAAAGGAAGGTATAGGTAAGAAAAATGGAAGGCTGTAGAAACCTATTTCATTTAGATGACAAACTCCTGTCAAGGATCCAGACCTTCCTTGGACCTTCTGCCTTCCTACTGGCTGGTTTTGTTTCTCTCTCTCCTGCCTCTCTCCATGGCTCCCTCTCTCCTTCCCTAAGAATTAGAATTCAGAAGTGACATGGTGTCATGAGGATGCACATTCAAACGTTTACTTTAATTTTAAAATGAAACCCTATTTTCCAGATCCATTGTCAGTCTGACTCGGCCCTGCTTTGAAAGTCTGGCCTAGCTAATTCCTTTATATCGTGGCTTTCATTTCATACGTTGAATGACCTCAATCTGTAGCTCCAAGGTGTTAAGAAAAAAAATATTTAAATGATGTGATGTGATAACAGCATGTAATCAAAGACATACTTGCAAAATGTATTGAACTAGCAATATTTTGAATTTCCCAACACTTCCACTGAGTGAAACAAGGTGCCTATAAATAAAGAATAACAGGTTTAATTGGAAGCCTGTGGTCAGTCTTCTTAAAGGCTTTCTGATGCACTCTGCACACACTGAGGAAGTACCGGACAGTAGTGAGTAAGCAAAAATGGGGGTCTGCAGGTTAGGTGCTTGGCTATGTTTCACTTCGAACAAAATTGAAGGCCAACATAAACAGGTTATCAACTGATAAAGGGCAATAACAACAATCTTTGGCATGAGATCACCATGCTTTCGGCAGGTAACTTCGAAAGAATCCAGAGAACTGCGTGGAAATGCTATGATCTTATATTTCCATCTACTTACAGGAGTCATACCTGTCAGTACTTGTAGACAGAAAAATAAAAATGTAAGAATGGAATCGATGCTAAGCCCTCCCCAAATCGGGCAAGAAATTGCACTCGTGCCTAAAGAGGAAAAGTAGGTGGGAGTTTTAAAAAAATTGCCTGAAGGTTAGAATTTCCAGTGAGATTTCACATTTTAAGTGTGAAAAAAATATTTGTCAAAATGTGTAATATTCATGTATTTTAGATTCATCGTATGGCAATTTTTAAAACATATATTCAAAATATTTCATCATAAAGCCTATGGTTATCAGAAATATAAATTTTGTTTCTGAATTCCGTGCATATAATTTGTTATTCTGGTAGTTGCAGAGAAGCATGATATGGTGACCAGTGTAAGACTTTTCAACATAAAAACGTAATATATTCGGATACGATTCTATAAGGAAAAGAGAATAAAAATAGGAAATTAAAGAAGGAAAACCGTAAATTCTCTGAATGTTAAATTAGAGCCTGTTCATCAATTTCTTAAAGGGGCAGGTGGCTATCAAATCACTAAAGCGTTTAGAGCCCATAACACATTTAAACAGGGACGTAACAGAAATCACATCTTTGCAACTACTAAAACTTTTTACATATTTATGTATTTATTTTGCGAGAGGAGGAGAGAGGAGCAGAGAGAGGGGAAGAATCCCAAGCAGACTCCACACTGTCAGCACAGAGCCAGATGCGGACGGGGCTCGATCTCACGAACGTGATCATGGACCTGAGCCGCAATCAAGAGTTGGATGCTCAACCGCCTGAGCCACCCAAGTGCCCCACGAGTACTAAAACTTTTGATGAAAAACAATTAGATGCCGATCTACGAGTATTTGAGGGGCGATCTAGTGTATCAACGTTATTTGAGGGGGGCTGATGAGCGGCTGCTCATGAAGACCGCTGCTTCAGGAAACTCGAACTGTCCAAAGACATACATACACGGTGAACGTGCCATGCACACGCGTGGGCACGTGAGCTCTGGCTGCCACCCCAGATCTTCCTTTCCAGCTCCAGGAACATCGACCCCACTGGTAGCCTCCGAAACTACCAGAACCGTCCCCCTCGTGTTCACGCCTCGGAGGAGGCTGCTGCAAAACAACACATGTCGTTTCCCGCATCTGCACGAGGGGACGCTTAGTACGTGGGCTACTGGGGATATTTTGCGTTTGATGCGGGAAGTGAGGTCAGGATTGGGCGAGCTGACGCTGTTGTATGCACCTCTGTCCTCGCACGGCCTGGGAGCGAGGCCGGGGGCTCTCTTGCCTGTAGCTTCTGCGTTGATAGCAGAGGGTGCATTTCTCCGGCCCGACTAAACATCGCCAGAAGCATCACATCTGCTTCATGAGAACCTCCGCGTGTGTCCATGTCAGCGTGCCTGAGGGACAGGGAGCTGCGACTCCATCACTTGCAAGGACTGGCTGTGTCACAGTTTTCTGGGTGTGGCCAAATCTGACTTCAGACTTGCTTTCATCCTCAGGAGGCACCTAATGGCCAGGGCAGGGTGGAGGGCCTATGGCACTCGAGTGCCCCTACCCACTGGGGTCCCTGATGCTGGCAAAGGAAACGGAGGCCCGAGCATAGCCGCCTGGATTAGGCCAGTTCACAACGAATGTATCGTGTTCTACGGGTAGGAGCTATTGGATTGGAAAAGGACTTGGATTGCCATGGACGTTTCCCTCAAACAAGACAATAACATTGTGCACACTGCAAATATGTTTCCTAATCTCATGATGAACACATTAAACACGTTTAGATTTACAATCTCACTTATAGTTTAAAATCTCCTCCCAGGGGCGCTTGGGTGGCTCAGTTAAGCGTTCAACCTCGGCTCAGGTCACAATCTCACGGTTCCTGGGTTCGAGCCCCGCGTCGGGCTCTGTGCTGACAGCTCGGAGCCTGGAGCCTGCTTCCGATTCCGGGTCTTCCTTGCCCCTCCCCCATTCACCCTCCGTCTCTCAAAAATAAACATTAAAAAAATAAAAAGAAATAAATAAAATAAGTAAAAAAATAAAACCACACCTCCTTCAGTAGATCACGTAACTTTTAAGTGGTAAGTGCACCTGTCCCTTGCCACCTCCCTCCCGAAAAAGGGAGATGCACACCGAAGACGACGTCCCCCCTGCTCTACGGTCCGCTCGCACACGGGGGAGGGCACCAGTGTCGGGAGGGACACACCTGGAGCAGTTGGCGATCTCCATGCGGGGGCCCTCGCACTCCCAGCCTCCGCACTGGGGGGCCGGGCTGTCGCAGGAGCGGGTGCGACACAGACAGGATCCCACGGCGCTGCCATCGGTGTGCGTGCAGGGCGTCCACGGAGACCACGCGCCGAAGTGCCCGTCCACGGTGAGATTCCTCGTCTAGGAAGCAGACACAAGAGAGGATGTCAGGAAGGGTTAGGGCTGTAAACAGAGAGAAAAACTGAAAGGTCTCTCACAGTACAATCAGAGCACGTTGAGAATATTTTGATGTTAAAGTTCAAGAGGGATGAACAGGGAGGGATTTCAAAGTAAGGCGGCCGAGGTCATTGGTGGGGGCCTTGATGGAGAAGAAGGGAGGGGAGGAAGGGGAGGGGGGGAGGGGGCGACGGGGGAGGGGAGTGAAGGAAGCCAAGGGCTTGGCCATCAGCCGACCACAGAATTGTCCACTAATGCGAGAAACCCAAGGAACGAGCAGAACTGGAGTGAGAAATCACAGATGTGCAACTCTGTTGAATTTTTATGTCCCGTAGAAGAAAGATTGGCCAATTCGTTTCATTTAAGACCTGGCCCAGCTCAAATGTCAGTGCAAACTGCCAACATTGAATTTTTGGCCTATTGAAGCAGCCAGGACTGTAGTAGCCGATAGGCATATCCCGGTCACAGCCACACCGTAACCTGTCGGCAAGGAAGGGCCTGGCAGGAACCCGCTCCCGCGGGTCGGGGCAAGGAAGGGGCTCCGAGCACTGAGAGAGGTGTGCAGGCCTAGAGGGGGCCGTCCAACCAGCACGCCCGACCTGGGAAGGCTGCTGGGGACTGTGCCCGCTGCCGCCTGGCTGGACGGGGCTCCCCATGGACACGGACGACTGGACGACCTCAGGTCACCTCTGACAATAGAGCCACAGGGTGGTCCGTGAGTCCTGGGACCGAGTCCTCAGTCACCCTGCAGGAAAAAGCAGCCTGACCCTGAACGGCCGGAAGGAGGCCTACAGTCCAAACCTCCTAACTTTAATATGGCGACGTCGGTATTTCTTAGAAAGCACCACACACGAAGAGGACGGTACGTGGCTGCGTTCTTTCACTTCCCCCTCTGCTGCTCCCAGCTGCTCCTTCCTGCCCTACCCTAGTCGTGACACGTTTGAAGCCTCAACCTCCACACAAGACAGGACTCCACGGACGAGGCAGGTTGTTCTTTCCAGGCCACGAACTGTCCCTGTACCTCCCCATTTCAGAAAAGTGCCAGTGCTGTATTTTGCGCGTGAAAAGCACAGGTGAGCTTTACTTTTGTTCCGTCACTTCTCCAAGTACAGTAGGACGGAGTCCACGTGAAACGTGTCCGCGTGCGCTGACGTGGCTGGTGTGTCACCTCCAACTGCCACAGTTTCACTTTCTGCCTCCCGCTTTCTTGTCAGCACTCTAACCTTTTATGTCCACTAGGTGGACGAAAATCCAGAATTCCCTACCGTGCCGGGCTCTTTCCAGAAGAAGCAAAGAGGAGGGAATCGAGCTGGATTCGAGGTGACTCACTGGACCTGACCCAGAGTGACAGTGACAGTGAACACTCAAAGGCAGATTTTTCCCAAGAGGAAAAAGTCCCCATTTCCAAGGTCCATGACCAGCTTCGGTCAGGATAAAAATGCAGCTTGTACTCTGACCGTAAGTTTCCCTGGAGCCTCCAGTGTTTTCTCAGAGAACTGAGCCCCATATGACAAGCTGATTGAAGCCACTAATCACTCCCACCAAAATGTTCTTAAAGCAGCAAAGGCCCTGCCACTTGGGAGTTCCCACGTCCCTCCACTACCACTGACCAGCTCGCCCTCTTGCCTCGGCCCCAAAGGGCTCTCATGTAGGTAGGAAGGGATCAGTCATTGCCTTCACTGTGATTCAACATGGAACCCAAGCTAACAAATCCCCTCACGGGCCTTTAAATCCAAACAAATCCCCATGTGCCTTTTAATCCAAACCTGTAACTGTCCTCAGCCTTTCGGAAAGAGAGAGAAGAATGGGGTTATGGGGGCTGGGTGAGGCAGAGCCTGGGGAAGGGCAGCCTGACAGGGCTGCAGCCTAGGCTGGAAGACGGCAAGGAAGACATACCCCAGTGTCTCTGCTCCTGCCCAAGTCTCCCACTATCTAGACCCAAGCCTGGGTGGGGGGCAAGCTGGAAGTGGGGAAGGACAGGCCCATGGCGGAGAGAGTGGCTGGGGAAGGGGATGAAGGCCAGCACGGAGCACTGTCAGGAGACTGACCCTCTGTGAGCCATCTGGTCCCTTCCATTTGCCTCTCTTCTAAACCTCTATGTTTCTAAACCTCGTCTATGTTTCACTGTCTAACATATGACGGAAATAGGCGTGGAGACTGTTAGGGTCTCTCTAGCTACAGGAGGTTTTGAGGAAACCTGGAACCCACAGAATATGGAGAAACTGAAGACTGGTGAGGCCAGGAGAAATCCACTGCGATCATGACAAAGGAATGCTCGTGGAGACAGAAATCATCCAGAATGTTGAAAGTGGGCAGTTTGTGATGGAAACATATTTAGACTTCACGGTCATGAGTCAAACCCACAACCAAGGTAAACGTCATGCGAGCTAAGTTCATCAGTAGGGTGATTAGAAGTGAAATCAATATAGGGCAGATACAAGTGAGACAGAAACAGGCAGGCAGACAGACAGACACGGAGAGGAGGAGTCAGAGTCATTGCCTGTTTCCTGACAACTTTGAGGTTCCTGCCCAATTCATACGCTCTCTTGAAATTAATTTCCAGTCCTGGAGGGAATCTGAGAATCTGTTTCTTCAGCCCAAAGGGCAAGAACACCAACCAGGGTGGATGGTTTTTTACGAAAGAATCACTTTGAATAAAAGGGGTTTTGCATTCATCATGGGGATCATTCCTTACCATTCCGGGGAGACAGTAGGTAACTGTGGGAGGGCTGGGTTGGCATCACCAGCCGTGCGCTTAGCAGGAGGGTCTAAGGCTGTCATGAGAACCCCACTCACCTGGGCCAGTGTTGGGCCCACGAAAGAACATGTGACCAGATTCTGGTCAAGGAGACTCAAGAGGAGAGTGAAAGAGGAGTCCAGAAATGACTTTCCTCCAGATAAAAGCAGAATATTCTCTCTCTCTCTGCTGCAGACACTGTTATGTGAGAATTCGCTGCTTGGTGCCCCTGTGGAGAAGCAGGCCAGGAAATAAGAGAGCTGCTCACCCACGGCCCCCTCAAACTGGGCATCAGAATCACTCCTGAAACTGCTGCTTCCCCATCGCTGGAGGATAGAACCGGTCCTTTGTAAGACCCTGTTCACAAGGAATTTAATTCTGGTTAGGCCTACGATTTTTACAGAAAAAGCAAATGTAGATGTAAGAAAATTTTATAACATGCCAAAGATTGCCCGACTCACAATTTGGAGGGTATAATTGGAAATACTGGTCAGCATTTTCCTGTCCATGAGACCAGGGTTGTAAAACCTCAGCACTATTGACATTTGGGCTAGAGGATTCTTTGTCGTGGGGGCTGCCCTGTGCATTCGTGATCTCCGTTGTCCACCCACTATAGATGCTAGTGGCCCCCCAGCCCTGGTTGTGACAACCAAAGTTTCTATGGACTTTGCTGGATGTCCCTGGGGGCAAAATCTCCCTCAGTTAAGAGCCACTATTTCTCAAGGAGCTAAAAGTGAACTACCACATGGCCCGGCAATTCTACTTCCGGGTTTAGAGCTGAAGGAAACCAAATCACTACGCTGAAGAGTTAGTGGCACCCCCACAGTCACTGTAGCATTACTTATGACAGCCAAGACATGGAAACGACCTATGTGTCCTCTGAAGGATGAGTACGTAAAGAAAATGTGCTATATATACCACTCTTTTATATAGTATATATAAAAATATATAGGAGGTATCTCATATACCTCATATATGTATCATATATAATTCATATATATCTCATATATATATATATATCTCACATGTATATATCACACATACACACACACACACACACACACACATATATATATATATATATATCATATGTATATAAAATATATGAATACTATTCAGCCATCAAAGAGAAGGGAATCTTTCCATGTGGAAAAACATAAATGGACCTTGAGGGCACGATGTTAAATGCAATAAGACAGAGAAAGATAGATACTCTACGATATCCGATACAAGTGAAACCTAAAAAGAACCCATACTCATAGAAAAAGGGGTAAGATTTGTGGCTGTCAGATGCGTCGAGTGGGGGAGAGAGGAACTAGGGGAAAGAAGGAGGTCAAAAGGTACGAACTTCGGGGTGTCTGGGTGGCACAGTCAGTTAAGCATCCAGCTCTTGGTTTAGGTGCAGGTCATGATCTCATGGTTTCTGAGTTTAAGCCTGGTATTGGGCTCCGTGTTACTGGTGCAGAGCCTGCTTTGGATTCTCTCTCTCTCTCTCTCTCTCTCTCTCTCTCTCTCTGTCCCTCCCCACCTCTGCATATCCTCTCTCTCCAAATAAATAAATGAACTTTTTTTTAAAAAGGTACAAACTTCCAGTTTTAAGATAAATATGTCTTGGACAGGTCATGTACGACATGATGGATAGAGTTCACACCACTAGATGGGACATTTGAAAGTTGCTAAGAGAGGAGCTCCTTTTTTTCACAAGGGAAAAAAAAAATTGGGGGGGGTATCTACATGAGATGATGGGTGTTAACTAAACTTTCTGTGGCGATCATTACACAATATATGCAAGTCAAGTCACTGTGTTGAACACTTTAACCTCACACAGTGCTGTGTAAAGCTGTATCAATTACATCTCAGTAAAACTCAAAGGGAAAGAAAGAACCCCCCACACTACACATCCTTTTGTTTCCCTGTTTGGGCACTGGCATAAGATAACAGTCTTTAGGCAAAGAGGTGCCACACACATTCTCTTTCCAAATGTATGTGAGTAAAAGTTGAGCTAAGACGACAGAGAAAAAGAGGAAGAATTGGACACGAGTGACAGTAAATGAAAGAATGGAGTGGAATGAGGGAGAAAAAAACAGAATAGTTATTGCCGTAAATATACACTGGAAAGCAAAAGGAACAGCACTAGCCAGGCATTAGTAAGAGTA
The DNA here is from genome assembly GCF_022079265.1 of Lynx rufus. Taxonomy (NCBI): domain Eukaryota; kingdom Metazoa; phylum Chordata; class Mammalia; order Carnivora; family Felidae; genus Lynx; species Lynx rufus. The sequence goes on along the minus strand of NW_025814823.1, from coordinate 232,739,913 downwards.
AATGGTGATGGCTTCGCAGGGGAAGAGTGGGGGTAGCTGCAGATGCTGAAGGGCAGATTTTCAATCCAGGACCCCTGCAGTTGGTTCTATTAACTTCTGGAGCAAGAAGAACTTGCAACACGCAGAAAAGCACGTGGGCAGTGGGTGGCTCTCTCACCCACTTCGACCACACACTCCTTTTGATGCTCAGTACATTACTTTGAGGATCTGCCTAAGGAACAGATCCATGAATAATGGGATGGGTTCTGCTGCTTCCCTTCTCCATACGAGCACGTCTTTTTGTATTTTGTTAGTTTTCTTTAGAAATCAGAAATAAAGCTATCTAGAATATATTATCTGTGGTAGTGCTATCTCCAGGTTTCTGCCTAGCGACTTTCTCTTTGAGGTATGTGCTTCGTTTGATACGATATTAATGGCTAAACCATAGTAAAGCATATACCACATGTAGGTACTTTAGTGGATGCCAGGCATGTGACGAGTGATTTCTATGTGTTAACTCTGGAATCTTCACAAGGTCCTTGGTATCTACATCCCATTTTACAGACAGGGGAACTGAGGTTCAGATTAGGCTCAATTTATTCAGAGTACTGGCTGTAAGGGACCCAAGAATCGGTGTAAACAAACTAATCAAGAGCCTGCGATCTTAGCCACTTCATTCTGTGATTCTAGATCCTTCCCTGATGGGAGTCTGTGGAAACCAGTACTTACACTTTTATCCATAACTGTATAATAGCAAATTTCCCTTTACCTAGGAAATAATGGATTTCTAAGTGCTAGCTAAGATTCAATTTTTGCTAACAAGCATAACCTGTAATCCCACGTTTAAATCCCTCATGTTCAACTCATTCATTCCCAAGGAACCAAGCATGTAGATGCATTTGATGGGTACAGAAATCCATGGAGTGTGCCTTTAAGGTCTTGCTGTACTCCAACCATTATTCTCTTATAACTCAAGTGAACTCTTCTATTTCTACTGGGATGTTTTTTCAGAAGTCAAAAGATCTTCCTTCATGCATTTCCAAAGTTTCATGCACCTTTGGTCAGAGATGGTAACAAACCAGGATATTGGATCTGCCCCGTGGAACAGACTGTCTCCATGTTACAACATCAACTTAATTTCCCTAAGTCTCTCCCCATGAGTGAATTACACGAGGGAAGGAGAGCACCTTTGAAGAGGACTAAGCGGGAACGGCATGTGACCTCTTAGTCACATAGACAGATAGGGACAGTCTTTATTGCCTGGGAGCCACAGGTCTTCCACTCGTGAAAGGGAAGCGGTGATGCTTACCCCTGGGGCGATCATGCATATCCAATGAGATAATCCACTGAAATGGCCTAACACACCACTTAGCACATGGTATAGACACACAATTAACCTTAGCTCCCTTTTCCTTCTTTTACAGTAGATTTCACTACAAAATTCAGAAACAATGCCTTACCGGCTATCTGAGCATAAGATGTAAAGTGACCACCGCGTCACCTGTCATTGGGTGAACCCATCAGCCACTGCTCTGGGGAGACGTTGACAGCTGGGAATGTCATTGTCTTGTAGATTGAGGATAATGTCAGAAGCACCGGGTTCGAGTCCTGGTTTCTTTCCCAATGTAGTTTTAGAATCTTCTATCAACCCCTTAGACTCTGGTCCACGGTACTGCTATGTAAACGGAAGGCTCTGGGTTCAATCCGTGCTAAAGGATCTTTTTGCTCTAAAGGTGCTATTTACACAGTGTCCTGGGAAGAAGCTAGTTATTGCAAGCCATCGAGGTGCTTATTTAGTATACGTATTTTGCTAGTTATTGCATGATGTATTTTGGAACGGGGACTCATTGTATGATGTATACCGGTAATGATGTACCCACAAAGAATGTGGAATGTGTTCGGGCATAAATAAAGCTCAGGGCGATTCTTAAGACTACACTATCCTTATCAAGCAACACTGCAAGTTATGCAGGACGTAATTATATTCAAATCACTCCAGACCTGTAAATTTAGATCTTGCTCAAGCAGTTCAAATCTCTTAAACTGAGAATAATGTTTTCAATTATAATTACGTAAGCCACCAGAAATTAATCGATACGTCAGTCACTATTGCCTTGTCTCCTATACAACAGAGATCCATAAATGTTTTAAAATAGGGAGCTTTCAATAGAAAATAGGTCTTTTCTGGCACTAAGTCCCTGGGGAAACCCTGGGAGGGTTTCCCAGGGTCCATCACCAAGTGGAACTCTCTAGAGAGCAGACGATCTGTCCATGTTCTGAATGCAACACTGACTGGGGAACTCAGCTCTGCTAAGTCATTGGTCTGAAATCTGTGAAGACTGACTGGGTACTTTCCCACAGAGACTGGCATTACCCTCATTGTCGTCCACATTATGTGAGCTCCCCATAAAACCGTCTCCATTTTTAGTGATCATTTGGGTTTTTACGTTGGATATAAGATGCTCTGGTCTCATTTGAAAACCACTCAGCTTATAAACCTTAATTTCTTTTGGATATAGACATGTAGATAAAAAAAAAAACTGTTTCACTGATTCTAAGATTTTTTAGTATATGCGTGAGTATCTATCTATATACATTCTATCTATATATATATACACTATATGTATATACTGCGGTATATGTATACATATATATATATGTATCTATCCATACACTATATATATACTGATATATATATATATAAATATATAAATATCTATACAAATATTTATATATAGATATTTATATCTCTATAAAGAGATATAAATATAAAGATATATAAATATATAATATATAAAGATATATAAATATCTCTGAAATCAGTTTGTATCTTGCAGTCCATGGCAACATTTATTTTCTTAATAAAAAGCAATGGTGTATCAGAAATGATGAAATACAGATTTAGCCAATAAAATTAAACCTTTCTTCTATTTTAGTCAAAAATTTACAAATAAAATAGAAGCAAAATTACATTTTAATAGCTTTTAAAAATACCTAAGACTTCTCTGTCATAATGCTAATCCTTTTCATCTAGCTCATGTCTTTTTTTTTTAATTTTTTAATGTTTATTTATTTTTGAGAGAGACCGAGCACAAGTGAGGGATGGACAGAGAGAGAGGGAGACAGAATCCAAAGCAGGCTCCAGTCTCTGAGCTGTCAGCACAGTGCCTGACGTGGGGCTCGAACCCACGAACCGTGAGATCATGACCTGAGCCAAAGTGAGATGCTTTAACCGACTGAGCCACCCAGGAGCCCCTAGCTCATTTCTTTCTAAGAGACAGATTTTTAGAAAGAGATGTACGATGACTATAGTTGTTAAAAACCAAAACTATAGACCTAAAATGGAATTTCTTATGCTAAGCCCCATGTCACCAAACTGAGATTTGACCTAATTACATACAGTGCTGGCTCTCCCAGAAAAGGAATCTTCAACCAATCAGGAAATGCCTGAGCAGCACTAGCCAGCTCCTCTGACTGATAGACCCATGCCATCTACTAAGGAAAAGTAACTTTGCAATAAGCAACCTGCTTTTTTGCCTAGAATAACTTCCTTGTTCCCACTTATTTCTGTCTGTAAAAGTCTTTTGTTTTGTACGACTCCTCAGAGCTCCTTTCTATCTGCTGGGTTGGATGCTGCCTGATTTGAGTTCTGTTCAACAAACTCTTAAAACTAATATGCCTCAGTTTATCTTTTGATAAGTAGTTGGGTCTACGGGAGTTCCCATTCTGTATGGTAGCCTATCTAAATCAGACAACTACATAGCTTCCTGTCCTGCCTTTTGCTCCAGGGGACATAACTTGCTGTCTGTTGTTGGAGGCTTTGCATATTCTTATCAAAAGTGTATGTATTATATATTGTATATAGACATATATGTATGTATATATATAGATAGACAGACAGACGGAGACAGAGAACAGGGATGGTTCTGTAAAGCGGAGATGTGAAGGGACAGCCCTCCCATCAGGGCATATCACCCTGTGACCTTCTTTGAATTTGAAATAGAAACTGCGCTCTCAGCAGCAGTGACAACTTTCGTAACACCCCGCTGGCCACTTTTTAAATGTTAGGTCATCTCCATTTTTTTTCCTGTAGAAATAGACAACGCATGTATTTGTTGTGAACCTAGTGGGTGACTGTGTCACGATTTTCCATTACATAGTTAAGCATGTCTCAGATCTCCACGAAACCACATGTTTTGGAGTGGAGGCCTTACCACTTGAGAAGAACTGTTCCTGTAAGAACTGTTAATACATTCTTCTGCCCTTTTTGCCATTAAAATGCTGGCTCATACCTCTATGAGAAGATGCACCGATTCTTGGGGAGTACACGCCCATAATTGAGAACGACAGTTCAGCTATTTCTGTTTTCTCCAGCTGCAAAGATTCAAGGTGAGCATCTCTGTGCTTTGAAAGTATTATTCAGAAACGAGAAAGAACTCAGCACAAACACTGGCATTTTTGTAATCGATTTCAAGGAACAGTGAGAAAATTTGAGGCTAAACAGCCCAAAGGACTAGCGGCGAATTGATCTGTAAAGCTCTGCTCAGAGCCTGGATGTGGTGATCACACCTTTGCAGTAAAAGGCTTCTATCTCGTGCCCACATTTGGGACAGGATGCTGGTTTCACTAATCCTAGCCTTCCCCATGTCACTGCCTGGTTTTCCCCTTCCCCTGGAAGGAGAGGCTGCATGAATATGTGGTTTAGGTGATGGAAAGGGTAGGTCCCTTCATAGGAAACAGCGTGTCCAGATGCGTCGGACATCTGCGTCGGAAAAACAGCGTGGGCTTCCCGATACCGGAATGTGCCTCTTCTCTTCTCACCTCTGCCTTGCAGAGGTGCGCCCGAACTGACAGAGAGATCAGCAGCTATGTGACAGCACAGTGACTTCGTCACTTTAAATATATGGAGGCTAACAGTTCCTGCTCATATTCTCTGAGGACAGAAAAAAGAATCTGAGATCACTGCATTTAGGGTTGTAAAGACAAAGGGAAAAAAAATTAAGCTGGTTCTTACAAGTGAGGCCTCAAAGAGATAAATTGGCAAAGAAAATTGTTTTCCTCCCTAGATTCAGAAAACCTAGCTCCAAATGGAAATGAGTTTCTCTTCCTTCTGTGGGTTCACAGCGGGAACGGCCATCGTGCTGTTTCTCCCAGACCTTCCCGGGACCCTGGGCAGGATCCAGAAGACTGTCCCGCCTGGAGTCCAATAGTAACATCCTTTACTTTATTTTTTCAAAAGCTCTACTTATCTCAGTTTCTAGAATTATAGCTCCCAAGGGAAATTGATGGGTGTGGAAGTCACTATTTTACTCATGCTAAAAAGGGCAAAATAGTCCACACCAATCTCTGGAGAGAAAATCCAAGGATGAGACAGAGATACTACATCCCATTTCCAAATCAACAGTGTTTTCTCTTCAAGCCTTTCTCTGCAAAGCAGACAAAAAAGCTTATGGCAACATCCCACGTGGCTCTGGTGGAAACTAAGAGCTGAATGAGTTGAGAGAGCACTGGGTGTGCGAGAAAGGTCCCAAATGCATGGCCACCACTGACGTGTGGGTTAGGATTTAAGACAGCTGAGTGCCCATGGGCGGGGCTTTCTGAGGCCGGGGAACACGCGCACTTACGGGACAGGTGGAGGTGCTCTGCTCCCATTGTGTCATGCTTAGGCTCTCCTCCAGGCTCGTGCATTTCTTCATCACCATGTCCCAGCCACAGTAAGGGTCCTGGGCCCCAATGCAGGCACTGCAAACACACACCCAAAGGTCAGCAGAGAGGCAGCCTTACCCACAAGAGACATAAGCTTAGGCGAGTCTGGCCCTTAGGGATTGACATGGGAACTAGTTGCAAGAAACTCGATTTTAGCCTGCACACGAGAAAACAAGCCATCAACATACATCAGCAAGTATCTAATTAAATCAAGTGATTAATTTTCGTTGAAATATGTATACTTATCCTAAGATACAGGGGAAACAACTAAATGTGCCGCTGTGAGCTTTTTGGGGTCATGAATAAAGCTAGTCAGAATTTTGCGATGTTCAAAAGTACGAGATGTTGTTACCACCGTCACCATCATCACCACCATCACCATTATTGCCATTATCATCATCATCACCACCACCACCACCATCACCATCATAATCATAATCATCACCACCACCACCACCATCATTATCATCATCACCACCATCACCACCACCATCACCATCATCAACACCACCATCATCATCACCATCACCAGCACCACCATCACCATCACTACCATCACCATCATCATCACCATCATCACCACCACCATCATCATCATCATCATCACCAGCACCACCACCACCATCATGATCATCAACACGATCACCATCATCAACACCACCATCATCATCATCACCATCATCACCACCATCATCACCACCATCACTAGCAGCACCATCACCACTACCACCACCATCATCATCACTGCCATCACCATTATCATCATCATCACTATCACCATCATCACTGTCATCATCCACCATCATCACCGTCATCGTCACCACCACCATCATCATCACCACCACCATCATCATCACTACCATCACTATCATCATCATCATCACCACCACCATTATCATCATCATCACCACCACCATCATCACTACCATCACCATCATCATCACCATCATCACCACCATCATCACCACCATCACTAGCAGCACCATCACCACCACCATCACCATCCTCATCATCACCATCATCACCACCATCACCATCATCATCCTCACCTTAGTTACAGATGTTATTTGCAGAACACTTACTATAAAATACCAAATTATATCATTTAGACATTTAAATCTAATGAGGGAGGTAGTATTATTTTTACCTACGGAGGAGAAAACTGAGGCACAGAAGATTTAAGAAATTGGCCCAAGGACAAGCAAATACACCTGAAACCCTTCAACATGGTTAGTTTGAATTTAATAAACTAGGGAAGTCTTCCTTTTGGGTACCATAGCTTAAAAATGAATTAAAAATTTTGTCAATCATTAGTTGTTTAATGTAGCTCCAACTACAATACTCAATAAGTTATATCAGAACTATTATATACATCGTGGATATTTTATTTTACCTTTGTCTCAATGAGAGAGTTTATACAGTACCAGGTACTGGGGCATCATTAGATGAAGATTTTGGCCCATATGTTATAAATACAAGAGAGGGTGTTCAGGGGAAGAGGGAAGCAGAGCGACAGTGATAGAGCCAAAATTATACAAAAGATGACCCCAGAGGCAAGCAGGGCATCGAACACTGGAGAATCCTGTCCCTTAAGGGACCAACAGGTCAGGCGTGCAGGAAATGGAAGCACAGAAAGGCAAGCTAGTGCAGCAGGGAAGTGTTAATATCTTCTTAGAGGTAAGGGGCCCCTTACAGCAGGAAGAATCTGTTAGAGGATTACCAATTAATCAGGAGTAGGACCAGAAATCATAGCATAACTATCAAATGTGGGCCAAGGAGGTGCTGTAAGTAACAGTAAATTGCTAATATTAATGATACAAAAGAATCGTGATTAACGCATCAAATACGTTAACCACATATGAAGCACTGCTCCAAGAACGTGACCTCTATTAGCTCATTCCGACCTCAGAGGACCTTACAAATACAACACCTCAATTAGCTACCGCATTTATTTTAAATGAAATAAATGTAATCACTTTAAAAGGAGGAAACCAAAGCAGAGAAAGATGAAGCGTAAGTCCCACAGCAGGGGAAGATATCTCTAAAGACAATAAATCAAACAATAATGGTGTAAAACTATTATTTATTGTTGCTACGTAATATATATTTACCACCCGAAGAAGTTCAGAGACAAGTGGTTAAAACTGGTCCTCCTCACAGCAGGACTAGGTTGCGTGGAAACGGGGCCGAAACAAGTGCCTGTCGCCATAGCCTCCTTGGAACATGATCCTAAGTGCCCGTGCCCGTGTTAAAAAGTAAACCGAGGGACGTCAAAATTGTGAATCTGACTGCACCAGGCTAGGAGGTTCCCCTGACAGGAGCTAGGGGAGAGAATCCTCTAGAGGAGACTCAGCAGCAAACCAAGGAAATCATTTGATGGGCTATAGCTTAAGTGGTGGTCTTATTTGGGAAAGCCTGGTTGACTGAGATCGTTTGTTCCGAAGTCTCACTTTCTCAGATTCAAGCGCAGTTGACCCTGGTGTCGGTTTTGGTTTGCTTAGGTCAGCTGCCAAGATTTTAAGGCGACTTCAGTCTAAGGGCCTTCTTATTTAATTACCTTAACAAGCACATAGTACTTTCATGTGAGAACTCCAACAGAACAGTTATCAAGGACAAAATATACGCTTTCCTTCCCCAGAAATAGGCACTATTCACACTTTCATATACTTGGGGGACATTTTCTCTGCACAAATACGTATTCATGTATGGATATGACTACATATACATATATATTTTGTTGTTTTATATGTACGATTATATGTAACACACACAAAGGGGAGTGTACACACAGCCTCCTGTCTGCTTTTTACACGTAAAAATACACTGTGACAGGGCACCTGGGTGTCTCAGTTAAGCAGCCGACTCTGGATTTTAGCTCAGGTCACGATCCCAGGGCTGCAGGATCGAGCTCTGCGTCGGGCTCTGCTCTGAGATTCTCTCTCCCCTACTCCCTCCACCGCTCTCCCCCCATCATACCCTTTCTCTCTCTAAAATAAAAAATAAAAAATTAAAAAATATACTTTGACATTTTCTTTTGTCAGTATATATAGCTCTACCTTATTCCTTATATGGCTGTGCAATATTCTGTTACCCAGAGGAACGAACATTTATTTAAATCCTTTAAAAGCAAGGCTGTAATGCACATCTTCATATGTATTTTTTATAATTTTTTTTATGTTTATTTATTTTTTGAGAGAGACAGACAGACAGAGTGCAAGCAGGGGAAGAGCAGAGAGAGAAAGAGACACAGAATCCGAAGCAGGCTCCAGGCTCTGAGCCATCAGCACAGAGCCCAACGTGGGGCTAAAAGCCATGAACCACGAGATCATGACCTGAGCCGAAGTCGGACGTTCAACTGACTGAGCCACCCAGGTGCCCCTGTACATATCTTCTACATGATAAGCTTCTATACGTGGAGCTATGAGATAGAAGTTATGGGTATTAATAATTTTGTACCAGTCAACAATTTGAAGGGTAACTCTTTATCCTCTCCCTATTTCATACTGGATGCTATTTTTTTGTTAACTTAGCCCTTTCTGATAGATCAAAACACTTTTCTACTCATCTGTTCTATTTACTCAGTTGTGAGATTAAGATTATATGTGTGTGTGTGTGTGTGTGTGTGCATTTATGAATTATTGTATTTCTGTTCATGTAAATTTCCCATTTGTAACCAATTTCTCCTTTATGCTTCTTTTTGATTGACTAACTGGCTTCACTATTTTTATGTAGTCATTGCAAGTGATAATTTCTATATTAGAAAATTAACCCTCTGTCCATAATGCTTCACGTACTTTTCCTACTTGTCATTAGTATTTTTTTTCTCAAGATACAGATGTTTTAAAATTTTATGCAGTAAAGTTTATATGAGTCTTTTTCTTCACAGCATCTGGATTTTGTGCATACTTTCAAAGAACTTTCATGCTTAAAAATCATAAAAACATTTATGCAGGATTCCTTCTGGTCCTTTCATATTTGATCAATCATTTCATTTGACTCCCTATCTGTGATCCACCAGAAATGTATTTCTGGTAAATCTCCTTTTCTCCCTTCTAAAAATCAAAACAAGTAACAATGACAAAAAACCACATTTTTTTTAAGCTAAACTTCTCAATCTCATACCAACACAAACAGGTCCAGGGCTGAGAAGTAACAACAAGGAAGCTGGGGATGTTTTGTTTTGTTTTGTTTTCCTTTTTCTATCAAATTCAGACAACCTCTTTTTTAAGCACAAGTTTACAACACTAAGTGTGAACACCAGCTTTTCGAAATCTCTAGTTCTTGAGGTCCGGGAATACAATCTTTTAACAACTTACTTTTTAAAACTAAAAAGTCATTTCAATGATCAGTTCCATAGAGTAGAATTTGCCCTGTATATAAAGCATACCCCAAATTTCTCAATTTTAAGAATTTATTTTAAAGACACAGAATTGATTTAATAACTTTTTTTTCCAGGGAATAAGAAAGATGAGAATAAACCAAAGACTGTGTAAAAGACAAGAAAGTGAATTTTTGTATCTACAAGGTAAGATACTTCACATATTCTCACTAAGCTCAGTGTAAGCAAATCAGCCCTCAGTAACATTGCCTGGGCAGATGTTTTGTAGGAAGTTTCTGGAAATCTGAAGACCCCTCAACTGTGAGACAGACCTGGACACAGATGAGAATCAAGAACCTTTCTGCTTCCTGCTGCGACCTCCTGGCTGCGAAGGCACGTTCTGACCCACAGTGTCCTAGTCTTACTGAACCAGCCATTTTGCCGGAATGCCATAGTATGTATCACACGTCAGAATTCTGTCTGGGCACGATCCCATTTTCACAGCGGTGAGCAAACAGGAGGGAGCTACACTTACGTAATTATTCAAAGGGCCTGAATTCCCTTTCATGTTTCTTTCTTTTTTTTTTTTAATTTAATGTCTATTTATTTTTGAGACGGAGAGAGACAGAGTGCAAGCAGGGGAGGGGTGGAGACAGAGGGGGACACAGAATCCGAAGCAGGCTCCAGGCTCCGAGCTGTCAGCACAGAGCCCGACACGGGGCTCGAACCCACAAACTGCAAGATCATGACCTGAGGCGAAGTCGGACGCTCAACCGACTAAGGCACCCAGGCGCCCCTTTCATGTTCCTTACTAAAGCAACACGACCATTAGACAAACTTCAAATTCTGAAAACAGGAAAATTCCACCAACTCCCTAACTTGGCCCTCCAGCCTCTCTTTGCAAATCTGCCTGCAGAAGTGAAACAAGGCCACAAGGTTACACAGGATATTTTAAGCTGTTTTAAATGAAAAGCCCCTTGTAAAAACATCTTTCTTCCGATAATGTTGATGGCTTGGCGCATTCTTAACATGCCACTTATCCCTTAAACTATTAAAACTTCTCTATAAGCACAAATGCCCCTTCATTAAAAATTCCATTTATATATAAATGTTTTCCTCAGTCAAAATATTTCATACCGTGGCAAAATTCTGATGAGCTCTACCTTTCCGCTAAAGTGTACTTCCAGAAAAAACAATCATCGTAACTTATTACTTTGGGAAGGTAGGTCTTTCAAAGACACCGCATGCAGGGTCACAGATGTCTTATTAATGTGGCCATATGAAGGTGGCTTTTCTTCACTTTGAAATGTTTTTTTGTGTGGACGAGGAGTCTTTTTAATAACAAATTTTCCTTACTTGGTTAATAACCTTAGATTATCCTCATTTGATATATTTCCTTGGTGTTTCAAAGTCTCTGATTTCAGAACATATGTTGGTCAGAATCTTAAGGTTTAATTTAAAAACACATTTATGGACGAGTACGTATAGAGCTAAATGTATATTCACAGACAGGCCTTAGTTCTTGGAGAAGGATAAACTACTCTCTCTTTTCCAAGACAGTGATATTAATATTTAACTAAACTCTTCCTTTATTTATTGATTCATTCTATTATATAATTTTTTATCAAAGTAGCTAACATATAGTATACACAGTGTGCTCTTAGTTTTGGGGGTAGATTCCCATGATTCATCACTTACATACAACACCCAGCGCTCATCCCAACAAGTGCCCTCCTCAATGCCCATCTCCCACGTTCCCCTTCCCCGCCCCCCCCATCAACCCTCAGTTTGTTCTTTGTATTTAAGAGTCTCTTATGGTTTGCCTCCCTCCCTCTCTGTTTGTAACTAGTTTTTCCCCTTCCCTTCCCCCATGGTCTTCTGTTAAGTTTCTCAAGTTCCACACATGAGTGAAAACATATGGTATCTGCCTTTCTCTGACTGACTTATTTCACTTAGCAAAATACCTTCCAGTTTTATTCACGTTGTTGCAAATGGCAAGATTTTGTTCTTTTTCATTGCTGAGTCGTATTCGTAAACACACACACACACACACACACACACACACACACCACATCTTCTTTATCCATTCATCAGTTGATGGGCATTGGGGCTCTTTCCATAATTTGGCTACTGTTGATAACGCTGCTATAAACTTTGGGGTACATGTGCCCCTATGAATCAGCACTCTTGTATCCTCTGGATAAATTCCTAGTCGTGCAATTGGTGGGTCATAGGGTAATTCTATTTTTAAATTTCTGAGGAACCTCCACACTGTTTTCCAGAGTGGCTGCACCAGTTTGCATTCCCACCAACAGTGCAAGAGGGTTCCTCTTTCTCCACATCCTTGCCAACATCTGTTGTTTCCTCTAAACTCTTCCTTTAAATTTTAAAGTGTGCAGTTATGCTATTTGCTAATTTGAGTAATAGGGAAAAGAGGTGTATTCATTAAAATCTTCTCACTGTATTTCTAGAGATTGGGAGCTAATTACTGAGTATCATCTCTTGCATGTTAGATTATCTAAGTATCAATGACTTTATCTGACTTGTTACTGTTACACTAATTGTCATTAGATCAGCTTATTTTTGATCTTAAGAATTTTGGCCATATTAACAAAATGCATTCATTAAACATGGGCTTTTAAAAGTGTCCCAATCATTTCTTCATTTGGTACATACTTAGGAGCACCTGCCATGAGCCAGACTGAAAATGGTGGGGGTGCCAGGGTCAGCAAAGCAGATGCAGTCACTGTACCCACAGAATTTATCATTTGGCAAAGGCAATAAACACTAATCGACTACACTGACATAGCAAGAACTATCAGCAAAGTAAAATCCCAAAGGAGAAGCCCTGTTTGGATGGAGGGGTCTGGAGTCAGGAAATACTTGACCTCGGTGGCATTTAAACTGAGACAGATAGAAGTGATCCATTTCACATAGCTTTGGAAAAACAGGACATTTGACAGCGAGGTGGATGGACACTTTGGTGGGAGGGAATTGGAGAATTTAAAGGAAGATAAATGGAGGCTAGACTTTGATTGGAGCTTGAGGAGTGGAATGGGCAGAGCCCAGAGCCCCGTTCAAGACAGCATTTCCCAGTAAGTGCTGCAAACTTTAAAATACTGGGCAAAAACCATGTGTCATTTGACCATAGAATGGTTGACCATATTTGACCATAGAAATAACCAGTACTTATTTCTACGATCATCATGATAGTAGTGGGATAGGTGGATTTCTCTGTTCATGAATGATCTTTACCTTAATTTCTAAAACAATCTGAAGTATCTTATTCCTAATGACCGATGTCATTATATACTTCAGAATCTGCTTTTTAAGGTTGGCATGAAAAACACTGTCTTACTAGAAATAAGACTGAAAAAAAATTCTAACTAGACAATAAACTGCTTGAGGAATGCATTGTAAGACACCGACACGTCCTTCAGTTGGTAAATCCAGCTGGAACACATCTTTTCTCCAATTAGTACCTCTGTGAAATTGGAATGATAATAATCACCTCACAGGAAATGTTTTGAGGATTAAGTTACATCACGTAGTAAATAACAAAGTTATTTTGGGGGTGGAATACATACAGTTATTCCAATTAATCCCTAGACATCATTGCATATTATATGATATCGACTTCTGGGGTGTTTGAAAACACTCTATCCCAAAAATACTAAACGTGTAAATGCCGTGGGCTCTTTATTTGCCTGGTTAAGGCAATGTGGCACACCACAGTGTATTGTAGTAAGTGGTACAAAGTATTATTTTATTTCATTTCATTTTATTTTATTTTTTAATGTTTATTTTTGAGAGAGACAGAAACAGAGCGTGAGCAGGGGAGGGGCACAGAGAAAGGGAGACAGAATCCGAAGCAGGCTCCAGGCTCAGAGCTGTCAGCACAGAGCTCAACGTGGGGCTCGAACCCATACACTACGAGATCATGACCTGAGCCGAAGTCGGATGCTTGACCAACTGGGCCACCCAGGTGGCCTGGTACAAAGTATTTTAAATACACATTTGGATAGATTCACAACGATTTTTTTTGACTACCTGGCATAATGCCATGTGTCGAAGACCCAAAGACCAGGAAGGAACCTGGGGTCTCGTGAGGGAGGAAGAACCGGTTCGTGAACGTTGTGTAACAACATAAGGAGGCTTAACTATTAAGTTAGAAGCTCAGACGGTGGGCGCTATAGGAGTCAGAGGAGGGAGAGGTCGGCCAGGAGAGTTCCAAGGAGATGTCATGTGTAGGCTGGCTCTTGAATGGAGTTGGAATCTAGACAAGTGAGAACAGTCTCCCTGGTTATGATGGCCCCAGGAAGGATGACAGTCATGTGCATGTGGCATGATCGGGAAGATAAGCAGAGCAGCATGGCTGGGCCACGGTTTCCTTAATGCTCCCAGAAAGTATATGGATGTGAATAAAGTGTTGGGGTTTTGCTTAGGCAAGAAAAATGTGGTTGTACTGTATAGCGTGTGTCAAGTACCAAAAAATCTACTAGAAGATTAATTTCTAATTCCCAAGAAGAACTAAGACGGAACTACTGTAATGGCATTTTTAAATTTAGGACGCATGCCAAGTAAACAAAGATATAATTACTAGTAAAAATACACGTTTATACTCATTATGTATCCCTTGATAAAGGCATTTAATAGGAATTCATGTTGCATGTTATGATTTGTAAATGAAATTAGTGCCCTAGAATTTCAATTAGTTACAAACTTCTAATACATCGAAAACCATTCCCTATTGACTTATCACTAAATGACATTGATTCAACACAAAGATGATTTTTTACATTTAAATTTGCTTTTAATATGAAATTAGAATAATCAATATGTATTGCCAGTAATACTAAGTGGATGGTTTTTAATTAAAGTCGTATTAGGTGCATAGAACACTCAGATTTTCCTGAAAAATCTGTTTTAAAACTGAACAAGATTGGGAGCGCCTGGGTGGCTGAATCAGTTAAGTGTCCGACTTCGGCTCAGGTCATGATCTCGTGGTTCATGAGTTAGAGCCCCATAATGGGCTCTGTGCTGACAGCTCAGAGCCTGGAACCTGCTTCAGATTCTGTATCTCCCTGTCTCTCTTCTCCTCCCCTGATTGCACTCTGTCTCTTTCTCTCTGAAAAATAAATAAACATTTTTTTAAAAAATTGAGAAAAAATTGAATAAGATTGATACACATTTTACAGTGAAGCATTTTGGGAAAATTGACAGTAAAAAAGAAATAGTTACAAGAGTAGAGGGTATTTGAAATAAGCAAGCCGAAAGTGCTTCTGGAATCTAGCAGTTGTGATCAACTTGGGACATCAGCTGTTTAGAAACTGTGCTCCCCTGGGTTACAATAATACGATCACATTAAAATATTTGACCAAGAAAGAGAAGAAAAAACATGTACTCATACTCTATTGTTGTGGAGGCAGCCCACGGCCTCTACAACCATAAGAGTATGAGTACATCTCTGCAAGATGGCGTTCACCTACGTTCTTTGCTTTTGTGGTGTACCTGAACCAAAATGTGTGTTTATATCATTGCCAAAGGTGGACCTGCCCTAAAGCCAAGGAAACTTAAACTTCTTCGCTTCGTGAAATTCCCTAAGGACCTGAGATCGGTCTTAATCATTCTTCATAATTCAATATCCTTTTCCTTAGTGAGGACCACTACCAACCCATGTAAGCTTCAGACCTCACAAAACTACATTTCTCCTTGATTATTACAGAACAAACCGTAGTATGGTTTATGTTTTGTAAATTACTAGTCAAGTTAATGTATGCTCTTGTTCTACCTAGCATATTTCAACTGTTCGTTTTCCAACCTGCCTAGAACCTGGGGGTGTTAACTTGTGATTTCACTTAAAAAAACAGTGTTTCGGCTCAAGCCCCTCTGATGGGGTGCTCTTCAGAATGATAATTAGATGTTGGTGAATGTACTTCGTCTTTGTCAACTATTTTTTAAAGCTATAATGAAGGCAGACACATACTGCTGTTCTGTTATCTTTCAGTTACTACCATATCACGCATATGTCTTCACAGACATCATTTAATAGCTTCAGAATAACCCACAGCGTGAGGACTCCATTGAAGAAGTAGATTATAATTTGGTGATGAATTCTGTTAGTATTAGAAAGTTAGGATTGGAACACTGGTTGTAATTCAAACATAGCTTAAAAAATATTTGGACAGGGAGGGCAGGCTCGAAGATCAGGTCCTAATATAATACAGGATCAGACTTTTTTTTTTTTTTAATTTTTTTTCAATGTTTATTTATTTTTGGGACAGAGAGAGACACAGCATGAACGGGGGGAGGGGGAGAGAGAGAGGGAGACACAGAATCTGAAACAGCCTCCAGGCCCAGAGCCCGACGCGGGGCTCGAACTCACGGACCGCGAGATCGTGACCTGGCTGAAGTCGGACGCTTAACCGACTGCACCACCCAGGAGCCCCAAGGATCAGACTTTAACGATAAACTGATCTGGGGACAAAGTCTCAGGTAACACTGAGGCCCTGTGGCTCAAAGCCACAACAGATCTTCGGGAGCTTTTATTTATGCCAGAGTTACTCTTTAGACTCTGAGCCCCATGAAGACAGGGTCAGGGATACTTCTTCATCTGTCATCCCACGCTTAGGGGCTTGCTTGGTGCTTGGCACCTATTGAGATCAATAAATAGACTCTGAACGAATTAATGAAGGAAAGTACAGTCTTTAGAAGCTAATCCAAAGTCAATGCAAACAAAAACTCAAGGCGTTGAGATTTGGAAGATACTAAATTCATTTTGAAGGGAGGATATTTACTTTGTAAAATGAGCACACGTCAAAATTCCTCCCGCTTGCTTATGTGATTCATAACTGAATGGCTAAAGTTGTCTTTCTGGAAGCCCTCAGGGGAATCCTGAAATTTCTCTCTATACATTGTATGTCTCTCACCAAGCAGACGCTGTCTGTAGAAATATTTAATTAATACAGGTGCCAACATATTAACTCCATGTCTCGAAACTTTGCCTTTCCAAGCAATGAATGTCCTGCAGTAACCTAATCGCCATACTAATTTTCTTAATGAGTGTTAATTTCTTTAACTAAATGACATTATTACAAACTAAATGAATTCAGAATGGCTACATACCCATTCACAAATGGAGCCCATCTCTTTCCTAATGGTTCCATCTATCCCTCCAGTTTTACAAAGCAAAACGTCAAAGGCACCTCTCTTCTGTTTTATATGTAGACTACGATTCTCCCGGCTTCCACCTTTTCTTTGCTCCCCAGTAAGTTCTTATAATAAAGCAAAAGTGAAACAATAAACACCTAAGGCCCAAGGGTTTCCATCCTTTAGCTAAGGTCTTGCGTCACTACAGCTTCCCGTAAAAGGAGTTTTAGTGTTTCACAAGAATTTAGGTTTACTTTAGAGATGACGAAGTAAAAGAGGGAGGAGGGGGTGAGGCAGTGCCCGTTTGTAAATCGGGTAAGTGTTTACTGAGCCTGTGCTGGGCTGGGCACCATGCTGGAAGCTGCACAGACCCGGAAAGACAATGCCCAGCTTTTGGCACCTGGTGCGAGGGGCTGGATGAAGCCTGGACTGCCACGCAGTGCTCAGACTTCTAGTCTCTGTTCTAGCCTTGACGATCCTCACGCTATTCCCTCTGTGATTCCGACCAGTCCTCATCTATAAAACGTTAACCCTACAACAGGTTGACAAACGTCAACCCTACTTGACAGGTTTGTCTTACCCCACAATTGTGGTGGGTGTCAAATAAAAAAAATAAAGAATACGTGTCTGAAGAGAAGAAAGCGCCATGTTATCCAGAAAATATTAAGGTATAGAGTTAATCCATGCAATTTAATAATTTAGTAAATTTTACAGGTAATTTTATAAACCACAGTATATGACGATTGAAGGTACATTGATTCATTCAAAAGGCATATATGAGAAAATCCGAAACCAGGAGTCAGCAAGTGATAGCCCATGGGCCAAGTCCAGCCTGGCACCTACAGTTTTCCTGAAACACAGTGCAGGGCAACGCTGTGCCCCGGCACCCTGAGGACCTAAGCACGGCTGACCTAACTTTGGCGGGACGCTGAGCGATCGCCCCCATCGTGGCACACGGGAGGATGGGGAGGAGCTGTTACAAGGCCACTGGCCTCTCACTGCCTTCTGTCAGGGAGGCCGTCATGAGACTGCTTCTCATTGTCTCCCGGGTTCTAGTGAGGGCGAAGGCCTCGCGCCCCCCACCCTCACCCCCACTGAGGTACAGGTACCGGTTCTGAAACCGCTAAGCCGTAGCACAGCTGGCTGCTTTGCAACATGGTGCCCCGCTTCGACGTTGCGTGCTGATCCGTCCCTCTGCTGTGGCACCACCCAGTGGGACAAGGGGCATGGGTAGCTAACACCTCTTCTGCTCTTACTTTCCTTGTAACAAACGGCACCAAAAAGCGAGTCCTTCCTTTGCCCGACGGATCTGCCAGCCTTGCTGACACACGGCCACGCTCACGCCGTACGGTCTGTGGCTGCTTCCATGCTACAAGGGCAGGGTTGAGTAGCTGCAATAGAGACTGTGCAGCCTGTCAAGCCTAACGCATCTTCTCTCCGGCTCTTTACAGTCTACTGCCCCACTGATCGAATTGCTGCACAATCCTTAAACTGACTTGCAAGTCTGAATCAGAGGCCTTCCCATCACAACTCGCCTTTCTTGAGGCTGAAGGGTGCCAATGAGCTGGGCCAAGTGGAAGGCCACAGTATTCCCTGGGGAAGGCTAACGGCCCAGGTCCTGTGATCACTCGTTCCTTCCTGAAGTACTGAGATGCGGACTCCCGCAGCTGTCCGCCACAGTCTGCCCCCCTTCAGGTGGCAGGTTATGACTTCACGCTCGTATTTACATGAGACTAAGGTAGTGCAGGTCTTGGCTGTTCCATCCTTTGTACTCTATAGAGACCTTTCCCGACTTCAAAGACCTCACGCAGCTTTGGGGAGACCTGACCTTGTGCCAAGTGCATATGACGTGGCCCATGGGATGGCATTGGCTTACCTACCTTCCACTGTCACCCGCAGTACCCACATCCGGGCCTGTCAAGGTCCCCACATTCTTCAAAAGTCAGTCAGTGGTGATTCTCTTTAGCAACCGCATGCATATATATGGTAAATAAATCCTGGAGTACAAAAGGCTACACAAGAAAAGGAAAAATTTCTCTTGCACTTCACATGCGCAGAGGGAACCACCCTTTCTGATAAGTTGACTGTGTCATTCACATCATTTTCTCATGCTATTCACTAAATGGTTATGCAAAATAAAAAATAAAAAAAGTTAAAATCAAACAAAATCTTTTCGGTCATTTTTTTGAGGTTGAACTTGACTAAAATGTATTTTTTAAATATTGTTCTACCAAAATAACCTTCTGAGGAAAACAGTGACATCTCGTTAAAAACACAGTGCTGTTTGTTCCAAGTTACAATGGGTGCAGAGCTTGGAACACATGGGCAAATGGGGTGCCTGCGTGGCTCAGTTGGTTGGGCGTTCGACTTCGGCTCAGGTCATGATCTCAACTGTCCGTGAGTTCGAGCCCCACATCGGGCTCTGTGCTAACAGCTCAGAGCCTAGAGCCTGCTTCAGATTCTGTGTCTCCCTCTTTCCCTGCCCCTCCCCTGCTCATGCTCTGTCTGTCTCTCTCTCTCTCAGAAATAAATAAATATTAAAAAAAATTTAAAAAAATGAAAAAGGAACACACAGGCAAGCTCTTTTTTCAGCC
Source organism: Lynx rufus (assembly GCF_022079265.1). Classification (NCBI taxonomy): domain Eukaryota; kingdom Metazoa; phylum Chordata; class Mammalia; order Carnivora; family Felidae; genus Lynx; species Lynx rufus. Next base: position 232,720,167 of record NW_025814823.1, on the reverse strand, counting down.
TCCCCTGAGGCTCTGGGATCATCTCTAGAAGTGGAGGTGGAAATTCACGGTAGAAAAAGCAAGCGGGTATCAAACTTCTGGGATGCTGGGTGTTGCCTGGTAACAAGTATAATAGAGAAGAAAGAATGGGAAGGGGCCAGGGCTAAACTGTCATCAGTGGACACGTCTGAGTTCATGCCCTTCTCATTAGCTCCAGCACTCAGAGACATATGTGATCGGTGCCATGGCGTAACTGGTTCCCACTGAAATCTGATCCTTGAGCTGAAGTCCTCATTGTCCCAGGGCAGCACAGTGAACCCAAGAGAAAGCCTGAGCCTTGGAGGCCAAGTCCCAGCCCTGAACCTAGGCTTCATATCACACGATGTATGTGGCCTTTGGGCAGGATCCAAAAATCGGAGCCACCGTTTCCTCCACTGAGAAATGGAGATGATGGGTGACTTAACTCTCGGGGTGTAATGGCTAAGAGAAATGATGAGGAGATCTAGGACAGTGCCAAAGCGTGGAAGTGTATCAATATCAATTATAAACATTTTAGCAGACGTGAAACTGTGCACTGCCTTTGAAAAATAGACATTAAAAAATTTCTTAATGTGAATATGATTTGGAAGGAGACAGGTAATTTAGTTAAGCTCCGTTTCTCTTGCCAAACACTATAAAACTCATTTATGAAATTGATTTTTCTAATAACAAATGAAATTACTTATATTCTACCATGGAAAATATATTTAACAAAGAAATACTCAATCGTTACTCCATTGGTCGCCTGTTCCTACTCAATGTACTTCTTTGGGCATATGTCTAGAAAATTAAAATTGCTCGTCAAAAAACAAAACAAAACAAAACAAAACAACCTTCCCCCTAATTCACCGAAAAAGAAACTAGTCACGTAGACACTAGTGTCTGAAAAATGGACAAAAAATGGAGGTTTTCTTGTCTTTCTGTGGGAAGTGGATGGCAAAGAACACACTGGAAAGAATCCACAGAAACGCTTGAGTTTAAGTCTTCAGATTTTCTTCTCTCAGATGGAATACTTAAGGGTCAATCACAGTCTAACCCATTCTGAGTGTGGGGACACAGAAAAGCACAATCTATCAGTTTAGGATAAAGCTCTAATCTCTCGCGGCTCTTCTCTGAGAGGGTGGACAAGTACACAGCAGGAAGATTCTGCTCTGGATATAATTGTATGATCTTCTCCTCCCAGGAACATGATGAACACAGACAAGTGGCCTTGTCGAGGGAGCCGGGAACGCCCCCCGGGCTGCTGTGCGCGGTGGTGGCCAGCTCCTTTGGTTTCCTGATTGGGCTCCACAGGCAGCCACGCAGGAGACGAGGTGGGCATGATGAGGCCTCGCTTCCCTGACTTGATGCAGAACTTAGCTTCCGATGTCGCACTTATACGAGGAGCCGGGCTATTGTAATCCCCACTCGATGAGGCAAAGCACCATGGAAAGGATGCGGTGCCTCCTGCATCGCAAGCCATGAAGTCTCATTCTGGTCCCCCAAACACCCTACAGACAGCACAGGCCTGTGTCTTCCTGCGTGTTACCCTGTGTCACGCCCATGGAAGGCCGTTAGAGCTCAGGGCTTCCTGGGCTGTGGTTGGAAGACTGGCACCCTTCCAGGGGCATCCCAACTTGTGACGTGCCTGTTGGCAAGACGCCAACCCTTCCCGTCACCCACTGACCGTCGGCAACTGGACAGAATCATTCCTGCGCCACGTTAGTCTTGCAGGAAACACAAATCAACAAATTTCAAGCGGCCAGCGGTTAACGTTATAAAAAGATAGCTGCTGATAAATATCACTATTTGTTATTATCACTCACCATAGCATCGTTGTTGGGTAGAAAACCCTTTAATATTATTCCTCAGCACTCTGATACCAAAAGAGGCACCATGTAATATACTTCGTTGTCTAGAATCTTCTAGAAAGGAATCTTGTGGTGATTTTTATTATACATAAAAACTCTCTTTCTACAAGGGGATACCCACCGTGTATGTTTATTTGTTTAAATTTAAATCCAAGATAGCTAACATACAGTGTAGCAATGGTTTCAGGAACAGAATTTAGTGACTCATCACTCCCATGTAACACCCAGGGCTCATCCCAACAAGTGCCCTCCTTAACGCCCATCACCCAGCTAGCCCATCCCCCTACCCACCTCCCCTCCAGCAACCCTCAGTTTGTTCTCTGTATTTAAGAGTCTCTTATGGTTTGTCGCCTTCTGTTTTTATCTTATCCTTCCGTCCCTTCCCCTATGTTCATCTGTTTTGTTTCTCAAATTCCACATAGGAGTGAAATCATATGGTATTTGCCTTTCTCCGACTGACTTATTCCACCCAGAATAATACACTCCAGTTCCATCCATGTTGCCGCAAATGCAGATTTCATTCTTTTTGATCGCCGAGTAATATTCCGTTGTAATACATATGCCCAATCTTCTTTGTCCATTTTGTAAAGGGCCCTGAATTTTAAATGGTATACATTATACCGTTGAAATCTATAGCAATTGGCCTGTGTTGAATGTGAAAGTGAGGCCTAAGATACTTTAGTGACCAGGTCAAGAAATAGCACAGGCAGCCTGCACTGTGACTCCCAGTCTCTGAGCTCCAAAGCTCATGCCACGGGGCACCCGTTGGGGAAAGAATGACCTGTGTATGGTACCTGTGAGCGATATACGCAAACAGTCCATTTCTACGCCAGATCTGCCATGACGCGCTACGTTGGGGGACGGAGTTACTGAGATCGCGGATCCCTAAGAACGTATGAGATTGTGATGTCCCCAAGGGCGATCTTTTGTTGGGGGGCAGAGCAGTTACGCAACGCTCCAACATTAAAGTGCTGGTCAAGCGTGTAGTGTGCATAGTACCTCATGGTCTCTTGAGCAATTTTCCAAACTGAGCCTCAAAGGCCACTGTGGTCCCCGTGGGCACCCCATGGCCAATGAGAGTTGAGTAGGAGCAAGGAAAGACGTGACGGCACTTGTGGTCCCCTGCGTCCCCAGGACTTCCTTCTCCTTCCCTCCTCCCAGCCTGTAGGGTCCTGGAGCCTCAGGAGAGAGCCGACACAGGGAGATGGCCCCCGGGGCGGGGTCCCACATCGCTCCTCCTCAGGGGATTAGCTCTGGGCCGACGGGACGCACTTGCTACCATGCTCTGCCCGCTCCGTACGTATATTACATTACACGTGTCCCGATCAAAGCAAACTTGCACCGGCCCGATGCAGAACACCAAAGATCTGGGTCATCCCGGGGGAATTTCTCTTAACCCGGGCCGGTGCCTACAGGTGTCACCAATCGGCTCTCCGTCCGGAGGCACCAGGGGGTCGTTCTCATGCCCGCAAAGCGGTTTGCGCCAGCACCCCGCGTCCTGGGACGGCGCGGGGCTCGCAGGGTGCGAAGGGCCGGGGCCCAGCCGGGGCTGGCCTACCTGCGGGTTCGGTGGAGCTGGCACCTCTTCAGCGGGATCTTGGCCACGTGCTCCTGCAGGCCCACGAACAGGGCGCTGCGGCTGTGGAGGAGCTGTAGGCTCCTGATGGGCTCCCCCCGCCGCTCGGGGAAGAGCTCGATCTCCTCCAGCAGGCAGCTGCCGGCAGCCGGGGCCAGGGGCGCCCGCACTTTCTTTATGGTGCCATAATCTGTGAGGGCAACAGGGAAGGAGGCAAAGGGACAGAAGGTCAGCGGGCCTCGCCGGCCACCCAGCAGCCAAGCCGCCACGCGTCTCCAGCCCGGCCGCTCGCACGGCGTTCCAAAGCGCTGACGGGCGCGCTCGGTCCGGCCCGCGTCCGACTCCGGCTCAGGTCCTGATCTCCCGGTTCACGGGTTCGAGCCCCGGGCCGGGCTCAGAGCCCGGAGCCCGCTGCATGGATTCTGTGTCTCCCTCTCTCTCTGCCCCTCCCCCGCTCCTGCTCTGTCTCATTCTCTCTCTCTCTCTCTCTCTGTCAAAAGTAAATAAACATTAAAAACTTTTTAAAACAATGCTGACACCCGAATCCCACCCCAGACCTCTTCAATCGCCAGTGCCGGGTGTGGGGCAGGCACGCCGGCTGTGCCCCCACTCTCAGCTACCGGGCAGCCAGCGGTGACGACCGCTCGGCCCCCTCAGCCTCGTCCACGTCCAAGTCCAGACACCCAGCGTGCAGTACAGCTACCTGTGGCTCCCGGTCGCCAGCTCTGCTCTGTCCCATGGAAACCGTCAGATGAGAGGAATCCTCAGGAGACTATCTCGGATTCCTAGTGTCTGAAAGAGGTGCTGACCTGCACCCCCTCCGCGCCCCCCCCCCACCCCTGCAGGGCAGACACAACACACCCAGGGCAACAGCAAAGGATACCTCCTCTCCTTCCTGCCTGGGAAGTGAATCCTTCTCTCTCTTCCTCTTCTACCCGGAACACCTCCTCCCTTTTTCCGTCTAAAGCGTGCCCTTTGGGATGCCCTTCTCTGTCTCGCAGTCCCGAATTCTCCTCTCTTGGACAATGGAACGTCTGTTTCCGGCCCGGTCTCTTCCCCGCCCCGGGTTTTCCGGTCACTGCGTGTTTGTGCTCACCTACACCTAAGCTTGGCTGTAAGCACTGCCTGTGAATCAGGCATCTCCCCAGACCGGCTGCAAAGAGCACAGAGAGGAGGCCTCTTAGCTGGCGAGAGTCACAGCACGGCCAAGACCACGTATCGGGACGCAGACCTGAAATGTGTGCTAATGTCCCCGGCGTGCTTTGGCGAAGGCCCTGGTGCCAGCCTGCAAATCAGGGGGCGAGACAGCAAACCCACCAGAAGTGCTCCCTAAAGCCATCATTAAGCTCCCCAAATCGACCCATCAGCATTCTGAGTCTCAAAACATTATAATTATCACCCTGAAAATACAGAAAATGAGGCTAAGAAGTTATTCCAAAACCAGGATTAAATCTTCGGCTTTGAGGCTTCCTATCAATCCATGAATCTCAAGAACAATTTGGACAGGAATATTTTCAGGTTTCCATTCCTATGGAAGTGCTCAGAGACTCAGAATATTTCTTTTAAAGAGAAAAGATATGCACAGACATATGTTACCCTGAATTTATTTTTAAAAGTCTATCTGAAACATCTCCAGTGAATACTTACTGATTACGAACTGACTTCATAATAACATATGCAGCCTTAGTAAATCAGGGCTTAATTTTATTTTGAGCTATCTGGATAAATGTGTTACTTCCGAAAAAGTTCAAGCATAAATGGAATTACGCTATACGTTGGGAAGATGAAAAACACAGTGCCTGTCTTTGAGGGAAGAGAGAGAGAGAGAGAGAGGGCACAAGCCTACACAACAGGGCCACAGACATTCTAACGAAGGATCATCTCACAGACTTAAGTGTGCAAGAAAACTTGCATGTCTTTACTGCAAAAGTCAACCTAATTTGGACTCGGTGACCACAGTCCCCAGCTGGTGGGAAATTCAACGTCAGTGACTCTGGGGTCTTCCTGCCCCGCATAGGGAAAAGCATCAACAACCATGCACAGCACTGAGGCACGGTGGGGACAAGATGGGAGCTTCAGGGAAGGTGACTTCAGTACAGAGATGTCTCAGCCACAATACCCTGAGAGGAAGTCCTCACCAGCAGATGGAAGTGCCAGCCTTCCCGTGGAGCAGTGACAGGCACGAGCCATCCTTTGGGACGTCATGACAACAGAAGATATCGTCTGAGCCAGAGGCCAGGAGGGGGTGCCAGGGACTGCCACCCCCCAGCGGGCAGCAAGGCGGGTAGGAGGGCTTAAGTGAGAGACCCTTGGGATGGAACAAGAACAGTCTATAGCAATGGAGGGAGGGGGTGGGGGTGGGGAGGGGGCAAAGGAGATGGGAGTCCAGCAGAAAAATCACCATCTTTGGACCTTGTCACAGTATAGTCACGGGAAATGTGGATTACAGAACAAAAGTGCTATTCAACAGTTGAACAAAGGCTCCTGCTGTTTATTATTTCTGCTGTTGATAGATTGCTAGTCTGAGAAACCCACCCAAAAGAATAATAGTTCAAATGTCAACATGCTCACATGCATGCTGAGTTTTTTTTTTTTAATTTTTTAAATGTTTTTATTTATTTTGAGAGAGAGAGTGGGGGGGAGGGACAGAGATAGAGAGGGACAGAGGGTCTGAAGCCAGCTCTGTGCTGACAGCAGACAGCCCGATGCGGGGATGCGGGGCTTGAACTCACAAACCGTGAGATCGTGACCTGAGCTGAAGCTGGACGCTTAACCCACGGAGCCACGCCGGCACCCCAGGAACCTCTGCTTCTGTGAAGCTCTTCCTTCCCTGGCCTGCGCCTTGTTCTCGCTCCGGGCTCACACACCTGTTACCTTGGTGCCGAACGCCTTCCTAACCCAGAACGCTCACCGTCCTCTCCTACGTCTGGAGGGAGCATCACGACGCGTGTGCGTGTGCCTTGGATGCTCTGCACAAGGGGCCACCGGGGCAGTGAGTCGCCGTGGGCCGTGCTTGGCCTGAGCCCTCATCTCGGGCTCCCTCGCACCTCCACCTCTCTGCGCCCGAGTCACGGGGGGCACCTGGGGCTCTGGGGGCCCAGGAGCACCCCAGCCCCGCACATACAGGTTCTCCGCTTAACATGGCTTCCCGGCGGGCTTCCTCTTTGTGTCCTTGCTCAGAAAGCTGGGAGTCTTCTCTCTCCCCTCCACACACAGCCAGGCAGACCCCTCCTCCTGGGGTGTCTAGGAGGCCCGGGTCAGGGCGTTCTGTCACCATTCGTCTTTCTGCCCGTTTTTCTCTGCCCATCCCCCCCCCCCAGGGGAAGCCCTCTCTTGGGGGCACGATCGGATCTCGTTCTTCCCATCTTCAAGGCCACGTTCTTTTCTTTTCCTTTTTTAAACGAATGGCTGAATGTCATCAGTGTGTGCCGAAACATTTTTATGGGGACGGAGAACACACTGTGTAAGTCTAAGTTGTACACATGCTGCTTTGAGGCACTTATATAATCATGTTACGGGGCAACATGATTACCCCGTAGCACAGCGTCCGCTAACACCTCTATCATGTCACGTGATGTCATCCCAAACAGATACGTTTCAAAATACGAAATGACCCTGGAATTCCGAGGAAGCTGTCTCTCCTTCGAGCACATTAGAACAAAGAAAAAGAAAACCTGGGTCATCCTGCATCTCACAAAAGAGAAGGGATGGGCTGAAGGAGCGACGTCTCTAAATCCCACGACACTGATGTGACCCCGCTAGTCTCGGCAGATTCAATCAGGAGCTGCCGCTGGAGTGGTAGGCGGCGAACAGACCCTCGACGCCACCTCACGGTCCAGACGAATGTTCTCTCCCAGGTACTGGACACACTGGCCGAAGCACGGGTACAAGGATGTGGCAAAGCCATTGGTCTCTTTCCGAGGCAGAAAGGCAGAGCCTGGCCCATGAGAGAGACCACTGGGCAAACAACTATTTTGTTCAAAAAACAGGAAGACCCTGGTCGGTCCCAGAGAGCGCTTAATTTTTTGTTGCTGTTTCTGCTTTACAACATTTATTACGGTGTACTGACTCATCTCCTTGTTTTGTGGGTTTGTACGCTTGACCTTGAGCACCACCGGGAGAAGATACTATGTCAGTTCTGTCCTCTGACGTGTGCAGAGTGACCACTGATATGGCCTGTGCACAAGAATAAACACACACCGGGCGAGAGGCCCACTGATGGGTGAGGGACAGAATGGGAGAAAGAAGGAATGAGAATGTCATCATCCGTGCATCTGCTGGAAAAAATCCTGATTAATATTTTTCCCATTGTGGCCGTTAATGAGAGTTATGTTATCAGTCAGGGTGAAGGGCAAACAAGAAACATTATTTCCCCAATAGGCATAGATTTTAGCTGAAAGTGTCATAAACTAAATGGGAACGAAGAAAACCATTTTAATTGGTTTCATCTGATAAAATATTAACTCTGAAGATTTGCCATTAAAACTAAAACCATATATACCTTCGACACACTGAAAATTCAATACGCTACTCAAAGTGAGTTACGGGGGGGGCAAAAATAAACAAACAAACAAACAAAACAGATGCCAGTGTCAAAAGTTCAGAAATAACAGAAAACCAATGACTCACCGAAGTAGAAATTAGTAAAAATTTACTGTGCACACACCAAAAGGACAGTGTGCAAACCAGGGCACTAGGACCATTACACGGTCTTGTTATAAAGCAGCTTATGTAGTGGGAAGGTAGTGACTTTCTTCTTCACAGTGATTGGTTATTACATTAGAATTTTCTTAAATAATAAGCCATTGGTTAGCAGTCACCTTATATCAACCTCGGGAAACAGTTCAAGCTTCCTTAGGATTTTCAGAGGCGTAAGCAAGAAGTGACCCAGGTCAAGTTAGCCTTGCAAAACAAGCAAATTAAGTTTTGTTTGTATGACTGAACTGGTTTTATCTGTTTGGGAACTTTTCAAGATTAGTTTCCATTTGTCTTTTATTTTAACACAAGAAATACATACAACTTTCTCGATCATTCTTGGAAATTCGACAATCAGCAAGAAAAGAAAAATCTGGCACTTTCAGCCAGCTGTGGCTCAGGTCCCCAGGGAGCTAACAGCATGCACACACACACACACACACACACACACACACACACACACACACACGACTGGCACTGCCTTGCCACAAACTCTCCTAATAGCTGCTTCTTCTGGAAAGTGTCAGCTACTCATTCTGTCATGGACCCCAATTTGAAAGTCACAGTTTTGTAGTTTACTCTCAAATGGAAAACTGTGCACACGGTGAGAGACAGAGCTCCTGCAGGATTTTGAAGGTCGGATCAAAGCTGATAGTATGGCTGTTATTTGCAAGACATGAATAGTCGTAATCACATGAAAATTTCATTAAACATGGCACCAAGTAACTTACATTTGCCTCCTTTCAGCACAACAGACAGCATGCGTATACCCTAGGGGGTTACCAGATTAAATAAAGGATGCCCACTTAAATTTAAATTTTAGATAAACCGTGAATAATTTTTTTTTCGCATTGGTATGTCCTCTTCAATAGTATTCATACTTTACCTGAAATTGAAATTTAAGTGATTATCCTGTGTTTTCATTTGCTAACTCTGGCAACCCTGTTATACCCACATTTCATCTGATCATCTCAGCAAGCTAGTTAAGATGTAGCTGATACATGTGACTCCTGAATAGCACAGGTTTGAACTGACTAGGTTTACTTGCGTGTGGATTTCTTCCAGTAAATAACAGTACAATGAATATAATAAATATTGTATTTTCTCTTCCTTGTGATATTTTTTAAAGTTTATTTTGAGAGAAAGAGAGAGACAGAGAGAGAGAGAGGGAAAGCAATAGCATGTGGGAGAAGCAGAGAAGGAGAGAGAGAGAATCCCAAGCAGGCTCCACACTGACCACATGGAGCCCGATGCGGGGCTTAAACTCACAGACTGCGAGATCATGACCAGAGCCAAAATCAAGAGTTCGACACTTAACCGACTGAGGCCCCCAGGGACCGCCCTTATGATTTTTCATAGTAACATGTTCTTTCTTCTGGCTTCCCATATTGTAAGAATAACACATACATTACACATAACATACAGAATATGTGTTAAGGACTGTTTATGTCATCGGTAAGGTTTCCAGTCAGTGGCAGGTGAGGAGTAGTTAACTTTTTGGGAAGTCAAAGTCACACGTAGGCTTTTGGATGTGCAGGGTGTGGGTGCCCCCAGCCCCCTGTTATTCAAGGATCCAGCATATATGCGTGATTATTCTTACTTTCTAGATGAGAAAATGGGAGTTTCAGAGAGTAGAAGAATTAGTACGTATTTTTGATAAGCTGTATTTTCCAAGTCCTCTAAGGGATTCAGACATGAAGTAAGCTTTCACTTCAATGCTGATGAATGAGATCAAAGATTGTAACAAATAATTCCAAAGTAAACATTAATTAAAAAAGCTACTGCTAAAGAAACAGTGTCATGCAGAAGAAGATGGCCATTGAGGAGGGCACTTGTTGGGATGAGCACTGGGTGTAGTATGCAAGCAATGAATCACAGGACTCTACCCCCAAAACCAAGGGCATGCTGTATACGCTGTATGTGAGCCAACAATAAATAATATTAAAAGAAGAAGAAGAAGAAGAAGAAGAAGAAGAAGAAGAAGAAGAAGGTAGTTTTACATAGATTGTCTGCCTTCTCTTTTTATTCCATGACCTTGTCTGCAAGTCATAGGAACCTGACCAGTTGGGAGGTAACAAGAAGAGAGTCAACATTCTGATCCCGTGGGAGATGCTGCCTGATGCCCACTGGGGGGACACGCACAGGTGGCAGCTGCTTCAGAAGGCACGTGTTCCCCTGGGCACCAGGACCACCACGCCAACCTCCCATATGCACATGCTGACGTGGGCGCAGCGGAGCAAACACAATGACTGACATGCCCAACCCTTTACGCGCCATCTGTCTAGGGAGGCACGCGGAGCCAAATTCAAGTACGTGCCTACAGATGAGCAGAAGCTGTAGATACACTTAAAAGGTGGTATTTCTGGCAACACGAGAAAGGGAAAAGTACCCCAAGAAACAAGGACCATGCAAGGTACTGTCACCAGACCGGACCTCGCACAAACAAAGGGCTTCACTAACACGCTTGCCAGAGGTAACGGTAACGCTCCAGGGCATAAATCATCAGAATGTGCATCCAAACAATCCCTAATATTGATTCTTGCCGGTGACTAATGAAGCCACGGAAGACCAGAAGTGAGTCTGATGGCGGGTAGAAAATGCAGGGGTGAAATTGGATTACTGTAATAACGGAGATATTCATTTCGACCTCCATATTCTGGGCCATTAGGAAAATGACCAAAGGAAAAAGCAAAGACTGTAAATAAAATGGCTTACCGAGGTAAAGTTGGAACATCATCACAGGAAGGAATAATAAATTCAATTTTAAAATGAATGAGGGATTGCTGGGAGAAAATATTTATGCAATACTTATCAAAAAACAGGAGTGTAACTTGAAAAAGATATAAAGAAATTGCCCCAAAGAATAACAGGCACAAGAGATGATCCATGAGGGGCATCTGGGTGGCTCCGTCGGTTAAGCACCCGGCTCTGGATTTCGGCTCAGGTCATGATCTCATGGTTAGTGAGTTCGAGTCCCATGTCAGGCTCTGTGCTGAGAGCCCAGAGGCTGCTTGGGATTCTCTCTCCCTCTCTCTCTACCCCTGCCCCACTCTCATGCATTCTCTCTCTCTCTCTCTCTCTCTCTCTCTCCCTCCCTATCTCTCTCAAACTAAATAAATAAACTTAAAAAAAAAAAAAAAAGAAATGATCCATGAAAGCCTGAATCTCGCTCCCTCAGCCTTCACCCCACAGGAACTGGGGTGTGTGCTCTACAGCAAACCAGCTATGGAGCAGTCCACAGGAAAGGTAAATGAAACAAGAACAAAAACAAACAAAAATAAGTGTGTGTGTGTGTGTGTGTGTGTGTGTGTGTGTGTGTTTTAAGCAGGAAATAAACAAGTGTTTTGGTTTCAAAGAAAAAAAAATATATCCTTAGAGTGGAGTGTGGCAGTAAAGAAAGTTTCCAGGACAAATTCCTAGCGCATTTCCTGGGGACAAGATGACCTATTCATGGGACCTGGGAAGGCAGCCGAAATGATTTCAATCCGCAAAACCTTCCAACACTGACGCCTGCGAGTGGGAGCTGACAGAGTTTGTCTGGACCAACGCCATCCAATGGCAATATATTACAGTCCACATAAGTACTTTGAAGTTTTTCTGGTATCTACCTTAAACAAGGAAAACCAACAGGAAAACAGATGAATTAATTTTTATTACTTATTTGTATTTATCCCAATGTATCCAAAGTATGATAGTATGTAAAATTATAATATGTAATTAATATATTATTGAGATATTTTGCATTAAAACTTTTTTTAATGTTTATTTATTTTTGAGAGAGAGAGAGAGAAAGAGTACGAGTGAGGCAGGTGGGGGGGGGGGTGCTGGTGAAGAGTGAGAGGGAGACACAGAGTCCGAAGCAGGCTCCAGCCCCTGAGCCGTCAGCACAGAGCCCGATACGGGGCTTGAACTCGTGAACTGTGATTATCATGACCTGAGGTGAAGTCGGACGCCCAACCAATTGAGCCACCCCGGCGCCCTATTTTGCATTTTTTTTATATTAAGTCTTCAAAATCCAAGTTCGACTGGGACCAGTCACCTTTCAGGTGCCCAGTAGCTATTTGGTGCTGTAGCTATAGCCTTGGGCAGCCTGGGGATGCACCAGGCTCTCCTGGTGCTGTCCTGGAGAGCCAGGTGTCTACCTGCCCCCCCAAGATAGTCAGTAAGTTCATGAGGGTTCACTTCATCCACAGTATGACAAGCTCTGTTGGGCTGCATTATACACTTTGAATCTTGCCATATGATTTCCCTTGAATAAAGGGCTCCCATCCACAAATGTCTAAAAAAATCCCAGCACTGGAGCAATCGTTTCCTATTGTGGTAAGATAACCCAGGTCCCCAAAGGTTAACTAATGGCTCTGGGACTAAACCTGGCCCTTAACTCCTCATCTCCCCATTTGGCATCGCTCAGCTGACAACTTACCACAGGCAAGTGACAGATGTCCTGTGAGAGAGTATGCAATCACTGTCAGGTCAGGTCGGAAACCTATGGATTGCCACAAAGCAAGCAAACCATTAGGGAAGGTTCTCCCTGCTCTTCGTTTGCTTGGTAGGGTTTTCTTTCAACTAGGGGTCAAGCTCGTCCCTGTTCTTCTTTGGAGTGTAGTTTCTGTATCACTCTTCTGAGAAAATGAAGGACCCTGAGGACCTTCCAAACAGAAAGAGTATGGGTGACATCATCTTTTAGGATCCGCAGTTCGAATAATCAATGTTACAGCTAATGCACAGAGGAAAAAAAGAAACTAACCAAAATTAAACTAGCAAGGAATGAGAAGCACAAGTGTATAGCTTGATGTGTAAATAGGGAAATACTGGCCACCTTCACTTTCCTAATTCGGTCCATTTTCTGAACCCACGTGGATTCAGACAAGTCCGTGTGGAAGAACGCGAGAGACCCCATTGATAGGGCCACCTCTCATTGCAATTGGCCTTCTACCATTATGTTTTCCGAATTAAAATTCCAAATGGTCACAGGATGTTAGAGATGGAAGGAACCTACAACAACACTGCGAATTTTGCAGGCGAGGAAATCAAAGCCCAGACAGGCTAAGTGAGTGCCAAAGTTCACTCTTGGGCCAGAATTTAGAGCCTCTTCATACCAATCAAGTGCTGGTTAGTTTTGTCCTAAAAGTATGGAAGGGATAATATGCAATGGCTGTAATGGTGCATCAGTATCAGCATGGCTGATGAGCTCCTAAAAGATCAAGGGGGCTGATTAGCGGTGTGTGAAGCGAGAGCAGTTAATCAAGACAAAGATTAAGCTATGATTTAGGGGTCTGTGCTTATCTTATCCTAGAATTCAGTCCACAGTAACTGATGTATAAGTGGTGCCAAGCCCGGAACTGATCTGATTTCTCCATCAGGCTTTGGGCTCTCACTTCCAAGACCTCAGGACACAAACAAGAGAATAATCTGATGAAAAGGGTTATCTTAAAAAAAAGGGGGATTTGGGGCGCCTGGGTGGCTCAGTCGGTTAAGCGTCCGACTTCAGCTCAGGTCACGATCTGAGTTCGAGCCCCGCGAGTTCGAGCCCCGCGTCGGGCTCTGGGCTGATGGCTCAGAGCCTGGAGCTTGCTTCCGATTCTGTGTCTCCCTCTCTCTCTGCCCCTCCCCCGTTCACGCTGTGTCTCCCTCTGTCTCAAAAATAAATAAACGTTAAAAAAATTTTTTAAAAAAAGGGGGGATTTAAGGTGACAAAAGATATTTAAACCAAAAGAATCTCACAGTAAAAATAAGACCCTGAAACCACTGTTTGCTGTAGGTCACGTTCGCTCTGCGCAGTGTAAGCCCTACTACACATCACTCAGCTATGCTGGTTGAGAATTGGTCATATTTTTAACTTTGGGGGAAAGTAATGGACGTTTTTGTAATTGTCAATGTTCACTTTTCTCACTAATAAGGACTGAATAGTTTTAATGAGATTCAATTTTGCGTCTTGATAGAGATGGAAAAGCATAACCATCTCTCCTTTGCTATGAAAATGGGTCTTAAAAGAAGATAGGGAGTATTATGGGCTAAATTGTGTCCTCTCAACGTTCATGTTGAAGTCCTAATTCCTAACACCTCAGAATGTGACTATATTTGGAGACAGGGCCTTTATAAAGGTAATTAACACACAACAGGTTGTATAAGGGGAGGTCCCTTCTCCAGGATGACTGGTGTCCTTGCAAGAAGAGAAAAATTAGGATGCAGACATGTGCATCCACATGTGAGGACGAATCAGGAAGACGGCCGTCTGCATCCCAAGGAGAGGAATCTCTGAATAAAACAACTTTGTCAACACCCTGACCTTGGACTTCCACCTCCAGAAATAAGTGGGCAGGGCGGGGGCGGGGGGGGGCACCTGGGTGGCTCAATCAGTTAAGCATCCAACTTTGGCTCAGGTCATGATCTCACGGTCCGTGGGTTCGAGCCCCACATCGGGCTCTGTGCTGACAGCTTGGAGCCTGAAGCCTGTTTCAGAATCTGTGTCTCCCTCTCTCTCTGCCCCTCCCCTGCTCACGCTCTCTCTCTCTCTCTCTTAAAGACAAAAATAAACACTAAGAAAGAAAGAAAGAAAGAAAGAAAGAAAGAAAGAAAGAAGTGGGAAAGAAGTTTCTGTTTGTTTAGTCTACCCAATCTGCGGAACTTGTTATCTTCGTTATGATGCAAGCTGGCACAGGGACTCCATGTCAAGAGTAGGATATACAAAAATAAAAAATAACAAAAAAAACCAGACTTTCGCCCTTCAGATTATTTGCTTAAAGCAATTTCAAAACTAGACCATGAGTTATTTTTCCACATTCCCTTAAGAGGTCATGATTGAAATTGAAATGCAAAGGCACTATAAATTATAGGTTTGACTTGTATGATCACAATGTAAGATTCATATTAGTTACAGCCTAGTATTTTCAAATACTGCCATTTATTTCACTTAATCCCCTATACGTTTGATCCCGGGCTAGTAAAGCAGCAAGAGATGATATAGGACATGGAACATTGTGAAAAATGGATGCATTTTGATAAGCATTATAAAATAATTCATACAGACGGTGCTGTTACTCACGACCTTTATGCTAAAGGCTCTCCTGCTCTTTGGGGGAACATCAGAGAGAAGGGAATGAGCACTCAAGAATGAACTTTCAGGTACCTGAGGAAAAGGGCGCTGATTATAATGAATTTCTTTTTGAAGGATTTCTAGAACTTTAGTCTCACCAAAATTTCAAAAGTTTATGAAAACACACCTTTTTTTTTTTTTTTAGGAAAGAAGGCAGGAAGGAAGAAGGGAGGGAGAGAGGGAAGGAAAAGAAAAACGTGGTCAGCTCAGAACAGTTACGACTGCTGTAAATAAAAATGATCATTTTTGAATTTTCATGCTTGCATACGATCAGACAACCTTCTGCAATTCACTAAAGCCTGAACAATGAAACAATTAAGCTTAAAGTAAAATGCCTTATGCTCTACGTGTAGAGTGGCTTTAATTCGATGAATCTGAGAACACTGAACACTGAAAAAAGTGTCAGAGAAATGGATTCTTCTTAAGAACAGCAGCCTGGAGGCACCACCCAGGCTCAGTCAGTTAAGCGCCCGGTTCGGCTCAGGTCATGATCTCGCAGTTCATGAGTTCGAGCCCCGCATCGGCCTCTGTGCTGACAGCTCGGAGCCCGGAGCCTGCTTCGGATTCTGTGTCTCCCTCTCTCTCTGACCCTCCCGACTCGTGTTCCGCCTCTCTCTCTCTCTCTCTCTCACTCAAAAATAAACATTCAAAAACAATTAAAAAAAAAAGAGAGAACAGCAGTCTGAAGCATTTCCAAAACACACAATAAATATATATTTCCTATAAGGTAAAAAAAAACTTAAAGGGTGGAGTTATACATAATTTTGTGTTTTGTAAAAAAAAAAAAAAGTCATAAAAAGCAAAGAAAGGGCTGGTTCAGAAAAATGTGGAATAAAGATGCAGAGATTATTTATTGCAAACCATTGGATGTTAAATGTAAGCCTGACTCCATTCTCCTCTTGTGACATCTCAACGTGTTATCGTATTTTAAGGGAGTTTTCATTAGTGAGCTCGCTGTGTGCTGAATCCAGTACAGAAATGAAACCCACGAAATGGACACAGGGCACTTCTGACAATGGTTACCTGCGACTGGGCTGGAGATTCACTGTGGACACTAAGAGCACGAACCTGGAAAGCTAAATTACTGTCTTTCCAATTGTGAATTTGACTCTATTTGATTCTCTGCCACTGTTTCCAAGAGACATTTTATTGTTTTGTCTCATCGACCCAGAGTTGCCGCGGAGTAAAAGAAAACCTTTTGTATTTGCATCCATTACTGTTCCAACCATTATCAGTGAAGTAATGATGAAATGCCCTCTTCCGCTCACTGGGCAGCATGTTGCCATAGCAACAGATCATTACATAAAGTTCATCAATTCAGCTGCTCATTATCCCAAAGTAGCAGACAGCTAATATGTTATGAAAGTTCTTTCTTTTAACTTGTAATTGGGCAAATGAATTAAACTGGTTTTGGCAGTGGGAGCTCAGCATTGCATTTATATAGTACAAGGGAATTTAAAGAGGAAAACAGGGCTTCGTGGTTACTATACACTTAAAATGGAGCTTCTGATTAACTCATTTTATCAGATTCAACTAAGGGATTATTTTCTTTTTCCCAAGAAGAATACGCTAGCCAGTTGAAGCCTCTTAGTCATAAATTGTATGTGACGTTCTTCTACCCCTAAGTATTATTTTAAACCATATTCCCACATCTCGTCCTGGGTTGAGAAGTTCCAGGGACGGTGGTCCTGGAGGATGTAGCTGGTCTTCGTCACTGTGATCTCGCTGGCATCTGCAACGGTGCCTGGCACACGGTAGGTGTTCGAGCAGAGCACAGGGTTCAGAGTGTGGACCCTGGGGCCCCACGGCCCGGGTTAGACTCCCGACTCCAACACTTACAGGCCATCTGGCCAAGAGCAGGCCAGTCACCCTCTGCGTCTCCTTCACCCTGGGGTCCAGCTCACAGGTTGGGGGCCACGCGGTGAGCTTCTCTGCAGAGGGCTTGAACGGTGCCTGGCACGCGGGGCACATTACGTAAGAATCCGCTAGAATTATTGTCTTGCCACTTCCAGCTCATGGATTATAAGCCCTACTCAAGTGTCATCTAAACCGAACAGGCTCCTGCCTCTGTGCGTCCTCACCACACCCAAAGCTGGAGGGGAGATCCTGCCTCAATCCCCGCAACGTCTACCGCCTTACAGAAAACCACACCAGACCACACACTCCTTTAAAGTATGCAAAATCATAGGCCGATGCTTATAGGAAGTTTATCACTGGAGTTTCTCGTGAATAAAAACAGTATTACATTTAAAATGAGAGCGATCAATCCAGCCCTCTGGGTGTCCTCTCAAAACTCCCCTCTGACCACACCACTTAAATCTAATTCTCATCTTCCCGCTAAGGAGGCAATTCAAGTTTCCAGAAGGAAATTACTCGCCTTAGATTTATTGTATCTAAATTACAAAACAGCCACCCGGCTGGCAGTGTCGGCCGCCCTTCTCTGACAGTCACCAGGCAGGAACACAGAGTCTAAATCACCCTGTCACCCCAGTGGTGAAATTTACACTGCGTCTGGTCCCATTAGTGTGAGCTGGGATGGTTGAGAAAAATCTATGCTAAGCACTTTTGTACTTTTGCAACATTAATTTAAAAGGGGGAAAAAAAGAGAGCTCGCTACTCAATGGAATAAAAATTGTCATTTTTCTGAACTGCTACATTATACTAATTATGAACTAGTAGCTGATGCGTCAAGCTATTTGGAAGCTACAATTTTCATGCACTTTCTTCAGGCATGACCTTATCCATTCCTATGGCTTCAGAGCTGAGCTGAGGTCTCTATTACTGACCCAAACTTTTCTCTTTTGCTTCAAAAAAAGGATTTCCAACTACCAGACCGCCCCCATGCAACTGGAACTCACCATGTTCGAAACCCCGTCATGTCTCTTCCCCTTAGGCTCAAATCTGTTCATGCATCTGAAATCCTGAATTCATTTGTTAGGATAAGAATTTCAATGTGGCACATCCTATCTTTCAGCTTTATCTCCTATCTCTCCACCCACAACTCCAGCGAATTTAAATTTCTCACCTTTCAAATGCCCCCATATCTTTCTATAGCTTTCAGTTTTCCATATTCTGTGCCTTCTCTTAGGACGACCCACCCATCCTTCCCCACCAGGCAGCCGTCTTATCTTTCGAGATGCGCTGACAGCTCGAGAAACATATTCCACCTGAGCATAGATGGGACTCTGTGAATGGAAGAGCAGGGATTTCTTAACAGAAGTTATGGGGACAAGTGTGGACCTCCAAAAGCATGAAACAGGGATGTGAGATAAGGAACCAAATATCCGAGGGGCAGGAAAGCCCTAGCTGGATCCAACGGGCAGGTGTGACATGTATTCTCAAATGTCCCCGTGTAGGGCAATGGGCTCTCCCCGTGACACTTCTGAGATCATAGGCCCCACACTGACGGGCAGATTCCAGGCCCCTTCAGCTTTCTGGCTTCCATGCTGACTTTCCAGTGTGGCTCTCCGAATCTTCCATGGGTTTAGTTTGTGATCTACGTGGCGTCCCAGCCCAGTTCTCAATCACGAAGAAGGCGCATTATGAGTCCTAACAAAATACACTGTTTTTCCATAACTAAGACTTGACTCTTTGAGACACAGTCAAAGCCTAAAACCAGTTATACATTGAAGGCCATGGTGAGGGTCCCAATAAGACAGCAGGAAACATGGGACCGGGGGCGAGGGACAACAGGTTCTTGTCCGGAGATGGGGCAGGGCCAGCCTCAGGGTCCACGAGCAGTCCCCTGACTCCTGGGAGGGCCATGTGTCAGAGGACACAGGACAAAACCCAGACACTGGAGAAAAGACTGGATCACCGCTCGGGAGAGAAGATGTCCAAGGCTCTGTCACTAAAACCAGGGGAGAGTTCAGAGCACAGCCAGGGTGAGATGAGCCGGCACTGAGCCTGCGTCTTCTTGCTCCCAGCATGCTCTGTGCCCAAGGCCCGGAAGGAATCTGAGGAACCCGGAGGTGCGGGTTAAGGACCCACCTTCAAAAGTTAGAGATTCCTGAAGACAAACTGCCAGGCGGATCACCACAGGACAGCAATTCAGGAAAGACCGAGACAACTGGCTCTTATCCAGTCCACGCAGAAATAAACTAATGCTGAACACCAGTATTTAAAAAAATACCAACATTGTGCAATCTATAAAATTTCCAAAGGAAAGAAAAAAATGATTGTTTAACTCAAGGAGCAGCAATTCATTGTGAAGATTGCCTTTAAAGACCCAATTTATCAAGGACGAGTCAGGACCACTATTTTTCACATTGAACCAGTGATCTTTTGCTGAAGCCAAGATCAGATTTTAAAAATTAATTAAGTGATCATATCAATGAGGACCATATCAATGAGGCTTCTACCTTGATAATTAATCTCTTTCAATACTAACGGTGAATTTTTTAACTATTTTTCCAAAATCCCATAAATGTATTTGAGTATTCAGACAATTAATCAGTGGAATATTTACTTTTTGGTACAAAAAAGTGGAAACTGAGGCCTCTAAAACCTCCTATCTGTTCTGAGAGTGTGAGAACCAACTTCTACTGGCCTTAGGTCAGGGTCATTCTAAGGGACTCTTACTGACTGCAGACAACTCTTCAGTATTTTAGCCTCACATGGTAACAATGCTTCTCGCATACTTTCTAGTTGAAGAAACAAATTTTCCTTGAGCAAATTCTCCTTTCCTTTTTTCCAACTCAAGTTTCATTCCTCAAATAAAAAAGATCATATATTCAATCAGTTTCATTATACCCAGTTGGGAGCACAGTAGTTAGACTAAAAACATGGGGTGCCTGTGTAGCTCAGTTGGCTAAGTGTCTGACTCTTGATTTTGGCTCATGTCATGATCTCACGGTCCGTGGGACTGAGCCCCACACTGGGCTCTGTGCTGACAGTGTGGAGCCTGCTTGGGGTTCTCTCTCTCCCTCTCACTCTGCCCTTCTCCCGCTCACTCTTCCTCTCAAAATAAATAAACATTTTTTTAAAAAAGAGTTAGACTAAACACAGATGACAAGAACCGCCCTCCTGGACATTGTTTTAATCTCAAAATGCTTTAAAAGTTTCAAACTGAAGGGGTGCCTGGGAGGCTCAGTTGGCTAAACATCTGACTTCGGCTTGGGTCAGGTCATGATCTCACAGTTTGTGGGTTTGAGCCCCATGTCAGCTCTGTGCTGACAGTTCAGAGCTGGGAGCCTGCTTCAGATTATGCGTGTGTGTCTCTCCCCGCCCCTCCCCTGCTTGCGCGTGTTCTCTGCTCTCTCTCAAAAATAAACATTAATTTTTCTTTTTTAATTTCACACTGAGTTAAGCTTCTGTAGTCTTTAGAAATCCACAAAGTGGTCAGAAATTTAACTAATTTGCATTGAATGCTCTTAAAGAGTGACACAAAACCAAAAGAAGAGGTTGTTGTTTGTTTGTTTTTTTTCATATTTGGGGTAAAGTAATGACTGTGGGGGGGGGCTGGGTGATGAGAAGGATGGCTGGATGGACAGATGGACAGACAGCTTCCCACTTTCCACCTACCTGCACATTTGGCAATTATTTAGCATTTCCTAAGGCCATCCAAGGCAAAACGAGGGAAGGAACTTTTATTCCACATTGATTTTTCTTTGGTCTAGATGTGTAACTGCCTATGTAATTATCATTTCAGGTTTTCTTGACTTAGGGTTGGGTCGGTTCAGCTGTCTCCATTCTTCCTACAAGGTTCCATTAGTAACAGTCATGTCCTCAGCTTTTCTGAGCAAATACTTATTTTTTTTTAAGTTTTATTTTTTTTATTTTTTATATTAAATATAATTTATTGTCAACTTAGTTTCCCTACAACACCCAGTGCTCATCCCAGCAGGTGCCCTCCTCAATGCCCATCACCCACTTTCCCCTCTCCCCCCATAAACCCTCAGTTCATCCTCAGTATTTAAGAGTCTCTTATGGTTTGCCTTCCTCCCTCTCTGTAACTTTTTCCCCCCTTCCCCTCCCCCATACTTATTTATTGAACGGGTAGGTCAAGTCGGGGAAGCACTGGCCCCTAAGGACATCAGCTTGGAACATCACGCCCTCCTTAACACCATGAGAATTATATGGTTCCTTGATAAGAACGCTGCAACATCTTTTTGTGCGGGCAATTCTATTTAAAGACCATAAAATACCTTATTTAAAAAGCAACAGTGTGCCCATCTCTTGTGTTTCAAAAGGAAAGAGGGATGAAAATTCTATAAGCCAACCAATAAGTGAACAGATTTTTCATCTCACTGTGAAACTATGCTATTTCTTGGGAGGACAAAAATTAAAAGAAATTCTTCTGTTGACATCTCTGCAAATGACAAATACTGTTTCCTTCCATCCACCACAGGTTTGTTTGCAGACACGTGCACTGTCAGTAACTGCACCACCGTATCAGGCTGTTTACTGAAATCACAGTTTGCTGCAGACTTCCTGGTGGAAGGGAGTACGCTGCGTTAATCCGCCATGATGATCTGGGGACAGCCCACTTTTTCTAATGGCTTCTAATAGGTATGCCTGGCTCCCTCTACCTTGGCGTTCTCTCACTCCTGGGTCTGTCAGATCCCTTTCACACCAAGGGATTCTTCTATCCACATTTCCTCTTCGGAAGGCTAACGTGCGAAGAAACGATGGGGTGTTTTTTCTTCCGGTCACTCTGCTGTGTGACCGCTTCTGAATGAAAGCCTGTATATAATGTCACTGTTAATGACATTTTATCATGCAGTGGAGGCTGTACCTAGTCCTTCCTAGTCCTTCTGAGGGCCTGCTATCTGCTTCTAGAATTTAATGACCTAGAGGCCAAGGCTTAAATCTGCTCAGCAGCGGCTGGCCATCGCTGCCGGGCAAACATTGTCTCTACAGGTTAGCAAGGAGATGCTTGCGCAAAGACTGAAAAAGGGAGATTTTTAAAACCAAGGCGTAGACAACCCTACAAGTAATCTGACGGCCTGATCAGATGGGCCTCCGCTGTGGCCCACACGACCCGCCGCCTCTGCAAAGCCCCCGTTACCATGGCCATTGTGTTAGATGAAATCATTACAGAAAGGTTTACTCTGAAGACAACATTCCTTTCAAGGGACAAAAGACGACCGACGGCACCCTGGCCATCTGAGTGGAACCCGGGTTTTCCTAGCGCACAGATTCAATTTGCTAACGTAACAGAAGCCGGCCATTCCAGATTTTATAGTACTGACGACAATTTATTTTTTCTGATTGAACAGCGGAGACAATGGCCGTGTTAGGCCCATTGACAGCAATTTCACATATTACTCTAATGCCCGCCTGCAGCGTGGATGCGCACCGGCATTCTAAAATTCTGTCCCTTGCCTTCTCAAAGGAAACACAAAACCTCATCCCGATCCTCTGTGCTCAGAGGTCCACGTCAATTGCTTCTGGAGGGACTCCTGAAGGCTCCCCAGGGGTCTGGAACAACCGAGTCAGAGGTGGCACCCCCTGGGGGAGAGACGCAGCCACCTCACCGCCTGTAGGGTGGCTGGAGGATTCTCCTGACACGTTGTGTGTTTGTCCCTCATGTCAGGAAAACAACACGCATCTAGGTCACGGTACAAAGAAAGGAAGCAGGAAAGAGCGAAGAGATACGGTACGTTGTTGATATCATCGCCTCGCAAAGTCTCCAGGGAGAAAGGGTTCCTCTGTTCCTCTGCAGCAGTGGAGATATGGGGCATTGGTAAAACCTCTTTGGGGTTTGACATCCTCTCCCACAGAAACGATCTAGGCATACTACCTAGATATCTGTAGAAACAGGAGGACAGTAGGTCTGGGAACGGGAGGCTACTGTACTTCAACTCTAGTAACGACCACGAAACCTTAACGAGATACGTCAAATGTGAGCATCAGACGGGATTTATGTGAAGAGATGGGGCGAAGAGAAATGGTGTGTATTTCTTCTGCCCACAGACCACAGCACTTTACTACTTGAGGCAACTTTCAATCAATGCTGATCATGTGCAACAAGCAAGAGGAAGAGTAGAAGACTCAGCAGGGTCTCTGACACGACAGGTCGGGGGAGAGAAGGCACAGAAGAAAAGAGCAGGAAAATGGGCCACTCCATAGACGCCGGGGTGGACTGCATCACATTTAGAGGAAACCGGGACAGCCACTAAGTGGTAGCATTGAACTTATTATTTTGTGGGTGGGGAGCTGGGCGTAAGCAACTAAAATTATTTGGAAAACATGTTTAAAAACAACACGTCTTAAAATACAAGAACGAATGCTCCTGTGTTTAGTAAAGCAAAACAATTAGTTGTTCTTACGCCATTTTAAGTGGCTTGGCGTTTTTAAATTGTTTTCAACAGTACACTTTCCATTTTAATTGGGCTTCACATAAACTAATACAAAAATGCAAATTTTGTTCATTGAGTTCTGGTCATTGAGAAATGTCAGCGGAACAGGAGAAGGCCAGGCTACACACTTGAAGTTTGGCTGCAAGGTCAGATGCAAAGTGGCCAGGCACCTTCAGGTGGATTAGTGTCCTGGGGCTGCTGAGATAGAATACCACATTCTGGATGGCTTAAGGTACAGAAACGTATTGACTTGCAGTCCTGAAGGCTAGAAGTCTGTACTCCCTGAGATTCTGGGCAAAATCCTTCCTTGTCTCTTCCCAGCTTCTGGTGGTGGCTGTCCATCATTGGTGCTCCTTGGCTTGTGGCTGTCCATTCCGGTCTCTGTCTGTGTGGTCACATCATTCTCCCTATGTGGGTCTTTCTCTTCCTCTTATAGGGATACCAGGCATATCTGATAAAGGGTCCACCTGACTCCTATGGGGCTTAATCTTAACTACTTGCACCTGCAAAGACCCTATCTCCCAGTAAGCTCACAGTCTGAGATAATGGTGGGTTGGGTGGGTTGGGACTTCACCACGTCTTTTGGGAGGACACAATTTAACCCATAACACCGGGTGGTTGGGATTTTCCTACACGGCTATTATTCCCTGCAATTATTTTATCATTACTGATTTCTGAATTTTAATAATGGTTGGCAGCAACCAACCATTACATATTCATTACATACAATACCAACCAATAATACAACAATGGTTGTATTACAACCAACCATTACATATACGTTACATACAATAAATACATATTCTATATTCTATTCTATATTGAAAATATATTTGAAAGAGAAGAAAGGGAGGTAGGATACAGCCACTCACTGGCTATATTTTCTCCACGGTACTCATGGAAAAGTCACAGGAAGCATGAGTGCTGGGGTCCCATCTGCATTGAGGCGTCTCCTTTCTCCTCCCTGGGGTTATTATCTGACCCCCAACGTCTGGTGGCCCTCAGAATGTCACCCATTCAGTGACCCTTTCTCCTGCACAGTGGGCCTTCTCAGTGAGATGATTCCCATCAGTAGCTGCAAACTTTCTAAAGTCAGATTCATGGAGTCTAATCTCTACCGAAAAGACTCAAGATGGCACTTTCTAACACACGAAAGTCCTTGGGAGTGGAATTCTAGTCTCTACCTCCTACTTCCTAAAAACCATTAAACACAATGGATCCCACTTGTTTCCCTTACAAATGACTTGTTAACGCTGAAACCTGGCCTCCCTCCTTCCTTCTTTGTGCTGTACTTTTCCCCCAACCGACATTTAACCTAACCGTTTTGTGGTTTGTACCTCTCTCTGAAATACGAGCTTCTTCATGGCTGGGAGTCTGCTGTGTTTACAGCTGAACCCTCTCCAGGGAATCAGGGCCCCACATTTCCAGTTCTCCCTTCTTAGAAAAGGTTGTCAGCAATCACTCCCCTGCCCACAGCAAACAAATCAGGAGTTACTAGTGATCTTATCCATTTCCTCATCCTTACATACTTCCAGAACATATACTAAATCTGTTAATTTTTCTCCACAAAAATCCCCAAGAACAGTGTTTGTCAAATGTTTTTTCCTTTATCTCTCTGACAAGGAGACTCTTCACAGTTTTGGTTTTTTTTTTTTTCTGTACTTGTCCTCCAGCACAGGAAATTTTAATACTAAAGACTATATATACACTATATGTATTATATACAATATATATATATAGACTATATATACACTATATATATAGACTATATATACACTATATGTATATATATGCTATTGTATATATATATTATATAAATATAAAATTAATATAAATATAAAATTAATATAAATATAAAATTAATATAAATATAAAATTAATATAAATATACATATATAAATATAAAATAAATATATATAAATATAACATAATATATATAAATATAAATATATATATTTATTAATTTGACATATATATACATCAAATATATATTATATATATTATATTAATATACAATATATTATATGTTAATATACAATATATTATATATAATTACAGATTAATTATATATAATATATTATATGTTAATATACAATATATTATATATAATATATTGTATATTATATATACAATTATATATTGTATATTAACATATAATATATTATATATAATTAATCTGTAATTAATTATATATAATATATAAAAAATATAAATATAAAATAAAATATAAATATAAAATAAAACATAAATATATAGTTATATATATATATATATGTTTTTGCTTATGCAGTGCGTGTATATCTGTGCTTTGTGGATAAAGGTAAGATATTTTTGTCATTCAGGAATCAACGTCTGCCTCCTTAGGGGCAATATTGCCCCGGTTACGAGTGCATGCCTCAGTCTACCCCACCGCTGCCAGTCTGTTAGCCACTCCCGCCACACCCATCTCCTCCTGGACGTGGATTTTGAATTAAGTAGCCTTGAGCACAGACTAGTCTTCAGTACACAACTGCAGTGAAATGACATGTCCCTATAACGATTGCTTTCGCATAACTGGCAAATCTTGCAGCAAAATTATACTGATGCTCTAGACCCAAATTCTCCCATTTCTATCCTCGGGGCTACCCTCCAATTCATTCTCCAGGAATTATGGACAGTGATAGTTGGAAATACTGATTGCTTCATGTTACTTCCTTTCTTTACAAAACGTTCAGTGTTAGGGGTGCCTGAATGGCTCAGTCGGTTAAGCGTCCGACTTCGGCTCAGGTCATGATCTCACGGTTCGTGAGTTCGAGCTCCGCGTCGGGCTCTGTGCTGACAGCTCGGAGCCTGGAGCCTGCTTCGGATTCTGTGTCTCCCTCTCTCTCTGCCCCTCCCCTGCTCATACTCTGTCTGCCTCTCTCTCTCTCTCTCTCTCTCTCAAAAAAT
Source organism: Lynx rufus (assembly GCF_022079265.1). Lineage (NCBI taxonomy): Eukaryota > Metazoa > Chordata > Mammalia > Carnivora > Felidae > Lynx > Lynx rufus. The sequence continues at coordinate 232,693,701 of NW_025814823.1, read as the reverse complement.
AAACATTAAAAAAATTAAACAACAAAAACAAAATGTTCAGTTTTATTATTCTCGAGTGATTATAGGTTGAAATCTGAGTAGCTCAACATGGTCTATAGAGCATATCTCTTCTTCTATGTCTGCCTATGTTTGTAGCCATGCAGCTCTACGGGGTTGAGTGAAGTCTCCCTGACTCTGATTGCCTAGAAAACAGAGCGTGAAGCAGGCTTAAGAGCTAATGCATGATTAGGGGGACAACCCCAGGGCTGTTTCTGTGAAGGAAGAAAAGAAGAGTATATTGTACACCAGGAACTAATATTAAAAGAAAAAAAAAGGAAGCAGGAAGGAATGGGAAGGAATGCCATGTGAGGTGTCACCCTGGGGCCGCTCCCTTACGTCAAGCTACAAAGAGACATGTGCTTGGCTACTTGCCTCGGACAGCCCACTGGAGGGGAAAAGAGAAGCGAAATTCATCAGCTCGTTTCTTCCCATGCCCCGCAACTCACTGGGTGAAGCTCACCTCACAGGGAGTTGAGCTCCCTGCCTTTCTGAGGGCATCTCCCCGTCCCTTTTGCACCTGCGTGAGAAGCGGGACCCCATGCGAGTGGCACGATGTCTCATCCAGGTCCGGAGGTGGCAGGGGGCGCCTGGCCACCAGCCAGTAGGCATCAGTTGGAAGAATCCCACGGTCCTGCCGGGAATCCATCAGCCATGGTGGTGGCTGAGACAGCGAATGGCTGAAGGCCCAGGATAAAGTAAGGCAAGAGAAGCTGAGCACACGCTCCGAGGGATGTCCAATTCACGGGCCTTCTCTCAGCTGTCCCAGCATGCTGTGCTCCACCAACTCTCACAGCCCTTGCTTACCCTTACCGTCAGGTCCTATAGGGCATCTTCATTTCTCTTTATCCGAAGTTAAAATGGATTCTCATCCCAACACCCATCCTTTCCCCATGACTTCTTTCCTGAGGTTTCTGTTCTGATGTTTCTTCCTTTGGCTGGAAATCAAGGTTTTCTGTTTTTAAGGTAGGAATCACGGACGCTGGATACCGTGAATCCTCCTTTACTTTTGAAGGAAAGATTATCCTAGAATAAAACCCTCGAGTCACATTTAATTTTCCTCCAGTTATTGTACACATTGCTGTGCTTGCAATCTGGTCTTAAGACTTCCACTGCTTTGTTTTATTTTCCATTATTTCTCAAGGCTGCTCTATCAACTGTTTGGTGGAATCTAAGCAGGAACGGGTCTTGTCTGGGGCTTGTGAAAGAGACCCCTGGCACTCTACTTCGTGAGGTTTTCTCGTTTGCAAAAGTGTCTGCCTATTCTCTATTTCTGGTTGAGCGTGATAGTCGCGATTCACATTTTCTTTTTCTCAGAATATTTTGGACCATGTTTCACAGATTTACGCAGCTGGAACGCATTCTGGGACCGCCTAACTTTTTTTTCTTCTTTTCCATTTGCAGTTATTTTTTCTCCTCAATAATTCTTTCTTTATCTTTGGAATTTAAAAATTAACCTGGTTCTATCCAGTGCTCATTTATTCTGAATCAATATTGCTCAAACTTGTTGTGCTTTGAAATTTTCAGACCCAATCTTCCTTTTTTTTTTTTCTTTGGAGAAATCGTTCCTTGTAACTTTGCCGGCCCCTTGTCTAGACCGCCAAGTTCTATTACAGATGATTTCTGACTTTTTTTTTTTTTTGCCTGATAATGTTAATCGCTCTGTACTAGCTGGCTGCATCTTAAACATTTTCTGTCAAAGCAAGTACCAGATGTTCTCAGACGAGTTAGCAAATCATAACAGTAGCTACTGAAAGGAACAGTGAACGTATCCGTTAGGCTCATGTTGGGTAACAGATTTTATATCTGCATCACAAACAATTAGAAACCAGTCACAGTGATGTCAGTGCCTAACCACTGACAGAGGTGAGATACATCTGTTATAGAGAGATTCTAGGTCAAAATTATTATTTCATCCAGAACTGCACGGCTTGAATATGGTCCAGAAATGGACGGCGTTAAGTTCACCTGGGAGCCTGTTAGAAATCCCAGCTTTCTGCATAATGTAGAAACTTGTGGAATCCCTATGTTGTATACCTGAAACTAATGTAATATTGTGTGTTAACTGTACTTGAATAAAATATAATAAAAATAAAATTTTAAAAGTGAAATAAAATTTGTAACTTGATGTTAGTTCTCTTACCGGTCCAAATAATCCCAGCTCACTATACTAAATCAGAATCAAGGTCTTACCCATTCTCAAGTGGAACACACGCTGATTTAAAATAGTACTCTAGGGGCACCTGGGTGGCTCAGTCGGTTAAGCAGCCAACTCTTGCTTTCGGCTCAGGTCATGATTTCACGGTTCATGGGCTCAAGCTCCACGTGAGGATTGTCTCTCTCTCTCTCTCTCTCTCTCTGCCCCCCCACCCCCAAAGTAAATAAACAACAACAAAAATACAGTTCTCTAGAAATAACAAGGGTCTGAATTAAGGGGATAAGTTTTGGAAAGGTACAACGGATGGTTCCCAGAGGTGGCAGAGGGTTTGAAACTCCAGGATGTGCTGCCTGAACAAGAACGAGAGAGAATATACAGGAACAGAAGCAGATCTGGGCAATAAAGATACACATTCAACTATAGACACACTGGAACTGAGACAAAGTCAAAATACAAGGAATATACTTTGTCCTGGAAGGGATGGTAGAACCCCTGACACTGAATGGTATTTGCAGGGAGGCAGCACAGACCAGAACCACCGTGACAATGGGCAGGGCCTGAGTCGCAGCCACCCATGAGGGGCAAGCAGGAAAGATGGAATCCAGCAAAGGAATGTCACGCAGGCGGAAGTGCCAGAAACGACGGCAGTCGCGGATCAAGTAAGGAGGAGAGCCGCGGAACACATGAGTGGTCAACAGGGCTCTGATTTTATCTTTGCAGAGAGAAAGTGAGCAGCTGTGTGCACGCGAGACTCAGTCACGTAGCAAGTCCGGGCGTACAACTTCTAAAGGAGTTGCCATATGCCAACTTGCCTCTTGCTCCGAGAAGCCCTTCAAAGAGGTAACTTATAAAACAGCAGCACAGTCATGGCCCAGATAATGCGCCTAGCCCTGCCTGGCTGGATCTTCAACAAGACAGAGACGCGAGCTGTAGCTAAGAGACCAGGGCTTGTCTGGAAAAGGCCGGTGGACTCAGGGGGGTGGCGGGCGGCAGGGATGAGACATTCAAGCTGCGAGAAGTACCAGGAACCACCGTATGGCCAAGGTCTATTTCGCGTCGATTTTTAGATAATGCTGACAAATAAAATAAACCAACTTTCAAGTGGCCATTGGCGGGTTGTCTCCAATGCCTGTTAATTCAGGTAAAATCAAGGAGGGGCAGGGGGAGGAAATACACTTAGCACCAGACCTGGGTTCCCAAACGCAAGATATCAAATTGACTTGAGTAGCAAGTTAGGAAGCACTCTGCTTCATGTTCGCTAGTTGTCAATGCTACCCTCCTCCTCTACCAGGTGAGCATTTATGAATTCCCGGGTAAAGATCCAGAAGGTGCTGCAATGGACCTAGAAGGGCCCCAGCCACGTGTGCTCAGTATTAGCTTTACTATCAAAAAGGAGGAATGTTCCTGGTTTGCCTTGATGGGACTCTACTGGGAAGACATAAATAAAAGACCACATCAACATCAGCCTTTAGAATTTTAAGCCAAAATCTCTAATCTTTATCATCCCTACCTGTCAGGAACTGCTCGGCTCTTAGCAGGTTTAGTAAAAACAGACTGGCATTTTGGAATATTTTGTCTAATATTCCACTTTTACATTTCAATTCCTTGGGAAAACAAAAGAAACCTGTATGTTGGATCATTAAAAATAATACCATTTAAAACTAAATTTCATTCTAAATTAAAACGTACAAAAGAAGGGATTAGTCAGTGCTGTAAGAGATGCATGAAAAGATCCAGAACTTGGCTGAGACATGAAATTTGTAATCGGTATTAGTCCTACGGTTAGAATTATCAAGCTAGTCTAAACAAACTTAAATACCATCGATGCATCTAGCCACCACTGGAACTCTCCGAGCACATGGTTTGAGGACTGCTCATGTTAGGACCCCACGTAGCCCTGGTTATTTCTCTGTTGGAGGGGACCCTCACCCCCTGGAAATTCCTCTTCTTTTGAGTTTAACAAAACCCGGACTAGTGAGACGTGGAGGCTGCAGGAGAGTTCTGTGGTGTGGCTTCTTCCCCCGGAACCTCAGCCTGTGGTTCCCGTTAGTGACATCTTGATGGATGCCATGACTGAATTTGTAAATTATAGGTTAAAATCTGAATCAGGTGTGTAGAACAACAACAAAAAAAGGAACCTCTGTAAGACACATGCGCTGAATGGCACATGGTGCATTGTTAACGAGCGTCAGATTTGCAAATCTGGAGAGGAGACAACCTGGGGTAGCTAGCAACTGAGTCCGGAGCTAATCCCCTAGCTGCCTTGTGGGAGGGGGTGGGAGGGGGTTCAGGGGAGAGCAGGAGCCCAATCAGGAGGTCATTCAAAACAGATAGGGGCAAGCAAGTTTCTAGAAAGATATACTCTTTAAAAAGCCATGGATGTTGACCATAATTTCATCTTAAATTCACAATTTACCCAAATTGATCTGTTGTGATTGGATTTAGATTCTGCGCAAGCTTATTGTCTGCAATAAAGATCTTCAAGGAGCACCTGGGTGGCTCAATCAGTCCAGTGTCCGACCCTTGATTTCGGCTCAGGTCCACGCCCCACATCGGGCTCTGTGTGCTGATAGGGCTGAGCCTGCCTGGGATTCTCTCTCTCTCTCTCTCTCTCTCTCTCTGTCTCTCTCTCTGCGCCTCCTCCACTCACACTCTTCCATCTCTCTCTCAAAATAAATAAGTAAACTTACAAAAATTTAAAAAAGATCCTCAAGTATTTTATTCCTGTGGGCAAGTTTTAAAACGTGGTAGAAAAAGTTGCTCATTGCTAATGACTGAATGTGTGCGTCCTCCCAAAATTCATACTGAAGCCCTGATCTTCAAAGCAATGATATTTCGAGGCAGGGCTTTTGGGAGGTCATTAGGCCTTGAGGGTGGAGCCTCCATAAATGGGATTAGCGCTCTTTTAAAGAGACACAACAGAGATGATCTGTTTCCAGTGTGTGAGGACACAGCAAGGAGATGGTCATCTACGGTGACTGAATGAGGACGAGGACTCTCACCAGAAAACAAATTGGCTAGCACCTTGATCTTGAACTTCCAGCCTCCAGAAGGGTGAGAAATAGATTTGTAGATTAAGCCCTCCACCCCCACCCCATCTATGGTATTTTGTCACAGCAGCCTGAACTAAGACACCAGACACAATTAAAGGACAACGAGAGTGCCATCAGAAGCCCTCAGAAGCTCACTACAAGTCATTATAAACACAAGGAAGCAAATCCCACCTTGTTAGGGACTTGGTTGTGGAAAGGTCAGAATGCTCAGGCTGAGGCCCCTGCTCTGTACCGACCAGCCTCATCTCCCTTCACCACCTCCACCCCCAGGTACGGATGAGGGACTCAACAGCCGCCTGGAGTTCCAAGATGACTCTATTCTCCATGGCAGAGTCAACCAGAATACTTATGAAAAAAAACTAGGGAAACTTCTGGAAAGGTCCAGTTCACTCATTCCTCAACTTGCTACCCATCCAGCCCTCTGTGGGGAATTAAGGATAAAAATGGCAGAAACCAAGACCTGATTTCTTCTTATGCTCTAACAAGCAAGACACACACTGCAATGGTAATTCTGTCTTCTCTTAAAAAACACCACAAACTTGAACTCCCAATCCCTTAGGATACCATATCAATCCTCTCTCTTCCAAGCCTTATTCATCATGGATGTTCCATCTAACTTCCTTCCTGCTCCTGACCATAGAGGCACTCATGGCCTCCTTTGTCAATCCCACAGTGACATCCCTGTCCTTACCTGGCAACACAGGGGCACTGCCCCCAGCTGACCACTCCTGTACCTTCGCTGTTTCCCTCGTCCTGAAAGGCCAGGTCTTTCTCCTTAGTCAGCTATCAGCTTAAATGTCACCTCCTGGGAGAGACCAACCCTCAACAGCCAAGGATGGGAGCCCCCCGCCTCTTGCTAGCCCGTGGCTCTATTCATATTCACAGCATAAGCCAATCACTCTCTCGGTCCTTCCCCTCAGTGGCTGGCTGATGTTATGCTGTCCCCAGGAGAGCAGGATGTTGCCAGTCTGTTCACCATCTGACTCATCAGTGCTCATACGAACCACAAAATAGTAAAAATTCAATAAATGTTGGTGACTTCCTGAATAAAATCAACCAGTAGTGGGTATGAGATATTATAAACAACAAAAACAATAGAAACTGTGCTCTGTGAGAAAGGGGTCATTGGACAGGGCACTGGACAGAGGATGTAAGGATGGGGGCGGGCTCCGTGGTGAGGGGACTCTGCACGGGAGGACCTGAAGGCAAGGAAAAGCTGAACAGGTGTGCAGACTGAGACACGGTCACTGAGGCTGGTCTCAAGCACCCTTTCTGTGCCAGACGCCTGCCTCCAGTACCCAGTTACCTTGGAAACTAGACATGTCTAGCTGTCATCTATAATTTGAGAAATAGTGTTGCCGGTTTCTCTTCAAAGTATTTTGTTGTTTATGCCTCCAAACGTATTCTTCAAAATTCTTCTATCTACATCCTACACCAGGAATATCTTGCGAGCACTGTTTGAATCCATTGAAAATCATTATGACAATCCCAGGATAATATTGCACCCAACAATGCCCTCCAATTGCATTGTCTTGAACTATACAAATGAAAATGGTCTTGCCAAGAAAAGCCTTATTTTATGAGCACTTAAGAAATGACAGTTAAGAAACCAGGCACTGTCTTCCCAACTAAAATTAGGGCCAATGTAATGTAAAAAGAGTGAAATTAAGTTCCCTACGAGAAACACAGAGGATGACGAAGACAAGGTTGGTTCGTGGGTTTTGCTGGGTGACAAAGAAGACCGACTTGCGGCTGGACATAGAAATCTCATGCTTAGGAAACTCTTCAGGGGAGGCGCCAACTCCTACCTGTGGCCAGATAGATGATGTGGACGAGCATGTCCCTGCCCTGCACCACGTCGACGGCCACGTGGGAAAAGCGGCTGTTGTCCTCCATGAAAGAGGGCACCGAGGTCACAGGCTGGACCACCTCGTGCATCAGGATGAACTTCTGAGCATCCTGCAGATTCCTTTCGGTCAGGTTCATGTACAGGCCCTGGTCCACCGTGCCACACTGCAAGGGAAAACAGGCCGTTAGGGGGACCGGCCACCTGGACACGCACAGCTGATCCTGGCCACCCCGGCAGGAGGGGGACTCGGAAGGTGAAGATCGTCGGTGTGCAAACATGTGTGCTTCTCTGCTCTCTCCAAGGTCCCCCCTCCCTCGGGTCCCTCCCATTCTAGATTTGAACCCATCACATCTGGGGAGTCTCTCGACTCCATTACAGAAATATATGATCAGATGTTAAAAATTAATCCGGTAGAAATCAGTGCTGACTTTAATCTGAACGCATAGGAATGAAAACTCCCCATCACGTGTTGAAGTTACATAGAAGCTGTCTGGCCAAGTGCACACTACTATATCTGCCTGTAAATCAGGTGCCAAAATTGAAAATGCAGCGGTCGAGAACATCATATAGATCTATTACTATCCCTACTGGAACGGTGGGTCTATAAGCAAGATATGGATTCCACGGAGATAGAATTAGGCCATTTCAATCTGTCAATTAAGTAATATTATTCCAGTAAATTTCACACGGGTACAAGGTACTGGTGGCTTTATTGCCTTGTGCTCATTCTCTAAGCCAGAGGGAGGGAGGAAGGGAGAAGTGGAAAGAGGAGGGTAAAGGAAGAAACCGGGAAGAAGAAGGGAAGGAAAGAGATGTTGAGACAGAGGAGCCACCATGAACATGAATCTGGCATATAAAAGGGGGGAAAAATCAGGCCCGGCAATGCTGAGAAGGGAATCCAGAGCTGGGCTGTGGAGAGACGGGCAGGTACCGCGCAGGATGGTTTTGGGCAAGGATAAGGCAGACAGCGGGGTGGGAAAGGGAGAAAAGCTTTCCTGGGGCAGAGCACACAATCAGAGAATCCCCACCGATCTTTCTCAACTCCTTCCGAAGCTTGAATCCTGGGGCCAACAAAGACTAACCCCCAGCAGAACTTCCCATAAGCAAGTTTGATGGAAACAGATTTCCCTGTCCATACCATCTGAGACTGCCGTTGATAACACGTCATTTCTAACACTTGGTTTTATCACAGGTTACAGGGGGAAAAGCGTAAGATGGAAACTGCTTTTTTAAAAATAGATGAGGGGCGCCTGGGTGGCTCAGTCGGTTAAGTGTCCGACTTCAGCTCGGGTCATGATCTCCTGGCCCGTGGGTTCGCACCCCGCGTCGGGCTCTGGGCTGATAGCTCAGCGCCTGGAGCCTGCTTCCAATTCTGTGTCTCCCTCTCTCTGCTCCTCCCCCACCCATGCTCTGTCTTAAGAAAGAAAAAGAAAAAATAAAATAAAAATAGGTGATAGATTTTTGTAGCACTTGATAAAAATGTCCTACATGCTGTAAAATGATAAGCCGGTTGTAAAATTAGAGAGTGTCAGAGAGAAATGGATCCCGAGTCTTGTCCAATGTGCAATGTCCTGCAATGTCCCATTTCCTTGCAGGGACAGCCCCTATGCCAGGCGATGGGTCCACAGGTGACGGGATCACGGCCAGGTGAAGGGCTCCGTGCTGCTGCCCCAGGAGCCGTGCGGTCTCAAGTAAGACACTGCTTCTCAGCTTCTGTCTCTACCTATAAAGTAGCTAGAAAAACACTCGCTCTATTCACTTCCCAGGGCAGTTGTGAGGCCAGCTGAGATCATCAGTGGAAGGCATTTGTAAATTAATTGAAAGTGCCTGTAGATGCCAAGGAACAAAACAGTGTGCCTGGCACAGAGAGGCCATTCAACCAATGGCAAATCTGTCTTGTAGCAGGACAGCAATTCTATGGTGCACTGGGCTTCAGTGGCCAGAGGGAAACGCATGAATAAGTAAAGGAAGGAATCAATGGGTGAATACACAGGCAGCTGCTCATGGGACAGGGGGCTGTGCTAGGAGATTTCGCATCGTCATCATATTTAACAGTAGCACTTAAGGGACAGGGACGTTGCCTGTTAACAAATGTGTTACAAAATGAAAGTAGCCTCCCAGACTCCGTCTGAGGTCTACCCAGGTGAGCTCTGGCTCTGAGAGTGACTTTGTGTTTGCCAGATTGCTCTTCCTGAAACCGATGACAGTGCTTAAGCATAGGTGGCACTTAGTTACCTACTTGTTGGGTGAAGTTTAACACACAGGTTTTGTGTCTTAGGCACAGTGTGTGGTTTTTGTTGTTGTTGTTGTTGTTGTTTTTTAATGCATCACAGAAATCAGGAGTCATAACACAAAACTGAGGACCTTGTGCTGCCCTCGAGGAATCTGGGGGTCTGCGAGAGCCTGGGGGCCTCCTTGGACTAGAGCTGGGTAGTAGGACCACTGACCTCCCCTTATCATTTTTTTTTTTACCCTGGACCCCATATCTTAAGTCATCAACCTGAACTGCCATTGTGATATCGTGACTCATAAGAAATACATATTTGGTTTTTGTCCTCTTTCTGACACACAGCTCCTAAAACCATGGGAATTTTTTAAGTGTCAACAGCAGTAAAGGTGCCTTTTGTCATGTTAACGAGGCACCCCTGGGCCAGTTGGCTAGAGACCCAATCACATAATTAGAAGATAGGGAACTTTCAGCCCACCACTGATCTCCAGGGAGGGGAGAGGGGATGGAGACGGAGTTCAATCACCAATAACCAATGATTCAATCAATCTTGCCTATGTAAGGAAGCCTCCATAAAACCTCAAAAGGGACAGGGTTCAGATGGTTTCTGGGTTGGTGAACATGTGGAGATTTAGGGCTCAGAGAGGGCACGGAGTAGCTCTGTGCCTTTCCCCAGACCTGGCCTGGTGTATCGCCTCCAGAGTTAGGTCGTTTCATAACAAACCAGTAATCTAGTCAATAAAATGTTTCTCTGAGTTCTGTGAGCCCCACTAGCAAAGTAATTGAACCCAGGGCAGCGATAATTGGAACTTTCCATTGGTAACCAGAGGTTCCGAAGCACAGGTGAGGAACTGGACTTCAGATCAGCACCTGAAGTGGCAAGAGGTGGGGCAGAAGGCTTGTAGAGATGACCCTTGTACCTGTGAGATCCGATGCTCTCTCCTGGTAAATAGTGTCCGAATTGAGTTGAATGGTAGGACACCCAGACAGTGCTGGGAAATTACTTCACGGTACGGGAAAAACCACCACACATCGGAACTGGGTAACAATATCGTTGGCCAGGAACTAATTTTGAACTCTCTCTACGACGTCTTGGTTTATTTTTCCAGCTTATAATAAATATCTCACCCAAGGATTCTTTCTCATATTTTGAAAGCTATTTAGATTTACAGTATATATTTATTGGGTCGTAAGTAACCCATCTAGCTCTCTAATGCGCTGCAAATTCTCTAGCTGTGCCTCACACACCGGGTTCCCGCAGGGGTCTCTGTGACACCTTGGGGACTCCGTGCAAGAGGGTAACAAGACAAATGTCACGGTCCTCAAGTGGGTTACAAACCACAATGGTTGTCTTGCTACCACTTCTGAAAGTAATACAGTCATTCGACTAATTTTTTTAATGCTATAATACTTGCATTTTTGTTTGTTGCAGAGACAATAGATCCCATCCTCTTTCTGGTTTGCTGGAGTTTTGTGCAGCTCCACAATCACCCGGCCTCGTGCTCAGAGTGCCCGATCTGATTGGCTCTCTCCTTCCCATCTTACTGCAAACGTGCGCTGTGTATCACAGGGTCCCGACGACCTGGTCAACCCCTTCATTTGGCCCAAGAATGACCTCCTCATCTGTCTGACCACTTAAAGGTCTGTTTTCCATTTTGGCTCCATCATTTCTGATTGGTGGTTGTCAAAAACGCACAGAAAATCGCGGAGTCTGTCCACTGGGTCTGGATGGTGTTTCCTGTTACCGACCAATGCTGTTTTCCTAGTGAGGTTCAGGGCCAAGATGACTTGGACCGCAGGCTCTAACGGGGTAGGCTTCCATAGAACTACTTACGGTGGTTTCTAGATTGCAACTATAAAAACGTTATCTTTTGCTGTTTTGTTATTGTTCTCAATTGAGGTTTCTGTATTACATCTTGCAAAATGAGGCACTGTCCTTCCCGACCCATTCTTCTTCCTGAACCTGAATCACATTTCTGTTCCTCCAACTAACTTGTTAGTTCTTATTATAAATGCTGCATAAAATTCCAAATGTCACTAGGCAAACAAGAATGGAAAAAATTGAACCACTTCTCACTGTTGGTTACTGCAAACATAACGACTAGTGGAAGGATCCTGAATTCAAAATGTATTCCCACCCTATGCCAGCTACATGGTCTCATGAATATCAGTAAGGATGCCAATGCTATCATGGTTATCAAATACGATAAACCAAAAGAAAACCAAAGGTACATTTTTGTACCAGAAAATATACAAGGAATTGTCATCATCTAAAATTTGAGTTCCCCTGGGGCGCCTGGGTGGCTCAGTCGGTTGAGCGTCTGACTTCGGCTCAGGTCACGATCTCGCGGTTGATGAGTTCGAGCCCCGCGTCGGGCTCTGTGCTGACAGCTCGGAGCCTGGAGTCTGTTTCGGATTCTGTGTCTCCCTCTCTCTCTGACCCTCCCCCATTCATGCTCTGTCTCTCTCTGTCTCAAAAATAAATAAACATTAAAAAAAATTTAAATTTTAGTTCCCTGTAAATCTTAAATTCTACCCTAACAAGTTAAGCCCAGCTAAGCAAGCTTCCTGCCTGAAATGCATGTCACATTTGTGCAAGCTTCATTTGTTATATGGCATGAACCTACTCCCATCTCATAAACGTGAGTAAGCCTCTCTGTGTGACACTGGCATTATAAAACCAGAGGCCCGTGGCCTTAGGAAATGAGAGATTTTGCTGTGTGCTACAAATATGTTCAGACAAAAGGGCTAAAAGTTATCCACTGCCTGGAGGTGGTATGGCATCAGGGGTTTATTAAGTCACTGTTCATTATGAAGACTTTTGCAATAGAAACATCAAGGCATTAAGAGTACACTGTAAATAAAGGGAGCATCTTTGTTAATTGTTTTTCACCTTCAGGACTTTACAAAGCACCTTCTTAAGAGCAATGATATATTCCACCTTCAGGATTTTACGGAGGGCCTTCTTAAACAGTTACGCTGTACCCCATCATCTGAGGACAGGGAGAAATTCGGATGGGGACTCAACAAAGGGGCAAAGCATCAATGTTCAGTTAATAATGACATAAACTGTCTATGCCATAAGGAGCCGTGGTCACTTCAGGTTTGGTTCCCACTAAGCTGTTAGCCGCTTGACCTGTGATATGAATCTCTTTGTACTGAACCAGTACTGAATTTTCTGAGTAGCGGGGCTAGGGTAATACATATAAATTGGTTACTCGGTTTCCTGACTTCTAAAGCGTGGATGACGATGCCTACCTTACAGAGCTGGGGAGAGGAGACAGCAGGGCAGGTATATAAAGCATTGACACAATGTGGGACCCCAGAAGGCACCCAGTGAATGGTCCCTAAGAGTCACCTTCTCCAACTACATTCTACAGTCAGCAAGGCACATTAATCAATATTACCAAAGTTTATTCCTAAAATATTCCTGTGCCTTCGTATCCCACTTTCCTCATCTTATTGATGAGAACGAGAGACAGAAGATGCTAACAGAATGCCCCAGTAAAGCAGCAAAATGGGAAAGAGGTTGTAAAAACCACCCATCTGTCCCCAATCCCATGCTCTTAAATTACCAAAAATTTAATTAAAAAAAATTCTTTCAAAACAGTTACAACTGAACGGTCCCTGCCAAAGTCCAAGGAAGGTATAAAATAATTGAACCCTTTCTGTACTCCTAGTTTTCTCGAAAGCAAAAAGTTTTAGGTGTTGGGATGATCAACCAACCAGAACGTGGACGCCCGGGTACAGAACCCAGTTCTAACTCGGGTTAGTTACGGTAACTAGTGGTCTTTTAGCCAGAAGAGGGTGGGGCTTTGCATCTGAGGACTGGCGTTGAGATCTCAGCTCAGCGACTCATCAGCCAGTGTCCTTGGCCGGACACTGGCTCGGCCCCCTCTCTGTCTGTGGGAGAATTTGTCATTGATCCCAACACCGTTGCCAGCGGGCAACATGACGAGCACAGAGTCTTGAACGTGGCGGTACTAAAAATTACACACACGATGACGACAATGATCGTATGAGCATCCGTGTCAGAAGGGGGGCCCTCGAGGGAAGCCTGCTGCTGCGGTCTGAATGAATGTTTGTGTCTCCCCCAAATGCATATGTTGAACCCCAACCCTCAAGGTGGCTGTCTTTGGAGATGGGGCCTGGAAGGGAGTAATTAAGGTTCAGTGGGTTCACAAGGGTGGGGCCTTGATCCCACAGGATTAGGGTCTCTCCCCAGTCACTGAGGAAAGGCTACGTGAGACACAGTCAGAAGGTGGCCATTTTTAAGAGAGGAAGCGATTGACCAGAAACTGAATCAGCCAGAACCTTGATCTTGGACTTCCAGCCTCCAGAACTGTGACGAAACATACGTCTGTCATTCACACCGCCCAGTCGGTGGGATTTTGTGATGGCCGCCTGAGCAGACTAATACACCTGCTGACGGACCAGACATGAGGAAATCACATTTCTTTTGGTCCCAGCTTCTTCCGAACATCGGAAGATGAGAGAAAATGACGTGGAGCCCCTTATAGCTCCAACATCCTGCAATTTTGTGATTCGTGAGCTAATGGCCACCACCTGCTCTGCTTCCCCCAGCTGCACCATCACGTCCCACTCACCCCGACAGGAAATCTCCCCACGTTCACCAATTAGTGCTCTAATTCTGTTTGTGCGTCTCCACTGCTCTGTGCCCTGGGCTCCATTCACTACGGCGTCATTCATTAGGGATCAGAGCTTCTGGGGACACAGGGTCCGCCATCATTAGCACTAATTGAAGCTTGGCTTCCCAGCCTGCTGCTTTATTCTGGCCTTTTTCAGCTCAGCCTCGGCGTCCCAGCTGACAAAAGGCCCCTTTTCGGCCCGGGGCACCTCAGCGGACAAAAGGCCTCGGCCATATTCCGTGAGCCAGGCTGAGCGTGGGCACGTCCGTGAGGGTCAGGGGAGACACCAGCTGCGTTGTGCATGTACCCAGCTTTACACTGTCCCAGGCTGTCTACACAAGAGGAATGAGTGCCTTCCCCACCCCCCTGAAATTACCTGGAAGTTGGGGTTGGGGTTGGGATACGGCAGCCAGGCGGAGCGCGAGTTCTCCTGGTACTTGAAGGGCCCGTTGAAGGCCTGGGAGACGGCACTCAGGTTGAAGACACACACGGCCGAGGCAGCGATGCTGTTCCTGGGGGGAGGGGGAGGGGGAGGGAAGAGAGAGGAAGGGGGGCAGGTCAGAGTCCTGCGGGGACCCCTAGCGCAGGCACCTTCCGGAGAATCTCAGGATCACAGTGTCCTAAGTCCCCCCCCCCCCCCCACAGGGATGAAGCTAAAGCAGTGACTGATGTCACTCTGTGGTCTCCTTGTGGGAGAACAAACACTTGGGTGCAGAGACAAGACTATTTAGCGGTTATGACACTTCTAATCCTGCCGGATGGGATTAATTCACTCAGCCGCAACAAGAGGACAGAGGGTTGTGAAGAGCCGTATGCCAGGCCTTTTAAAAACAGGAGGAAAAAGACATTCTCCTCCGGGGGCTGGAGCCTCTCAACGGTCCGGGTGGCTCTTGTCCCAACTGTTCATCTGGTTCTTTCAGACGGCGGTGGGCAAACTGTGGCTGCTGCTTCTTTTTGTTAGATCCCCAGAGAGCGGTGTCTGTTTGCAAGCCTTTCAAAAATAATCAACCGAAAGCATTTTGCAAAAAGTCCCTGTCAGAGACCCTTCATTTATGTACATTTTTTTTTAATTCGAAAAGCATTTTAAGTCCGAAGGGTCAGAGAGAAAAATTTGACATGGCGCTGACATAGGAAATCTCGAAACCTTAAATCAGAGTTCAGGCTCTGCCGAGACAGCTGTAAATGAGAGGCTCTCAGGAGTCTGGCGCCCTTTTGCTAACTGTGGAAACAGCAAAATACGGTCTGGTTAAAGAAATCTGCTTTTTTCGAGCACGGCTCGGGTTTTTGCTGTCTGTGAGCCACCATTTTTGGACACCCGGGAACACGATGGTAAAACCTTCAGCGACTCCACGCGGTAGTAAGTAGGCCATTTCCCCCCATCATCATTTTCTTTCGGTTTGGAGCAAGTCTTGTCAAGAATGTGGTCATCTGTCCAGAAGGTAAGATCAAGGCTGAGACATGAGAAGGAAGAGAGGTGGCACGTATGGTGGAACTAGAAATGGATGGATCCGAAAGTTCTTCCCAAGACCTGGTGAGAGTAAGTGTTCGAGACAGAAAGGAAAGATCTAGCGATTCTATCTCTAATATAGATAGATAAATGATAGATAGATAGATAGATAAGTAGACAGACACATAGATGATAGATAGATAGATAGATAGATAGATAGATAGATAGTAGATGATAGATAGATGATAGATAGATAGATAGATAAATGGATAGATAGATAGTAGATGATAGATAGATGATAGATAGATAGATAAATGGATAGATAGATAGATAGATAGATAGATAGATAGATAAATGGATAGATAGATGGTAGATAGTATATGATAGATGATAGATAGATAGATAGATAGATAGATAGATAGATAGATAGATGATAGATAGTAGATGATAGATAGATAGATAGATAGATAGATAGATAGATAGACAGATATAGATACTGGGTGATGTCCAATATGATGGACACTTGCAACACTAAACAAATCGTCTGGAATAGTCTGAAACTTATTTTTGCGAGTGTCTAAATTGACCATTGAACAGTCCAGACGCAGTATTTCCATAACTTTTTAAATTGTCTTTGCCCAGAGCCAGGGGAATGAACAGCTAAGTAAGCCCAGCTCCCATTGTGTGTAAAATTGATGTCAAGTCAGCAACTGAACATTCATCTTGCGCAGCCGACGCGATTTCTTAAACCGGGTTTTGGAAAGCAAATCAGCTTCAGAAACTATAAATTCATTTTTTAAAAGAAACGTATCAAGGAGGGAAAATAAGCTCTGGGGTTGAAAACCAGATTTACAACGAAGGTGGTCATGGTGGGGTGGGGGTGGGTGGGGCGCCGTCCATTTCAGCCTTCTTCTAACTTCATGTCAGAAAGAAGACTCTTCACGGAGTAAATGTTATTATCGAGTGACTGTTAACACTTAAGCTCAGCAGGGGAGAGGACAGAGGGAAAGAGTAACATGGAAGGAAGGAGCAGATCAAGTGGTTCTACAGCAATTCCCGGGTAGGCATCCTCGATTCTCCCAGAACCCCGGGGTTTCCCTGGGATGCAGGACTCGTCTAGATGCTGAAGCTGGGACGATCCCAGACAAGCTGGAATGGCTGGTCATCCCACACTCTCTATCAGCACTTTCAAACTGCCTTGATTCCATTTTTTCTGCATTGTTAAGTTGCCAGAATAGAGACTCAAAGATGGTCCGAAGCAGAGTCCACACTGCGGACCACGGTTACCACTGCAAGGGGGCCCAGAGTCTGAGTATGAAAAGGGGATCTGTCACCCCTGGGGGCGGGATGTGATCCTGTCGAATCTTTCACTGCACACCAGCAAAGAATGGGAAATAGATGTGGGTCATGCTACAACTCCACCAGAGTAAGAGTGAACGAAAGATCAGGAAACTTCACATGCTTTCCCTTATCCAAAATTTATCAGTTCTGGAGCTAGGAGTATCACCTCCCACAAGAAAAACAAAAAGATGTTATCGTTTTTTTCAAGGATATTTTTAAAGTACAGTCATCATTTTAGAAAAGCCTGCCCAGGTTAGCCGTCTCCTAGAACAACGGTTGAAAATGCAGCTACGGGAAAGTGACAACGTGCATTTCACTTACGACCGGAGGTGTGGGCACGAAATATACCACTCAAAGATCAGACTCAGAAAACACTGCCTTCATTGTGCCCAAATGCGTAACTGCATATGGAAAAAAAATGCGCCTAATATGTACCAGCATTTCAGACAGTGCCCAGAACACATTGGTGAATCAGGAAGGAGAAAATTACAGTCCGGTAACTTGATGCTACAATTACCTAAGGACAGATTGAAACTTTTTTTGCTTCACTTTATTTCCCGAATACCAAGTCTCAGAAATGACACTGTATTTGCATAATATTTAATTCATACTCAAACATTTCTTTGGCCGTTGGCCCAGTAAAATAAGAAAGATTTCCTTTAAAGCAACTTTCCAACTTCTCAAAGGTCAAAGAACAGCAGACACATGCACCATGGACAGAGGAGCAGGGAAAGAATTTTCTTCCAGTTACTTACACGTTGGTGGTAAAGATGCCATAGATCAGATCCAGCTCGGGCAGGAAGAAAGTGCTCTGCAGTTCGTTGTAGTAAAAGGGGACCTCCCCGGGCCGGGAGCAGTTCAGGCGAGCCTTCATGAACGTGGTCCAGGTGTCCTCCAGTAGGAACCGCCCCCCGATGTCATTCTTGCAGACCCGGGCAGCTCTGGAGAACACGGTTTTCCCACAGTCGTGCTCCACGGCGTTTTCTCGGAAAAAGAAGTAGGTGAAATTTCCGATGTCGTAAGATGACACGAAGTTTGGTTCTGGAGACAAGAGGGAAGAAGAAAAGCATGATCATTCATATGGTATCTCTGTATGTCTTACCTCCTCGGTGTTTTTTCCAAGGACACATGCTTTTGTGCAGACAATGCCTGGCTCCTAAGGGACGAACGAGAGCCCCATGAGCAGCTCGGTGACCTGTGCTAAGGACAGAACACTGTACACAAGTCCTAAGTGGCAAGGAATCGCCCGCACGATTCCACACATAAGCATCCTGAGTTAACACAGCACCCAGTCACAGGACGCTAATGCCATCAAAACTGGGCGGCAACTTTTGCAATAGACTTTTAAAGCAACATATACTCGTTTATTTGTATATCGTGACATGCTCTTCAGAAAGAGTGGGATGGGGGCGCTTGGGTGGCTCAGTAGGTTGAGCGTCTGTCTGACTTTGGCTCGGGTTATGATCTCACAGTTCCTGGCTTTTTGTCCCATGTCGGGCTCTGCACTGACAACCTCAAAGGTCAAAGAACAGTAGACTCAGAGCCTGGAGCCTGCTTTGGACTCTGTGTCTCCCTCTGTCTCTCTGCCCCTCCCCTGCTTGTGCGCTTTCTCTCTTTCTCTCAAAAATAAATAAATAAATGTACAAAAAAAGAAAGAGTGGGAGAAAATGAGATGAAAAATACGCAATGCGATTCAGAACATAGGAGCACCATGGTACCCTGTTTGTGTACAAGACAACAAAATTCTTTGATCGTACTCGTACACGGGAGTATGACCGACATAACTTATGTGCTTTTTTAGCGAGAACTTTAAGATGGTTTTCATTTGTGAAAACTGAAATAAAAACTGAAACTATCAGCTTAGTGTCCTGAATTAGCTTTAGCAATTCCAGTTACTATGGTGACCATGTAACTGTGAGAATCGACTCTGATTTTCTCATTTCTGGGTTGCTGGAGAATCCATATAGAAGAGCGGAGTGTGTTGAGATGGGGTCACTGCCTTCCAGCTTCCTGGTCTCATAATTAGCTTAAAAATAGGGATTCAGAAAGGACAAAATTATGGCAAAACCTTTACTCCATCGCCAAGCTCATGAAGAGTTTAAGAGTCCTATAGTTTGTCAACTGAATTTCATATCTACCCTTCATAGTGTTATGTTCAAAGCTTCTGGTTTGAGCCCATTGATGATAGAAATGATACCCTTTCAGACACGGACACACCTTAACATTTATCTTTATACAAATTCTAATAATCAAGTTTGATTCTTACTCTTTTTTTTTTTCAATATATGAAATTTATTGTCAAATTGGTTTCCATACAACACCCAGTGCTCATCCCAAAAGGTGCCCTCCTCGGTTCTTACTCTTTCCTCTATTGCTAGGAGCTTACAATTCAATTAGCCAGGGTCTCAATTTTATAGGGCCATTAAGATAATATGGCGATAAACCTTTGCGTTCAAAATAAATGGAAAGATACACAAAACAACTGTATCCACGGGGACATATTTCAGGGACAATTAGTTTGGGGAGGGGGCAATTCAACTGGCCTTGGACTTTGCCAGATCCAATTAGATTGTTCCAGCAGACATGTTACTGGCACGACGACTAAAGTATGTTTGGCCACAAGACAACCCATTACTAGTAACAGTGAGACACACAGCAGGCCCACCTCCAATGTGAAATGCGGACACTGATTGAGAGGTGGCACTGACTACACTACCATCCTGTCCAGAAAGCTGTCGCCAGTTTTCAAGTAACACATATATTGGATATCACCCCCGAATGTCTCACTTTAATTCAACTTTCCATTGTAGAGCTGTAACAATATTCTTTAAGTTGTATAAGTTGTACATGCAACGTGTCCTCCTCCCCAGTCCATGATATTATTAAGTCATTTAAGCACATGAAGTAATAAAGAACTCAAAAAGAACTGATTTTCATTTATAAACTGCCAAACATGCTATTATGTTACAGCTGCTTTAACCTGAAATGGATAGAAAGAAAACTGGACTGCATTACAATGTGGGAGATGGAACTCAGTTATATTGTCTGTACGGTATGCTTTAATACCGGAGAGAGATGCTCACAAAGCAGGAGGATACACATCTCTGACCGGTGTTCTGGGAACACACAGCCAAATATTGGGGAGCTTTTTGAATCTGTGTTCACCGAGCCTCCAAAAGAGAATTACTCATTGAAGGAGACCCCAAAAGCAAAGATATGGAACAACTGCCAAACTGTATTTGGTTTCTGAAGAAAACATTCACCTATATGTTTAATTCGAAAGGGAAGACTAAATCGTTTCAGAACACGTCCTGCACCCAGGCACTCCAACCAGGTGATACAGTTTGATCGTTGTACTAAAAACAAAACAAAAAAAAAACATCGTCCCGATCATCATCATCAACAACAAGGACCACAAAGCTTATCTAAAATGGAGAAAACAGGGGCGCCTCGGTGGCTCAGTCAGTTAAGCGTCTGACTCTTGGTTTCGGCTCAGGTCATGATCTCACGGCTCATGAGTTCAAGCCCTGCCTCGGGCTTTGCGCTGACGGTACGGAGCCTGCTTGGGATTCTCTCTCTCCCTCTCTCTCTGCCTCTTCCCTGCTCATGCTTCCTCTCTCTCTCTCTCTCTCTTTCTCAAAATAAATAAATAAATAAACTTAAAAGATAAATAAAATGGAGAAAACAAAGAAAGAAGGTGGAGGACCGGATGTGTCCAGTCTAGGGCCACAGTTACTAACACATGTGGATGAGGTTGGGCAAAGTCCACAGGATTTATGAAAACACCCTCACGGAGACCTACTCCTGCTACTGGGCAAAACAGAATGGAAACCAGAGTAAATGTCCCTAGGAAGACTTGAGCAAGAAAATGAGAAGAGACAAAGGTAAAAGTGATCTTTCATGGTTTCTTCCAGTCAAGGTTGAGTCTATTAATCTTAAAAAACAGCTACAGAATGCTAAGGCTCCCATGCCAGGCTCTATGCTCGGTTCTTCATATTCCTCTGCTCATTCAACTCACAAAAACCATAGAGGTAGGTGCTGTGTTATTACTCCTTGGTAATCTGTCCAAGCTCACACAACTAGCGATGGGCATGGGGTGGGGGGTTATGTCCTGGATCTGGACAGTCTGACCACAGAGCGTAGGCACTTACCATTACACTACACTGAAACAAACAAACAAACAAACAAACAAAAACAATGGGCTGCGAGGGAATAATTGACTCTGCGTTAACCGTATTCAAGAATAAAAGTTAGTGTTCTGGAAAATGCTTTAGAAACCAAAGCGGGGAGCAGGTTTTCTCAGAAAGACAAATGCCCAGATGGAACTTACCCTGCAGCTATCAGGGACATCAGGAATGACACAGGGAAGGAAAAGCAGGAGGAAGGAGCCAACAATCCAAGGGCTTATTAAGCAAGAATCCTGCTGGGAGGCGTTTGTCCGGCTCCAGAGATGCTATTTCAGATGGCGCCACCACCGCCCCAGAGAGCCCGCGAGTGCCTGTTGGGGCATCGAGGCCACGTTCATAGTCTGCCCCACTGGACCACGTCGCTCAGATTTCTGCTCGGAGGGGAAGACTGGGTAGCACCATGCAGACTGGCCCACAGTCTCCCCTTCCCACAGAGAACCTCCCCCGTCTCTCCAAACCACCCTGAAACAATTCTGCGATAGGATGACAGAGCGCATTTTAGACAGAAATGTTCGAACGCATTATTTCCCGCCAGGAAACTGGGGAAGAACTTGTGTTCAGCGTGTTCTCTAACCCAGCAGAGGCTGCGGGTCAGTTTAGTCAAGGAGCTAAGTGACACTTGGAGACGCATCCTGCCGTCCTGCAGTGGTCCTTCAGGATGGGGATGGGTCCCTGACCGTGTGAACTGCCGTCAGATCAGGAAGCCCCGTCTCCTGGAAAGCAGAGCCCCTTGAAACTCGGCCAGCATCCTGCTTCTTCTCCAAAGACAATACAAAAGCAGGGACCGTTGTTAGACAGACAGCCACGTCTCTCTCCCATTTGCAGATATCAATCTGGAGGCAGGGGATGTTTGAATCTCACCAGGCGCTACAACAAGATGCACATTGTTTCCCTCCCATTATTTGAGTTCTGTCTCTTGTTAAAATGCAATTCACCACAAACCAGTGATCTGTCGCTCCTGAGTGAACTGAACAAGTCATAAATCAGGCCCTGCCTTCTTGTCTACAATGAATGTGAGTGCGTGAAAGAGAGATCTGAGCGGTCCTTTATTCTTTACTGTCATTAGAGCTCTACACGAATAGTAGGTGTGCTGCTAATTCAGAAAAAAACCGACATGAGTATATGTCAGCTTACCATAAATCTATGCATGGAGAAGCTGGTTTCTTTCTCATGTTTAGAAAACATACTGAGTTACGGATTACAGAGCATGTTACAAAATCTGTCACGTCGCAAGAGGAGATATGGTTCGTGATAACAGGACTTTTATTTTCTACGTTTACTTATTAGTGGCCATGCAGAGAGGGGTAAGAGAAGAGATTCATAATAGAATAAACATGAGTAATGAGAAGAACAAAAGCTTCAACATTTTCGAGAAGATCTGGACCATGTAAAATCAGATGCTGAACGTCAATATGGATCCTTCCTTTCTATATTCTTTCTATTGCAACACCTACTGCATCAGGCTGGAGGTGCCTCATGTTCAGGAGTGACCAGATCATTAGCAGTTTCTTCATATAGAAATATTTCTTGGGGCACCTGGGTGGCTCATTCAGTTAAGCGTCCGACTTCGGCTCAGGTCAAGATCTTGTGTTTCATGAGTTCAAGCCCCGTGTAAAGCTCTATGCCGACAGCTGCTTCAGATTCTGTGTCTCCTTCTCTCTCTGCCCCTCCCCCCACTCATGCCCTATCTCTGTCTCTCAAAAAAAAAAAAAAAAAAAAAAAAGAAATATTTGTCCACATTGACGAGAATGGATGTGGAAGACAGGAATTCTGATTTTCCAACTCTACAAAAATGTTACTAGAATCACAATCTATCATAAATCCTTTCTCAATCAAAGGCCACCTTGCAATACACTTGTCCAAGGCAGACTAGAAAATGCCTGGGCATGGGGCCCATGTAGGTTGTGGCTCTACCCATCCCAGATTGAAACCCTGGGCTGGATCAAAGACATCTGGAATGCTCTTTCATCCTAGATGACAATTCAGCGCCCAAAAGACCTACGTCGCCACAAGGATTAAAGAGACTGGTATGTGGTAAGATCCCAATAAACGATGCCTACATCATTTCATCATTTACTTTTGATGTCCCTCTTAATAACTTATATTTAGTAGAACCTCACATAATGATAATGAATTATCAAACATGCAAATGCTAAGCTTACAGGTGATCAAAATGTAGGAAACATAAAGCCATGTCGAGTTTTTAAAATAGCAAGCTATTCCACAAAAAGAAAAGGAGTTAGTGGAAACAATCTTTAGACATGACATAGTGAGCCAGATATTTTTAATTCCCTGATTTTGGGGGGTCAGTCACGACCCAAACCATTTTCATATATATATTCCTAAATTCCATACACTCTCTTACTAGGCACCTCTCCCTTTGTTACAGCTACATGAAAATGTGCTGCAGAGTGTTCCAGAGTAAACTAATTTCATCTAGGTATTTAGTAAGCATGGATAATTAAACTAAAATTAAATGAAATTAAGCACAGTGTGGTTTAAAAGCCACTGAGGTGATAAAGCTTTCCCTAAGATTTCCAGTAAAAGACAGACATACAGATGGGCAGATAATACATGTCTGTCTGTGTATGTATGTGTGTATGTGTATCATGTACATGTATATACATATAGTATTGAGGCATATGTATATATGGCTCAACACTTCCACCTACTGGCTGTGTGAACTTAGCCAAGTTATTTAACAGCACCCTGTTCCCTCCCTTTTAGAAAGGTGGTTAACGATGCCCAATATGTATCACTGGGGGAACCAAAGGCAATGCATGCCCACTGCCTAGCGCCTAATGGCTAATCATCAAAATACAGATCACCATTTGCATCTGTAAATAAAAAATATAATAAATATACATGTACATATAAAATACACAAATTAATATTAACACACATATTGGTAAACATATCGCAAGCTTTGCATTCTGTATATCAAATCAGGGTCTTTGTTCCCATCAGCAGATTTGGCACGAAACGTCGAGGTGCTATAGACAGAGCCTTGAATGCCAGCACTCCTCCATCACCAGGCACATACCACCTACTGGGGGGACCGTGCCGGGCACTGGGTGCGTAGACGTGGTAAAGTGACAGATACAGCCCATGCCCTGGGGGACAGAGTGAAGAAACAAACAACACAGACCGACAAGTCATCACAAGGATGACAAGAACAATGGGGGTGAATTCAAGGGTCAGAAAGGAGAGGACCAGGGAAAAGGCAGAAGTCAGGCTGGGAGGGGACACCAGGCCAAGAGCTGGAGAGACAGCCACTGAGAGAGGACCCTCAGAACAGCCAGGAACGGGATGGACCAGTGTTGGGATGAAGGAATCAGGAGACAGGAGAAGGGCCAGGACAGCGACCCAGCAAACCCAAACCCAGTCTGCATTTCAACTGCCACTGGAGAGGCACCGAGGGGTTTGAAAGAGAAGTTCATGACCCACTCTCCCGTGTGTGTCCCGTGGTGGCAGCGTGTCCTTGGTGGTCACTGAGAGCAAAGTGAGCCCCGGATCCCCAGCTCCTTCAGTCACCGAGCACCTGGCAGGAGGAAAAGCATTGCCTAAAACTAGAAACGTGGTTCCAGCAAACTTGATTCCTTCTTTCTTCAAGGGGAATATGACCTGCTGCAAATGTGTTATTTCTGTGGGTTTGTGGAGTCACACAAGAGCAGCTAATAGCACGGGGACCTGGGCCGTCTCTCCCCAAAGATCTGCTCCCTCCCCGTGAGCACGCAGCCCGCCAGCCCAGGACTCTCGAGGAACTCTCCCCGGACATCTGCACCCAGGATGCTCTTGGAACCCTCCCCTGTCAGCTGCACCCAGGACTCTCCCGGAACTCTCCCTGGACATCTGCAGGGGCTTCCTTAACTGGCTCTGGTCTCCATGCTCTCGCTCCAAGGGACACAGACACCCTTGAGTGTTCTTCACTCCGTTCTAAGCACCAAGCCTCCGCAGCCCTTCTCCTCGAAGCATCTGCCACATCACACGCTCCTAGGCTCGATTCGTTCAGACTGACTGTGCGAATATGGATTTCTGAACACTTTCCAAGCAGCAAGTTTCAATCTACCAAGTTCATTTTCTCCTGATTACAGTCAAAGCGGCGGTCCGCTTCTCTTAGGAATGGATCCTTTACCTGAAGAATCGTGAATGAAAATTTCAGAATTTTTAAAAACTGGAATATTAACTTGAATTTAAAGATCTTTGGGGCGCCCGGGTGGCTCAGTCGGTTAAGTGCCCGACTTTGGCTCAGGTCAAGATCTCACGGTTCGTGAGTTCGAGCCCCGCGTCGGGCTCTGTGCGGACAGCTGGGAGCCTGGAGACTGCTTCGGATTCTGTGTCTCCCTCTGTCTCTGTCCTTCCCCCACTCACACTGTCTCGCTCTCTCTGCCCCTCCCCAGCTCTCTCTCTCTCTCTCTCTCAAAAATAAACATTAAATAAAAAACAAAGATCTTAGAAACATTTTAATGCTTAATTGTAATGCTTAATAAAATAGTTTTAAAGAGAAAAACCAGTGAGAGCTCCCTGGAGGAAGACACCGGGCTGTAAGAGCGTGCAGTTAGAACGCGTGTACTTGAATGACGGCGTGGTCTTTGTCTGAGCTGACACGGGCCAGGGCAGGGCAGAAACCCAGAGCACAGAGTCAACCATCCAATACGTAGCAGTGGATTATAAAAAGGTGAGAAGCCACTGAGTGCATACAAAGAGTTTAACAGAATAATATGGAGGCAGATTTGCCGAAATACACAGACCTGGGGATCTTATAAACAGGATGACAATATGACTTATGAGTCAAACGGGAGCACTTTTGAGAGGGACAGGGAGTGATGTTATAATCACGCCAGGAGTGATCCACGACTGTTGCAAGGAAACTGCTCATGATCTGTAGACAATACAGTGAACCACCTTCCCGCCTGGTTACGTAAGCACTAGCATTTTCTGTACCCATTGTATTCTCTATAATGGGACGGAATTGCTCTGTGTGGATTTGTGTTTTGTTTAATGCAGGTCTCCATATGACTTAGTGTATACAGTTGGTGCCTTTGGCCAAAACATAACTTGGCAGGGGAGAGAAGGGTTCGTTCATCCATTCTCTTCTGAAATGTGTACACTGGAAAGTCCAAATGACTGACTGGCAAATACAGAGCTGTCCCCACAAGACGGAAGGGAGCCGGCGCTCCCCTACTTTCCGGCATTCGGCACAGAGACCCATCAGAGCACGACACTGCTTTCAAAGAGCCGCAGAAGAACAGATTCCTTCATGTCACTTAAACTTTTGTGCCCATAAAAGACTGTTTGAAAATACGTCACAGACTCTTCTGCTTGAGTTTAATAATCCCCATTCACCTCATCTCCTTTCTTAAGTTTTTAGCAATCAGGAACCCCTCCCAACCTTCCTTGGGTCCTCCTATCCCTCTTGTGTGCATAAAAATGTGGACATCGGGAGAGACGCGGAGGCAGGTTATGACGTTGGTGTTTCCTAGGGTGTGGATTAAATGTGGAGGGCAGAGGATGCCAGCTCTGGCGTGGGTCTGTTTTCAAATCCTGGCTCGTGGACACATCAACAGCGTGGCTCTGGTTCGGGGGGCTGGTCCCTCTGACCCCCACTTGCTCCTCTGTAAAATACCAACAACGTCGTCTCCCTTCTACCTGACAAGTTACAGCCGCCGTAACCCCATGAAGATAATCAACCCTTTGTGTTCACCACACTATTTCCAATATACCTGCACCCCACATGAGATGGGCAATCGACCTGACGTCTCACCAGTTAGAAAAGGCAGCTCATCGCGCTGGGTCACATGTCACCTGACGGCTTGCGTGCTCTAATTGCACTGGCTCACACGTCACCCTACTGCCCGTGTGCTCTAAGCCCACTACTCATCGTCCTCTAGCAGCTGCAATGTCACACGCTAGGTGACAGGCTTTAGCCAGATGCTTGCGTAATATGAGGGTAGACTCTTGACTATACAATCGTGATTTCTGTTCTGGCTTTACTAAGCTTCTTTTCCTTGATAAAGACTTTACTGGGACGCCCGGGGGGCTCAGTTGGTTAAGCGTCCAACTTGGGCTCGGGTCATGATCTCACGGTTCGTGAGTTCGAGCCCCGTGTCAGGGTCTGTGCTGACAGCTCGGAGCCTGGAGCCTGCCTCTGAATCTGTGTCTTCTTCTCTCTGCCCCTCCCCCGCTTGCACTCTGTCTCCATCTCTCAAAGATGAATAAACATTAAAAAAATAATTAAAAAAAAGACTTTACTTTTCCTACACAACTGTATTTCATCCCTAGGCTCCACTTGTCTTTTTTGGGCTTGTTCTGTGAACGCTGCTTCCATTTATGAGTTTCCTGCTCAAGCAAATGTCGTCCATCCAGGGAGCCCCTAGAGCAGATGATTCACACCCTCAGGGACTCTGCTGTGGAGACACTGCCAAAAGCAAACTCACTGTCCCCAGGACGAGCCCAAAAGAGTCACTCTGACCTGGCCATGCCTGGCTCTCGGAGACGCGGCATCTGGTCCCAGAGTAAAGCGCTGAGGTCCTCTATAGGCACCTGTCTTCGCGGTTAGGAGAAACAATTTCTCCTCGAGTTCGGCACAGAGGGGATTTTCTCCCTCCAAGTAGATTATCCTTAATCATTAGGAGGTTAATCATTGTATTTTAAGGACCTCAAACAGTCTATTTAATGGGTGAAGAACATCATTAAAGGACTATTTCGAACCAGGAAAAGTTAAAGCTGTTACAAAAAGTGTTTTGTTGGCTAAAAACATAAAAGCTCCTATGAAATGACATTGTTAAGATGGGAAGTCCTGTGATGTCAGGCCTGTCTGCTTCCACATGAGGTCATGGTTGGAGTCCACAGAAATAGAAGGAAATGCGGATCTCATCCGGGCAACCCCACAGACAGGCAAGCACCTCCCCCCAGAGAAGGACAACGCGAGGGTCACCGAGTGCTAATAAGATATGTCCACGTAGGTGTCCATGCTGAGTTATTGAGGCTTATTTATTTGTTTGTTTGCTTTTGTGAGAGAGAGAGAGAGAGAGAGAGAGAGGGAGTGGGGGAGGGGCAGAGAGAGAGGGAGAGAGAGAAAATTCCAAGCAGGCTCCCCACTGTTAGTGAAGAGCCCAACTTGGGGCTTGATCCCAATACCCTGTGATCATGACTTGAGACGAACTCAAGAGTCTGATGTTCAGCCTACTGAGTCACCGAGGTGCTCCAAGGCTCATTTAGGAATTAGTTTTTCCAAGTTCTTACCAAGGTTTTTTTTTTTTTTTTCTATATGAAAGCATATATTTCCCTTGGAACCCACAAACTCAATTGGCATGCTATTAATTTGAAAATTTCATTTTCCCCCTTTTCATACGTTTACTGTTTCCCCAATTTCATTGCCAATTTCTTAAAGGCAAGTTTTACAGCTTCTCTATTTTAGTCATTGACCATTAAACATTTACCATCCTTCCTTACGGTAATCATTTAATAAGCGTTATTAACGATTAGTATTTTAATGCATCAAAGCTGTTAAGGTCTTTCTCTAAACACATAAATTTGTTCTAAGAGAGATTTGGGCATGAGGGGATAAATCTGATGTTGAAACTTACATTCATTACCACACACATAACTCAATGCTTCAAATTCCTCCAGAACACCATCCAATTGATCGCTTTGCCTCTGACAACTGACTGAATAAATAATGGTTGAAAATGAGTGTCTAAATGAGAGACAAAGGAAGAGTTTTCTCAAATGTTTGGGACTGAATCAGTTTCAAACATATAAATCTATTTTTTTTTTAAATTCTGGGTTACAAGTCGTACGGCATGTTCCCATGGGGTAACAACATCATTCCTATTTCTACTATTTTGAAACGCGCTTCTCTCCCAATCATTCAACAAATACTAACAGGGCATCAACTGTGTTTCAAGCACAAAGTGAGATACCCCAGGGCACAAAGATGGCTCACATATCATTCCTGCGCTTGAGCAATTCAGAAACTTGGGGGTGAGGGGTGGACACAGAAGCCAATGACTCATCCAAGAATTCATTCATTTAAAAAATATTTATGGGTGTCGGGGCACCCAGGTGGCTCAGTCAGTTGAGGCTCTTGATTTTGGCTCAGGTCACGATCTCACAGTCGTGGGTCGTGAGATCAAGCCCGCGTCAGGCTCTGTGCTGAAGCCTGCTTAAGATTCTCTTTCCCCCTCTGCCCCTTCCTTGCTCTCTCGCTCTCAAATAAGAAAAAAAATTTACGGTGTTTACTATGTGCCAAGCACCGTTGAAAGCATGCAGGACACATCAGTGAACAAAACACATTAGCCCAGCCATTGGGGAACCTCCATTCTAGGGGAGGAAGGAGACAAGCACTAAACGGCATAAGAGTTAAGGATAAAAGCTGAGCGTGTTAAGGGGGACAAAGCGGGCAAGATGGGAGAGAGCATCACTTCAAATAAAGTGAG
Organism: Lynx rufus; assembly: GCF_022079265.1. Classification (NCBI taxonomy): domain Eukaryota; kingdom Metazoa; phylum Chordata; class Mammalia; order Carnivora; family Felidae; genus Lynx; species Lynx rufus. The sequence continues at coordinate 232,664,313 of NW_025814823.1, read as the reverse complement.
CGGGGGACGTCCCATAGAGAACCCCATCTGAGCAAAGACTGGAAGGAGCTAAGCCAGTTGGCCAGCTGGATCTTGGGGGGTAAAGAGCTTTCTAGATAGAACAGGAGCCAGCAAACTAGTCTTCCGGCCAATCCTACCCACTAACTACAAATAAAGTATTATGAGCACGCAGCCACCTGTGATCAGGTAAGCACTGGCAATGGCTGCGATGAGGACAGAACTGAAAAGCTCCAATGGGGACAAGGGTGACTGCAAAGCTTGAGATGTTTATTCTCCGGCTCTTCGCGGATCTCTGGGAAAGAGCAGAGAGCCAGCGGCACGTTGCAACATTTAAGAGGCCAAAACAGAGGGAGCAAGCGGGGGGAAGGAGCGAGGACACAGGAAACGGGAGGCCACGGGTCGGGCTTCGGCCTTCTCTGCAGGTGGAATGGGACTCTCTGGGTTTCTGGCAGGAGAATGTCCGAGAGCTCCAACACAGTCCTGCGTGATGCCAAGAAGGGATGGGAGGTCCAACCGAAACTCTAACTAGAGCTAAGAGGGGCCAGGATCTGGGAGGAGGCAAGGGAAGGGAGGACTGCATGGGTAGCGTGTGCGAAGGAACGTGGTGAGGAAGGCACACCCTTCACACTTGCCCCTCAAGGACACCAACCGTGCACGTGGAGGAAGTAGGAGGAGTCGGGGCAGAAAGAGCAGGTGCAGCCGGACCACACAGGTTGTGAAAGAGAGAAGAGGCAAACCGGGTGAAAGTGTCCGTAGCCAGCCGGCTCCCCTGCTCCACGCCAGCCCTTGCTGAGAGAACGTCTCACCAGCCGGGACCTGTTGCACAGGTGCAGGGGTGCAGCTAAGACACCCCTTCATTGGGGTACACTCACAGTGTTGGGGGTGTAATAGGAAACTGTATCTGGAACTCTGGTATTTGATCCAAGGGGCTTAACTTGCTCAAGGAAAATTGCTGGAACTATAGCAGGTGCTTGTGCTAGGTCCCTGGGGACATTCGAGGCTTGGTGGGTCCTTACTCAGGGCTCCTTGTATCCTGGCAGGAAGTGAGCCTGGACAGCCCAATGTCACCAGCTGGCTGAAGATAAACCCTGAAGCACAGAGGTTCCTGAGAGGCTGGGTGGCCAAAGGTCCCTGGCCTGTTGTGCTCTGTCTACATGTCCTGAAATCCTAAAGAACATCCTTTGTGCCTGTGTGCTTAGACCGGAGCGTCAGTGCACTTGTTTCTGTTAAGACTTCACTACAGTCCTAGGAGGGAATAGTTCTGACTCAGAATAAGCGAGATCCAATCCATTTCAGAATGCTGCCTAGGAGGGGGCAATCCTGCCCCAGAGATCATGGGATGGAGGAGAGAGGCACCGTGGACAGAGAAGGTGTAAGTGGACGCAAAGAAGAGACAGATGACAAACAGCTGTGCCTTCGGTAAAGCAAAGACAGCACTGTGTGCTTAGTCAAGGAGACTAAGGAGCGGGCAGAGGATGTACCCACCCCTAGCACAGACGGAGAGGTAGGACTCCCATCAGAAATAAGGTGCAGGAGGGGCGCCTGGGTGGCGCAGTCGGTTAAGCGTCCGACTTCAGCCAGGTCACGATCTCGCGGTCCGTGAGTTCGAGCCCCGCGTCAGGCTCTGGGCTGATGGCTCGGAGCCTGGAGCCTGTTTCCGATTCTGTGTCTCCCTCTCTCTCTGCCCCTCCCCCGTTCATGCTCTGTCTCTCTCTGTCCCAAAAACAAATAAAAAACGTTGAAAAAAAAAATTAAAAAAAAAAAAAAGAAATAAGGTGCAGGAGCTTAAGATGTCAACATTTGAGCATTTCCTGATCAGGGCACCGTTAGAGCTTGAATAGGATCCGCCCCTCCCCCCAAAAAAGAAATGTTGGAAGTCTTCACCTTCAGTACCTGTAAATGTGATCTTACTTGGAAACAGGGTCATGATAGATAGGATTAGTTGAGATGAGGTCACACTGGAGTATGGGGGCCCCTAATCCAGTATGACCGGTTCTTACATGAAGGCGGCCAAGTGAAGACGCAAAGATACACAGAGACAAGACCATGTGAACCCAGAGGCAAAGACTGGAGTGATGTGGTCCTAAGCCGAGGGATACCTGGGGCCACCAGAGCTGGAAGAGGCAAGGAAGGGTCCCCTCCCCAAGTCTTCGAAGACCACCAAGTTTTCCCAATATAAAGTAACTAGCTGAACTACGGAAAGGGCCCCGTCTGTGTGTGGGCAAGTGGTCCTGGGCACAAATTGATCCCCAGCACCGAATCTGAACACAAAAATTGTGCCGATCATAGTTAATAGGTACTATCTATCTTCCACACCTCGCCTGCTGAGACCCTTCTCTCTCTCTAAGCAAAAATGTTGGCCCAAACCGAAGAATCTCTAAAACAAAGAAGCGAGCTCTGGTTATCATCATATGTGAGTAGCTGTTAGTGGAGTGACCGTCTGAGATGTGTAAGTCATAAGCCCTGTTGCTTTACTTCTGTGAGTGAGCATCACGAAACCGCATCTTCAGTCAAAAGGCCCCGGGATTCCCACGCCCCAAAGTGGGAGCTTGGATGTGGAGGGAGCTGCCTGCCGACCCCGCGTGAGAGGCTTGTGCCTCCTCAGCGGGCAGGTCGTGGTCTGTACATTCTCCACCGAGCACACCAGCTCTGGGTTTCCCAGCACACCCGCTCACCACTCGTGCAAGTAAATCCAAACCTCTGATCTCCATTTGTCCCCTCCATGCCTTGATTCTCAATCAGCTGAAAACTCTGGAGAGGAATGTAAGAGCCTCACTGAACGGGTCCCTAAAATCACAACCGGAAATAGGACCCCTTCTTGATATGGCAGCACTAACTCTGTTTTCAGCTTGTTTGATAAAAAGATGGAAGTCCTCCCTCGAGAGGAAGAAATCAAAGGCGATAGCAAAAACAAAAAACAAAAAAACAACGAAAAAAGGAAGGGATAACAGGTACAGCAACGATCTCAGATGAAGAAGGAAAATCACTCTGGAACACAGCGGAAAAGAAATGAGACAAGGGTGTCTGGTCAAGAAGGAAGGAGAAGACGGGATGTAAAGTATGGATTCCAGGCAGGCCAGTGAGGACAGATGTCCCTGCATCCAGGCAGGCCAGTGAGGACAGATGTCCCTATATCCAGGCTCAGTGTGGGGACAGACGCAGAACTGTGTGCCGTTAAGGGCCAGAATCTATCCTGGATGAAAGGTCAGTCGGAGCAGAAAACCAGGGTCAACCAGGAGTAGAAACAACATCTTGGGGTTCAGTAGAAGGCGGCAGTGCCCCAACAGGACACAGGAGATGGAAGCAACACTCAACACGCAGGAACTCTCTGCTCTCCGCCCCGAGAGGGGGGGCCTTCCTTGGCGGTTGGGTGGGGGTGGGTGGAGCTGAGGGCAGCAGACCATTCGGTGTCCCGGGGACGAAGATGAGAAGGTGGGCTGAGGGACAGTTCTACCATGTTTACCTCGGACTTATTTTCCATCGCTGCAGTTGTTGGACTAGATCATGTATAAACAGCAGCACATTTGAGGAACCCAAAACATTACTCAGTATGTTCGACAAATAATGACAGCGTGCCCACAGTGACTATGGTAAGCAGTTAGGTCCCCCGCTGCCCTTCTCAGGTCACCTGACGTTCAGACAGAAAGGGTTCCGCCCAGACATTGACAGAATCTGACCATCTGATCGGCCAGTGGGTATCTGAGTCACGTGCAAAGGAACAGCCAATGTTTGTAACTCGTGCCGTGACCTGAATTATGTTTCCAGGATACTCTTCAGGGGGTCACTTTTGGGGGGAAGAAAAGAGAGACGGTAGATGGTATTCCTGATTACTTTTTACTTTGTTTTGAATGAACTCTAATTACAGTGCCTTTGGTTGGGGGCAGGTAATTTTGATTTTTCACTGGAAACTTTGCTTGGCCAGAAAAATCAACAAGTGACTAGAAAGAGGAACTTTAAGCTCCACAGATGAAAGCTTCAGGGCCTGAAGGGGACTGAAACCAGTTCAACAAAAATAATGTTAATGAAGAAAAGCTAGTTACGGCTTCAGTTTAGGAAAACAACTCATGTTGCCCTCCGGAAGCACATTACTGGAAGCACATTCAAATTACTGGAGAAAGTTGATGAGGACGTTCTCTTTTCTACAAGGGGGTTCTTTAAAGGCAAATTGATGGTTGGTTTGACTACATTATTTGGCAAAATGCTTGCGTCCTGTTTGTATACACATGTACACATAAATACACATAAATAATGAGCCTAAGCCGGTGATTCTCAACCACAGGCACCACCCCGCCAAGAGAGATTTGGAAAGTTCTGGAACTTTTTTTATTGGCACAATGAGGTGGGGGGAGGGAATGCTACTGCATCTAGTGGGTATCAGCCAGAGATACTGAGAACCACCTTCTGATAACGAGGACAGCCTCCCACCACACACACATCAAAGAATGATCTGTTCCAAGATGTCAATAGTGCGGAGGTTGGGAAATTCTGGTCCCCATAATTTGCTTGTACTTGACAAAAGGCCAGTAAATCTTCATAGAACTCGAAAGCTCAAAATAAGAAAAAGTATAATGGTAAGCTCAAAACTTTGTCTTCGTACAAACTGTCAGAGGGATGACAGGTGGTGGTACATGGATCTATCCATTTAACACTGTGTGTGTGTGTGTGTGTGTGTGTGTGTGTGTGTGTGTGTGTGAGTATGTGTGTGGTCACATTGACACATGAACATACACACATACAGAGGGATGAATTTCAGCTGGCACACATGAGGACATCGTACGAGGTCAACCTCTATTCAGATGGTTGGTAGCACCTTCTCTCTGCTTAGTGAGGAGGTGACCAACTTCTTCTAGTCCAGGATTGAAAGGACATCTTCTAGCGTCTTCTAGGGGTTTCTGGTTTTGCAGAAAAGAAAAGAAAAGAAAAGAAAAGAAAAGAAAAGAAAAGAAAAGAAAGAAAAGAAAGGAAAGGAAAGGAAAGGAAAGGAAAGGAAAGGAAAGGAAAGGAAAGGAAAGGAAAGGAAAGGAAAAGACAAGACAAGACACAAGGAATACGGCCTCTTCTCCTACTGGATATCGTCATATCTGGATGCAGTGCCTGAAAATGGAGTGCTGACTACCCATCCACCCCCAGCGGAGCCAGCCCGAGGACCACACGGAACACTGGACGGCAGGGACACATCAGTGACGAGGCTGGGGTGCTTACTGACTCTCGAGCCACTGAGGGAAGGAACTCTGAAGACACCTACCCCAAAGTTCTATTTGTGTGACTTGACAGCCTTTTTTCTGACATTGATCAAGCTCTTTGGAGCCACGTGTGGCCAAACGCATTCTCTTACACGGTGTCTGAAAATTCCATAAAATGCTTGTAACTCCCCTTTTTTACATTTATGATAAGTTAAGAAAGAATGTATATGGATGTACAGATATCTCTGATACAACATCAAATTTCTTGAACTTCAAACAATAGCCTAAAAAGCAGCCTAAGGCCCATGAATAGTCATGTCACCATTAGCCCCATTATTCTGGTCCACGGTGTTGACCGTATCTCTTCCCTCCTCCTACTACAGAGCCACATACAATGCCCTTCCACACAGATGTACAAAACAAGTTATATTTGGTTTCTTTAGAAAATGAAGAAACTGGCGCCTGGGTGACAGCTGAGCAACTGACTCCTGATTTTGGCTCCGGTCATGATCTCACAGTTCATGAGATCGAGCCTCACGTCGCGCTCTGTGCTGACGGCGCATGGAGGCTGTCGGGATTCATTCTCCCTCTCCCTCGTTCTCTGACGTTCTCGCTTCCTCTCTCTCAAAATAAATAAACGTTTAAAAAAGAAAATGAAGAAATCGTTTGTCTTCAGAAGCTGTGAGTTTGCTTTCAAAGCATGAAGTAACCAGGCATTACAGGCGAAGGAGGTGGGGAATCAGCCGTGCCGGTAACACTCACCATTAAGCCATTTGGAGTTGTACTGTGCCGTGCGGAGAGGAGGTAAGATGCCCAGACTTCGGTAAATGGCAGGATCCCGTCCGGGAAAGTCCATGGCTGTTGCAGCGTAGAGCTCCCCGCCGGCCGTGAGAAGAGCCGTGGAATTGTGCTGGGGACTGTAGGGACAGCGGGCCATGCCACTGATCTGATCATGGATCTCGGTCAGGTTGCTCAACTACGGGCAAGGGCAAGACAGAGGAAACCAATTATCGCTCGTGAAAGCCCTTTAACTGTGTTAATGGATTAGGTCCTCCTGAACTGCAAATAAGGCATGGTGCAACAAACTCTCTGGGGCTCAGGGTAAGACATGACAAATGTTCGCACTCCCGTGCTGATGGCAACATCCGGCGGAGGACGTGGACAGAGAATCCACCCGTCATCTCCCTCACTGTCCCCTCAGACTGGCTGGACAGGGTGCCACTGAATTCACAAATACCAAGTTAAGACTTCTGTGTGTGGGTTCTGTTTATAATGCATGGGCACTGCAGATCTTTCCACTTTAATGAAGCAAATTTCAGTATTTATATAAATAGAAACCACAATAAAGATTAAGCACAAATGTATCACTATAAGTGAATTCAAACGTTATGAATAGCCCCAAACTGTGCTCACAGGTAAGGGTGCGTGCTATTTTGTACCCCATAGCCCCAATTTCCAAGACTCTACTATGTCAGTTTTCGGACAGACAACTCTGTGTCTTGCAGGCCATTGGCTCTGAACCCAGCTTCTCGGATGCTGGATTCCCAACCAATCATTGAACGAGAAAATTTCCTAGGACAACAGGGACCAAAGGACAACCACCACATGGGGTAGATGTCAGAGTTCCATAACCGAGTAGGTGTAAAGCGTTTAGAACGGGGTGTGATACTGGGGGCTCCCTCTGTGATCCTCCTTGTCGTCCTCCCTATATTTCCAATAACTGAATGCTAGCTTGGAAATACTGCAGATGAATAAATTCAGGCTTTGAGAGGAGTTGTGTGACCAGGAAATTAACATCATGGTAATTCTTCATTATGCTCCCTGTGGAACACCAGACCAGTATCTCCAACTAGGAAGACTGCCCATGTGCTCTGACCTACAGGTGTAAGACACGGGTGCTGGAAATTCCTCTGTCACAGGACAGGTTGAAAGAAAAAGGAAAAGGACAGGTTGGAACTTCACTTTGCCTAGGGCTTCATTCGTTTGTTTGCTTGTTTTAATGTTTTTTGACGTTGCTCTCATCCAACTTGTAAATTCTATTTTCTTCCTTTGGATTATGATTTTAAGGCCCTTTTATATACTTAGCAGTATCTCTATAATAAATCAAGATAAATGAAGAACATGTTGAGGATTTGTGTTCAGGATCACTGGTGGGGATATATAGCTGATAGAAGCAGTTTAGAAACATATTTAAATTTAATTAAACAAGTTATAGTTATGTTCAGCTCTTTATATAATAGATGATGTGATTAGTAATAAATCAATACATTGAACATTGAGTTCGAAAAATATATTTTTTAATTAAAAAATGACTCCTTAGGGAATAGACATACATGTAAAACTACAGTTTTAACAGAATGTTTGGATTTTCCCAGTATTAAATTCTGTCAACGCTCAAAATGAACACCTACCGAGCGGTTGGTGCAGACAGGCGTGAAAGCATTGGTCCCACAGGTAAATAACCGGTCGCCACCCACCAAAAGCACCCGGATGTAGTTCTGACATTCCTCCTGAGAAGAAAAAAAAAAAATCACAAGAAACATGTTAACAAGTTCTGAACACGAAAGGAATGGTTAATCTGAATATATTATGATCGGCTAACAAATTAAATGATAATTAACCACTAAAGAGAAAAAGAAAACAAACAAAAAACCTTTTAGATATTGACCAAAAAATGACAACAAAACTGCTAAATAATCTGACCTTCGTTACCTGCATACTACTTGTTCAATAGAAGACATTTATGAAGATAAATATACATTCAATTAAAAGCTCAAACCGTGTGTCTTCTGATGAATGTGGTTTCATTTCGAATTGTACCTGTTAACACTGCAAACCTTAAATCACCTTTGACATGTGTTAGGAGAATAAATAAAAGGAAGCTATGAGACACTGCTCATGAAACAGTGTCCTAGAAAACTTCTCCAGAACTTTGAAAAAAAAAAAAAATGTTACAAATGCTTCTCCAAAGGGAAGGGTCACATGTGAAACTCTGGATACAAATTGCAACAAGTTTTACATCAAGTTTTCAAACCGTTGTTACATACACGGTGAGAATCTGTAAATAGTTTTGATTCTTTATGCAAAAGTAAAAATGTAACTAAGAAGGAAAGGCTGCCCAGCAGAAACCCCACACTGGGTGTCGACCGGGAGCTGAATATGTTTCGTGCTTGCAAAACATGCATAGAAAATCCCGGGCGCGGTCATAATAGTGCATGCACTTCTGAGCTACAAAGCCCTTCATTCATTCAGCAAGCATTTACTGATTAGATGCCCTCTGGCAGACATGTGCCAGAGGTCACAATCTAAGCACTTAGCACAAAATGAACATACAGGGCCATAACAACTAATATAGAGCTATCCATAGAACAATATGTTACTACCTGCAGAGGGGAGGGGAAGGGAAGAAACGTAGGAAGCCTCCCCAAGGGAGGTGACATCTAATGTAAGTTTTAAAGGAAGAATAGAATTCAGTGAGGCTTCCTGGAGGAAGCGCCATCCGACACTTGGAGGATTTTGCTGACCTAAGGGGGAAAAAAAGACACTCCAGGCAGTGGGAGGGGACCGTGGCCAGGCGCCGTGGCTAGACAAAGTGTGGCACTTCCACTGCAGATGGAAGAGGTAACACACAATCTGGGGAGCCAGACACGGGCCAGTTGTGCCTCATGAATGTGGATTTTACCCGGAAGGTGAAGGGACGCCTCGTGAGCTGGCACTGCTTGCAGTCTGACCTTGACCCAACGTCTGCGGTTGAAGGACCACTCAGGAATCAATGTGGAAGCTAAACGCGAGATAGGGGGACTACCGTTCGGGAGGCAGGCCAGGAAACCGCTTCCTTAATTGGGTGTCCGGTCATTCAGGGCCTGGACCGGGCGGAAGTGTGAAGGTGCAAAGCCAGGATGCAGTGAACCAACAGGACGTGGTGAGGAACCAACCGGGTGGACAGAGCAGATGCTGCGCGATCCAGGACGGTTTGAATCACGCGCTGCCCCACGTAAGAAGCCCTGCGTTTGTTGGCACAGCAATGCCCTCTCCGATCAAACGGAACCCCAGTCTCCACGGGGTGTTGATTTGCCATAACTCAGTCTGCTTGTTGGCCTGGTCACCATGACATTGAAAAGAGCTAAGTTTTGGGATCTCCTCTCTAAATGTAAAGTGAAATGTCAAGGGTAGGTAACTCTCCTAAGACCATTACTAGCAGTGGTAGCAAATGATCACCAGCTGCTAATCCGGACACCCCTTGAGGGGAAAAAAAAAATAGTGAAAGACCTAAGTTGAGTATCAGAAGAATCAAGGAGTATAAACAGGAGGCAGTAAATTGGGTAACTGAGAAAGGTATGTCAGACGGGGAAGAGGCTTGTTCTGTTCTGTTCTGTTTTGTTTTTATGACCAAGGAAAGGGCAGAGAGTTCTAAAGGGAAAGAACAAAACAAGACTCCAAAGAGTCACATGGTTCTCCATTCCTAGGCTCAGGGACCACAGGGAAGAGGCAGAGGAGGGGTGCAGGGGACCGCCCACATCAGACAGCACAGGGGCACGGGAGTGTGCAAAGACAAGCGTGAAAAACTGAAGCCTAAGCATGTCTGAGGGAGACTCCAAAAAACCAAACAAAAACGAAAACAAACAGACAAAGATAACTTTGGAGAACATGGGCTGGGAGGGTTTGATGCCCTAGCAGATGAAACAGACGCAAACCTGACACTGCAATCAATATGAGATGGAAAATTACAAACAATGGACACAGGTGAGGATTTTATTTGTTCTTTGCTGTGCTTTTAGAATTCTTTCAAGAAGGAGTCTGTGGCCGTTTAAAGCAAGAGACTGACACAAGGTAGAATGTGCCAGAAGCAGTCCTACAGCCGTGAACACAGCCAAGGGTACGTTATTCCAAGATCCCGACTGAAAGAGGATGCCTACAGACAGGGTGGAGAGAAAGCAAGTGCCTCTAATCAATTATGGGAAGGGAAACAATCATGATAACAAATGGATGTTTATCTTCCAAAAGAGAGACAAAGTGAAGAAAGGACTGGAGGTCATTATCATTCATGAAGGCCCATCACAGCCTTGATGAAGCAGGTTAGGGAATGGGATAACCAGCCTGCAGAAGTACGCCAGAGGGGCAGGACAGATCCAACTCCTACTTTTTGTAAATCTTAGAAAAAAGCAAATGGTGGGGGTGGCGCCATATTATTTCAACTGGAACAGAGAATCGTAACAAGCCTGTTCCCATAAGAATGTGAGAGGGTGCTTGGGGGCTCTACTGTCTCAGAATGGTCACGTGCCCGTGGGCTCCCCTGCTCAGTGAGGATGCAAGGCAGGAGGGAGAAAGATGTCAAGGACCAGGACGATCGGACATGGATGTCTGCACGGTCTTTTTCTCAAGGATGGAGGACAGACCCAGCCTTGCACTGTAAATGGGACCCGACGAGGGTAATGTTCTAGATGAGCTCAGGATCACGCTGGGATGCACCAGATGGAGGAGGAGAGGCGGAGGGAGGAGGAGGTTTGCATTATCACCAGCGAGGCTAGGACAAGGTCGTTTGCCCATTGTGTCCCATAAGAGGAATTTTTGGAGGCATGTGTACTTCTGTGTTTCTTCTTATGTGTCAAGAGCTGAACTCATTTGCCCGAAGTCTGGCTCAGCTCAGCTCAGCTCACAGCCTCCCTGCTTGAACTCCCTTAAAAGTCACCTCATGTTTAATTCACAGACTGATTCAGCTGATTCTAGGAGCAGGTTGGATGTGAACCCTAAACAAATAATGCATTCAAGACAATTTTTTTAAGAGAAACTGGCGTAAGTTCAGACAAAAGAGAAATGTAGAAAATACAGGAATGGAAGAAAGTAAAGGTACTTAGCTTCTGAGCAGCAGATAAATTTAGGAATCGGAAAGTCAGAATTACCAAGGAAAGGAAATGGCCCGAGTGCCGGGCTCTCCATAATCAATGTCCTGCTGCAGCCGAGCCTAAGACTCAAATTCTCCTGCGGAAAATCTCCTTCCCAGTGGATCGCCTTGTGGGTCACAGGTACACGCCTGGCCATTTCGTGGGTTATTTAAATGTTCTAGAAATACCGCTTGTTTTAAAGTGCAGGCTTGATGTAGAAGTCCTGTTAGGAGATCCTGTTACAGGTTTGTCTTGTAAATCGACTCATCTAAATTTCTTCGAGTTTCCTTTTCTCATCTAAGAATTGTTTCTTTTTATCCCATTTCTGTATTACAAACGTGGTTTAAGGGAATTAAATGAATTCTGCTTTTCCAAGAAGCCACAGTGCTGATTTCCAAAGATGCTCGCAGCCTGCCGCATGGCTTCTGTTGTTGATAAGGAGGGTCATCAATCTACACTTTGATAATAACACTTGAACATTAAGCAACCCATGTGTGCCTGTGATCCCGCAGGCGGGTCAACCTGTCCTTGACTTCAAAGCAATTCTTATTTGAATTGAGAGCTGGGATGCATAGTTGCTGACTCATTGGAAGAGCTTTCAAGATGGCGGCAGGCCAATGCCCACTTGGTCTCAAGGACCTACGGCCCCGACCCCAGGACAGCAAACACACGGTTTAGGACCATTTTCTCAATGAATTAACTGGTTTTTCCTTACAGAGTTCATCATTTTTTCCCCAAGGGGTATGTTCTGCTTGAAGAAAGAACGTAACCGTGTAGAAAGATGACCTATAAACAGGGTGGACGTCTCAGCAATCCCCAGCCCACGGCCGGCCCATCGATACTAGGGGTGGAGGGTGAGGACTGGAGCCTGGCAGCATTTATGCTAATCACAGCGCTCCCACTGAAAGCAGAATGTCTCTCTTAGTGATGTATCACCTTTGCAAGCATCCAGAGTGCCAAAGAGTAATTGATAGGAACTGCACGTGCCTCTCACGTTCAATGTACGTTTATTGAAAGTCACGATGACCAGTTGGATCTTGAGAAATTGCATCATCCAATCAGATGTGTGTGTGTGTGTGTGTGTGTGTGTGTGTGTATACATACATGTGGGTATGAGACATATATGTAAGACATATGTGTATAAGATACACATGTATTATATATGTATATAGCTGCATACAGATTACACAAGTTTAAAAGCTTATTTATTTTGAGAGAGAGAGAGAGAGAGAGCATGAGCAGGGGAGGGTCAGAGAGAAAGGGAGAGAGTCCCAAGCAGGCTCTGCACTGTGAGCACAGAGCCTGACATGGAGCTTGATCTCACAAGCCATGAGATCACAACCTGAGCTGAAATGAAGAGTCGGGTGCTCAACCGAATGAGCCACCCAGGTGCCCACAGAAATTTAAATAAATATATGGATGCCAACATATCTATATTTTTAAATCGAGATGTACATACCTATAAGCATACAGATATAAATAGACACATTTGTATATGGATATATATTAACATATCTATTGTATGCTACATAATACATAAGGTATTGACAAATGAAAGTGTATTTATTATGCATATATTTACATATGTGACTGTTTTCAACTGAACTAACTCCACACAAAACTTCTTGGGGACACCTCAATTTAAAAAAACCCAAACTTGCTGCACAGGACCTATACAGGTTGTTAGCATCTCACCCAAAGAATCCTCAATTTTTGCAGCAATTACATGGAATAAATTCAGGACTGTAGCGTGCTGCACGCTTTAGGTCAAGAGTTCCAAATGCAGGTGCTTTGGGTGAAAAGGTCCAAGCGACCCCCACATGCCACCAGGCTCCTGAGCACGACGGTGTCATGTTTTCTTTCCAGTCCTTGCACAGCTGGACAACGTGGCGAATAGAACCACAGGGGAACCACAGGAAGAACCATACACAGAGCCCTGGACTCCAGTCAAAACTCTCCCACTAAGTAATCCTAGGAACTTGGTGTTCAAAGTACTGCGATGAGATCACGAGCAAGAAAACTGAGAATTATAAACTCTGGCTTGTACACCAAGCAGCTCCTGGCGCCCTCGACAGCCCGTGCATTTCCTACAGGGCACGGCGGAAAGGGCTGCGGAGTGACCCCAGACAGACGAGGAACCCGTGTTAGGGCAGGGAGAACTGCCTGTTTGCGTTTAAAATAATATTTGTTTGATAGACATTTAAATAATTCTCGAAGCCAGTGTCTATACTGGCATTTGAGAAAGAACGTAATACAACAGACTTTATTCTAAAAAATTTTAGAATACAGAAAAACGGGTTTTTCTTCCTTTCGCTGTGTGAAAACGTTTGAGTCGTTGTAGGTAACATCATGCTCTTTCCCCAAAGTGAGCTGAAAAAATTTTTAAGTTTATTTGAGAGACAGAGAGAGAGCACAAGCAGGGGAGGGGCAGAGAGAGAGAGGGGGAGAAAGAGAGAATCCCAAGAAGGCTCTGTGCTGTCAGCTCAGAGCCAGATGAGGGGCTCGAACTCACGGAACCGTGAGATCATAACCTGAGCGGAAGTCAGATGCCTACCTGACGGAGCCACCCAGGCTCCCTGAAAATTTTCCAAGTACAACTGGACTCAAACCTCACAGAGAACTGGCGGCCTCAGTGCCTGCTTTCTCTTCTAAATGGGCCTGAATCAAAGATTTGGTGACATTTTCTTGACCTCCGTCCATGAACGGTCAGTTGAACGGACTACATGTGAAATGGTGCCCGTGTGGGTCCCAGCAGTACCGGGAGGCGGGGAAATGGGTCACCTTTCTTCTCCCCTGCCCTGTAGCCAGCTGAGGAATGTTCCCACCGCCCCGCAGCTCAGCCCCCCTCCCGCGCCTGGCATGCCGGCTGTGTATACACCATGCTGCACAGACCACTGTTAGGGGAGAGAGAAAACAAACATGCATTCACTCCAAATGGCTGGCATTTTTCTCATTTTCTAGATGTCACATTTTGCATTATTCTTTTCATTTTGGGGAGAAGGGAAACTTTGTAATTCTGTGTGAGTTGTCATAACACCGTGCACAAACAAAAAATACGAAATCGCTGAATTCTCATTTCTAAACTCAGGGCTATTTAGAAAAGCCTGAATTCCACTCCTCCAAATAGATGTGACAACAGGCCTCCTTCATCCATGAGGACACTTTCCAAGACCCCCCAGTGGATGCCTGAAATCACGGTTAGTACCAAGCCCTGTCTATATATAGTATGAGTTTTCCTATACGGTCACAGCTGTGATAGAGTTTCATCTGGAAGCTAGGCACGGTGAGAGGTTACAGCAACAAATAACAAAACACAATTATAGTAATACACCGTAGTACAAGTTTTGTGAATGTGGGCTCTCGCTCTCTCTCCCTCAAAATATCTTACTGTGTTACAACCTCCCTTCTTCTGTGGATGGTGAGATGCCTACGTGATGAAAAGAAGGGAAGGGAGGGGCGCCTGGGTGGCTCAGCCGGTTCAGCGTCCAACCTCAACTCAGGTCACGATCTCACGGTTCGTGGGTTCGAGCCCCTCGTCGGGCTCTGTGCTGACAGGTCAGAGCCTGGAGCCTGCTTCCGATTCTGTCTCTCTCTCTCTCTCTCTGCCCCTCCCCCACTCTCTGTCTCTCTCAAAAATAATAAACATTTAAAAACCTTAAACAGAAAAAGAAGAAGGCAGGTGAACGCCATAGGTGCTGTGACGGGCCGTGAGGCCACTACTGACCTTCTGATAGATCACAAGGAGGACCCTTTGCTTCGGGACAATTGGCTGTGGGAAATGGAAATTGCCACAAGCAAAACCGTGGACAAGGGGACAGCTGTGGCTGAAGTGACTCTGTGAAAATGTTTTCTGATCTGGCCTCTTGAACTGTCAGAACAGGAACAGAAGTTTCGAGATGCCTGGGTGGCCCAGTTAGTTGAGCTGCCGACTCTCGATTTCAGCTCAGGTTGTGATCTCACGGTTCATGGGTTCCAGCCCTGGAGCTGGAACAGCTCGGAGCCTGCCTGGGATTCTCTCTCTCCCTCTCTCTGCCCTTCCCCCACTTGTGCACGCTCTAAATAATTATATAAGTAAATAAATAAATAAATGTTTTCAAAAAAGAGGCGGTCTCTCTTGGAAAAAAAAAAAGAACAGAGAAATTTGGGTTGTCTGAGTCGTGAATTCAGGGACGAGCCTGGCTGCTCCTTTGCATATAGGAAGTGTCCTACTTCCTTCTCTTCTGTGTCCAGCAGCTGGGCTCCGGGCTCTCACCCGATGGCTGCTGTGTCAGGTGCCACTTTAAGAAGGTACCAGAGGGCTCCCGTGTGGCCCAGTTTGGTTACCAGAGGGGCGCCCGGGTGGCTCCGCCAGTTAAGTGTCTGACTTTGACTCAGATCTCAGGACCTCACAGTTTGCGGGTTCGAGCCCTGCGTCGGGCTCTGTGTTGACAGCTCAGAACCTGGACCCTGCTTCGGATTCTGTGTCTCCCTCCCTCTCTGCCCCTCCCCTGCTCTCTCTCTCTCTTTCTCAGAAATAAACATTAAAAAAAAAAAAAGTATGAGTACTGCTAAATGAGAAAAATGAGCAAGTAAAGGAGGACAGAAAGGCTGGATGTCCCTCCTTCTGCTCTCCCCATCCAAAGATCCCCCCTCCAGGGCCGCTTAGGCTGGTGCCTCGACGCGCCCATCACGTTATTTTTCGCACGTGAACTTTTACTGCACACGGGTCGGCTACACAACCGAATTCCATTCCAGCTGAGCACAGGTTGTGCACAAGTGTGTTTGGGCCCATTAATACACTTAGTACAACGCACGAGAGCGTGCGATCTCCCCTCGAGTCCTGGCAGGTGAAACTCATCTTCATCTGTGTTAAGACAGTCTTAAAAAATGCCATCCACAAATGCCGTTTCAATCAATTTACAACTACTGAGAGGTGCCATTGTTTTTCACCTATTAAAACCAGAAACATACGGAGCTTGAAGGTCTGGTTTTATTTGACAATGTTCCCTTCACTCACTTGTCTTCTGTGTTTCAGAAAACTCAGCTGAGGGTAGGAAGGATTGATCCCTCATGTCAATCAAGTGCCCATCACCTAATGGAAGGAAAGATGGCCTTTCCCCTCTGTTTCTGATTGTCACTTGCCTCATTTCCAACCTCATGACCAAACAACCAAGTGGCCATAGCTTAAGGCAAAACATGGGTCAGTTTTGACTCAGCAGAAGCAGTTTTTCACTCTGAGTAGTAATGACCTGCTAGGAAAAGGCTACCACATTGATTCTTATAAAATTATTGACACATAGACTATAAGCAGAAAGAAACGTTGGCTACATTAATAATCCTTAAACACATAAGGAACACAAGGAGACTTATGGCCAAAGAAGGGAAGGACACTTTTTTTTTTTAATTTTTTAATGTTTATTTATTTTTCAGACAGAAAAAGAGCATGAGCAGGGGAGGGGCAGAAAGAGACAGACAAACAGACAGACAGACAGAATCCAAAGCAGGCTCCAGGCTCTGAGGTGTCAGCACAGAGCCCGATGCAGGGCTTGAATCCATGGACCGTGCGATCATGACCTGAGTGGAAGTCGGATGCGTAACTTAGCGAGCCCCCCAGGTGCCCCTGGAAATTTCTGCCTTCTTTCTCTTTCTTCATCTCCAAGCATTTCCCTGGCTAAGATTGCATTGTCTTCCTTCCCCTCTTCCTTCTTCCTGGTTATTCAAGTTTTGGAAAACCCAATTATTAAGTTCGTTAAGACTGCCCTCCATGTCTGACTCTCAAAACCGTTAACTTGAAAGACAGAGAAATGGGCAATGCAAATGGGTAAAATAAAGTGCATAACAGTCTTATCCAAGTACAGACAGTGTGACGATCTTTTACCAGTGCTCACTCCATTCGCCACATTTTCCCCAAGCTCTTGGCTCTGGGATCACATTGGCATAGGGAACCTTTCTTGCTGTTCTTTGTGTATCTGTTCTTCCCTCTAACACAGAGTGTGATTCACATTGGAAAGGACCGTACTCCCATAAAGTAAGACCATCACTGTCAGAACGAGACATAATGAGCCCATGTACCAGCTGCAAGAGAATTTCCTCGAGATGATGCGGTGTAACTTTCTCAGAAACAGATTTCCTTGGATGAAGGAACTCTACTTTTATTGAGCCCGCCAACTGTGTGGAAGCAGGTCTACCCCGTGCACAGTTGCTCAAGAAACGCATTTCCAACCTTGGCTATAAACTGCTCTTTCCAGGGGCACCTGGATGGCTTAGTCAAGTAAGCATCGGACTCCTGATTTTGGCTCAGGTCATGATCTCCCGGTTCATGGGTTTGAGCCCTGCCCTGGGGCTCCGCACTAACAGTGGGGAGCCTGCTTGGGATTCTCTCTCTGCCCCTCCCCTGCTTGTGTTCTCTCTCAAAATAAATAAATAAATAAATAAACAAACAAACAAACAAAACAAGCATTGTGTGTGTGATATTCAACTGCTCTTTCCTTAGAAACTTGGGGATGCAAATTTTCACATGGAAAGAGAAGGGGTGGGTAGCAGACAGAGAGAGAGAAGGAGTTTATTTTATACATAGGTTAAGATGAAGTTATAAAGAAACCTCATAATTTCTGATATAATAATTTTATTTATCAAATGGTCACTTTATGGAATTAGCTCTAAGATATGATGGGGGGAATCAAAATGTTACTTCAAACATTCAGGCCCATATTTTTCTGAATGATATTACGGCCAATTGATTTCATGTCACAGCCTAATGATTAATTGTGCAAATCAGATCGGATCTTATAGTCCCAATCCTTTTTGGAAACCGTGGTTAATCTTGATTTAAATATTAAAGCTTTGAGAATCCACTGTACCTATATTTTGCATCTTGCTTGTTTCCAATTTCCATGGCACTATCATCAGGAATGGCCTTCATATTAAAATGCCCCACATATATTCCTTCCAACAGGTGGCCACACCCTTCCTTAGGCACACGCTCCTTACCTTTGATTTGCCCTTACTGTAACAGGCCTTCTTGGTGACTTCGTCACAGCCCCACTCCACAGCCTGTAGGAAACACCAAAACGACAGCACTTGGTATGGTTTTGACTGAAAAAACGGGAAAAAATAATAAGCCACCGGTACTGGGATAAGGAAATGTGGGCATACCGTGGAGCCAGCAAGAAGTTACACTAAATCCACGAAATTCACGCATAGGGGCTTATACCTAGCTTTGAAATCAAAGCCTTTGAAAGGACTGGTCCCCTAAGCATTTGCATGGAAGCAGTAACAGTGTGATAGTTAGACCCATCACTGTAAGCAGGCAAGGAGTGGGTGTCACTTGAGTGAAACTGTCACTTGAGTGAAATCACAGGACAGATCCGCAGCATGCGGAAAAGCCCAGCCTCGAAACAAAACGATCCGAATACTCATTTGGACATTTGTGTTTTCTCTTAATAGTATGTCATTTATCAATATTCAAAGATAATGGAGCAAGGATGATTTTGCATATCCTTAGTCCCAAGATCCATATATAAATGATGAATAGTCAATAAAACAAACAGCTCAGGCAAAGAACCACTTCACCTGATGCCAGTAATTTTCATACTGTTATCAGCTCTAACTAAACACTTAGAGCTGCAGCCCGTGGGCATTTTTTCCCAAACTTTCCAAATCGAACTCACAGTGATCAGATTGATACGCCTACTTTCACACGGCTGCCGACTCACAAAGGGAACCTGTGATTAGTTGAGATAGTATACAGTGTTGATTTCACCGGAAGAAATGAAGCCTGCACACGTTAACCGTCTACATGCTGAGACTGTGAATCATTTCTTTGAACAGACTGAAGCATCTGAGTTGTTCATCTTTTGTCTTCCTGTCGGTTTGTGTTTCATCCTACTACGAGAGCTGGAATTTCCAGAGAATTTAGGATTTCTGAAGAACCCGTTAAATCATTATCAGGGAAAAAAATTTACGCGAGGGACAATTTTTTGTTAGTGTGAACCAATGTGAGACAATATAGTAAACAAAGCCAAAAATAAGCTACTGTCCAATATTAGGAAGGAGAATAATGGCTTCAGTCTTCCTTCTAGAAAGGAGACATTTTTCAATTCTCCTAAACCTAGGAGAATAACAGAGTAATGGTAGCAGCATCATCTAGTATCGACTGTCCTCCAAAGAATGTTACATAACAGAGACTAAAGCACAAAACACTGCAACTTGTATAATTTATCTTTCTTGGCAAATATGAGTCCATAAGAAAAGTATTCTAAAGAGAACCCCCTCAGTGTCTTTCAAACAGAAACAATACTATAACTGTTTCCTCTTGTGTGGACTTAGAGATTTTTGTGGGTGTCAACATCTGATAAGAGAATTCGTTAATTCTTTCCGTGATTTCTTCCTGTTCATAATGTTTAAAGGCAGCAATAAAGTCACAGCTAGTCAGCATCTGATGCGAACAAATGACTTGAATTCCCTGCTAGGATGACAAATACTTCCGTGAAAAGAGAGGACACCTCCCGAGAAGAGATAAGGGTTTCCTGAGCACGTGCAGATCTAGTGTCCCCACGAGGCTCACCTAAAATAAGTGATTACTATTACTCTGAGTGGACCTTTCTCAGATCTCTTTACAAAACCGACTTTGTTGTTTGTATTGAAATAAAGATACCCATATGTCTTCCCTTTGGTCAACTCAAAACAGAATCAACACACTACAACATGCTCTTCAACAAAGCTGACCTTACTGCAACTTTGACTTCTTATCACCAAGGGGATTTAGTTATACAGTTACCAGGACAACCACACAATCAAAAGCTTTAGATAAAGAGGCACTCCTAAGGGCTCTTGTTATCTAGTGATTTTGTTGAAAGTTAAATAGTAATTTCCTTTTCAGTAAACCTAAGACCTATGAGGAGCATGGTTAGTCCGAGGGTTGCAAGGATATTTATCAAATGCCATCAAAATTGTTCCAATCCTTCTGCCGAAATGGCAAACAAATAGTTTCCCCTGTCTGCCTAGTGCCCAAGTAGCCTTTGCGTTTTCAAGATAAATACTGGCCAAGGACTGGAAGGGGAAAGTAATAGAAAAAAGAATGAGAGTTTTCAAAAATATGTCATGACTTTATCCAGTTTAGCAAGAAAGCGTACCTGCACCCACAAGCTGATTAGACCACTAGAAAATAGGATGAGTCTTACAGATTTTTCTGAAGACAGTTATTAAAAGTAGCAAAGTTACTTCCAAGGCATTTTCATTACAGTATAACCAGTTTTCCAATAATATTCAAATCCAGAATTAATTGAAGACCATGACTGTATAGCTTTTCTGTTGATTCGCTTCCTACCTGAACAGAGGACAGGAGAGAGAGACAGGATTTATGTTAGGAATGGACTGAGCTACCTCTTCTGAAGCTGGATAAGTATTACCGGATGTCACAGGACTTATCAAAGAATACAGTGGGAAAACATGTCTTTTCCGGATTGGTCTAAAATCGAATGTTCCCGATTAATCCCAAGTGTCTTTCTATCCCCTCACTGAACTAGAGGTTACCCATTTGACCACTTCACAGCTGGGGATGGTGGGGGGGGCGGTGGGAGGGGGGTGGCAGGGAACAAAAACAAACAACCAAAAAAACCCACCACTTTAATTAGAAAGAAATACAAGTATCAGTAGAATCCTCCTGGACCAGAGTGTACTTCTCGGAGTTACTCATTCTGTTTGAAATTAAATCATGTTTGAACCAAGTCATAACTTTCTTTCGTCCACAAGACTTGTTCTAATCAATTAAATTTCTTTTAATCAAGCCTTCTCACTCTATCCTCAAAGAAGATTCTTTGTTATTCTTTCACGCATCATCATTTTGGAACAAACCCCACTGCTGATTTGTGAAGCCATCTTTCCAGCTGACTTCCTTTTAAGACACTTTCCCCATCCACACGAACCTATCTTTATGGCAGTCAAAACAACTGTGAAGGCATTTAACATCCTATGTTTCAGATCTCCGTATAACACTCATGATCTTCTTTCTTGAGTCTGGGTTGTTTTTTTTTTTTTTTTTTTTTTTTTTTTTTGTCTTCTTAAATCTAATTTTTATCATCTCTTGTCTTTTTCTATTGCACAATAGCCTCATAGAGAAAAAAACGTTAATTCTCTTTTCTGTTCTGCATTCAATCTTCATTATATTTTCTGGCAGCAGACAAGTACAGTAATATTGTGGTTACATGGATATCCACAGGCTATAGAGACTAGGCGAAGAGTGTGAGACATCCACATCTTAAAAGACACGAAGATTCCTGTTTGTGGAATGTTTTTTTATCGTGTGTTGTTTTGTCTGTAAATACACACCGATAACATCTGTGCCATTCAGCCACTTACAGACTTGCTTTATGGGCACACGTTCAATGTCTCTTTCATGTGATATGTGGTTAGTGAGCTCCGATGGAAGAGAAACAGACATATGCAGGATATTTGCACACACCAGGTATTAGTTTATGATAAAATATAAGTGTCTTCCATCATCTGGACAGCACTTGCCAAATGTGAGAACTCCACAGTGGTCATTTCCATTGTAACAACAGCCATGTTCATCTCAGGCCCAGGGATACCCTGGAGCTCTCAATATCATCAACTTTCAGGAAAGCCACAGTGCTACAGGCCGATGGAAAAGGAAATAGGTTTACAGAAAATCATTTAATATCTGCAGAAATCCTGGGGATGTAAGGAAACGCGACACGGCACATACCTCACCATGATGCACATACACACGCTCAAGCTATGATAAATGGAGCTAGGATCTCAGGAGTAGATCCGATGTGGGAAAGAGAAAAGATTGGCTCTATGTACGTGTTACATACATATAAGTCCACAGTTCTCAGAAGTATATAAACAAAGCTGTGTATTATCACATTCCGCAGCGAGAGAAGTTAATTAGACAGGGACCAGCAAAGGCAGATACTTTTCATAAAAATGAAGAGAACAACATTCTAGGCAGATGGGCCACTACTCTTTCAGCAGATGGCTTTGCTAATTAGATACTGGCAAAAGATAACATTTAAAAAAACTAATTTAATTACACAGTGCCAAAAATTAACAACCACCTGAGGGCTTTACATATATATATATGTGTATATATATATATATATATATATATATATATGTGTATATATATATATATATGTGTATATATATATATATATACATATTATACACACATACATATATATATATGTACATATACACAATTGCATTCATATTCTTATGTCATGGATTTCTGTGAAATGCTGGAGAATGTTAAATCGTGGTGGCAGCTATAAACACATTGCCAGGGAATGTGAGACCATATCCTTGTTCAAAACAGAAGCGAAACACAAATGAGTTGGAACTTGAAATAACTGTGACTTTTACGTAACTCGAATAAAGTGTTATAATCCAGTTATCCTTAAGCGCAGACATGCTCACTAATTACCTTTAGTGGCCACACATGACAGGTTTACAAGTAGCACTAGAGATCAAATGGTGTGCCTCGAAAGACACGAGGGGTACATAGTTTAGTCGCTCTGGAAGGATTTGCTCAATATCCCTCTGTCTTTACTGCTTAGTGTCTATTGTATGTACGTTTGCTTTTAATGCTAATTTGCGGTGCACTTGCATTTACGTCCACAGCAAGTATAAGCGAGTCTATTTCATTCGTCCTGCTGACCTCCACATCAGAGAACCCTAAGGGGACATTAGTCCTATTATCCAACTGCTGGGTTTCCATCCTCGTGACACTGACATCATCCAAAATTAGAGAAACACGTTACTTTAGAAATCCCATAAAAACGTGTTAGTACTATTTTTAAAAACCTTATATCGAAGCCCAAGATTTTCTTCCACATAAGAATACCAAATCAAACTTACTGTGGTAATTGCACAGCGGAGTTCCCAACTTGTTAAATGCTCGCTGGGCCTTCTGATTTTCGCTGGATCTTTCTAAACTGAGGGCTGTTTTGTAATTGAGGAGACAGTATACTAGATTCCTAGGGCTTTTATAACACAGCACCGTGGCCTGGGTGGCTTAGCAACAGAAACTCACTCCCTCACAGTCCCCGAGGCTAGAAGTCTAAAATCAAAGTGACAGGAAGGGTCCTCCTTCTGGAGTCCCCAGGGGCCAGTCGGCTCCCTGCCCCTCTCATAGTCTCTGTCGGTGCCCGGTAGCCCTGGTGTTCCAGGCCTTGTGGAACCATCACGCCAGCCTCTGCCTCTGGTTGTCCAAATGCCCTCTTCCTATAAGGTGACTGTTCTTTGATTAAGGCCCACCCCACTCTAAGAAAACCTCATTTTAGCTAATTACATCTTGCAAAGACTCTACCTCCAAATAAGGTCACCTTCTGAAAATCTGGGTGGACATGAATTCTGGAAGGATATTATTCAACCTGGCATACAGAGTGTGATATGAAAGTAAGAGTCTGAGATTGACAATTAATAGTACACAAATAAGGGTCATTGATTTTCTGGAAATTAGCTGCCAAATCTTAGGCAAAATGTTGATAATAATTTACAAAACTCTTGCATTGCGCTAACTATAGATCTGGGTGTTTTTATGCATTTTCTAAGTCTCTACAATTTTATGTGAGAGATAACATTACTAAACATTCTGGATGAGGACGTCAGCTATATAACT
Source organism: Lynx rufus (assembly GCF_022079265.1). Classification (NCBI taxonomy): domain Eukaryota; kingdom Metazoa; phylum Chordata; class Mammalia; order Carnivora; family Felidae; genus Lynx; species Lynx rufus. The sequence continues at coordinate 232,640,623 of NW_025814823.1, read as the reverse complement.
TTCCAAGGCCACAAAAATGGTGAGTGGGACATCAAGATTTGAACTTGGTAACTTGGATTGAAGTCTGTGCTCTCCCATCATCGAAGTTGTTAAAGTGACCCTCATTACTGATTGTCATGGTTCCTTTGCCCCACAATGTAGAGAAATGCACGTCTCAATCACAGAAATTTGCGCACATCTACGTTCAGAGCTGTTGGCATTCAGTAAATATTAACTAATCATAAAAGATATTGATTCCTTTGTCATGAGGCTATGGATTTTTAAAGCTTCTGGACCTATTGATGGTCCTAGTATTGATCTTAAGTGGGCCATGATTCACTAATGAAACTCTAAGGTCAACAACTGCATGGCCAAAACAAGACATAAAAATCTTAGGTTGGTTTTGTAACATTAAACATCTTGAATATGAGAACACAGTCTATTCTTGACGACAACAGCAATGTTGTACTTTTGAAAATGAATACTGAGGAGAGCGTGGGTGGCTCAGTCAGTTGAGCATCTGACTTTGGCTCAGGTCATGATCTCACGGTTCCTGAGTTCAAGCCCCACCTTGGGCTCTCCTCTGTCTCCCTCTCTCTATGCCCCTCCCGTACTTGTGCTCTCTCAAAAATAAAAATAAAACATTAGAAACAAATATTGAAACACTATCCTTCCTCTGCGATAGCCCTGCAAGGGTCCTTCATTCACCTAGAGTAAAAATCAAAGCCATCTGGAACGTTCTGCCATATCCAGTCACTTATTTTCTATCTCATTTCCTAGTGCCCTCTACCCCACACTCTGCTATGGGAGACATGGGTTCCTTGGTGTGGTCCTCAGACAATGCACACATGTTCCACTTTCTGGAACACTCTTCTTCTAGATACCTACCTAGCTAATGCCTGTGACTCCTGCATATATTTGTTCAAGTACTATCATCCTACTGGGGCCTTTCTAACAATGTATTTAGTAAAACTGCAATCTGCCTCATGAATCCCCACTAGAAGGCAAGCCACATTTGGGCAAACATCTTGCCCTCTTGGTTTTGTGACCCTAGCACCTACAACAATGCCTCACATACGACAAGAACTCAATAGACACTTGCTGAATAAATCAATGCATATAGAATTCTCTGTGCCCACAGCCTTGGAAGTGGCTCTAGGGAACCTTCAGAGGGCCCCCCATGTGGAATGGGCACGTGAGGCTTTGGAGTCCTTGAGTTGGTTGGGCGAGCCCACAATGCACTGCACTTCTGCCGCTAAAGCCTCTCAAGGATTCCCCGCCTAAGCACTTCACTTTGCCCTGACAGCAGGAAGAGGGCTATGAAGGAGGCTGCTCTGTAATGAAAAGCAGGAAGGACCAGAGCAGGATTTCTACACTTCTTCAGCAGGAGACTCATTTCTTTAAGTAAATCCTTAACGATAATCTCACTTTAAGTAAATTCTTATGCATGATCTCATATAAAAGACAGTAAAAGTGGCCTTTACCAAATTCATGTTATAAATGCCAGGATTACAGCATTAAATCATTAGTAAAATGTAAGAACAAGTGACCACTGAGAGTCACAGCACTCGATATCCAATTATGTCCGTATTTTGTTTTGGTTTTCTCTTTTGAAATAATACTGATTTAGACACATTAAATAGTGATAAACAGGGCCACCTTTCAATGTCAGTTAACGTGGAGTATAACAAAAATAACAACTGTCACTTTATTCTATGTTCCCCAATAAACCAGGCAATCCAGGTAACATTATAATAAAAGTTAATTCATGGAGGGTTTCCAAAACCTTAACATTTTGTATATTATGGACACTGGTGTAAATGATTTTTAAACAATAGATTTAAAGCATAAGTAATGTACAAAATCCCTGAGCACCTCTAGAATCCTGGGGTTCCAGGAAGCATATCTGACATATTTGGTTTTAAGGCACCAGGTGCCTCTGATACCCAATTTAAATGCTGGGAATGGCCCAAGGAGGGAGAAAAACAAAGTAATAGAGGACAAGCTCTAAGAATCCTACCCCTGAACTTGGATGAGCCCCCACTGAGATGATTTTGTGAAAAAAAGTGATTAGGAATGAGTCCAATATCAAAGGACATTATAATACGTGGCATAATATTTTAAATTACGATAGTCAGACACTGAAGCATCAAACAATTATTATACTTCAAAAATGGTCCTATTAAAGTAGTTCCGGAAGGTAAGCCTGGCACAAGAAATTGCTCTGGGTTTCGAGAAAATTATTTTCACGGATCCAAGTGGGACTGGTTTGAGAAATGGCATATTGTGCAGTTTGTTAGCCTAACCATAGTGGGGAAAAAATCCAATTACCAGAGGAAGGACTATTTTTATATACAAATTTCCTAAAGTATTAGTATATAAGAAACTCAATTCAAAGTCAATCAAGCATGGGATAAGAATTGCCATTAGAGTAGACCGACTTCCCAAGGACTTGCCTAATTCAACAGCTCCCAATGTTTGTTGGGAAAAAAACTGTTGCTTCTAATGCTGTATTTGCTCTCTGTATTTTTTTTAAACATACATGATGTAGATGATGCCATTCAAGCATCACAGTATCTGTAATGTTCAACAGAAATCCTAATGTTCACTAGAAATTAGATACATCACACTCAAATTAAAATTAGATGTTATATCTGAAGTAACATTTATTCTGTGCCTGCAAAGAGGTGCCCCAAATGGAATGAGTTGATTATAGAAAGTCATGAAAACCATCAGACCAAGCTAAGTTTGTTCAGACTAGTTGAAAACTTCTATGACAATGACATGAGGTGTTGCAAAATAAAAATAAAAATAAAAATAAAATAAAATAAAATAAAATAAAATAAAATAAAATAAAATAAAATAATAAAATAAAGTAAAATAAAATAAAATAAAATAAAATAAAATAAAATAAAATAAAAATAGAGAATGAGCAGTATATTGGCATGGGTCCTTTGTAAGATAAGGACCAACTTTAGGGACAAACTACTTGCTATAACGAAGGTTGTCCTGGAAATGTCTTTGCAAGGCTAACTTTGTAGCATGGCTTTGACCAAAGCATGATTACACAGGGTACTTGACGATTGGCACTCATATTCTAGAGCCATTGGGAAAAGTGAAGAGAGACAATTCTAGCCCAAATACAGGAATGAGTGCCCCGGCCATGTAATGAGATTTCGTTTGGAAATATAGTCAAAGGGTTCAAAGGGTTCAAAGGGAATGAATCTCACAAGCAATGTGAAATAGATGTAGAAAAAGACTCCAGCAATCACAGCATGAACACAAATGAAGATGCAGAGACACGATAATTCTTATACACCTTAAATACCATTTGTGACTTTTGCGTATTAGATTTCTCTTGCTAGAACTGTAAGGTCACCAACATCTGGGTCAGCAGCTTTGGTCCCATTATTGTATATTCTGGCTGAAACCTAATGAAGACATTCTACATAAACTATCAGCTTAACAGCCAATATAGATTTAAATAGATGAGTGTTTGTTTTTAGTTTCCTATCAATTTTTTGTCTTTTTCTTCTGAAACTGGCTTCATGAAAACAAACAACACTTCATACCTGATTACTCTCCTCTGCAGTTCTGAGTTAGATTGTGTGCACGAGATTCACTGGAGTACACAGGAGGCCCAGGTTATACATGCTTCCTGGGGAATTATTTCAGAGCCACTGATATAAACCACTCAGAATTTATTTATTATTCACATCGTAAATGCTCGTTTCCTGAGATGCAGCCTACCACTACCAAGACTGACGTTATTTCCAGGTTCACAACATATCGATCTATTCACCAAATCTCAGGGTATATTGAGAACCCTTTTTATGAGCCTTACTCAGCATTTCCATAAATTTTTGTTTGCAGCTGAAAAAAATGAACACTAAAATTTGTTTTCTAGTGTGCATTTGGGCAGTTACTTCTCTTTCTTATTTTAAATAAAACGTGATACAGGACGATATACTTCTGTTCAAGAAACATTATTTATAATGTGACTGCAATGTTAAAGGATACTTTGATGAGCATTATTGATATATTCATTTCCTAGTTCCTATTTAACATTCTCATAATTTTATGAATATCTGCAGTAGCATATGAAATCGAACAATTTAGAGTTAAACTGAGCTTTGTGAGTTTGCCATTTGCTTCCTCAAACATTTGTCTCTCTTCTCTAGTATCATCACTTTACTTACCAGTGGAAAGTCCTAAAATGTTATCATAACTATTACTAAAATCTTAGATGAGAAGGAGCTCCATCCAGTAAACGAGTCCCGAAATGTTTCGAGTATGAGAATAAGAGCATGTGGTTTTGGGTTTTTTTGTTTTGTTTTGTTTTTTTGTTTTCTGATATATGTAATGTCTCCGATATTTTATTTAAGAATGAAAATTTGGGGGTACAACTTTACAACAGATTGCGGTGAGCATCACTTATGCCCCCCCCCCTCCATTTGGTCCCTTCTCAGTAGGGTTTTTGCTATCCTACTAGGCAGAGCAGGTAATTAATTGCCACATGTTGTAACTTTACCCAACTTCCTGTGAAGGGATTGGGCTTTATGGCTCCAGGAGTATCCAGAAACACACATTTGCACGCGGTAGGAGGCGACATTGTGGCGCACTGAATGGTGGCCCCACAAAAGATAGCCTATTCCCTAGAACCTATGAATATTGCCTTATATGGGAAAAAAAAGGACTTTGCAGTGGGATTGCATTAAGAATCTCGAGATCGGGAAATTATCCTGGATTATTCGAAGGGCTCCTAAATGCAACAAAGTGTACCCTGCCGAAGGAGGCAGAGGAGGACCTGACGTGCCCAGAGAAGGCAATGTGACCCCGAGGCAGATTGCAGTGACACAGCCACAAGTCAAGGAAGGCCAGCAGCCACCAGAATCTAGAAGAGGCAAAGAAGAGATTCTCCCCTAGAAGCGCAGCCTACGAGACACCTTGATCTTCCAGAATAATCATTTTGGACTCCCGGCCTCTAGGACTATGACAGAATAAATTTCTGTTGCTTTAAGTCACCAAGTTTGTGTTCATTTGTCCCAGCAGTGATACAAAATGAATATAGGCATATGTATACATGAACCATACGTATGCACACATGCACACACACCCCTCCAGACAAATGATTGTAATGTCATCATATGGATAAATTCCCCTCCATGTTTCTGCCCAATATTGGATTCGGTCCCTGTAAATATGAAAGATGTAGTCCCTGATATCAAGGAGCTGTTGAGGGGTGCATGCTGTAGTCTGGGGAGCAGTGAAGGGGAACACCTGGCCCAGATATGGGGAGGGATGAATCAAGGGAAGTTCCCAAGGCAGCAGAGCTTGAGCTGGATTGTGAAAGGACTGACCCCTGAGTGAGTAGATGGAAGAGGGGGTGTTCGGGAAAAACAGGTGAAGCAGCCAGTTCAGAGCCTGGAATGATAAGAAAGTGTATGTGTGGGAGGAACTAAAAGTCACTAAGGTAGGGACTGGAGAGGGATGTGGGTTTACAGGCTGGCATGCAGCTCAAGACGGGACTCCCGATCCATGCCGAGTTCAGAGATTTTCATGAGCCAGGAAAAGTCATGGGTAAGTTGGTAAGATGCCAGCATGGTGAGATGAGCAACTGAGAAAGACTTCTGGGGTGTGCTAAGGCCTGGGATGGAGAGCAGTGGGTGAACAGGAGATTGGTTTAGAGGCTGCTGCAGGCAACCGGCAGGCAGATGGTGACAGGCTGAGATAAGTAGGGACAACCGGATGACCACAGATGGAACGGGTTCAGCAGAACTCTCCTGCTGAAAAAGTAGATGCTGCGATGAGGGGAGATGCCACATACCTGACTTGACAACTGGGTGGACATCAGTGGCCCAAGTTTGTCTAATTTCTAACGGGAAACTCATTCCCACCCTTTGGGAATGGACTTTGGTTGGACAGAGCTCCATGTGTGATTCTGGAAGGCCTTCTTTCCACCCCCATAAGTAGCTCTAATCTTACAAAAATAAAACTACCTTTACAATGCTGGTTGAAGAAAAACATAACAGGATAATAAACCTATTTCCAAAATAGCAAAGTAGTTGACAAAAAAAAAAAAAACGTGGAATATTTAGACCACCACATTTTTGAACCAAATACACTTTTAGTTCATTGGTAATATCTTCTGGTTTTTCAAAAGTAACTGAAAAAAAAAAAAACAATCAACCAAGCAAACCATATTCATTACAGGAAAGATACTGCTAACAGTATAGGGATTCATACTAGTCTCGCACAGGAACTTCGCTTTTAAAGTCATAGGAGCATGACTTATTTGCTTGGGATTCTGTGTCCTAAATCAAACAAATGAGATTAAGTAGAAGATATATGGTACAAACGGAAATGAAAAATGACGGGAAACTTATAACCCTTGACTTACAGGACATTTAGCAAAGCTAAAGAAGTTGAAATTTGTAACTGGAAGAATACTAGAAAACACAAGCATACAAGAAAAACAGAAAACAAGAAAAATTAAGCTTTCATATCGGTTAGGCTTAGATTTTCACCTATGTGAAAAATCCAGGAAGAAGTACGCTATTAAAAAGCTAATATTTATTCTGCCTCCAAACCAACCAAATTCCAGAATTAATGCTTGAGTTTCAGGTATACTTGGGTCTCAATTATAATTCTCAATACCCACAGAGGAAATTTAATGCCATTTTTAGGGAATACTTTGGGTCTATGATATGTCAAGTGTTGACTCTGAATGAATTCACCACTGCCCACCTCTTGGGTCAACATAGTGAGTTCAAGGAGACTGAACAGATAAACCTGTAATGCAGAAAGCTCTCGCTCAATCTGGAGTTGACACAATGGTCCAAGCATAACTGATACATAGAGGAGAAAGGGAACAGCAGAAACCAGAAATCAGAAAATGTGAGACAGTAAATACCCTAAAAGAATACCAGCAAGATACATTAGGGAAAATATCCCAGAGTTCCTGATGGGGATGTTGCCCAACGCTTTTCTGCCCAACACTACATCCATTACCTTCCCAATAACTACGAGAAACAGGCACTTGAATCAGGCTGACCCTATACAGCAGGTGGCAGAGAAAAGTGACTCACCAAATGTCACCAACCTATTAAATGGATGACACGGGATTTGAACTGGGGTCGTCTGGTTTCAGCATCCATGTGCTTTGACCCCATCTCTCAGTGAGTGGGGTGCCAGGACCTCCCAGACTCCTAATTCCTTCCTACCTCACCAGGGTCCTACTGAAAGAGTGAGTTGGCTTGCTTTGAACTTGTCAGAGGAAATAAAATACATTGTTTTTCTTTCCAATAAATGGGAAAAGATCTTTGGTGGGGAAACGAGAAATAAAATGGTTTGTTTGGACAGATGATGTCTCTTCACTTGGTCACTACTGAGATTGTGACAAAACCATTAAGGTTTCAATGTGAATTCCATATGTACTCATTCGCTTGGATGTGTTGGTTGGCGAACTTCTTCCACGAGCCCGAGTTCTGAAAGGGCACAGAAAACACAAAAGTAGATGTACCTGAGAATAGCCCAGGACTCTGCAAGTCTGTGTAATTACCTAAACCCACGTGAAATTATATCAAAGGCAAGACAGGTGCACCCGGGTGGCTTAGTCAGTTAAGCGTCTGACTTTTGATTGCAGCTCAAGTCATGATCTCATGGTTCATGGGTTCCAGCCCCACATTGGGCTCCATGCTAACAGTGTGGAGCCTGCTTGGGATTCTCTCTCTCTCTCTCCCTTACTCTCTGCCCCTCCCCTGTTCATGTGTGTTCTCTCTTTCTCTCTCTCAAAATAAATGAATAAACTTAAAAAAAAAAAAGGCAAGACTAAGAGCATGTATGAGTGGACAAGTGTGGATACAGTCCCATCTTCCAGCACATTACATTTGGGTAAAGATTATTAAACTACATACAGGTAGTTTATTAACACACTGGGTTATATTCCCAAAGTGAGTTTCTATGTTGGATTTGGGAAAATGAAAAAAACACTATCTCGCGGAGATACCATAGAAGTCGATAAGCACCGAGGTCAACAGAGTCCAGTATCCTGGATATGAGATAAAGGACCCAAGCATTATGCAGGCACAGCTAAGAAAACACACTGGAATTTCCAATCTGAGATTCTAAGACTCTATGTCCCTCCCATTCAAGTGAAAGGCTAATCCTTACCTCCCCATGGGCAACATGGAGGCCAACCCCTTCCTCTCATAGCACAGAGCAGAAGAACTCTAAGAAGGTTTGACAGACCATTGAAGGGACACTACCAGGGCCAGGGAAGACAAGGACAGGAATGATGGCACCTATAACACTCTTGAGTTCATACCCTTGTAGGGAACTAGCCCATCTTTTCTCCCAGTCTCAATTTCTCAACCCCAAACAATGTAAGGATTCCCATCGCTGTTGTCTTACTGGAGGATCCAGCCTTTGGGAGTCTCCCTAAATGGTCTCAAGGCTGAGATTATTTAGTAGTTCACTATTAAAGGGTGAAACCTAACATTCCTCCCAAAGTCATCACATAGGCTCTACAGAAGCACTGTGCTTTCACTCTAGTATTTTCTAGGACAGTCATACCCGAAGACCTCTAATACCTCTGAAATAAATCATGCTAACAGAGTTATCCTCACTTCCTAAGGCTTAGAGGTCTGATTATGCTGAATATTAAGAGAAGTAGATTTTTCTTCTTTGTTTCTCCAAATAAGATAACTTTCCCCCATGTACATCTAGATGTGCTCTCAAGGGCAACTGATTTAATGGACTATGATGATGGATAATTAGTCTCTTAATTATTTTCTTAGGATTGTTGTAGCTGTGAAAATCAAGCCACATACACATACATCCAAATAGCAATTAAACAATATTTAATTGCTTTTTAATTTAGAAATGATTTCTGGTTTTGAGAACTATCTCTGTTCCAGTGTCTTCAATCATTTTCTTTGTATACTCAAAGACCTTATCGGTCTATTTATAACTACGTTGATTGGCTTACCTTCTATGGTATTTTGACAAATGTCATTCATAATTAGCTAGATTTGTGTTCATGCTAATACACAATCTGGGTGATTCGACCAACACATGATGCTTAATTACCCAATTTTAATTGAATCTTAAAAAATGGATGCAGCAAGTTCAAATGTGATCTACAAAATCTCAGAATCTCACCTTTTTTAGGCACCAGACTCTGGGCATTTCCAAAAGATTTCATCCCTAGGCCATCTCTGCCGATCTTTGCTTTTCCTTTAAATAAGAAGGAGTCTCAGGGAAAAGAAACTTTTAGCTTACAGAGTAACTTCTATATTCCCTTCACACCAGGGATCAACAAAAGTGTTATTGCATAATAATCCTAAGAGGACAAAGTAAAGTTTCTCCTCTGATGCCTGAAAACACGAAGGACGGTCATTGAAGCCTGTGTTTAATACTAATAAACTCACAATATACGAAATATGGGTAGAAACCCTACGTCATCCATATGTAATCATTTTTATCGGTTCCATGTCAAGGAAACACCCAAACCCAGGCGATGTTCATTATCCAGTTGATTTCTCTGTAATCCATCTTAACTTGTAAGTATACTCAACTAATCTTTACTGAGCACCTACTATAGGACAGAATTGGAGTTACAGTACGATCCTTTCTAAAGCCTCCTGCACTTTAGAAATTCTCGGCCTGACAAAAGTGAGAGAAAAGGGAGTAATTGGAACACAACTCGGGAAGTAAACGTACATGGTGTGAGAACACCGAGAAGGGAACACACCAGGTGACGAAGATGGGGAGTCACAGAAGGACACAGCCAAGCTGCCACGTGAGCAAAGGGGCACAGAGACTGGAGATTGTCCTGGCAGCTGCAAGGGGCACGTGCTTGCTAGACACGGGTAACCGCACGTGCAAGGTCTGTTAGGAGTGAAAAGCCACCTCGTGTTCACGGATCTGGGAGAGATGTGTGTGCGGAAGCCGGCGAGGAGCGGTGGGGGTCAGAGGGCTTCGAAGCTGGAAAAGGGGACAGGGACATCCTGTCCTGTCTCTTATATGAAGAGAAGCCTCTTATATGATGTCGTTTGAAAATAGGATGTTTTGCATTTAAGCCTTTTAAGCCCTAAGATGACATAGTACATTAAGACACAGCCACAGTTAGGGGCAGGGGAAACTGAGGCACAGGGCATTACAAACGATGGCCCGAGGTCGGCAAGCAGGTGCAGGATCGAAGACGGAACCGCGATCAGATACACAGTTTGAGACGCTCCATTCAGACGGTGCTGGTGCGATGGAGAAGTATTCCACCGTCCAGGAAAGGAGCTGGGTTGGGGGTAAAGACAACGCACGCTTTCTCGTGACACTCATTTCATCTTTGCTTGGAAACAAAGGGCGTGCAGTGACCTAAGGGTGGCTCACATGTGTCGTTTTGGCTTTTGTTTTGCGCTTTTTGGGGAAGGGAATCAAACCAGAAGTCACAATAGCTCAATGATAAGCCTGCATTCCCCAAAGCTGGTTAACAGGCAGGGGCTGTGCCCAGGTGCCGGCTGTATTACAAGTATCACAAAGCGTACCCCAAACCCTTCGGTGAAACGCCCTTGTTCAGGGGGAGGCATGATTTGCTCTAACACACAGACACGTGGCTTGAGCCCCGTGACACTGAGGTCAAGGAAATTCAGCAGTGAACCACAAAGTGCCATGTCCATCGTAACCCTAGAGTCAACACCTGGCCTCAAAGAGGTTTCAATATGGCAGCAAAGCCAGAGAAGGACTCCTTCACCCGGTAAGAAACAGAAAAAACCCTGCATTACCTCCTCACTGCAGCCTGTACTGAACACCTTCAAACCGCCCTATGGATGAACGTCAGAACGCCTTTTCCTTTCAATAGGATACACGAAGCACGTACTAGCACACTGGAGAAACAGCCACAAAACTATTCTAAGGGGGCAAAGCAAAGCCCAGCACGCCCGGCAAACAGACTATATATTTCATAGACACACATGTATATATAATTTCATATAAACACTCGTATATGTAATCTTTTCTCAGACCAAATTAAATTTCACTGACAGCCCATCAAATGAAGTAACAGGTTCTGTGTTATACCTGAAAATGTCCATCAACACGGTCAGCTCCAAAACAAAACATGTGGTTTATATTAGAGACCGGGACTCCGCATGGCTCTAAAAAATTAATTGTAATTTCTCCTTGCAGCACAGGAGGCCAGTGAATAGTGTTTAGGATAAATGAAGCTCTCTAGCCCTTCCTTCCGCCACGTTACCTGTAAGGCATTCAAGCACGAGAACCATCGGCATTGCATCCTGTGGCTGGCCATGACTTCCAGATGGTTCCCAGGGGCAACTTCAAGGGCCATGAATGGGATGTGTCGGCAAGGTTCACAAGTAGGGAATACACGAGGGTGAGCGGGGGGGGGGGGGCGCCTCTGGACAGCTCTGCACACAGCGGCAGAGGCCCCCAGGAGGCAGACAGGTAGAGCCAATGGGCAGGGTGGTCATGGAGCCATCTCTGTGCCCAATGGCCAGCTGCTGGCATTCGGAACAAAACCAAGAGGCCTGCATTTATTGGATGCTCATTCAGGCTGAATACTGAAACATGCTTGAGGAGGAACACTGCGGAGAAGAGTTGTCAGATGTCAGGTCGCTAAAATAAAATAGAAATATTCACGCTCCTTTGGAAGGAATCTCCACAGAAGTTACAAGTCTCACCCCCTTCTCTTCAACTGGGTTCTCGAGTGCTAGCTCCAGGCAGAACTCTACACATTCACATCCGTTCTTCAATTAGAAGGCTCAGCGAAGCGAAATTCTACTCTGCGATAAAAATCTTGGCTATTGGATTAAAAACGTACTGATCACATGTACTGAGTCTCGGGGACGGTGCCTGCTTACCTAATGAAGACAGATAGGCAGGCAGGTAGGCTGCTGATCAAGGAGATGGGGAGACAGCGGGTCTGGCTGTCCGTCGGTCTTCTCCCCTCGCAGGCTCAAAGGCAACGTCGCAGGGTCCCTCTCTCCCGGTTCGTAAAGACAGTGCAAGTCCTGCTTCGGCCACCCTTGCGTTTACCTGGGGGCTCAGAGACCTGGGCAGAATCCTGGCTACGTGGTTTCATCGAGTCTCTCTATTTCTCTCTCCCCCATCATTCCTCATTGCTTGATGGATATAATAAACAGTAACAGCCCCAAGGGCCGTGTGAGCAACAAGGAGAATTTGTAAATGGCACCAAATACACAGTCTGCACACAGTAAGCCTGCAGAATTGTTAACCGTTTATTGATTTTAGTTTTTAAAACTCCCTTGTTAATCCCATCCTCGTCCTCCAGGTATGTGTGTTTAGCTTGGAAACAGGGCTACAATGGAAGGGAGACAGGCAAACAGCTACTGGGCAAAAGTTTGCTTTTAATACTCCTGGAAGGTTCATAATAACAAATGTTTCCACGTGTGTTGGCAGGATTTTTTTTTTTTTTTTGCTCTAAGGGAGATTTGAAAATAAAATTTCATATAAATGTCTAAGGAATTCCAAACGTTTAGAAAAGCTGAATCCATTCATTCAGGAAAAAGAAAGATACAGATGTCTGCCAAAAAAGAAAGAAAGAAAGAAAGAAAGAAAGAAAGAAAGAAAGAAAGAAAGAAAGAAAGAAAGAAAAGAAAAGAAAAGAAAGGAAAGGAAAAAAACCCCTAAAAACAAAACCTACAAAATCTGTTCAGAATGTTAAGTTGCTGATTGCGATATTTGGAAAAAGCTGGAGCAAAGAGTTCTGTGCATGAAGAAATTGTTGAGAATTTGTTATCAATGTGTGATTTCCTGAGAAAACATACTTGGTCTTTGTTCCCTCCCGCACTCCCAGTTCTGGACACAGAGCCCTGAAAACTCTTGGAATTTTGGGAGTGATAGGAACACACTTCTGATAAGAACGTGCTTGGTTATTCGTAAGGAGGTCCTTTCAACCACACCTAAATTTATGCTCATGACGTGACTGCTGGCAGGGGCCCAAGGATAGCTTCAGGATGGCGGCTGCCTCTCCAGAAAAGCAATCGCCAATGGGGATCAGGGGGTTGGAACTGACAACCCCACCCGTGAACTTCCAGGAGGGGGAAGAAGGCTGAAAATGGAGTTCACTCATCAATAACCATGATCGGATTAATCGTGGTGATGTAATGAAACCCCCATAAATGTATTCCATGATGAGGGTCAGATAGCTTGTGGGTTGATAAACACCTCGAGGTGCCAGGAGGGTAACTGGACCTACCATGCACCACAACCCGCATTACTTTGTCCCATGCATCTCTTTCCCTTGGATGTCCCTGACTCACATCTTTTATAATACACGGGCGAATTTAAGTCAAGTGTTCTCCTGAGTGATATGAGCCATTTCTAGCAAATTATCGAGCCCAAGGAGGGGGTGGAGGGCAGCCGTGATTTAGAGCAGGTTGGTCAGAAGTGCAGGTGACAATCTGGCCTTGTGCCTGGCATCTGAAGCGAAGATCAGGCTTGGGGGACTGAGTTCTTAATCTGTGGGGTTTGAGGAATTCCGGGAAGCTAATGTCAGAATAAACTGAATTTTAGGACACCCAGCTGGTGTCCAGGGAGGTGGAGAATTAGTTGGTGTGGGGAAAACCCCCGCGGATGTCAGAAGTGTTATAAGTAGAAACAGATCTGATGATAAAGGAATAAAACACTCCCTCCTCTTCCTATCTGTCCTGCCAGGGCCCCCAGAGCCATCAGGACATCTGAATACAGCCATTAACCTTTTTCTAGGACTTGAATTTAAGTTCTTGCAAAACAAAAGAAAACATGGTCTTTAATGGCTGTGACGCATACCAGTTCTTCATCCTGGGATCACCTGGTAAAAATCCAACTATTCTCATCGATCACACGGGGATTGATAACCACCTGAGCTGCTCTAAAAGATGTCTGTCCAGGCCCACGTTGCCCCACTCACTTGGGTGTTTCTCTACATGCCTCCTTGCAGAAAGGGGCCGCAAGTGCTAGGACTTCTTTTCTCTCACACACACCCTCGCCTCATCTCTCCCCACCTCCCCTGCACAGACTGGTGAGAAGAATTTAGCTTGTGAATCTACTTTGGTTGTTGCCTTTAAACTGATTGGAAGATTAGAAACTCAAATGGTGGCTAGGTGCCGAGCATCTTTTTAGGAAATACGGACTCATCATGCAAGATGCAAACACACACAAGCCCAAATCTGTTTGGGGGAATTATGTCAGAAGAATGGACAAAAACAAAACACATACCATCAAAACCGATCATTTCGGTTTCCATTTACATCTATTAGTTCCTATGTAAAAGTATCTCTTATTTGCCCACACATGTCTATAAGCCAAGAGGGATATGGCTTGTACAGCGTGAAGACAGATGACAGACAGAAATGGGGGCAGGGAAGGAGGGGAGGAAGAAAGGGAACAAAGGCCAGGAAGGAGAGAGCAGATGGGCACACTGAAGGCAGGAGGGGAGGCAGTGATGAACAGAAGTCGGAAAACCAACCACCCAGCCTCCAAGTGAAGGACACATTGTGTTCTAATAATGCTCCAAGCAAATCCCAGAGCAGCCAAGCATCTGAAGTTAAAATATGGCCAAACATTCAGGGAACCACTTTCCAGGAAAATGAATTCAATTTGGGGTCAAATGGATCGGTGGAAAAGAGCACAGCCTATCGTTCTCGGCTTTGAGAGTCTAGGCTGGTCTGAAGCGTGACACCCTCGTGCTCACACTCCCTCTGAGCTCACCTGCGAGTACTGGCCGGCTGTTCCCCCAGTGGACCCTGGAGACCAAGGATGGGAAACACAACAGGAAGCGGAGCTCTAGGTTTATCATTTTGTATATCCCTGGTGGAGGACAAAGAAAGCTATCTTCCGCTTCATAATGCGGATAGCTTGTTAATGACAGTGACAGCAAAGAACAGCTCCGCGAGGAGATGTCATGTGTGACCGGTTAGGTGGGGGGGAGCTGGAGGAAGGGACGGTGGCAGGTGGCCAAGAATCAAGTATCTCCACCTACCCAGTAACTTATCCCTTATGTTGAGCCCCCCAAAAGGTGAACAAAGATGGTCTTTGATCTGAAATTCCTTCTATCTTACTCTCGGGATTTTTCACTGCAATGTATATGCACTTTAATATTTAGTAGTAGAAACGTGGGGAAAGTATTAATATGGGAGCTGAGTGACTGAAACAATAAGCAACTGGCCCACTGGGATTACAAATGAGTGTATGTGTTCTTTCTCTCTCTCTCTCTTTCCTCCTCTTTTTTTTTTTTCTTTTTTCCTTTTCAGGCATGGTGGTGTAAGGTCTAAAATTAAAGCCTATGATTTTATGCTGCCTGGATACCTGGGGACCTGGGAGGGTCTCAAATGGTCAAACTGCTGGTTCCCCTCCCTGATGTGTTACCAAGGCTAAGGCCCCCTAGAAAAACGACCCTCCTTGTCACAAGACAAGGCACTGTCCCTGCTCCCCCAGCGCTGTCAGCCCCTGCAATTATTCAAGCAAGCCCAGCATGTCATGCTGTGGGGATCAGGGGACCAACCTGTTGATACTAGAAAGACGAACCCTCTGCCCAGTTCTTTGCTCTGAACCCCGTGTGGCCCTGCACGGCACGCAGTGTCCCCCTACACTGGGCTTTGAGACAAATGAACTGCTGTCATCCTGACTGTCCAGTGCCCAGTGCCCTGTGTCCCCACAGTCCCGAGGCAGTGAGGCAGAGGACTTCCTCCCTCACCACGTAGGTGGACAGAAGGCAATTAAAATAGTCATCACCTCCTGGGTTATGTTAAACTAAATTCAAGTAAGCTGCCCCCTCAGCTTCCTTCCAGGCCCTCCCGGGACTGGTGTCTACCCACACTGAACGTCTGGGCTCCAGACACAGGAGCAGCACACGCTAGCCAGCTCCACACCCCGCACCCGCTGGGAATGTCCGGCACTCAGCTGGCATGCCGTGTTCTCGTGTCGAGGGCCTGGCATCTGAAAAATGCCGTTGGGGCGAAAGGCGGTGTTTTGCGGAGGAAGACCAAAGAGGAATTGCTAAGTGTTAACATTCCTGGCCCCACAACACCCTCTCCTTCCAAGCCTCTCCCACATCTTCGCCCACCACCACACAAAACACAATCCATTTATCTCACATTTCCCAACCTGCTCTGGAACAAAGAACATCAGTGCTCCTTCCACACTGCGTGCCTTCCAAATGCTGCTCTGTGTCTGCCCAGAGGGCGTTTTAGGATAACCGGGATGGCATAAGTCTCCGAATACAGGTTGATGTTTCCAAGGAGAAAATTCTTGTCCACGGTATTGTGTTTCATTTTGATGTTTCAGATAACATGACACGTCGGTTAGCCAGGGCACGTTCAAAGCACAAGAGTGTTTCTGTACTTTCCAGGTATCCCATAAATAGAATCCACTGGCAAACTTCCACTCGTAAATACTATTAATAAAGGAGATGAAGAGAAACCTGATTTGGGGGGGCATCCTGTTATGTGTGACAACCTCTAGAAGGCTATGATTCCCTAAACGACTGTTTCACATTTACGGTCTCTGTCAACATAATGACGTAATGCTTGGTTAAATAAGCCGTTGTTGTTTAGTGTAATTTTTGGCTGCAGTGGAAACTTTTATCAGGTCCCTTGAGGTTACACTAGAAAAAACATATTTTATCTTTAAAACAACCTCTCCCTGTCCCTATGAGAAAGAATGGGGGAAGATTATAGCAATGGGATGATTGGAACCATTCTCTTTGGACGGGAGGACACAAGCATGGTGAAATTAAGAATATCCTGATTTCTCCAAAGTAATGAAGAGAATTTGACCTAGCCCAGAATGTCCACCAAATTCTAGCCTCCTCTGGAAAGATCATGTACATCTCATCATCATACCCCCAGTAATACGGCTGAACAAATTAATACGAATACAACCGCATTAATACAATATTCACATAGATGTTTGGTGAAGCTCTGGACATTGGAACAGTAAATTTAAACACTCCCAAGCATCCAACAGACTGCAGAATAAAGAAAAGAGACTTCAATTATGGCCCCTTATGTAATTCTCAGAAAACTTCTTAAAAACCCCATTTTGGGGCGCCTGGGTGGCGCAGTCGGTTAAGCGTCCGACTTCAGCCAGGTCACGATCTCGCGGTCCGGGAGTTCGAGCCCCGCGTCAGGCTCTGGGCTGATGGCTCAGAGCCTGGAGCCTGTTTCCGATTCTGTGTCTCCCTCTCTCTCTGCCCCTCCCCCGTTCATGCTCTGTCTCTCTCTGTCCCAAAAATAAATAAACGTTGAAAAAAAAATTTTAAAAAAAAACCATTTTACAGATTAGGAGCCTCGGGTGCAGACAGAAGGTGAACGCCTCATTGAGTTGTACCCAGCTAGAAAGTGGCAGAATCAGGATGGAGTCCCAAGTTGCTGGCTCAAAACACTGGGATCTGTCCCTGGACCTACATGTTTCAACTACAAATAGCGGATGAAGCTCTGATCTGGCTTTCATACTCAGAAAAGATTCGATTCTTATTTCATACAAACAAAGGGTGAACTGAGAATCCAACCACACCTCACAGGGGCTCTTTGGTTTGGAGAGACCCACGTGACACTAAATCTCACCTAAACGCCCTCTATCTGCCAGAGCTGTGGCTCTGTCTGCTTGATAAACCTGGTTGGTGGAAAACACCAATTTTGGGCGCCATCCATGGAGTCTTTGGCCCACTTGAGTGTAGGAAGTTCTTTCTTAAACTGAGCTAACATCTATCATCCCACAGCTTTTACCTGTTAGTTCTGGTTCTATGCCTTGGAGACACCAAGATAAATCCTTTGCCTTCTTCCACATTGTTGTACCTTTCTTGGTTATGAACCCCTAAATTGTCCCCCTGGGTCTTCCCCCCTCTAGACCAATGTATCCAAGTTCTTCATCTTGTGTCTCAGACAATATGGCATCTGATTGTTCCGACTAGTCTGGCCTCTTTCCTCTTCTTTATGATTGCCTGTAACTCAAAAGTACAGAATTCAACTTAAATACTGAAAGACGATATAGGACCTGTTTTCTGAGATCTCCTTCATTATCATCTGGGGCTGGGACAGGCATGGGGGAAGTGGATAAGGGAACAGAAACAAGATTTGCAAAAAGATTGGCACCTTTTTTAACCAACTGCTGAATACGTAGAGTTTCGTAGAATTTTCTTTACCCTTGTCTATATCTGCAGTGTTCCACAATAAAAATTTATTTTAAAGTGTAGTTTCCAAAAACACGTATAATACTTGGGACATGATAGGGTTGATTAGAAAAAGGCTAAAGCATCACATTCGGTACCATGATATTGCACACTTATCTAATGAAAAATGATTACTTTTTTTAGAGCCACTGAAATCTCTTGCCTTGTGTTTTCTGAAACATCTCTGCTATTTCCCATTCTTGATTACCATAGTTGCCTTTGTTGGTTTTTATTGCTGGTGGATTTCGCTTCAATTGTAGAGCTTATTGTTTTGCCCTTGGAAATATTATATTGGTAGATTTCATCTGTATAGAACCAATAGACGCTAAAACTGTCAATCAACTTATTCACTTGGGACTACCCACAAATATTTTTAGCATATCCTTTACATCGTACCCTGAATCATCGACAAAAAAATACTGAGACAGGCTGAGATTCAAAACCTAGAGAATGAACTTGCAAAACATTTCCTGTGTGTGGAGGATGTTCACGGTCAGCAATTCAGTCTGGAAGGATGACCCACAACAAACAGTGATGAGACCACCCACCTGTTCATTGAGAAAAACCCAGAAAACGGGGCTGTGGAAGCTGCTCTCAGGGGAGGAAACAGAAAGTTTATTTTTGCATGCTTTTTTTTTTTTTCTTGCAATCAAGTTTGGAATTTACTGGTAATGTGATGACATTGATACGGATGTAAAAGAAAAAAAACTGAACGATAATGGCATTAAAAATGCCACCTTAATAAATACTATTGTCCTGGAGCAGTGCGAGTTGATGTAGAGGTAAAACATATTGAATCCAGAAGTGAGAGAAAGAGATAATTGGATGTTAATAAAGAATTTATTTTCCTTCCGCTGTGACAAATTTCATTTACGTCGCACTTTATAAATAATCACCTTCAACACTTTAACAGATTGCTGCAATTTATCATGAATTTTTAAAACGCTACCTTGCATAGAGATAATTAATCAGCACCAACTGTTTGATTTGTAATTGCTTCATAATTTGGGGATAAATTATATTTATCTCTGTTTTAAACATCCTAATTTATTTTTGAAAGAGGTATATTTCAATTTGTTTTAGAAATGATGGCAGTTTCAAGAAAAATAAGGCTAGAAGGAATACGACACTTGCATCATACCGTTATCTTCCGAGACTAAGTAAAAACACATCCCCCCCCCCCCACTCTGGGTTGTAAGATCAGGTCTTTAGACCATAGAAACTACCAGAAGTGCATCCCTTGGAGTCATCACAGAAGGCCATATGGGGAGAAGACAGTACCGTACTGACAGAGTAACTGTTGGTTGGAAAGCCGAGAGCCTCGTGCCTCTAATCTGTTATTGCACTGAGTCACCCAAAGTTCCCACCTGCAACAAATTACTCAGACTAGAATCCCAGCCTCAATCGGAGACAGCATGGTGGCAGATGGAGGACAGGGGGCTAGCCAAGTAGATAACATATAAACGAGGGTTTAATCCAGGGCAGCTGGGTGGCTTAGTCGGTTAAACATCCGACTTGGGCTCAGGTCACGATCTCACTGTTCGTGGGTTCGAGCCCCGCATCGGGCTCTGGGCTGACAGCTCAGAGCCTGGAGCCTGTTTCGGATTCTTTGTCTCTCTCTCTCTCTCTCTCTCTCTCTCTCTCTCTGCCCCTCCCCTGCTCACGCTCTGTCTCTGTCTCAAAAATAAATAAACATTAAAAAAAAAACCACAAGAGTTTAATACTATCTGTTGTAGGCATGGAAGCAATAAAAATAGATATAAATGCCAGTAACAACCTCTTGTGTCAGAGCTGTGACTCTTACCCGATTCAGTAACAAGACACACGAGATGACTGGGGAATCCATAAAAGAACACAAATACAGTATTTGTGTTCTGGCTTTGCTGTTATTCGTTATGCAACCCTCAGCCAATCACCTAACCTGACTTAGTTTGCTCTTCTGGAAATATGGAAAAAAAATAATGCCCTAATTACCAAAAACTGGTGACATAAAGTTCCAAAGAGATAATACTGATGAAAATACTCTTGTTGGCACTAAAATAGAATAGAAACATTTCCATTATAATTATTTGTGAAATGGTAGCAAAAAAAAAAGCATAAAATATAGAATGTAAGATTTTGTATGATAAGCACTCATCTTAAGATTTCTGTTAAAAGTGTATAGGATTTCTCAGTTACACCACTGACTTCTACTTACACACTACAAAATTATAATGGTTTAAAAAGTAAGTATTAGTTCTAGGGGTCTTTTCTGACCCAGAAAACCAGTGTTATTAAGCCCCATCTGATAATGAGCCCCCTTTAGTGACCACACAGAAAAGAGTCCCCATAGCAGGCCTGGGACTTAAAAGGGCCTGCTTGCAAAGTTGGCCTTGAGTTGGTATTGGGAGCTTGGATTTCAGGAGGGTTTCTACCATTCTCCATTATGAACGGCTCGCTATGCCTAAACTACTTATGTAACAAGGAGCTTTATGCTGAAACTTGCTTTGCTTCAAGAAGTCTGGAATTTTAGAAGGTTCCAGGCAGAGGGCACCTATGTGACCTGCCCTCACTAAAAACCACGGGCACTGAGTCCAATGAATTTCCCTGGTAGAGAGCACCACACATGTGTCGTCATGATTTGTTGCTGGAGGAATGAAGTTCATCCTCTGTGACTCCCCTGTGACAAGACTCTTGGAAATTTATACCTGCCTCTGGATGTCCCCTCAGGTGCCTTTTCCTTCTGCGGATGTGGCTTCATAGGCTTCACCATAAGAAAACACAGCCACGAGCACAACCATTTGTGGAGTCTTATGAATCCCTCCGGAGAAGTATGGAACCCGGGTAGTCTTGAAGGCCACCTCCTACCGACGCCAACACAGTAACTTCACAAATGTATACGGAAGGGAAAATCTTGAGAAATCAATGGCCAGAAAGCTGAGTAAGATTTTACAAGTTAATCTGAAGTAATAATATGTCTCTAGACTCCGGCCAGAACAGAGAGTGTGAGAGGTGGCCGTGACAAGGTGGAAGCCGTGGCTGGTCAGAAGCACAGGATTCCCTTCGGGAACACCTTCTCTGCGTGGCCCAAGGGCTGCCTGCCGTGGATCTCAGTGAGTACCTAGAGAACATCAGCCCGGACTCATTCCAGTCTGACAGAAAGGAGATTTCTCCAAGCCAACATTAGGCAACGTTGGTCTGGTCTGGAACTTCTGGTTAGAAAGAAGATACTAGGAAAAGTGAAGTTGTCTATAAATAAATAAATGAATGCAGAGCATGCGTGTCTGTGCTTATATCATTTAAAAATCTCTTCGTCAACCTAACCCAGGTCTTTGCTGTTAGCTAACATGAACTGAGAGCTTCTAGGCACAATAAAAGCCACTTTATGTATGTCTCATAGAAGCCTCACAATAACCTGCACACAGGTACCACGGTCATCCCCATTTTATAGATGAGGAAACTAATAAACTAATACGACTGAAATAAGATGGATTCTCAAATTTTAATTTCTAATGTGTCATGATTTTGGTAGACCGGTAAAGTCAACAAAACTCAAAAGAACAGATTCCGTCCAAAAAAGATTTTCCCTACCATTCTCAGTATATGTTTACAGTCGTGACTCCAACTGGGGACGAAATGTCCTCCACCAAGGGACATTTGGCAATGTCCACGGAAAATTTTTGGTTTCCACACTGCCGAGGGGTGGCGGGGGGCAGGGGGTACTGCTGGCATCTGATGGGTGGAGGCTGGGGATGTTGCCCAACATCTTAGAATGAATGTATAGACCAGTCCCACAATGGAGGATTATCCAGCCCCATATGTCTACTACAGCAAACTTGAAAAACCCTCCGTTATATGAAAAGCTAATCTTACATCCATCTTATTTTATTGACTATCGATTTACTGATTGACAGAGTGGAGGGATACTGAGAACTATCTGGATTCTTACAGATCACAGCCTTCCAGATCACCAAACAGATAAGGTAAGTAGAACCATGAAACCTGCCTGAAAGAGACCAAGAAATACTGCTGTCCCCGACAGGACAGAGACAGCTGTTTGACATCTGTCAGGTCATGACACGTCCCAGGAATACAGGGGACTGTCAAGGAAAAGGGGAGTCGGTTGGCTCATGTCTCATTTCCTTCCCACTGCAACACAAGGGCATCACTGAAATTCAGGTCAAACAAGGTTCACTCTCTGGAGCAGACCGATTAATGTCGAACACGTATTTCAAAAATAATGACTACAAATAAAATGATGAAGACCCAACAAATAGAGAAAAGAAAAAAAAAAAAAGAAAAGGAAAGGAAAGAAGAAAAATGAGTAAGAAAAATGAAGCAAAGCGGAAGTAAAAACTGGAAAAATGAGAAGCCAGAATAGATACAAGCAGTGGGGACTCCGGACATGCTGTCAGGGGGCCGCGGATCTGTCCCTCAGGCTTTCAGTAATGGAGGGGAAGAGGCCCCAGGACCTCGTGAAGGCAGTAGCTGGACAAGCAGCGACGGCTTTGTCCCAAAACTTTCCATCAAACACACATGCACAAAATGACGCTCTCCTCCTCCCTGTGAAATGGATACTAAGGAAAATGAACAGGACACAGGACTTATTTATACTGAAATCCACTGAATTCGTTTAATTCCAGAAGTAGAATATAAGAAAAGGAACAGTGGAATCTTAAGTGGCATAGGTACACTCAGGCATTATCCATTTCGTGGAAGTCATATCTGACCACACAGAGAAAGGGATTTCTAACCAGACCAACTGCCATGTCATCAGAATGGCCTTGCTAAAATATGCATCCCTTTGGGGTGCCTGGGTGGCTCAGTCTTTGGGCAGCCAACTTTTGATTTAGGCTCAGACCGTGATATCACGGTCGTGGGATCGAGCCCCGCACCAGGCTCTGCACAGAGTGTGGAACTTGCTTGAGAGTCTCTCCCTCTGCTTCTCTCCCCCACTTATGCTCTCTGTCTCTGTCTCTCTCTCTCTCTGAAATAAAATAATTAAAATTAAAGCTAAAAAATAAAATACACATTCTATCATGTCACCCATGTGCCTTCCCATTCCAAAGCATAAAACCTGAAATGCTAGCGGGAGGCAGAATAGAGGTATCCGTGTCCTAACCCGTGGATCCAGTGACCGCATTATGTTACCTGGCACAGGAGGAGTTTAGGTTGCAGACGAAATTAAGGTTGCTAATCAGCTGACCTTGAGATGGGGAGATTACCCCGGGTTACCCCGTGAGTCCGATGTCATCTCAAGGGTCCTTATAAGTGAAAGGGGAGGGCAGGAGAGTCTGAGAAAGAAAAGGAGGTGTGATGAGGAGAGCAGAGGTCAGATGGATGAGTGATGAAATTGCTATCTTTGAAGATGGAAGGGGGCCAGGAGCCATGCAGTGCAGGTGGCCTCATGAAGCTAAAAATGGCAAGGAGACAGACTTTCCCCTAGAACCTCCAAAAGGAACACAGCCTTGCCAATACCTTCATTTTAGCCCAGTGAGACCCATTTTGAACTTGTGATATCCAGAAGGGTAAGGTAACAAATTTACATTGTTTTAAGCCAGTAAGTACACAGCAGTTTGTTACAGCAGCAACAGAAAACTAACATGTTCCCCCTTCGGTTTTCTACTGCATTCTAACAAGTTGCTCTGAACTTGAAGGCTTACAGCAATACCTACATGTTAGCTCACAGTTCTCTTGGGTCAGGAGTCCAGTTGTACGTCGGCGGGGTCCTCTCTTAAGGAGCTCACCAGCCTGAAGTCAAGGTGTTGGCTAAGATGGAGATCTCTTTTGAGGCTCAGAATCCTCCTCCCAACTCACTGGTTGTGGCAAAATTCAGCTCTTGGTGGCTTTGGGACTGGGGCGCTCTGCTCCTAGGAGCTGCTCATCAGTCTCCGCCATGTGGCCCTCTCCACAGCTTGGAAATTCGCTTCTCCAAAATCAACAGCACAGCATCTTTTCCTGCCGAGGGTCTCTTCTAAGCATCCATACGATTAGGTCAAGTCCCCTAGAATAATCTCGGGCTTTGGTGAACTTATACTCCACGCATTTGTGTTCTTAATTACACCTGCAAAGTCCCTTTACTTCTGCCCCCTAAGGTAACCTCATCGTGGAAGTGAATCCCATCTTATCACCAGTTCTGCCCACACTCAACAACAGAGGATTAGACGGGGCATGTCCACCAGGAGGCAGCATCCTGGGGACCATGTTGGTATTCTGTCTCCCACACTCCCTGGTTGGGAAAGCTAAGTGATTTTTCAGCTTGCCCCTGCTAACTTATCCTTAACCAAATCCGCCAACACAGGCCAGTTAGGGAGTTGTAGGCGCTGCCCTAAGCATGCTCATTGTCCCACAGAGCACACGTTACCTCAGCCATGCCCCCCTCTCTCCAGTGACTGCTCCCGTGTGGTTCCCCCAGCTCCTTCTTACTCGTCTAAAGAATGCTCAAACTTCACTTCATCTTCACGGTCATAGTACCTAACACAGAACATGGGGTGCATGGAATTAATCACTACACACCTCAGTGCACATGATCCATGGTTTTACTAAAAATACATGTATAATCAATTTGCCTGTATCAAATATGTTTTCCTGATTGAATGCTTCAATTCCAAATGAAAGCACATTGTAATGAATATCCAGCAATGCAATAATTTTCAGAGGACTATAAAACAGTAGCTAATATAGAATTCTGAAAGAAACGAATAGGGACATGGGGAAAGCAAAAGATCTTCATTTTCATAATGTAAACTCAAACCTAGGTTTGCTTGCCTGAAAAGTATCAACATAGACACATCCGGAATGAATTATGTAGAGAAACCGGCCATGTGGGAGTTAACAATGAGCCAGCGAATAAGGAAAAGACGAGAATATAATTACTTCCATTCCGTTTTTATGACAGATTGGGCTGATTCAAATCCAACGCAATTTATCAATTATTTTTAACAATCACCAGCGACGGAATTTTTTTCTTCTTTATTTTCTCACTCAAGAACTCTTTCATAGGGTAAAATTTTGAGGGACCTGCAAATGGAAATCATGAGCTAGTGTGTGCCTAGAGTGTTTTTGCGTAAAATGAGCAACAGCTTTCTTATTTGTTCTTGCAGTTTTCAGCTGGAAGAAGCCTACCCAGCATAAGACGGATACGCTTTAATAAATAGCTCTCCTTGTGCCAACCGGCGGCACATTGCTTCAATTACAGTTCAACCCTGGCCCTGGGGGAGGGAAGGAGAGTCTTCACAGCCAGACCCCAGCCCTGGGAAAAGTGACAGTAGCACCGGAGGCGGGCACCCCCTTGGCCAGCCAGATAAACCCTGCCAGTCTGGGGCAGTGGGCCCAGCAGGACAACCCCCAAAGCCTTCTGTTCTAATAATAACACCAAAGTAGAGGAAATGAGAGAGAACATCTGTAGTGCGTGCTAAATCCCTCACGCCTCCGACACGTTTCCAGTCCCCTCTCTCCGACTGGAACCACGTACACATCACTGCGGGCAATTCTTCCTTCCATCCACTGTCTAGGATACCTTCTACTCTAGCAAGGATATTGGACATTTCTTGTTAGAAAGTGGTCCCGCCCACGAAATGCTTGCATTTCAGGAAACTGACCTAACTCCGCGGTGTGGCGTTTCCTTCTGCAAACCCGCTTGCAGGCAACTCTGAGCATCAGCCTCTGCTCTGGGAACCAGCCAAGACTGTGTCTCTGTGAGTCAGCCTGAAAGGCCAGAAAGGGCCCGGAGCCCTTCCTCTCCAAAGGAGCCCGGGATTAACAAGGAACTCTTGACTTAGTCTCTCGACGTACTAACATCCAAATTAAACACATCGTTTAATTCAAACTGTAGTTGCCCTGGTTAAAGTCATGAGTCATGAGATCCCAAAGCAACCGGGCTTGGTTCTTCTCTAAGTGAAACTTCCACATCAGCTCACAAGTTTCCACGACAGCTGTTTCCGGAGGCTGATCCGTCCCTCTGCCAAACAGAGGTTCAGGAGAGCGGAAGTTGGGGAAGAGCACATTCCCAGGGGGGTTCCAGAGCAACCTTCTCCCCCATGGAGGTGGCATGCTACGATGAGCCTTGACCCCAGCACTCTGCTGGAAGCTGCTTCGTGGGGAACAGAAGAAATACCATCAAAAAATATGGATGTTTCCAAGAAATTGAGGCAAGAATTGAGGTACCTCGTCAACGGAGCTACATGAAAAGTACCGATCGCTTTGCATAAAGCTTTCAGGAACACTAGGGTTTTGTTCCACCACTTCGACCAAATACAAATGATAAATTAAAGCCCCACAATTCCATCTGTAATATTATAATAAAAAGAAATCGCAAGATTTCTTATGAGGCTGTGTATGAAGACCTGTGGGTCGCCGTCACCTGCATGGGCCAACAAAGTCAAATTTTCAAATCGTTACAATGTTTAAAGCACTGATTTACCAAATACACGCACTATACAAAATGGGTTTTCCTATCATTTTATTGATAGCTATATTTCCCGTAGAATCTGGCGCTCACCCTGCCCTTCCATCCCTCAATCCAATATGTTAATAATCTCAGCAATCCTTCTGTGCTGCCTGATTCTGAATTCTTGCCAACTGCCTTGGGCGACACAGCAGACATCTGCGATCCTCTCCTCGGCTCAACATGCTCACTGCCTGAAAAGCACCCCTCCAAGGAGTGGCCCCAAAAGACATAGTCTTTTGTGGTCTGCCTCCTAGTCATAGCCAATTGGATGGACAGCTAACCCATTCCAGTCTGTTTTCATATAATCATTTATTTGTTTTTATAAAGGATTCTCCATTCTTAATTTAAAAACAATTTTTTTACATTTATTTATTTTTGAGAGACAGAGTGAGACAGAGCACAAACAGGGGAGTGGCAGGGAGAGGAGACACAGAATCTGAAGCAGGCTCCAGGCTCCAAGCAAGTGTTCAGCCCAGAGCCCGATGTGGGACTTGAACCCATGAACCACGAGATCATGAGCTGAGCTGAAGTCAGTCACCTAACCAACTGAGCCACCCAGGCACCCCTTAAAGAATTTTTTAATGCAAGCTCTGTGCCCAACATGGGGCTTGAACTCACAACTCCAAGATCAAGAGTTGAGTGCTCTATCCACAGAGCCACCCAGAATCACCCACATAATCACTTATTTTATAATTACTTACATTTTACTTACATTACATATTTTATCTTTTCCTCTCTTTACACACACACACACACACACACACACACACACACACAAACGAAAAGCAGTACATTGACCTCTGCAATATCTGAAGTCAGCACAGAAAGAAACAATATGTGATAAGACACAGGAGTTCCCTAAGGTCTGTCTCTGGCCAGGGCCCTCCTTCCTCCTGGCACCAGCTGACCTTGGACACGCCCCTCTTTGAACACATTCTCCTTTTTCAGCCACGCTCAAAACACTCACAACCAGATTCAGCCCTTTGCTTTTGCTCTTCGTGAACCGCACACATGCAAGAAGACCACACATGCCCTGGCCCAGCCAGCAGGTGCAGAAGATAAGGAACTTAGGGATGGATTGATCCATGTTCCTGTTCCCTCACTCACCTTGACTGCACACGAAGACAAGCAAATATGCACACGTGCACAAACACACAGGAACACATGTATACAACAACTAAGGGCATTCATTTTGGTATTAACGTAGACATCAGCATGATTTGGAAAATACCATCTGTAGCAAGAGTCATTAGGGTCAATCAGATACCTGTTAAGTGATGCCAACATCAGAAAAAGTATCAAATACTATTCTCAGGTTTCACACAATGCACTAAATATTATTGCATTCAAAAAAACTAGACACTTAATTCTTTCGTACATACATACTTCTTACAGCTGAGTATTTCTCTGTACACTGTAACTATTTTTTTTAATTTTTTAACATTTATTATTAATTTTTGAGAGAGGGAGAGAGAAAGAGCACATGCATGAGAGGAGCAGAGAGACAGGAAGACACAGAATCCGAAGCGGGCTTCAGGCTCCAACCTGTCAGCACAGAGCCTGAAGTAGGGTTCGAACTCATGAACCATGAGATCGTGACCTCCGTCAAAGTCGGATACTTAGCCAACTGAGCCACCCCGGGGCTCCTGTAGACGGCAACTATTTTTAGACGACTATAACTAGAAGGTTTCTCTAAAGATAATTTAAAAGATGATGTACATGTCGAAGATTTTATCATATCATCCATTGTAAGGATATATAATCCATCCACCTTTAAAAATTCTATACTTTTAAAAGAAATTACACCCATTTTCTTACATTGTGTTACTATCCTATGGGAATTGGCAGAGGACAACCAGCAGGCCAACCTGGCCCACCACCTATTATTATAAATGAGTTTTATTGGAACACAGCCACCTCTACTCATTTACATATTGTCTGTGGCTGGTCTGGCCCCACAAATGGCAGAGCCGAGTATTGGCACCAGAGATCACATGCCTGCAAAGCTTCAAAACTTCCTATCTGGTCCTTTGCTGATAAAAATTTGCTAACTCTTCCTCTAGTTAAATATAGCAAGGCAGTTTGAAAATCCTTTCCCTCAAACACCAACTTAAAAAAATGAAAATGCCATCATACTCAACCAAACTCAATTAAAAGATACAGATTCTGAAAACCTCTGTCTCTCTTCAAAACCATTGATGGGTAAAGAGCCTAAGAAGCAATATAAGACAAATTTAAAAGAAATACATGACACATTTATGGTGTTCTAAAATAGAATGAAAGGGGCATCTGGGTGGCTCAGTCAGTTGAGTGTCCGACTCTTGATTTGGGCTCAGGTCATGAGCTCACGGATGTGAGACTGAGCTCCATGCTGGGCATGGAACCTGCTTGAGATTGTCTCTCTCCTTCTCTCTCTGCCTCTCTCCCCCACTTGCTCTCTCTCTCAAATGAATGAATGAATGAATGAATGAATGAATGAATAAATAAATAAATAGAATTGAAGATACTTCCAAAGCCTAGGAAAATAAAAAAAATAAATTTATACGATACTTTATTAAACAATGGTCCTACAGGAAATAGTGTGTAATATCATCATACAAGATAATTTGAGGAAGGCTTAATAAAAGGACTATGAACAAAGATGTGGGTGGGTGGAGGGAAACACGAGGGCCCCCAGTGCTACCTTGGGAAGTCTAGATGGACAATGGGAGAAGACTGGGACCATAAAGAGGGAGTCAGGTCACATGCATCTCTGTAATCTCAGTCTTTGGGTGGAGCTGACCTTTGACCAAGGGCCATGACCGATTTGAGGTTACCTTATGAGTTCAAGTGAAGGGAATCATAATGCTGGTCCCTCTCTCTTCTCTCCTTCCTTCCTATGTGCCTTCTCCACTGGCCCCTTCCAACAGGACTCTTGAAGGCACAGGAACATGAAGCTGGGCCACGGGAGAAGGGGTAATTATATTAGAAGGCACAAGAGAGGATACCCAGCACAGGTACATGTTCTTTCAAGGGTAATGAAACAGGGGAAGATAAATGTGAATCCGTTCCCAATGCCATTTATGTTTCTAGCAAGTACGGTCTCATGAATGAAATCCATTTTCTGAAAATCAAGGTTAAGACTGAGGGGGATTCTTTTTCCCAACATTAAACTAAACAACCAGTTTTACTGAAAACTGGTTGCATGATGAAGTGGCTAGAATTAAAAGGTAGCCTTGGTAAGAAAACAGTTAACCTGGCAGTAGCTAAATGCACAACGACATCTAATTCTTATGGTGTGATATTGAAAAGGGTAGAAATGACAAACAAAACAAGTGAAAAGCAGCAAAACATTTAATCATGTTCTCCAAATAAAGGCTTGTTCTCTAAAAAATTTTTTAAATTAGATGCCTTTTTGCTAGAAAGAGAATCTTAACTGCAGTAATATTTTATTCAATTGTTTAAGCTGACGGGAAACCAGTATCGTGGTATTCACAGAACACCTTCAATATGACTCTACTAGGATTTCTCAAAATGCTTTGCTTATATACACTTAATTGGTAAGACTTGGCATTTACTCCTATCAATGCATATTTCCTCATTTATATCTCATACACACATATAGCTGTGCATGTAGATATGTATATTTTTTATAAATTTTTTAATGTTTATTTTTGAGAGACAGAGAGAGAGGAAGAGAGGGAGAGACAGAGCACAAGTGGATGATGGGCAGAGAGAGAGTGAGACAGAGAATCTGAAGCAGGCTCCAGGCTCTGAGCTGTCAGCACAGAGCCCAACGCAGGGCTCGAACCCACGAACTGCGAGATCATGACCTGAGCCAAAGTCGGACGCCCAACCGACTGAGTCACCCAGGTGCCCCAGATATGTATATTTTAATTACAGTTTTTAAAATATGGCAGAAAAATGAGAAAGATATTGTAGAATAAATGTTTTATATTCTAATTGAACAAAAGGGGTTTTTTAATCCTAGCTTAATAATTTAGGACATAGTGATATAGTGATTTATGATATAGTGATATGATACAGTGATACAGTGATTAGAGATTCTGTTTGTATATTCAGTTTATTTTGATTTTTAGTTTAAAAGTGTTACAACTAAAGTAGGCATCATGGATACATAAATCCAATTGCATCATTGATCGCTCTACTAAATTTTGATCTATTTTTTTTCAAACCTATCTTCCAATTATGTTGGTTTTTGTTGCTGTTGTTGTTGTCGTTGCTGTTGAAATTTGCCTAGCATATTTCCATAGTCACTGGTGTAAAAATCTCATGCTTCAAAACTTCTAGGAGTTTTAAAATGAACATAAAACATGCTGAAATCCTCCAGTTGGAAGTTTTATAACCAAGTTAAAAGTGCATGTAAAAATATCATTTAAAAACTTCAAATCTGAAGTTTAGATAAGGCATTATTACAGAGACATCTGTATTATTTTGAACAGCAAATTCATGTAAGGATGGAGATATTTTGAAGTGTCTGCTTAAAAAAATTACTTTTCCATTGCAGGAATTTTTTTGAAAAACGTATTCTGGGGCACCTGGGTGGCTCAGTCGGTTGAGCGTCCGACTTCGGCTCAGGTCACGATCTCGTGGTCTGTGAGTTCGAGCCCCGTGTTGGGCTCTGTGCTGACAGCTCGGAGCCTGGAGCCTGCTTCTGATTCTGTGACTCCCTCTCTCTCTGCTCCTCCCTGACTCATGCTCTGTCTCTCTCTGTCTCAGAAATAAACATTAAAAAAAAAAAAAGAAAGAAACACATATTCTATCTTACTCCTTCGTGAAATGAAATGAAATGGTTACTTTTTTCCAAAAAATACCTACCATTTATCATACCTTAAAAATTAAAGAAAGTTCAGCAAATGTAGATCGCTTCTCAAAAATTAAAAAAAAAAGGATGCGAGACAGACACACATTCATATGTATCTGTGTATATACATATATATACACACAGCCATATATTTTGATGAGTCCTTAATGTTAAATTAATAGGACGATTTTTAAAATATGTTGCCACTAGATACCTAGAGAATCTCTATGAAACACAAAGTGATAGTCCCTCCCCCACTCCATTACAAAACAGTATGAAGATCCTACCGTATTAAATAACACAATGCAAAAATCCGATGTACTGGCACTTATATACCAAAATCTTTCCCCTTTTGTCCATGACTCCCTCAAGATACCCCAGAAACTGACTCTGACATGTGTCAGCAACTTGACATATTGAAAAAGTGAGGGCACCAGCATCGACCGCATATTAACACTAGTAAATTTTGTACTACGTTTTATATAAAAATAATAGACACGGAAATTCTAGTATTTCTTCCCACCCATTTTTGCAATCACTGAAGATTCCCAGCATCAGACTCACCTCCAGGTGTGTGTTACAAACGAAGATGCCTCATCAAGGAGGTCAGAATCTACAGGAGGTGGAGTCACAGGACATGGGGCTTAAGCAAGGTCAGGGGAAGAGCCGACTACGCCCCTCAGATGGCACCCGTGGTACCCACCCTCCTTCTGTCAGGTGACTTGCCTGTCCCCTGTCCAGAGCTGGAGTCTAGTTCATCACCCCGAACCCTTACAGGCCTGGGACCATTCTGACCAATGCAATATGCAGAAGTGACCCTGTCCCTGCTAGTTCCATGCTCAGCCCCAGCCTGGCCTCCTAAACTTGAAGCCAGCCACTGTGTAAGAAGGATAGCCTTCTTACACAGACCAGCAAGAGAGGCCCCGGAGGATAAAATGACAAGTGCAGAGACCAGGAGTTATATGGGAAGGGAAGGGGGGTGGGGGGGAGGGGGAGAGAGAGAGGTCTGTAAAGATCTGTAAGGCTCGCAACTATAGCAATAAAATAATAATAGTGACATTCGCGCAGTGTTTAACGATACACCAGGCTGCATTCACAGAGCGTTATCTGCATGAACTCATTTACTCATCAGGAAAACCTGAAGGAAGACATCATGATTATTCCCAAGAGGAAACGGAGACACAGTCTGTTTAAGGACCTCGTCCAAGGCCACACACATAGGAAACGGAGGCAGTGGGAACTGGAGAGTGTTTTCCAAAACTCTAATTCACTGCCTCTAGTTATCAATACACAAGTTGTAGACAGAATGCCAAATAACTAAATTGTGCCAAATGTACAGGAAGATGAACTATTCTAGAATTCCTCGTAAGTTTAAACAATCAGTTTTCCTGGTGCCTTGTTAAACAAAAACTAGCACAGGAAATAATATTTCTCCAAAACCCCTAGAGAATAGAACGGGTTTTCAACTCTTTGTAGCGTCACGATTAATTCCGAAAGCTAAAGTTGCTGCTGGTGTAGACCCATGGTTGCCAGGTTGTCAGGTTCTCCTTCCAGGGCACACATGGAAATGTGGGGGGACATCTTTGTTGTTATCACTGAGGGGTGGGGACACTGAATTCTAGTGGGTAGAAGCCAGGGATACTGCTAAATATCCTATAATGCACAGGCAGCGCCCTTCAAAAAAAAAAAAAAGATTATATGGCCCAAAATCAACCCGGATTAGGAAACGGTCAGAGCTGTGCCCTGTCTCCTTGATGGTCCCTGTCCGCGAGCATCTTCTCCCCGGGCCCTGAGCTCCTCCAGAGCCAGTTTATGTCCCACACCAGCAATTAATCACAGAGTGCCTGGGACAGCAGTCTACTATCACCACGAATTTTCCAGGAGCATAAATCTTATCTTGTCAACCAGAACGGAAGCTTCCAGTGAGTTCTGAGGTCCCTTTCTTTCCTGGCAGAATGCAGTGCAAATGGTACCAGATATCTATTTGTCAATATGATTTACCTTATAATTTCCATTTCTTGAAAAATTTGAAATGAAAGACTCAAAGCAATCCAGGTAATTGCTTCCTCCTGAGACAACGTCTTCCTTAAATGTCTTTTATCTCTTAAGGGTTTACGACGCCGTCTTTTTCACCACCCCTTCCACAGGCCTATGAAAAACAAACTTCCTCTAATTTTAAATTGCAAGAGAAAGTTATCACAAGAGAAACACAAAATCCAATTCGTGAACACTCAGTGCCAGCATTCTAGCTGCTTTTTACCTCACCGCATGGATGATCAGTGGTTGTGGCTTTTTTGTTGTTGCAATAATAGCAAATTTAACACATGTCATTAAATTCTACACTGTTCTTGACCTTAGTTGGCCACAGTATGCATTTATATAATTTTTCTCTCATGTCTTCCTCTCTTGTACTATTCATTCATCTAATGTCTTTTCGCTTTCCTTTCTCCTCCTTCTCTAAAATTTGGGTTTATTTAGACCAGTTAGCAATCTGCCGTATGCCTAGGTCGGCCCTATGACACGCGGTGTTTGGAAATGAGAAACTGATAACCCAAATTAGCAATTAATCTTCAGGTGCAGGTGGAGAGGATATTAGTATTTTTTGCAAAAATCAATAAGGAAGCAAATAGAAAGATTAATGCTGTTGGCGTCTTATGTTAGCTCTATTCTGTTCTCTAAAGAGAACAAATGAAGAGCAATCAGTTCGTTTATTTGCAATTACACAATTACATCCTACAGATTTCAGCCTCTCTGTCTTATCACCTGGTAGTACCTTTGCCAACAGAGATATAAGTGGTTTGAAAACATGTTGGCTTTTAATTAATCATATAATAGAAGGGAGAGGAGACACAAGAAAATGAAATGGGCAACGGAAGCTCAGATCACAGACAACAGTGGATAATCCCCAAATCTCGTCCATTTGTCTTTGAAATGTGGCCAGACAGAACCTGGGCTTCCTGCCACACATGGGTAATGAGGGACCCTCTGGCACATGATCGCCGCCCGGCTCATTTCCACGGCAGACACTCAGGGTTTGAGACTTGTAAGTGTCACGACTCTTTGGAGGTGCCTCACCAGGGGTACAAGCCTGACCACGTGCACCCTGCATCCTTTTGGAAACCTGCACATACCCAGGAACTTTCTCCCTCGACATCAGCACCTTTGCCCCAAACCGCGGCAATGGACTTGGGCTCAAAGGCCATAGTTCTGCCAGACATCAGGAGGTGAACACAAACTCACTTCCTTCCACTCTCTCCTGGATTCCTCCTGAGTTCCTCGCACAAGAGTTGACATTATGCCTCCTTCACATCAATACCTGTATTGGTGTCAGACTCCCTGCTTGGAATATCTGAACACCCCGTACTGTCCCCACACCTTGACAAAAAGTGCTCCAGAGATCCCCAACCAGCCTACCTGATTAACCTCTTGGAACTCCAAACCCCGCACCAGACATTGGCTTCATCCAAGGACGCTGGACTCCTAAACTTCACCCACAGAGCAGACAACCCACTCTTCCTTTACACTGAGAGGCCGAAATGCAGGAATGGCTTCCTAGTGAGCCCATAGTCTACCCTGTTCCCAAACCTTACTGGTTCCACATTTACTCATTCATTCATTCATTCATTCTCTCCATCACTCTCCTGCTTGCTGTTTTCCTCCTGCCCGTCTGTCCTTTTCTACCCCCACCAAAAATTTAAACTGGACAGCCAACTGGATGCCTCACCATTAATCAAGGTCCCCAGAGTCAGAGCAGAACTTCTTGTCTTCAATCTCCTCAACCCACCTAAACATCCACTCCTCAAAAAACCCCTCCCCCTGTTGCTCGCAACACATCTGTGATTAGATGCACTGATTTCACAGTCCATGCTTGGATCCTTCCCCACACAATATGACGTGTGCTCTCATCTCCCAGGGTTCACGTTCAAAGCAGAGATCCCCTCACTCAGTAAGCATAGAAAGAATCTGGGGATTTCCATCCGTAAAAGCCTATTCAAGTGAACCTGATGATCTCTTAGATTCTAGAACCACTGTGTTTAAAAGTCAGTAAGCCTCTGGTCCAACTCACATTTGTAATATTCATTCTACTGGAAAAGCAGTGCAGAGAAATAACTTCGCTTTGTTAGGTAAAACCAGATATCTGGTTTTTCAGAATTACGTGAACGCAGGCAGAAATAAGAAACCAAGTCATTCATGGTGAATGTTTGGACTTCATAATACATTTTATGGTGGTCCAGATGGTGTATACAAGTTCCAAGGGTGAGCGATGGGGAAGGGAATGAGGAGGAGTTGCTGTCCTCTCCCACCTGCTCTTCAGTATCTATAGTAGGTTAACAGCAGGAAGGCTGCAGCCAGTGAGTCTGAGGTCCATTCTGGAGCCCACCACAGTTAGAGATGTGTAACACGGACAAAGGATAAAGAAGGTGCCTATCAGCCAGGAGCCCTCATAAGATTCAATACGTGCCCTGCATGCTCTTTGTATACAGATATATTTATATATAATAATGTCACAATGTTGACTACGGTCACCATTACATCTCAGATTCGGGAAGATTCAACCTCCTTCCATTGATAAATATCTCCAGAGAATTACATTGCACGCATCTGAAACATCTGGCTGGAAATCAATGCACTCGTTCAAATAACACTCACTGCTTCCTTTGAAGCCAAGTAGAATGAGCAGAAAATATAGTTTCTATTTGCCAAATACCAACTCTGATCAACCAGGGGGGCAAACAGATTACTAACTATCATCTAATGGATATTTTAATGTGGTGAATGATAATTAAGGACTTGAAAACCTGAAATGCTACCATGTTAATTTAAAAAGGCATGTGTAATTGGGGCAAGAAAAGGGAACTGACTCCCACATGCAGTGAGGAATGCAGTCTAAAAACATCAGTTATTTTAGAAGGTCAGGAAAAAAAAGGTATTAGTGTATAAAATGTAGAGTTAATATACTATCTATACATCCATTTATAGGCTTATCATGCCTTCAAGGTTGATCTATAAATCTTCAAATACATTGGCTATTTTTATTTTTATTTATTTTTGAGAGACAGAGAGAGACAGAGGGCAAGCGGGGAGGGGCAGAGAGAGAGGGAGACACACAGAATCTGAAGCAGGCTCCAGGCTACACGCTGTCAGCACTGATTAGCACGGAGCCCGACGTCGGGCTTGAACCCACGAACCGTGAGATCATGACCGGAGCTGAAGTCAGATGCTTAACCAACTGAGCTACCCAGGAGCCCCAAATATCGCCTATCTTTAAACAGCAGTGACAAAGTGAAGTTTGTCAAACGCTGGTAAAATAGTTTTCTTTTTAAAATGGCTAATTGTGGGGGCGCCTGGGTGGCGCAGTCGGTTAAGTGTCCGACTTCAGCCAGGTCACGATCTCGCGGTCTGTGGGTTCGAGCCCCGCGTCGGGCTCTGGGCTGATGGCTCAGAGCCTGGAGCCTGTTTCCGATTCTGTGTCTCCCCCTCTCTCTGCCCCTCCCCTGTTCATGCTCTGTCTCTCTCTGTCCCAAAAAAATAAATAAAAAACGTTGAAAAAAATTAAAAAAATAATAAAATGGCTAATTGTGGTATATTTACACAGAGCTCTCCTAGCCTCAGGTGCATGTACATCGTGTGACAAACCCTGTAACTACAAAATATGCATTTTGCATGAAAATAGAAGTCTCTGTGTTCTTTTTGGAAAAAAAAATGTCCTTTCCCCAAATGCATTTCTTAAGAATTCATGTGTCTTTCTGGGAAAAATTCACTCCCACTCTGAACGGTATAGAGAAAAGCTAAAACTTTGGGCCCTGGATTTGACTTATGACCCACTAAAAGAATAAAAACAATTTAACTGGAATTTATAGAAAGACAACAGTGCTGCAGTAAAACGTTAAATAATTTCACCAACCATTCACTTACAGCATACCTGCCATGTATGTGAGAGAGTTTTGTTCAAACTGAATCACCTTCTCCCCTCCTTTCCAATTTGCTTCAAGTACATACTATCTCTCCAAGTTGACTCATCTTCGGTTCATATAAACCCTTCCTGTGTCCTTGACCATGAGCAATGAGTTTGAGATTATATATTTGCTTCAGTCATGCTTCAAAATGATAAGCCCACTTTAATTATCATTCCCTTGGAGGGAAAAATCACCCATTATTAGAACTATACTTTTATCTATACATGCAAATCTAATAAAAAAAAAGCCACCAATGTGAAACCTCTATTTACTAGGGTGAATAAATTGTAAGTTCTTTTCTGACTCAGGGAACACATCTACATTATGGTTATGTGTATTTCCAATTCACACTCAGTTGCCAAAAGGCATCATATTATTATGTGCTTGGTCAGATCTTTATGATGCCTATTTTTTTAACTTTGTATTTTATAACTTTTATGCCCAAGGTTAATTTAGCTACCTGTTTTTCTCTAATTACAAAAGGAAACGCGCCTTTTAGAAAGTCTTGGACCAAATATAAACGTAAAACATTATACAGAGAGTAACCTGGTCCAATGGTGCTACCTCATGATTTTTAAATTGCACGATCAGCTTATGAAATAACACTTTCTGTGATACTTTATAATGTTTAAGTTTCAGGATTATTATAGACAGTAACAACATTGGGCAGGAAGAGAGATAGAGGGAGGGAAAGGCAGAGTATTTTCTATGTGTAACACATGCTCCAAACTGCATGGGCTCAAAAAAAAAAAAAAAAACACACAAAAACAAAAAAACATAAAAGCAGTCTTCTCTCCTCAGGGACTTTACATCGAGTTATGGCAGAAGCTTCAGGATCTCCCTCTGGAAGACAACGCACCCGAAGCGACACATGATAGAAAAGAACAACGTGCAGTTAAAGTCTGGAGAAGACAACCAGTCGTCACTGATGGTCCATCAGGAGAAAAAGGAGAGCGGGGAAGAAAAAGATCACGAACAAGGTGGCACGGTGGTCACCTTAGAAGATCGAACAACAGCTGAATGTTGAAAAGTGATGAATGCAACTCAAAAAAATTAAAAAAAAAAAAAAACCACACATACTTCTTTCTAAGTTCCAGGTCATCTACTAAAATGTTCCAAAAAGAGAGGAAATACGCTTCCTTGCGGGGAAGCACACTCACACACATATAGAAGTGAAGAATCTATAGTTATGAACTTAGGTGACCAAGATGTCACCTATCATTAAAAATTGTATTGATGGGAGGTGCCTGGGTGGTTCACTCGGTTGGGTGTCTGACCCTTGGTTTCTGCTCAGGTCATGATCCCAGGGTTGTGGCATGGAGCCCCACATTGGGCACTGTGCTGAGTGTGGAGCCTGCTTGGGATTATTTCTCTCTCTCTCTCTCTCTCTCTCTCTCTTTCTCTCCCCACTCCATGCTCACATACACTCTTTCTCTCTAAAAAAAAAAAAAAAAAAAGATAGTGATGGTGTTAAAAGCCGAATAGTATCCCCCCAAAAAGATATGTTGAAATCCTAACCCCCAGTACATCAAAATATGATCATACTTGGAAATAAGGTGTTTAAAGAGATGAAATAAGATGAAGTCCTTACGCTGGGTGCTAATCCAATAGGACAGGTGTCCTTACAAAAAAGAAAAAATTGGAAACTGAGACAGATGAGCACGGAGGGCGGCTGGTGTGAAGACAGCAGAGAAAAGACAGCCAGGTGGCCGGAGTGACCTATCGCTGAGTTAGGGGACACCAAGGACCACTGGCCAACACCGGAGGCTGGAAGGGCGGGAAGGACCCTCCCCCAGTGACATCAGTGAGCGCAGGGCTCTGCCCACCTGAATTTCTGATTCCTGGCCTCCAGGCCTGGGAGATAATACGTTTCTGCTGCTTAAAACCACTCCGTTTTTGCTCCTCTGTCACAGCAGCCTGGTTAGAACAAAAATGTCACAGCCTCATCTTTTTCTGAAGAGTTTTTCAACAGTCTTTCCTAAACAAACATGAATGTATAAATAATGAAAATGTTTACATAGTTTAATTTTCGAGTGCTGCCCTGATTCCATTTTATAAAGAATATTAAATGTGAGATCTGTTGTCTGTTTGGAATAGAATTTTGAACAAGGGGTCTAAAGGAAAATATCTGTGATTAAGGTTATTTTTCAAGACTAGGATAGTAGCTGACAATTTGAAGTCTCAAGACTAGAGAGGGACACCTTTCGTAAAGAAGGGAGGTAATACTCAAACACTTAAAATGGCCCCACCGTTTCCAATCTATTATCATAATATTTTAGTAATGAGCTCTCCCAGCCCTCACTGCTGCCCACTGTGGAATGAAGGCCATTAGCCTAAGTAAATGCTTCTCTTATGGAGCTATTAGGAGTGTGGGATCAACCAGTTAGCCATTTGGACGGGCTTGACAAGCCAAGCCCACAGTCAACTGGCCACTAAAGGCACACAGTGAGCGAGATTTGCTGTGCCCTCAATATTAATTAAACACCGAGAGCGAGCTTAACTGTTCAGAAGACGGGGGACTCCATAGCAGTTGGACATGCAAACCTTAGACTCTTAGAGCTGAAAGGGCCCTTGGAGATCATCTGTCCATCTGGTCTAATCCTGTTGGGATGGAAGAAAGCCAATGAGAAGAGCGGCAGGGGAGTGCGGAAGAAACGGCCTGGCAGGGAGGGGGACCATTAAAATAAAAGTGCCAGCATCTGATTTGGGGGAGTTTAGACAGACAGCAGAAGAATGAGAGCAGAAGAGACAGCAAGTGAGGACACAGGGGTCCGACGGGAGGAGCTCAAGCACATTGGGGAACGATGAGTTAATGGCCAGCAGGTCCCAGGGGCTTTCTCAGAGCTGGCCTCGTGTTTGCATCAACTTCCCGACCCTGCCTGGGTGTGGACTGGTAGAGAAGCGGGGGAGGGCAGTGAGCGGGCAGGCTGGGCAGAAGAGTGTCACCGGTGACCCTCGTCACCTTGGCAGGGTTAGGCTCAGAGGCCACCACCTGTAACCACCCCTACAGGCACACCCTTAGGCAGAACCTCCTCATTTGTAAACAACTGTCACTCGAAGAGGTTTGGGGAAGCAGGCCATAAATATGCAACATCTTTCTCCGCCTTCCTAGCTGAAACCATAAAAAGAGAAAGAATATTCACAAGAAAAACTTGGCAGGGACGATTATGAATGGACAAGAGCAACACTTCCTATTCTCTTTTTCCCTTACGGGGCAGGACCACGGGCGTCCTCGTGCAGCTGAAATACAACGGGGAGCTTCTGAAGCCCTTCGTCAGGGGCCTGGCTCCCAGGAGAACTGGAAGTTCCCCACGCTGTCATCGCCCTGAGTCACCACTGACGACATCCGAAACGGGAACAGAAAGAAAACTGCAGTCGCACCCTCTCACTTCCCCCTACTTCCAAAGGCGCCTGTGCTCACCTGCCCCCGGGGTTTGGGGACACGGGTGGCACCTGCTGGCACAGCAGGGCGAGTCAGGCTGCGACCACCTTGCGTGGCCCCCCAGGGAGGTGTGTTCCAGGAGAGCACCAAGGCAGCGTGAGGACAAATTAAGCTCTCTGACATCATTAACCTCCTCGCCCATCTAAGGTCGCGTGCACTCACGAAAGGGGCACATGGGCAGATTACAGCTCCTTCCACGCGCCACAGCCCATTTGTTTTGTCAGAGGAAACCATTCCTTACGTTTCAGATTTGTGAAAGGCAGAGTTGATACTTGTCTCTGTTTTCTCTGATCTGTTCTCTTACCTCTTTGCCTTTTTGTCAGAAAACATTCATCACCGTCATTGTGTGATGTGGGCATAGAGCCACGCTTCTCAACTACGGGTGATTTTGCAACCCCCCAGGGGGCGTTTGGCAATGTCTGTAGACGTCTGTGGTGTCACGACCGGGGAGCAAGGTACTACCAGCACCCAGAGAACAGAAGTCGGGGCTGCTGCCTCGGTCCCACGCTTTAGAATGCACAGGACGTCCCCCCCCACCCCCGCCCCCCAAAAAATTATCTGACCTAAATGTCAATAGTGTTATGGTTAAGAAACCCTCAGGTACAGAAAAAGAGAAATAGTCTCTTCTTTTTTTTGTTTTTTAAATCATGCAGTCCTAACACAAAGAAAACCCTCATGGCACCGCAAATAGGTAGAACCTCTTTGAAACAATGATGCAAAGGAAACAATCAACAAAACTAAAAGGCAACCAACGGAATGGGCAAAGATATTTGCAAATGACATATCGGACAAAGGGCTAGTCTCCGAAATCTACAAAGAACTCACCAAACTCCACACCCGAAAAACAAATAATCCAGTGGAGAAATGGGCAGAAGACATGAATAGACACTTCTCTAAAGAAGACATCCAGATGGCCAACAGGCACATGAAAAATGCTCAACATCACAACTCATGAGGGAAATACAAATCAAAACCACACTGAGATACCACCTCACGCCAGTCAGAGTGGCTAAAATGAACAAATCAGGAGACTATAGATGCTGGAGAGGCTGTGGAGAAACGGGAACCCTCTTGCACTGTTGGTGGGAATGCAAACTGGTGCAGCTGCTCTGGAAGACAGTGTGGAGGTTCCTCAAAAAATTAAAAATAGATCTATGCTATGACCCAGCAATAGCACTGCCAGGAATATACCCAAGGATACAGGAGTGCTGATGTGCAGGGGCACCTGTACCCCAATGTTTATAGCAGCACTTTCAA
Organism: Lynx rufus; assembly: GCF_022079265.1. Lineage (NCBI taxonomy): Eukaryota > Metazoa > Chordata > Mammalia > Carnivora > Felidae > Lynx > Lynx rufus. The sequence continues at coordinate 232,598,569 of NW_025814823.1, read as the reverse complement.
CAATAGCCAAATTATGGAAAGAGCCTAAATGTCCATCAACTGATGGATAAAGAAACTGTCGTTTATATACACAATGGAATACTACATGGCAATGAGAAAATGAAATCTGGCTTTTTGTAGCAATGTGGATGGAACTGGGGAGTGTTACGCTAAGTGAAATAAGTCATCCAGAGAAAGACAGATACCATATGTTTTCACTCTTATGTGGATCCTGAGAAACTTAACAGAAGACCATGGGGGAGGGGAAGGAAAAAAAAAAAAAAGTTAGGGAGGGAGGGAGCCAAACCATAAGAGACTCTTAAAAACTGAGAATAAACTGAGGGTTGATGGGGGGGTGGGAGGGAGGGGAAAGTGGGTGATGGGCATGGAGGAGGGCACCTGTTGGGACGAGCACTGGGTGTTGTATGGAAACCAACTTGACAATAAATTTCATATTAAATAAAATAAAATAAAACAATGAGGCATCCACTTGAGAAGATTTTCTTCTCAAGAGTCCCCACATACCACCTGCACTGAGTTGAATGGTGGCCTTCCAAAAGATATATCCACCCAGAACCTGTGAACGTGACCTTACTTGGAGAAAGGATCTTTTCAAATCTAATTAAGGATCTCAAGTCAAGATCATCATAGATTACCCAGTGGGTCCTCAATCCAATGACAAGTATCCTTATAAGAAACAGGCAAGGGATATTTGAGACACTCTGACAGAGAGAAGGCTATACAAGTTTGCAGCAGAGATCAGACCAAAAAGACAAGAACTCCTGAAGCTACCAGAAGCTGGAAGAGACAAAGACATATTCTCCCCTAGAAACTCTGACAAGAGTGTGGTCCTGCTGATACTTCGATTTCCGACCACTGGCCTCCAGAACTATAGGAGGATAAATTTTTATTTTTTAAGACACCAAATTTGTAATAATTGGCATAGCAGACCCTAGGAAAACTAACACACTACTAAAAAGACAGTATGTCAGACTTGACTCGTATCCTTTCTAATGGACAAAGATACCTAGTTTAAATGTGACTTCCAAATACATTTTGTGAGATCTGTATTTACAAGCCAAACGTGTGTCTCATGACCTAAATGACTCCCTCAACCAATGATAACATTCATTTTTTAAACAGAAGAAAATCCCACTTGGGGTATGCATCAGACCCAACACTCAGGACAGCCTCTTCACCCAAAGGTGAAGCAGCAATTCATAGCATCAGGAATCTCAAAATCAAGGCCAATATACACTGGCCTTCAAATCTGGCTTGAGAAGGTTTAATGTGAGCAGCAGACAGAAGCAAATTTATTGTAACCAAGCCCTTAGGACTGTCTTTGCAACAAATGATAAGAACTCAACTCCAATCAGTTTAAGCTAAAGTTTTCCAATAGTTTATAACCGGAAAGCGCAAGATGAGAAAACCAGATTGAAGCACAGGCTAGCCCAGAGGTTCAGAGCATGCCACAAGAATTCAACGGTGTCCATTCCTAGTTATGATGGGCTCTGTTGGGCCTTTTTCTTGGGCTGGTACCACACACTGACAAGAAGGACATAAGTAGCCTATGGTTAACATCATCCTTCAAGCTCATGACTGCAAAGAAAAGAGATCATCCCCATTTCTCTCAGGGCATATTTCAAAGTCCCCTAAAGGCCACCAATGAGCTGCACGTGGGTTGCTTTCAGAACCCTGGGCCACGGAGATGGGACACTCTTACTAGGCTTCCGGGGTCAGCATCCCACTTGTGAGATCAGGGAAATGAGGCCATTGTGTATTAATCTCCTGTGGCTGCTCTAATGACTTACCATCAACCTGGTAGCTTAAATCAACAGAACTTTAATCTCTCACAGTCTTCGAGGCCAGAAGTTAGAAACTTCTGGTATTACTGGACCAAAATCAAGGTATCAGCAGAGCCACGCTCCCTGCAGAGGCTCTAGGAAAGAATCTTCCATATCTCTTCCAGCTTCTGGTGGCTGCAGCATGCCTTAGCTTGTGGACACATCACTCCCACCTTCAAGGCCAGCCTCTTAAGTCTCTCTCTGCTCCATGTTCACATGGGTTTCTCCTCCGCAGGCATGTATAAAATATCACTCTACCTCCCTCCCAAAATAACACTAGAGAATACCTTTAGGACTTGCTCACATAATCCAAGATAACTTCCCCATCCCAAGATTCTTAACCACAGTTTTGCCATATAAGGCAGCATTCACAGGTCCCAGGGATTAGGACGGACATCTTTGGGGGAGCCAATTTTTAAACTACCACACCGTGTCACCAGCAAGACTGCAAGAATCGTAGAGAGTAGGGCCCTAAGAATCCCAGAAGGAAAAGAGAGAAGCGAGCAGTGACAGAAGCCCCTTGCAGGTTAAAGCACATCCTTGCTCTATTAACCCTGTTGCCGATTCTGTAGATACAAGAAAGCCATCGCGTGTTTGAACCAACACGAAAGCCAAACTGAACCTCGTACCTGCTTTATCTTCACAGTGAGGCCATGCGGTGGACAGTGATGAAAATAGCATGTTTCATTTCAGGCTCATGTTCATTCATGCTCATGAACCTGGCTCATTCATGGCTGTTTCTCAGAGTAGAAGTGCAGTGATCACCAAGGCATGATCCTAGGCATCAAAGAGGCATCGACATTCCCATGATATGAATATTAGCCAATCTAGACAAAGTCAGTGCACTTTAGATACTGAGACAGCTGCTCTAAAGCTCAGAAATCTTAAGTGCACCTGCTAGCATAGCAGGGAACTTTATGTATGAAAAAGAAGATATATATACCCATTCTTTCAGTGTTTCTTTCTCCTCCTTGACTCAGACAAAGCTTAAGCAAAGAGAACGGAATGGGAATCCCTAACATACACTAATTATAATACGGAAAGAAGTTTTGAAACCAGGTTTAAATTTTTTTGGCTTTTGTTGTTTGTTTTCTTCACGAGTCTATTTAATTGATTAGTTTATGCTGTTACAAAGAAAAAAAAAAAGAAGCGGATAAGCATATATACAGCAAACAATCTGGAAAATTATGATAAAGCACAAAAAGAAAAATCCAAACCACCCACTACAAGGATATCACCGCTGCTAACTTACAAATTTCAAATAATAAATTTAATTTATATACTAAGAAGAAAAACAAGTTGAGATCAAGCTGAAGGAATGTCTGAACTTCCTATTTCTTTACTGAACTTAAAAGCTCCAAAAAACATTCCTAAAGGCACCATTAAAAAAAAGTTTTAAACATGTAGATGATGAGGTCATCAATGTAGCTGCTTAATTTCCAACCATGTTTCTTTAAAGAGCACGTACCCATGTCCATGTAGGAAAACTCAGATTAGCAATTTAAGAAGAATCAGAAGAAACAAACAAACAAACAATCATTTTCATGTGTCTGTTGGCCATCTGGATGTCTTCTTTGGAAAAGTATCTATTCATGTCTTCTGCCCATTACTTAACTGGATTATTCATTTGGGGGGTGTTGAGTTGTATCAGTTCTTTGTATAGTTTGGATACTAACCCTTTACCCCATATGTTATTTGCAAATATCTTCTCCCCTTCCATAGGTTGCCTTTCACTTTTGTTGACTGTTTCCTTCTTGTGCAGAAGCTTTTTATTTTGATGAAGTCCCAATAGTTTATTTTTGCTTTTGTTTCCCTTGCCTCAGGAGACCTATCTAGAAAGAAGTTGCTACGGCTGATGTCAAACAGGTTATTGCCTGTGTTCTCTGCTAGAATTTTGATGGCTTCAGGTCCCACAAAGGAGGTGGGGGGCAGAGGCAGATGGGTAAAGCAAGTTATGGGGATAAAGCAGTGCATGTGTTGTGATGAGCCCTGGGTGCTGTATGGAATTGTGAAATCAATATATTGTACTCCTGAAACTAATATTACACTGCATGTTAGTTAACCGGAATTTACATAAGAACTTACCTCTCCCCACCCCCCCAAAATCCTTGAAAATTACAAAGTTTAACAAGTCCTATATAACGAGGAACAAATTTTGAACTATAAGCTTATTTTTATCATGATACTCAAAGAAACACAGAAGGGAGAAGATGAACATTTACCCAGCAAAATATCCCATTCATGAGACAAATAACTTGTTAGGGAAAAATAAAACAAACACCATTGAAAATTGATTATATTGTGAACTATAAATAAATCCTAAGAAATTATACACAAATAAAGACTGGGGCTCTTATGTTCCACCCATATTTGTTGCTTTTGCTTTTTTATATTCAAAATCACCCAGTTTGTTTTATATTTGGAGCACCATTTACTTGTATACTTATTACTTATCTTGGTTTCCCCATAGAATTTCTAATTGCATTTCTACTTTTCCTTTTGATAAAAATAATCTTCATGTAATTAACCACTTCTCAGTTGTTAACCTTGTGATTTGAATAAAAATATCTACTTTGTTCTTAAAGGCATTTTTATGGAACCCTCTAATTGCATTTTGTATAATTTGTGATGAGTTGTATATGTGAGACATCATATTTTTATTTCTATGAATTCTTTCTTGAACTGTTTTTTCCTTCCCATGGAAGTCTTCTCACACTTTATGAATACAGTATCGTATTTATACTATTTTTTAACTAAAGTTGAACATGCACTTAATTTATAAAGATATCCACAGAAGCTAAAACAAAAGACTCAAGTAAGCCCTCTATGTTGTGTCCATATGCTGTTCAAAGTAGGAACATTCAACTCTTCCACAGTCTATTTTGACATTTGTCTCCAAATCTCTAAATAAAATTATTTTACTGCTGTTTCTTGATTTTTTTTCAGCTGAAAAATATCATTTACTGGCTCCTTCTTCAACCTATCCTCCTCGCATCAATACACATACCTTCTCTTGTCCCTGTTTTCTCAATATTGTTTTATCGTAATTCTGCTTGGATATTCAGCATTTACATATTTATGACTATGTTGATACTATTCACAGATGTGCCATAAAGTAAGAAATGTTTCTCAAAACAATTTTGTTTTTCTTGGAGTTAATAACAGTCTTGTCTTAAGTTTGTTCAGGCTGCTATAACAAAATACCATAAACTGGGTAGTTTATAAAGCCCAGAAACTTATTCCTCACAGTTCTGGAGGCTAGCAAGTCCAAGATCAAGGTGCTGGCAGATTCGGTGTCTGGTGGGGATCTGCTCCCTGGCTCACAGATAGTGCTTTTCTCTATAAGCTCACGGGGTAGAAGAGAGGTCTCTGGGGTCTCTTTTTTAAGGGCGCTAATCTCACTCAAGAGGGCTCTCTCCTCGTGACCTGTTCATCTCCCAAAGACCTCACGTTCAAACCAATCCCTTTGGAGGTTAAGTTCTTAGATCTGAATTTGGAGGTGGGGGGGGCACAAACATTGTCTATAGCAGGGCCCTGGTTTCTTTTTCTACGTACTTACTACTGATTTGTTCCCAACGCCCAACTGTAAGTTGACATTTTCTCCAAACACATACTAACACCTCAGGTATTTATTCCATGATGGTTATTTTCCTGGAAAGACACCTTCTGACACTCTTCTACCTACTCCATCCTGCTCCTACAGCCCACGGCACAACCTTTCCACAATTGCCTCTCTTTGCCCTCATCAGATTTTTCTCCCTCTCTATGTCCTGTGGGAGCCTCTAGTGCAGGCCTGGCATGTAAATGAGACACTGTTCAGATGGGTTCCTTCACGTCCCATCTCTCAGTCCCTGTTCACCTTTCTGGGAGATTTCATCAAATTTATTTTCTTGCTAACTGTTGACATCATTTTTTAATCATGTAGTAAAGACAATCTGTGAAAGGCCATTTTAATAGACTGAATATTTTATTGTCTTTGTTTAACGGATGCAGAATCTTCCCTGATTTCAGCAAACATTAATGGTAACTTCCTGTCTCTATTTCCTCCAAGTTTCTCATCCAATTGGTTTTATCGCCTATTTTTCATCATGAGAAATGTAAAACAAAACAAAACAAAAAGAGCTGGGTACATGAATTGCTTTGTAGGCCAGGAGTTAGCGGTGCCTATTTTTCCTGAGCATGAACACCACCCACAGGGGAAAGGAGCTGGGACTACACTACAGAGCCTTACACTTCGTGTCCTTTTTTTTTTTAATTGAAGATCTAAGCTATTTCTAGGTATCCCAGTCTGATACATTTCTAGGTTTGTCATGTTCCAATGACATGCTCCTCTGTCTTCTTTCAGGGTGACACAGGAGCTGTCGTGCTGAGGTACAAAGTGAGGGAAGATCTGGAAATCTAACCCCTCCCTCCACTGCCTCCTACTATTTGCAGTTTCCATAGAAAAATCAGCTGTAAATCTTACTTCTACTCCACTGAGCATTATATGTCCTTTTCTCCCCACTATGGTTCATTTTTAAGGTGTTTCTCTTTGTCATTGGTTTTCAGGCTTTCAACCATTATGTGTCTAGATGTGGCTTTATATTATTTATCATTCTTGGTGCTTGCTGAATGTCTAAATCTGGTGAATGATGTCTTCAATCATTTCTGTAAGGTGTCAGCAATAATTGCTAAGAATATAGTTACTACTTTGTTTTCTCTCTTTTCCTTTTGAGACTCAAATTATAGGTGAGATCGAATTTTGAACGCAACATGTGTCTCTTACTTTTAACATTTTTTCTGCTAATTCCTCTCCACACCTCAGGCTAGATATTTTCCAGCAACTAAATTCCAGTTTACTATGCTAACTGGATCATCTGTGGGTTTCATTCTATTGCCTGAGTTTACCTAATTTATCTGTCACAGGGTTTTTGCCTTTTCACATTTCTGGAATATTTTGCTGCAAGCCAATTGCAGAGACTCTAAATGATGCTACTTGCACCAAGAAATATTCCTTCAGAGACGGTTGCTTTTTTCCTCTGTAAAGCAGATCTGGAGGGAAAGGGGGGTGAAGGTAGGGACTAAGCCGAGTCAGGGCTGAGGTGCAATCTGGAGAGATTCAATAAACTTCTGATTCATCTTTGTTTCTAGAGCGTGGACTCTCCAAGTTTTTAGGCAGTAACCTATGGGGTATTTAGTTCCTTGGTCCTTTAAACAAGTGGGAGATTCCTTCTACTCTGTTGTAGCTTAGATCTTCAGCCATAGGACTACCACATTTCGGCAAACATCTTCAGGGGAAGATTGGCCATGTGTTTGAGGCCCATCACATCTTTAATTTGTAGCTATGCTTCTGTGTGCGAGTGAACGTCTGCTGGTTTCTCTCCTTCTGACCAGCAATCTACTGGAGGTTCAACCTTTAGCTGAACCCACACTAGATTTACCTCCTTTCCCACTTTTCTTGCTCTTGTGAACTTGTAACATTTAAATATTGTCTCTGTTCTCAAAATAATGTGTCAGGAGAGAGCTGAGGTGATCATATTTACTGAATAGCTGTAATATTTTCCTGAATCCCACTGAATATACTATTTGGAATCTCTTTAACATCATATTGTATTCCTTGGACAATTACCATTTCATCTGAAGTAATTAGTTTTGGTTGTTTTATCTGGCTTTTACCACCATGTTTTGGATTGTGGTATCCTCTGTTCTTAGATATTTCCAAATTTCCAAATAAAGGGTGCTTTGTATGCTTTAAAAAATGTCTTCAAATAGTTTGGTATATATAGATATCTATATATAGATATAGACATAGATATAGATATAGATATAGATGATAGAGATAATAGATATGATTCCATTCCTCGTATTCATAGACTTTTAACGTTTACATATCTTTATTGTCATTTAAATGCTGTTTTAATGGGTGGAGTATCAGTATCACTGTGTCTCCACCTTCCTGAACCAGAAACTGATGGTTGTCCTTTTCAGACTACTTTTGATTTCAATGCTCCTTTATCCAAATGATGATTAAAAATTTCCAGGAAAAAAATGTACGTATTTGGACTTCACTTCATACATACCCATACTTAATTTGTTATTAAGTAGAATGCATCTAATAGTGAATATCTGAGTGGGCAAATTACCTCGGTGCCTTCCAGAAAACACGTAAACGATAACGGAGTATCCTCCAAAATTGAGAAACAGGGTTGAAAGTCAAGAATTAAACTGTACATTAGAGTGGGAGAGAGCCAAAGCACAAGATACTCTTAAAAACTGAGAACAAACTGATGGTGGATGGGGGGTGGCAGGGAGGGGAGGGTGGGTGATGGGCACTAAGGAGGGCACCTTTTGGGATGAGCACTGGGTGTTGTATGGAAACCAATTTGACAATAAATTTCATGTATTGAAAAAAAAACAGAATTAAACTGTACGATCAGCCCATTTCAAATGATAACAGAGATCATATCCTGTCAGTTGAAAGAGGCAAGCCACTAGGCCAGTAAAAACTGATGCAAACTGGTGAAACATCGTGACCTAATAAAAAGGTTACATATAAACTCTAAAAGGTTGGCCATTATGGGGCACCTGGGTAGCTCAGTTGGTTGAGAATCAGATTCTTATTTTCAGCTCGGGTCATGATCCCAGGCTAGTGGGATCAAGTCCCACATCAGGCTCTGCACTGAGCATAGAACCTGCTTGGGACTCTGTCTCTCTCTGTCTTTCTCTCTCTCTCAATCTCCTTCTGCCTCTCCCCACCTTCTCTAAAATAAAAATAAAATAAAATAAAATAAAATAAAATAAAATAAAATGTTAGCTATTCAAGAACAACAAACAGAGAGTTTGATAAACATATATTAAACAGGGGCAGTGTCCATCACAGCTCTACCTACATCACTCTACTGAACTGAATCACAGTTACCGAATAAATTCAGGATGCCAAATAGTTCATATGCTAAATAATCACCAAATCAGGGGATACCTGGGTGGTTTCAGTCGGTTAAGCGTCCAACTCTTGATTTCAGCTCAGGTCATGACCTCACAGTTCATGAGTTGATCTCCACGTCAGGCTCTGTCCTAACTGTGGAGCCTGCTTGGGATTCTCCCCCCCCCCGCCCCCGTCCCTCCCTGCTTGCTCGCTCGCTCTCTCTCTCTCTCAAAAACAAATAAATAAATTTAATAAAAAACCTGTAAATTAAAAAAAAAAGAATGACCAAATCAGGATTTTCAGTCAGTCACTGTAGAGAATGGTAGGCCAATGTAACTCATGCGTTTTTCATTTCTATTTCTCCCTTGCCATTCATTCTCAGTAAGCCCCTAGGTCACTGGGAGATTCTGCTTCCAGAATACATAATTTCTTACACAAACAAGAAATCCTTTACTTATCTCTGAAACAAAGGGTTCTTCTGGGATGGTGGCTTATCTATTTGTGTCAGCATCTGGGGAGAGGCGCACAAATAAGGAAAAGGAAAGCAGGGCAGAGAATCTAAGCATGACCATCATTCAGCAGTCCTGTCAGGTGCTGGGGCCACTTCTGAAATAGAGGTAGAAATGCATTTTAGATAAATGAAAAGGACCCCTCCGTTTATCTAGCAGCCTACGACTGTCAGGCAGTATTTGCTGTTGGCTCGCAGAAACTTCCTGACTTCATTTCGAGAAACTAAAGGATACATACTCCTAAGAAAAATATTCATGCATCTTAAATTTCGCTTCTGAGGCTGCAAGTGGAGCAGAAATTCAGAAACGCGTAGGGAAAGTCGTTAAGGACAAAGCCGTGCACGATACAACAGAATGCATTCAACAATCAAGCAGACATACAAACATTTCACTTCGGTGGCAGGGGCAGGTCTTGGCAGGCCAGGTCTAGAGCATCAAGACAAGCCCAAGTAAAATACGCAAACACGCTGAGTGGCACACACACCGCAGTGGGCGCTCTCAGGCCCTCACCCGGCTCTCCTTGCACGACAGCGCACCTGTCACTGGCTGCCGTCAGCTTTGGCTGGTACTGGCTCGCGGATGCCCCCCTCTCTGCAAACCGCTCTTGGCTGATGAGCGCAACCTCGTTAGAAGACTCATGTGACCGGGGCGCCTGGGTGGCTCAGTCTGTTGAGATTCCGACTTCAGCTCAGGCCGTGATCTCACGGTTCATGAGTTCGAGCCCTACATCGGGCTGTCCGCTGACAGCTCAGAGCCTGCTTCAGATCCTCTGCTCCCTCCCTCTCTGCCTGCTCACGTGCTCGCGCGCACTCTCTCTCCCTCTCAAAAATACATAAACATTTACAAAGATTTTTTTGAAAAAAAGACGACTATGTGACCAACTTCCCCCAGATGCAAAAATCAGTAGCTAATGATGGAAGGACAAGGGGGAACTGAGTATAAATCATCCCCCTTGCCTCAAAGGGGACCAACTGAGATCTTATCTAGGCTCCAGAATTCCCTTGGGATCAAGTTGACACTAGACTCCAGCTGAGAGCAAATTCCTGCCTAAGTCTGTTCTCTGCTATCTTCCTCACTCCCCACCTGCCGAGAACACGCCCTCCATACAGCACAAGCCTATGAATCCCCGTCTCCGACTTCCAGGAAACCCAGTCTAACGTCCAGATATAAGTTATAATGATAAATTAACAGTTACACTCCCTGTCTGCCAGCTGTCTATACGCGGTATAGTAAGCAGTAGCAATGAGCACAGTGAGGCAGCCTGTCGGCTGGGGATTAAGAGACTGTCCTCTGGAGCCCAACAGACCCAGATCCAAATCTCAGCTCGGCTACGTACCAGCTGGGCGGTGTTGGTTAAATCGCAGAAACTCTCCAAACACCAACACCTCCTCCATAAAATATTAAAAACAGTATATAACTTCGGGGTGCCGGGCGGCTCAGTTGGTGAAGCGTCTGACTCTTGATTTCAGCTCAGGTCACGATCTCACAGTCGTGAGACCGGCCCTGCTTCCGGCTCCGTGACGGGTGTGGAGCCTGCTTAAGATTCTCTCTCTCCCTTTCTCTCTGACCCTCTCCCACTCTCTCGCTCTTTCTCAAGGAAAAAAAAAAAAAAAAAAAGGAAAAGAAAAAATCATGTAACTTCAACCTTAGTGATGTTGAGAGGCTCCCGTTGAGACAATGCATGTGGAGGGCTGAGCACAGAGTTAGAGTGAGGGCCTGCTTTTGCCACAATGACAGAAGAGAAATAAGTCGAATGATGGTGCACGTGAGGATTTTAATGCTGAACGGGCCTGCAGGGACAGTCTGGTCCACTCCTCCTCCAGCTCTCCTCTCCACAAGGCACCATGGAGAAACTGAGGTCTGAGGAAGTTATGTGGTTTATTCAAAGTACCCTTGCTTTGTTTTCTACAGAGACGTTAGAAGCGTGAACAAATCTGTGTGCGTGAGAGACAAAATGAGAATGACGTGGGTTGGGGGTGGTGGTGGACGGAGAACAGGGAACAGCAAGGGCACCCCTAGCGGCTAGGCCCGTGTTTCCCAGCACCCTCTGGGTGAAAATGCCAACACCTGCCAAGGTCTGAACGCCCCAGTTCTCTGCCTCTTCCTGGGCATGCGAACCACGCGTTCTGCCCCCTTGCAGTTGACTGAGGCCAGGTGACTGAGTGATGGCCGCTGGCATCTGGGCAGAGGGGAGGTGTGCCACTTCTGGGCATGGCCCATAGGATCTCCTTTGCGGGATTTTCCATTCTCCGTTCCATGCCGCCCCTGGAAATGTGGGTCGGAGATGGGGGCACATAAGGCAGAAATCCTGGGCTCAGGGCTCCCGCCGCCCCTACGGTGCACTGTAGCGCAAGTGATGAGGCTCCGTGTGTGTGTCCAGCCCCTAAGGACACGGGGCTGCTTGTCGACAGCAGTCAGCTCACCTTCACCAATACTCTGAAACTAGAACACCTAAATCATCCTTATGAAATATGCATAAACGACTATAAATCCTCCGGGAAGTTATGAGAAAGGGAAAGTAAATGGGTAGATAAAACGGCACTCGACAGGGAGCGTTCACCAAGAGGGTGGCTGCAGGAGTTCAGAATTTAAGGACAAAGGTGACCAAATTCTTCGGTTTCCGACTAGGAAGACCTAGACTAGAAGACCGACTTAGGTCAAGGTCTGCTGGGACCATGAGACACTGCACGTGGACTCCAATTAGAACACATCCACTAGATACTGTCTGAAAAACTCAAAACACAAAACAGAAACAAAAATTTTCACTGCCTCATATTGCGTTCACTCATTCATTCAGGAAATAACACATCGAAAACTTCGTATGTACGAGGCGACAAAACAAACCCTTTCTAAAAGGGTCACTTAATAAATATTTTAGGCTTTTCAGGCAGGGCAGTCTCTGTGACAACCGGTCAACCCTGCTATGCGGCAGAAATAGACCGCATCTAAGAGACACTGGTGTGTGCGTGTTCCAATAAACTCTGTGAAGTAGAATCCCAGGTTGGCGGTATGCACATGAATGGGCATGGCCATGTTCCAAGGAAACTTTAACTATGAGCCACAAGGGCTGGTTTGCCCACCCCTGAAAGGTTTTAGTAACACTGATCTCTATGAGTCCTTCCACTTCTACAGTAGGATGATTTTAGGAACATGTTTGATAAAGAAAGGAAAAATAAAGTTTAGAAACCTGATTTCTGACAACTACGGTAGGGACTGGTTTCTAACTGTCCAATATAAATATAAAATTTGATTGAAAAAAATCAGTCAATATGAATATCTCCTTTGAATAGTTATTCTAAATTATTAAGTAATACGGCATTCTCACACAGAATCCGAAACAGGCTCCAGGCTCCTAGCTGTCAGCACAGAGCCCAACGTGGGGCTTGAACCCACAAAGTGTGAGATGATGACCTGAGCTGAAGTCAGATGCTTAACCAACTGAGCCACCCAGGAGCCCCAGTTGACTGAATTTATTTTTAAATTTAATCGCGTATTGACAAAAGGAAACAATTTAAACTCCAGAATTCCAGCAGCTTCTTTTAGAAATGGCCACCAAGTTTTCATCCATGTGTTTGGTTAAACATATGAAGAACTCTAAAGAGAAAACTTCCTTCACCACATCAGAGATCTTACAGATTCAATCAAGTGATCTTAACATCACAGACTAGAAAAGCAGCTTCTTCAAAGTATATGGGGGTGAGACAGCAGTTACCCAACACAGGGTTTCAACCTTGGCGCCATTAGAACTCAGAGCCACCGTGGTCTTTGTGGAGTGGGGACAGCCCACCCTACGCATTACGGGACGCTGAGCAGAATTCCTGGCTTCCACCCCACAGATGTGTCTCACCGTTCCCATCAGAGGTGAAAGCCAGAGGTTCTCAGCAGGTTCAGCAGCCCCCAGTTGAGAAACACTGGCTTAGATAACGTCAGGTTGAAAGTCAGTTCCCCAAACTTAAAGATCTAGGAAACAAAGTTAACATCTATGCTAACTTCCAACAGAAATCTCTACCAATGTTGACCAGGTAGTCACACACTTAATGGTTTTTAACTAACAACTCACAGAGAGGCAGGTGGCAAATTGGAGCACAGATTTCGATTTTTCTGCTTATTCCAGCAGTTGTGAGTGAGAAACGGGCTGTGAATTCCTTTCCCTCGGTAACAAAACAATATGAAAATGGATTTGGAGCAATTCCCTCAAAGAATATTAGAAAGATGGGGAGCCATGGGGCGCCTGGGTGGCGCAGTCGGTTAAGCGTCCGACTTCAGCCAGGTCACGATCTCGCGGTCCGGGAGTTCGAGCCCCGCGTCAGGCTCTGGGCTGATGGCTCGGAGCCTGGAGCCTGTTTCCGATTCTGTGTCTCCCTCTCTCTCTGCCCCTCCCCCGTTCATGCTCTGTCTCTCTCTGTCCCAAAAATAAATAAACGTTGAAAAAAAAAAGAAAGATGGGGAGCCTAAATGAGCTGCAGTCCTTTGTGCTCTTGGGGTGCTGTTCAAGGAGTGTCCGCCTCGGGCCATCCCAGGCATCACCCCGGAGGGGCAAATGTTGTCAATTAGTCTTGAGGCCAGCTGCGTTTCTGAATTTCTCAAAAACCTTCTTTGTTCTTAAAAAATAACTGCTGCGATCAAAGCAAGAAGGAAGGTGATCTGAAGAGTTGAATCTGGCTATCGTGACAAGACGTGCGAAACACTCACAACGGTGAGCAGCCACGTCTTCGATCACCAAGCCCGACTGGCTTTCAAGATGTCATGGCTCAATTGTAGCACTCGGTGGCCACAGGGAAACTGATCGCAGCCTCTGAGTGGAAAGATGCTTTCTAAATGATATCACATCGATGTCTGGTTCTCTCAACATTGATGAAAACCAGGTTTTCTTTCCTTAAATTAAAAGCAACTCTCGGTCTTGCACTTTAATACAGAAGGTATGCCTGTTTGAAAACGGTAACAAATATTCTGAGTACAGGCATTTTACCTCGTGGTACACCTATATGTGCATATTTCTGTGGTGATGCCAAGGCATTTTCCTCGAGCAGATAAATGTTCATCCAGGGTAACAGAAAAAATGTGTCCGACCCAACCCTGGATCAAACCTTTACTGCTTTAGAAACCCCACCAGTGGTGTCTCGCCCTAACTAGAGAGGCAAAGGGAAAGACTGCTTTGAATCCGGGTTCTGTCCAGCCTCCAGACTGCTTTCAGCATCTGGCTTATCAGGCAATCTGACCTTGCTGTGAGTTTTCCCATTCTGAGGCCACCCGACCGAACTCCATTTTCCTCACCAGCGGATCTCGGCACAGTTTCACGAGCCGAGTCACAAGGCATGGCCACGTCCGGATGGACGGTGTGCTGACTCCTGTGGGTAATGCCAGCAGCCTGTGTCTGGTCCTCCCTTCGCTGCTCAGGGGGAGACAAGACCTGCCCCCCCCACTTCTCCTCTCACCAAACACCATAAATGGGGATCACCAGTCTGGGGACCATCTTGATCTGAGGAAGCGGGGACGGGGAGGGTGCACGGAGAGGTGTTCACTGTGCCCCTGTTATGGCCGGGGGCTGGGCTGGCTCCTCTGTGTACAGCAGGACATTGAATTCAGGGATCATTCGTGGGAGACGGTCTCTAGAATTCTGTAACAACCAGCCAACAGAAGGAGAAAAAGGAATATCGTGCAGTATCTTCTGTCTTGTTACTGATCCTAAAACACGATCGAGGCAAGGAGACGAATTCGGGGCAGAGGAAGAGTACAGAGCATTACTGAGCAGACAGGTGGCTGGCGGGTCAGAAAGGAGTGGATCGGAGTCGGCAGTCACGTGTATTGTCCTAGAAGTATGCTTTGGGGTAAGAGGGCACACACGTGTGTTTCTGGACGCCTCTTTCAGCAAGCGTCTCTCATGGCTCTAGTTTCTGGGTTGTGTTCCTTTCCTTCTCTTGAATTGAGGGACGAAAATACGAAGCTTACCTCCACCCCCTAATGCAGAGTTTAAAAAAGTTAAAGAGTGAACATATTACTCGAGACCAAGGCATTAAAACAGACATTTGTCTCGCGTCTACCACCTGCGGGTAATCTAATCTGATGACCCAACACCAAGGAGACAGAACTAGAATGTTCCTCATGACACACAGAGTGAATTTGCATGTGAATCAATGGGTGCTCGTCAGAAACCGAGGCTGTGAGGCTACCAAATGAATCAGAGGGTCACCTGCCCAAAGTGGCTCAGGATGAGTCAGTGTGTCTACCGGGGGACTCAGGATCGGCAGTCTTTTTCTAGATTAAAAAGAGCATGGGGCTAAAGTGTTTACCAGAGAGGACGGCAAAACTAAATGTTTGCTCAATGCTAGGAAAGAACCTCCAGGTGACAGGTTAGAAAGCTATAAGCAGCGTGACACTGACAGACAAGGTGGAGGCACCCCACGGCGATGGAGAGAGACAGGATCAACGCAGGCAGCCACCAGAGGTGGACCCTGCCGTCACGCAGAGAGGGGCAAGATCAAATGAAGCCTCGTCCGGTGTGAAATAAGGGCTCTCGATGATTCTCAACACCGATGATCTCCACTCTGTGGCAAACTGTCTTCCCCCTCGCCTCAGCTTCCCCACCTTCCATGTTGAAACAATCACTTGTTATCTTTAGTGAGAGACGGAAGGAGGCAATTATTAGCCTGAAATGTTCAAATCAATCCAGCTGATCCTAGTAGAAACTAATATTTCTACGACATAACTGAAGGCTTCCGAGTCATAAATGCCTCTGTATGCATTCTCTACAACTGGAACATCCAACGGGGTAGCACTTGCCCTGCTGCTCTTGAACTGGTGCTCTCTATGTAAAATACACATGAGATTTTACAGATTTAATCTTAAAAATGTAATATCTCACTGATTTCTTGAAATGAGTACGTATTGAAATAATATTTTTGATAGGAGTCAAGACAAACGTATTATTAAAAATGATTCCCATTTCTTTGTACTTGTTTCCAAATGACTGACCACCAGTTTCAGCAAACTACCCGTGAGGCTCACATTATGCTTCTCCTGGAAAGTGCTGATTATACCACCAATATAGCCCTTTCTTTAGCTGTACACCTCTCTTTTTGGTCACCCTGGGAAATAGTCATTTCAATGACAAGAAATTAGTCATAGAAATCAAGAAGACAACTTTACCGAAGACATGTAAGAAAGAACAGTCTCCCAGCTTCATCACTCTCCATACGGAGTACACAGGCGGCTACTGAGCAGCACAACCACCGCAAATTGTGCATCTTGGACCGTTTTGCACCAACGGCAGAGTGATGTCTGACAGCTGGCACCAGGGCTGTGTCATCAAAGCCACCATTCAGAAAGCCACTGACTTCTTGCCGGGTCCCACGTCAGTAAACTGTGCGCTCTCTCACCAAGGGGTTATGCTGATGGGTTTTCAACCAACAACCTCAACTTGAGTTCCACCAAAAGGCCGTCGCGATGACAGGAAACCATGATGGGAAAAGCAACTTGGTTCCCTCGCCCCCACACCAACGTCACACAGCGTCAATGGCAAATGCATCTGTTTATTCCGAAATAGCTAAATTTGCAAGAAAAACACACTGGGCTCTGATAAACCCTTCACCGAAATTCCTGGGTTTGCCCATTAGTTATTTTACCACATTTGCTTTATCACTCTTTCTGCATGCGTGTATTGTAATTTTTAAATGATTTCAGAAGTTAGAAAAATCATACCCTTTACTCCTCCTCATCTCAGGTTTGTCCAGAGAACGAGGTCATTCTCCTACATAATCACATTACAGTTATCAAAATCAGAAAATTACTCTCAATACATTTCTGCTGTCTATTCTGAAGATGTTAAAATGTTGCCTGTTGTCCCAATGGTGCCCTTTATAGAAGCAAGAAAAAACATTTTCTTCTCTTCCAAGATAGAAGTTGGACTGAGTGTTTCGTTTGACTGCCATGCCGTTTTTTCTCCTTGATGATGGACTAGCCCTTCATTCTTTACGTGCCCTTCATGACCTGGTGATTTTTGAAGAGTAGAGGCCAGTTTTTATAGAATGCCCCTCAGTTTTGGTTTGTGTTCTGGTTCCTCCTGATAAAACTGGTTGGAATCACAAGCATACCTTGCTGTGTCCTTCTCCATGCACTGAATCAGGACACGTTGACTAAGTTCTTTGTCCCATTACTTGGTTATGGTGAGAATGGCTGGGTTTCTTCACCATCAAGTCATAATTTTCCTCTTATAATTAATAAATATCACATAGGTAACTACTTGGAGACTTTATAAATATCTTGGCCATCATCAAAGTCTCAGCCATAAATTTTAGCAGCCGTTGATCATTTTTGCCTGAATCAATTTTTAGTGTGATGGTAACCAAATGATGTCTTAATTAAATCATGCCTTCAATATCTGGCAGTTGGTATTTGACAGTAAGGAAGAATGGCCCCTCCTTCTGCCTCATTTGTTTATTCATTCATTTCTTTTCTGATGTTGGTATATTCTCGTTGATTCTTATTCACCGTGTTATAATCTGATACCACCATCATTATTTAACAATCCATTGTCCCAGATTTCTTCAGTGAGCCCAACGTTCAGTTGGCACCTAGGTCCTTTGGACCTGCCCTCATCATTCTCTGAATATGTCCTGAATTCTGGAAACAACAAGACCTTCTAGGCTTCTCTGAGACTTTTGCCGCCCAGACCCTGGAACCGGCTACTTCTCCAAGAAACTTTAGTTCATTTTAGGGTGTGGTTAAATTTAGAAACCAAGAACTGTATAGTAAATGTGCTCATTGCTACTACGATGACACTCCTTCCAGAACCTTCCAGCCAACAAAACTAGGAAACAAGGAAATGAGAGAGCACGTACATGTAAACAAATATGTGCACACACATGTACACACACTTTTTCCCACACACACATACACAATGCGGCAGACCGTCTATTACACCATGAGAGTCAAAATGAGCATAATATATAGTTCCCACCTATTGAAAGATCTATATTTTTATAAAAGATTCTTCAAAATCAGAGTTTTAAAATGGTATTTTAGTTACACTGCTGATCATTCTGATTTCTACTTAATACATTCACGATTTTCCCAACAAATCAACTCATACAAGGACTTATACACTAAAGAAAACCAAAACAAAACAAAAGACGTATATGCTAAACTACAGTGGCAAGATCACTCATTGTCTGGTGTGATGAAATGATTACAATACTAAGTCATTATTTAGCATCATCACTTTTAAAAACAAACACAATTAACATTTTTTGACAAATTGCTATGGCTTCTTCCTTCCACACATTTTACTCTATTTAATTTTAGCAGTGACAGCGTGGGGAGATCGTGCCTTGTGGCCGTTTCACAGATGAGGAAAACCCACAGCTGCTGGGAGGAAGGGAGCTA